>NC_141695.1:1586668478-1587868478 GCF_964263255.1 Lissotriton vulgaris | reverse complement strand
CACTGCAATTTTAACCAATAGGAAGCCAAGTATGTGACCTGATCTTGGTTGGGTGCGTAAATGTTACCCAGTGTTATCTCTCATCCCGCCAATCTCCCCACCACGAATATGTACATACCGTCTGTGTCAATCATACAGGTGTGTGTGTGGTCAAATAGGACTCCGGGTTTTACCCAGATCAACACCCCTTTCGAGCGGCTTGAGTAGGTTGTTGCAAAGACGTGTCCTTTAGCAAATTTCCCCGCTTCCTCCATGGCCAGGTGCGTCTCCTAAAGAAATATATATATATGAGCAACTTAACCCACTGGAGGGTAAAAAGGAGCATAATTGAAACAGCAAGTCCCGACGTGCATTGTGAAAAGTGAAGTGATTGACAGGCACACTGGAGGCCAATTGTGTAAATAAATAGCACGCAAGGGACAGGGCAGTGCTTGCAATTTTAGCTGCTCACGCAAGCTTCTGAGGAAGAGAAAAGAATTTCTTAAAACGCGTAAGGCCGTGGGACATAAAAGCGGGATGTGAAGCTGCCTGTTAATCTGAAATAAAGGCTGTTACCTACCTGATACGGAGTGCGGACTCATCTCTGAGCAAACTTGGGAAGAGAGATATATATATATATATATATATATGAAAAATTAACGTAGCAACCCTGTTGCTGCACAGCTCCTGGACCCCAGGGCAGTCTGGCAACGGCAAGCCAACCAAACAGGGTGTAAAGCATTGAACACTAGCTGAAGCCAAACTCCGAAGAGGTAGGGGACTCAGTGGGTGGTGGCAAAGGTAAAGACGCTAACTAAGACAGGTAGAGTGCCCAAGGGGCCCTGGCCCGAGCGAATGGGATCTAAATCTGGTCCTAAGCAGGCAACAGGGGTCCTCAGCTGTTATCTACAGTATAAGGGCCTCCCGTCCAGGCTTAAAGTAAAAGGACATCCCTATATCTGAAATGGAGAAGTCTAGCCACCACGGGTCACGGAGGTCGGGCCGGAGCCGGCGGTGTGGCCGGGACGCGGCGCGCCCTCTCCAAGGTTGATAGGCCGACAGGAGACACCGCAGTAAGGAGCCTTTGTTATAGGAAGGATACCATATTGTTACCCTCAGTACCTTCAGGGAGACCAAGAACCCGTAAATTGTTCCTCCTATTACGCCCCTCTGCGTCTTCTGCTCTAAGCTCTAGGGTGCGGACTTGGTCCGTGAGGTCTCCCATCTGTGCCGCCAGTGAGTGGTGCATCGGCTCAAGGACTGCCATTCTGGATTCTGTGTCTTTTATGCTTTCAGCTAACTTCTTATGCTCCTTAAAGAGAAGACCTAGGACCACCGACACCATATGAATGACCTGATGGAGGGTGGCCTTGGTGTCAGCAACAGCATCCAAAATTCTTGTCAGCTGTTTTTGTACTGAGTCCCCCAGATCATTTTGCGGCTTTTCTTGGGGAGTTTCTTCAATTTCCTGGGCAGTCCCAGGTAGCTTCACTCATGGTTTACTCATTGCAGCAGGACAGTCTCAGTTTCTTCACCGCTATAATGGTGTGCCCTCGAGGATCTCCACTCAGGTTTGTCTCGAACACCGCGCGGCACCGCTGCCACCAGACTCCAGTAGACCCCCCTCAGGCATTAATTATGGTGTCCCCGTGTGGCCTCATGTCTTTCTACATGTAATGCAGTCCCAGTCACAGCAGTACAGTGCCGCAGTTCAGCACCCCAAGAGATCCCTGTAGAAAAATGGGTTTGTTGCAGTAACCCCCCCCCTCCAATTTCCAGGTCACTGCGACCAGGAAAGACCTCTAAGGGCTGCAGCACTTATTGTGCCAGCCTTAGAGGCCTTGTACCTTTACACACTCACACTGCCTTTGCAGGCTGAGTGTATTGGTACAGAACAAAGTGAAGAGTCGACATGGTACACATCACTGTGTGCCATGCCTACAACCCACTGCCCTGGCATAGGTCAGCCACCCCTCTAGCTGGGTGCACTATACTAGTGGTGAGGGTACAGATGCATGAGTCCTATACCCCTACAGTGTCTAAGTCCATTCTTAGATATTTTAAGTGCAGTGCTGCCATTAAGAGCATATGGTGCTGGGAGCTTGTCATTACGAACTCCACAGCCCCATAATGGCTACACTGAAAACTGAGAAGTTAGATATCAAACTTCTCAGCACATTAAACCCACAGAGGGTGCCAGTGAGAGATTTGATGAATAATGCACACAGAGGGCATCTTAGAGAAGCCCCCTGAAAAACGACCAGCCTCTGGTGGGTTCCCTGACTAGTGCACACCAGCCTGCCACCACAAGTCATGTTTCTGGACCTCTAGGGTGGGAGCCTTCGCTCCCTGAGCCAGAAACAAAGCCTTTCCTAGGCGGAAATGTTCACACCTCCCAGGCCAGGAAGAGCCATCTGTGGCAGGGGAGCTTCAAAGGCCTGGCAACCTTTGTAATGCGACCCCCAGCTTCTCTTCCTATCAGGAGCAGGCCCCCTTTCGGTCTCCCCTCATTTTGGGCAGGAAGACAGGTGGGAACAATTAGCCAGCCCAGAAGGTGTGCCCACCTCTGCCAACTCCACCCCTCAGGTGAGGGAGGCGAGGTGAAGCCCACTCTTCAGTGACGGCCATCTTGCAGATGGCAGGCACTCCCCAATCAGGATTAGGGATTGTGCTCCCTCATCCACGTGGGGTGAGCACACCAAGGGTGTAGTCACCTTAAGGTCAGTAGCCCATTGGCTACTGACCCCAAGACCCCTAAACTCCCCCCCAAATACAGTATTTAGGGGGCAGCCCTGACCCAAGAGAGATTCCGGCAATCTAACAAGAAAAAGGATGAAAGAAGACACCCAGCAGAGGAGACTGAAGTGAACGACTGACGTGGCCCCAGTCCTACCACCCCGTCTGCAGTATCCAGAGATCCTGCACCAAAAATCATCTTGTCCTGTAGCTAGCGACCTGCAGAACCCCTCGGAGGACTGACGGCCTTCAACAAAGACCGGATCTCCAGTGAACAGCATCCCTGTTCAAAAGAAACTCCGAAAACAGATTCTGAGCCTGCTGAGGACAAACAAACCAGACACCTGGAACTTCCCCTGCACCCGTCGCTTACGGCCAGAGTTAGAGTGGCCTACCAGTCCCAGCGAGGTCCCCCAGCACTCCAGAGTCAGAGTCCACCGTGGGTTGACCCCTCCAGGACTCCCCGACTTCGGCTGCTGCCTCTGCACAGAACCCCCCTCCAACCTCAAGTGGCCCGGTAAGGTGAAATGCAACCTCAAAAGACACCCCTACATCCAGCCGCCCTGCGCCCTGGAGAAAACAACCTGAGGTGCACCTTTTGTGCTGGCTTGTTTCCCCATTTGCCCCGAGCTAATGTCCAGGAGCTTTGCTCCCACAACCAAGTGGCCTGCTAGTCAGCAGCCAGGAACCGGAGGCCCCCTATCCCCAGTTAGATAACATTGGGCCTCAGCACTCTTCACCCAGACGCCCTAGTGCAGCTGAGGGTGTAACAAGACTGCATGCTTGACCCTGGGGGACCCCTGAGTCTATCCCTAGAACCTCAACTCCCACTGCCAAATACTTAACTCAAACCCGATAACCATATTTTCCTCCATAGGATAACATGGACTGTTTATTGGAAAAGATTCTAAATTCTTTAAAATTGCACTGTTTAGCAAAAATGATTTTACATACCTGTTTGCAGGAAATGTCCCAGAGTAGTATCCAGGCATCCTACTCGGAGTAAGAAAAGTAATCCAAAAAGTAACTTACCTGGCATTTTACTGAAAATCCCATTCAAGTCTACGTACTGTATTTACAAATCATTGCATTTCTCTGAAACAATACTGCAAGTCAAATCAAAGTACATTTACTATTGCAATACAAATTGTTTACAAACTGCATTACTACTGTAAAGTATTTATTGCTTACCTGTGCCAGGCTTGCTTGGTTCGATAAAATAAAATAACTAAAAGAATATTTTTATACAAACATTATTGGTCTGAAGTTCAGTCTGTGTGAATTCAGTTGCTGACTGAGTGTGTACAACAAATGCTTAACACGGTCCTCTGATACTGCCTTACTGCTCGACCACATTACCACAAATAGAGAATAAGGTTCTATCTAACTTTACCTCTACCTCTGCCTACCTTTGGGGTTCCACTGGACTCTGTGCACACTATACCTCACTTTGGTATGGTATATACAGAGCCAGCTTCTTACAATCCCTTCCACCTCGGTCCAGAGGTAATCGCCCTCCTGTGATTTTTGTTAGTCAGCACAGTCACACAATTAGCGGCCCTAGTGGGTGTATATGTAACTCCCACCCTGGTTGCGCCATCTTGGACACCCCTCTCCAGCTCCCAGCCTGTACAAGATCCTTCAAGTATGTCCGGTGGCCAGTCCGTCCTCCCAGGTATTCCCTGCAGTTAGTGAATCTTCCCTGTGCAGGTGCTTCTTACCTAATCCGCCGCAGGGCCCTATTAAGGTACTCGCATGTGTCCTGGCAGTACCCTGTTGTCTGGGTCTCAGTGCCCCACCTCGCCATGGATATCCTTTACGGCAGAGTCATTGGTATGACGCAGCTGTCCGCACTGCCACCAGGCAGCACAGCAGGGCGCTCAGGGATGTGTCTGCATTCCTGGTGGCCAAGGTCCATAGTCACCACCCATCCGCAGTGGGGATCCTCCACCGAGTCTCACGACTTGTAAAGCGGGATGGTGGCCGAGCGGCCAATCCAGTGATTTGATGCACAACAGTTCACCAGGATGCGCAGGGTCCCAGAGTCTTTAGCCCAGCCACTGGGTGTCTCAGCAGAGTACCCAGGATGTAGCCCAGAGGACCAGAGATCACCGGTGCACACTCATGACTGCCACTTCGCAGCGGGTAGTCCTCTCATGCCCACTCGACCACCAGGTGGGTCATAAGTGGAACCACTAGGCCAGGGGTCCGCAACTCAGGCCTCACACCGCTCAGTTCTGCTCCAGGCCATCCGGGCATGCGGCAGCCCCATGGCCACTTCAGCAATCCTCGAGATCCCAAGGACAGCAGCCAGCCCCCAGCGTGAGATCTCGTTGCTCCGCCGTCCCTGTAACCACCGGGCCTCACTGCTCGTCCGTGGGTGCGGCCCAGGTCCTCTTCGGGTCTGCGGATCTCTCGCCAAGGCCCACAGAACTCACCAGAGCCTGCAGTCAGCATTCGCGGCGGCCCTCTCCACGTCTCCGCTCGACAGCAGCCTCACGGTGCTCCTAGGCCTCGTCTACGGTCACCCGGCAGAAACTATGCAGCCATTTTGTTACCAGCAGGCCAGCTCCACTAGTGCGCAGTTTCCAAGCGTGTCAATGCCCTCAAGCAGCGGAAAGATCCGCAATCCTCTCCTAGGCATCTCCGAGCCCCAGATCTGTCCCAGGGTGAGTTTCTGGACCCTGTCCGCCGTCGGGGTGACAGGATGATTAAGAGCCGGTGCGACGCTACAGGCTCGCGCAACCGCTATGTTCGGCTTCCAAGCCACGCCCTCAATCCTGACTAACTTCTAATATAGGTCCTGCATGTTACTAGTTGATTAAGTTTGCTGTGCATGCCCACTTCATCCATATCAGTGAAAATGAGTATATGAGGTTTTCGGTCTGAGCCCAACTGTGCTTCTTTCAGATAAGATAACACTCATAAGCCTTCTGGTCTCATGCCTGAAACCCTTCTAAGCTTATATCCTAAGCAGACTTGAGCTGCTATGGACTCGGATGGGCAGTGTCTGGAGTCTTATCTCTGGCATGCCAGAGTTTTTCACAGGTCTTTAGAGACTATTTGCATACTTACATACCTCTGTAAGCTGGTTAAGGAGGCTCTGTTTTTTCTGGTTCCAGTACCCCCTGGGCCTCCACTTTGCCTATTCCTTACATTTGTATTTTACAATTACTGCAGTAGAGCGAGAATGCAATTCATGAAAAGGAATATAAAATAGGATTGCCAAAAGAAAAATGCCAACCATGTGTTGTTTATAGAGCCTGCAAAGACCATGTCTTGACACTAAATAGGGTTATAAATTAAAAAGTATGTATTCGTTTGCAATGTGACTTGTCTGACTTTGCTCTCTTTAATTATCAGTCATGGATCATTCAGTCAACCCTAGAACACAATTACAAGTGCTTTCTATTTATATTTGTTGTTCGAAGTATGCATAGATAAGTGCTAAAAATACCTCTTTAGGTGACTGCTTATTTTTGTTCCGTCTGGGACATCAAAATAATGAGCTGGCAACCCTAATCAGAAGACTGGAAGTTTGTTGCAGGATTAGCACATTATTTCCTCCACCCTCGATTCCTGATTATGGCCATAATAACAGTAGTTTAACATATATCTGAAACCCTATGCCGCAGCCAAAAACAAGCTGAGTTACTTCAAGGGTCTGGGAATGCATCCTACATTCAGACAACTCACTTCTAATTCTCGCCCTTAGCTGTCACGCTCACTGCGATCACAATGCACTCCCACCATTCACATCGCTCCCCGTGCACTCACATGGGCACTCCTGCAACCCACAAGGCACAGAGGGTTAATGTGCTTACTACAAAGAACGTGTACCATGCAGATCACACAGAAAAGAGGGAGTAGTCAAGTCAAGTCAAAAATATGTTTATTTAGACCATTTGATCAATAAACCACAGTTCATCCTTTATCATTTAAAATCACATAACACAAATTCATATTCTTAACAGTAAAATGTATCCTAAAAACAACCTTTATACAATTTAAAACCAAATTTCATTTGAATTATAGGACTATTGGCTATTTTGGGTCTCCAGACAGATCAGGAACTTATATACCCCCTGCATATATTTCCCGATAGCTATCGCAATGTCAAGATTTTCCATGTCAACTAAAAGCTCCCGTGCTTTAGTGCGATCCTTAACCTCATATTTTAAAAATATCGGGCGGAGAAACTGTTTACGTAAATTTAAAAACATATAACAATCCAGCAAGATGTGCAAAATATCACATTTCATTCCTAGTTTACACACACATTTACCATCAGGATGCATTAGGGCAGTTTTTATTGCACTATTTGTAAATATCGGATTAATACCTATTTGTAATTTAAGAACTTCTGCTCTTATCCAACGGTTTGGTAGCAAGTCTATATATGGAAAGTTAGAGTCTTTCTCCCATCCTGAGCTCATAAACTTTACAGAGTCTTTCTCTCTCAGATACATTTGGTCTGTCGCCCTAGAAATTTCTTCACCATGCACTTTAAGAACATTCTTTATAACATTAATTTGGAGTGTCATAGGGTCGATGTTCACATTCAGGTAATCACAAAATGCCAGGAGTTTCCATCTTGTTGCCTTCGCCCACTTTAACTCACTAGTCTGAATTTCTTTCATACACCATTGTGATACCTTAGTGACTTCCCCCTGACCCAAACGGTTCCAGAATCTGAGGAGACTCATCTGCACCTGAACATTCCATGCGGTTAGGCCCAATTCTACTCTAACTGCCTGGATCATTGCCGACCCAGGGAGGGACAGCAAGGCTTTTAAACATTTTCCCTCCTCTTTATCCCAGGTGCTTTTCCCATCGAAGCAGAGAACTTCAGCCCCATATTGGAATTGTGGCAGAACCATAGCTTTGAAGGCAGTCAAGAGAGGTTTATGTGACATATCGCCATAGCTATGGTTGAATCTTTTCAACCCGCATACCGCTAAATGCGCTTTTAGTTTCTGCGCTTCCAAATGGGAATCCCACTTCAGAGACCTTGTGAACCAAATCCTGAGGTATTTATATTCACTTACAGTTTCTAGCTTGGTTTGGCCCAAGTACCAGCTAAACTTCGTGCTCTTCTTCCCAAAACATAGAATTTTTGTCTTATCCATGTTTACTGTAAGTCGCTTTGCGATAGAATATTCATTGAATACATTTAACTTCCTCTGAAGCCCCACCTCTGTTTGATCCATTATTACAAGGTCATCTGCGTACAACAGACAGGACAGATGCTTACCATTTATTTTAGGGCTCGCTCCTCTGGCAGTACCCAGGAGAAGGGGCAAGTCTGCTAAAAATATGGCAAAAAGTAACGGGGCCAGAACACAGCCTTGCCTCAACCCATTGTTTATCAGTATTTCCGTTGTAAGGCCGCCAGAGGTATCTTTAATCACCCGTGCCCAGTTATGGCTATGCAATTCTTGGATAATTAACAAAAGATCCGCCGGAACATCATACTTTCTCAATGTCTCCCACAAACAGTCCCTATCCACCAAGTCAAAGGCTGCTCGAAAGTCCACGAAGCAACAAAACAAATTGCCCTGCTGCTCCATGGACTTCCTGGCTACAGCCCAAAGTGCGAAGCAGTGATCAATAGTGGAGTGCCCCTCCTTGCTCTATTGGAACTATTGACTGCCGCTCCACCCATTCTTTCAATTTTCCCAGGACTATTTTAGAGAATACCTTTTCCCCGATGTCTAATAGGTTAATTAACCTATAGTTCTTAGGGTCTTTCTTTTCTCCTTTTTTATGCAAGGGTCTAATTATGGCACCTCTCCAGGATTTGGGGAAATGACCCAAAGCCAGGATTGCCACAAACATGTGGGATAAAAATCCAGCCCACCAATCTATCTGGGTTTTAATTAGGATGGCGGGAAGATTATCTGGACCTGCTGCACGTGATAAGTTTAATTTTTTTATAGTTTCTCTCACTTTCTCTATAGAGAAGTCTGGTATTAAACCTTCTACATCCCTTATCCGAGTTGATCTATTCTTCTCGCTTTCCGGGGACTTTTTAGCATTATAAAGGTTACTTAAATAGTCTACCCATGCTGCCTCCTCCACAACGCAGCTCATAGTACCCGGTACCCTTCCTGCAGCATCCTGTATCAACCTCCAGAATCCTTTTATATTTTTATTTTCAATTGTTTCTAAAAGGTTTGCCCAGCATTCTTCTTTAAAAATCCCTTTCTGCTTCTTTACTAGGGATTTATACTCCTTCAACCCAAGCAAGAGCTCCACATTCCCAAGGTCATAGCTGATCCTCTGGCGTCGCTCTAATTTTCGTATCACACTTTTTTTACTCTGACATTCCTGATTAAACCACTTGGACTTTCCTTTCTTGGGTTGTGCAATTGCCTTGACTTGTTTCTTATCATTTAGGTACACTCTTATGCACTGCACCGCCTGTACTATTATATCCTCATACCATGCCACCTGATGCCCTTCGATCCTTTCCTTTGATAAGTTTTGTTGAAAACTTACCAGTTTCTCCACATACTCATCCGTCAGTCTTGTGGACATGCGTTTGGGATACTCCACACTTTGGGGGATTACCCTTTCACAAGTGCCCAATATCCCACCTACAATTTCACAAAACAATGCATTGTGGTCGCTATCTCTGCGCTTAATAACATAGAATTGTTTTACCAATACATAGTTCCACGCCTGGATAAAGATATAATCTACAGGGCAATGTTGGTTTCCCACTCTAAAGGTCTGTGTAGCAGGTCGATCAGTATCCTTCCTGCCGTTCAGGCATATTAAACACTTTGACCCCAAGAACTTTCCAAGAACTTCATCCTGGCTAGACGTTGGACATAATGGGAAATTTGCTGGATCTATGTTATAGGCACTCAGCATATCCTCGAACCAATGATCCAACCTTCCAAAATTTAATTTGTGATTAAAATCGCCCATTATTACCAAAGTATCCTTCCCATACTTTTCTGTCAAGTCAATTATATCCTTTTTAAAGAGGCTTAATTCTCTCTCATATTCTTTTTGAGACCCCCATTGGATATATACGTTTATGATAATCAGATGGACATCCTTCCCATTGGACCCTAGATGACATACATTACAAACCAACAGCCATTTACATAGTGAACTGATTAGTTTGGACTCTTTTACAAAACTGGTTGAAGCAAGTGTTACCATACCCCCTGAGGGGCGTTTTTTATTTTTGCTAGCTGGTTTGTGAAAATGAACGAAACCTTCAACTACCTGGGTGTTGCCGCATAGCCATGTCTCCTGTAGACAAATAACATCAACACACTTTGCAAGCTGGTTTAGACTATCCGCCTTTGTTGTACCTCCCAGCCCGTTTATGTTCCATGAAATTAATTTCAGGCTATGCGGCAACTCAGTAACCTAATCGATCTCGCTGAGACACCCTGACTCGTTCAGGCCCCATGAACAAATACTGCTGTCCATGTCCCAGCTACCCCCAACTGTACTAGGCTTCACATTTTCCACCGCTATGGTGATATTAGCCATCTCTCCCTGTCCCCTGGTTACCCACCTCACCTGCCTTTCCCCTAGACCTGCATGGAATCTCAAGAAGCCTCCCTTTATCTACTTCTTCTTCCGAGATCATCCTTATACCTTCTTTTAAGATTTCTTTCTCTGCTTTCTGAATTGCCGCTTTAACAAGGCCTGAGTAGACTAGCACCTTTGTGTATTCTGCACCATTGTTATCACTGCAGAACCCTATCTGTCTCAAGTCCTTCGTCCCAATTTCTTTTAGGGATGGGCATTTTGCAAATGAAAATAGGAGCTGGGAACGATTCAGTGGGACTAACTTTCTTTGTTTTTTCCCTCCAGACATTTGTTCTTTGGGTTTAAAGTAAATTCACATTTTATTATCATTGCTTTTATATGGGGGTTTTGCATCCCAGTCACCTCTTCCCTCATGTATGTTCATTCTAGGGCGTGTGTCTGCTATGCTACCTCCAGTTGCTACGCTTCTTGTGGGTACTTTCCCTCCTAACTTGTTATTAATATTTTTAGGTCTCACCACCTCCCTAAAGGGGTTATGTATAGTTTTCCGTCGTGCCCTTTTCCTTTCAGCATCGACTACCGCTCCTACAAAGGCTGATTGCCTCCCTATATTGCTACTTTCTCTTATCTTGTTTTTCCGCAAGGCATTTCCTTTAGATATTTCCCTATCATGCATTTGTTTGCCATTCACTTTATTTTGAGCCTTCAGCCTCCCCTGGGTCTGACAAGGCCTTTTATGGGAGTACCTATTATTCTGATGCCTTAAAGTCTCTCCTCGCCTCCTTACCAACATAGGCCATCTAGAAATATAAACATTAATCTGTGGACCACCTTCCACTACTGGTTCAATGTTCTCTTCAATCTGGTCATCTGTCTCTGGGGCTTGTACTGTTCTAACCATTGTTGGCATCAGTTCCCTTATCCCCTGCAGTTCTTGTATCATTTTCGTAAACTGTAATTCGTGATTATTTAACAGGGTATTATTTAACACAGAAACCTCTAATAAGCCTTGGAGCATTTTTTGTAGCATCAACATAATGTCCAACATCGAGGCAGAGGATGAAGTTGTAGTATCCATACCCAATGTACCATTCCGTAAAATTTCATTTAGAGAGTCTAAGGGTTTCGGGCTTTGAAATTCGACTTCATCCAAACTTCTGTCAAAAATAGTTCTTTCCGAGGGGTTGGACAAATTGGTGCAATCCTCCTTATCTATGGTCCCGCAACCTGCCAAACCTTCCTCCTCTGCCCTTGGCGAAGAGAAAATCCTTGGCGAAGAAGAGAGTCTTGGTTCTATGGGTAACATCTCTGGTTTAGGTCACTCTGTGTAAGGGAGGGGTCCACAATCTCCACAACCACTTCTACGCTTGGTAGCTCTTTATTAATCTCTTGGACTTCGACTTGGGCTTGAACCAGGGTTTGGCCTTTGCCTGGAGTAAGTGTTCTCTTGAAGTGCTTACCCACAAAATCTATTATTGATTTAGACACAAGGCTACCATCTTTCTCGCTGCCTTGTAATGTATTCTCCACTGTGGGCTTCTTCTTTTTCCTCTCCTTTTTATCATTTATTTCGGAGGGTTTCATTATAGCCGCTTCAGGCCCTTCTGCGACTGTTATAGCGTCAAACTCGTCGGCTTTTTCCAATGGCTCTGGGTTTGTTTCCTTTTGTTTTACCCTTCTTGGTGCCATATTCAAGCTTCTTGCCTGCTCCGTGGATTTTACCTAAGCCACGTAGATCACACAGGGTAGCCTTTCCTTCCCTCTGACGGGGTCTACCGCCCTCGATTTTTATAAGGCCCACTAATCCAAATACTTAAAACAAAATTAAAAAATGATTTAAAAACACTTACCTTCCCTGTGAGCTAGTTTGCTGACTGTGGCAGACCTTGGATCCTCTTATTATCTTGACCCTGCCTGGACCTCACGGGGCCCCTAGACGGGCGTCTCCCCGGACCTTTAGGCCACAGGCTATAAGTAACTCTGCCAGTACCGTCAAATAGCAGACTTCTCCGTTATCTCCAAAAGCTCCTCCGCGCCGTGTACCAAGGGCTCTGTGCACCCAAACGACCCCGTCCACACCTGCAAACAATGACACAGGCTCAGGGCAGGGGCGGAGCCCTTTGCCGTGGTAATCACAGAGGCGGCGTTCTCAGCCGATTTCAGCCGGACAGCCCTCCGTCTTCAAAACCCCCGGGCCAGCGCTTTCCTCCACAAACCCCCCGGGGAGGGATTATGACCCGGTGTAAGTCCGGTGTAAGACTGGACTTCGCTCCTCGATCCGGCTTGCACTTTCTCTCCGTCTCTCTCCAGTAGGCGTATTCCGCATCCCGTACACGTCCACACGTCAGCACGACCTGGTCACGTCAGCTCGCTACACAGGGAAGGTTGTAGATGTGTCAATCTGTTAGGACAAGCATAAGCGTGGAAGGGTATACTCAGATGTGAGTCCCTCGCTCATTGCACCCTCAGGATTCAAGCAAGCCGGGCCGATGACTGCTGTAATGCCAGAAACCGGTCCCCGGAAGCTTGTTTCCTTCCCAGTATAAGAATTGGCTTGGTAGTTTGGTTTGCCCTGTTCCCATGATGCACTGGGACAGGGACAGACTAATTTGCATGTAGCCAGGTTCTGAGCTGGGATGGTGCAGTGAGCTAAACAACGGTGATGGATCAAGCCCTGATCTGTTGACTGGGTAGGAGTATTCTGCTTAATTCAGAAACTCTGTCCATCACCACCCCCTTTTCTGAATCGTTTTGTCCACCATAAGCGTGGAAGGGTATACTCAGATGTGAGTCCCTTGCTCATTGCACCATCAGGATTCAAGCAAGCCGGGCCGATGACGGCTGTAATGCCAGAAACCGGTCCCCGGAAGCTTGTTTCCTTCCCAGTATAAGAATTGGCTTGGTAGTTTGGTTTGCCCTGTTCCCATGATGCACTGGGACAGGGACAGACTAATTTGCATGTAGCCAGGTTCTGAGCTGGGATGGTGCAGTGAGCTAAAAATCGGTGATGGATCAAGCCCTGATTTGTTGACTGGGTAGGAGTATTCTGCTTAATTCAGAAACTCTGTCCATCACCACCCCCTTTTCTGGATTTCAAAGGTGGCATTCCTCTGAACCTTCCCACCCAGGAAGGCCGTCCTGTCCTGGAGGAGGTGTGAAACACCTCCGCCCAGAGCAAGCTTGGTCTCTGTCCTTTGAAGGTGCTTGCTTTCACCCCATGAGGTCAGAAACATGTCTGGTGGTGGCAGACTAGTGAAAACAAGTCAGACACCACACCAGGGTTTGAGAGGTTTTCGGGGGACCCTCTAAAAGGGTCTCCTGTGTGCATGTATTAATATATCCATCACTGGCATCAACAAAGATTTATTAAGACAAGATGTTTGATAACAACCACCTTGGAAATCAGCAAAGCCATCATGGTGCTAGGATATTTGTGTTTATAAGTAACTAGCCAATGTAGTCTTTATGGCTTACCTGGCCACTTACAACATCACAGCATAGACTAGACATGGTAGGGGCATATCTGTTCATGCTGATATGCCCACACATAGGATACAGTGCAGCCTGCCTTAAGGCTAAAGGCCTGTAGTAAGGGTGACTTACCTATACCGTATGCAGTGTATCGGAGGCATGGCACACAGGATGTGAGCCATGTCTATTCTTGGGATTTATCTGCACTAAGACACTCGGCCTGCAAAGGCAGAATGCATAGCCTTGGTGAGGGGCCCTTGGGGTGGCACAGCCAACGGTGCAGCCTTAGAGGACCCTCTTTGGTACCCATTCTCTAGGCACCAGGGGTACCACTTACTAGGGATTTACAGAGGTATCTGAAGTTGTGCCAATTGTGGTACAGATTTTGGGAAGGAGATCTGGCACTCTACTCTGAAACAATCTACTCAACGTCACTACACTATGCCAATGCAATCTATGCCACTGCTCTACGCCACTCTACTACAGTTTTCACAATTGCACACTCTGCAACACTGAACACCAGTCCACTCACCTCTATGCCACTCTACGCTATGCCACACCAATACACAACACTCTCTGCCACCCCACAACACTCTACTCTTTGCATTCAACTTTATGACACTCCACACCAGTCTTCTCTACGCCACTAACTTTTACCCATGCTGAACAGCGCCCATGCTTCTGTCCAACATGGCTTAAACACATTGACAAAGCCAATAGATTTTGCACAGGCAAGATCTATTGGCTATGTCAATGCTTGTTTAAAGTAAGCTTTGCCCCCAAGGCCTCTCATGTGTTCTTTGCCCTTCTCCCACTGTTCCAATTCACTCAAGCATCCAGCCTCCTTTTTCTCACTTTTGTGTGATCTACTGGGAGGGGAGGCAGTGCACTACTGAAACAAAGACAATAAGTTGATGGAGGAGTCGAGTAAGGAGAATACATTCTTCTGAGCTGTTCATGGATTGTAGGGGACGTAGGAGTGATTGTCCAAACACCCACTTCACAGCTGCACTGTTCAGTGCTCCTGTCATTATGTATCTAGCACTTTGAAAGCCTTGTAGCTCCATACAAAGATATGAATGAAAATGCATTGTGTGTGTAGGAGACGACACATTACAAAGCATGCAGCCTTGAAGAAGTGAAAACTGTATGAAGCCAAACACAGCTGAAGATGGGCCGTCCACATTGAAATGCTGCTTCTAGTCAATACACCCGGATGTTGGAATGCCCTCCCATGCACATCAGAAAGCACTCCTCAAACTCTTCCTTCAAGGCGCTATTAAAACAGCACCTTGAAAAAAAACCTTCATTTTCTACCTAGATTACACTCTCCTTTTACTCAGTTATTAGGCGCTTCGCTGTGTTCAATGCACGATAAACTCCTGAAAACTCGTATCTTTACGAAATTCTGATCCGCACGTTCTATCTCTCTGCTCGCCATCATGTTGACCAAGTGTTCTTATATCTGAATGCCAGGATACCCGTAGGGTGGCAGTAGCGCTATATAAGCGCAGGTACAACACAATACAATACATCCTTTGATTTGGAAACAGGTACGAGACCCATGTCATTTTTATGTCCTGCCTACTTAGCACTCCACTAGAGTGTTGCTTCCCCCACCTCCATAATCCTGAAACCGCTACCCCACATACCATGACCCCAATACCCCCACACTCCATGATCCCGATATCGCCAGCCTGCACTCCGTGATCCCTTTACCCCCACCCCAGCTCTTCACGATCCCGAAACTCCTGGCACTCCATGAACCAGATACCCAGATACCCCCAAATGCCATGATCCTGATACCCCCACCCCCAATACTGCTGACTCTTGTCTGTGTTACTCCCTTTGAGCTTGACATCCAGAGAAGCTGATGATATATGGATCTGCTTTGCCAGGTAGCAAATCACCAGCATGAGTTTTGGACCAACTCTGCCGTGGGACAAATATTGGAGCACCACTTCTCTAGCGGCGGGCAGCATTAACAGTCTTGGGACATACAATCATGGCCTGCGGTGTCAGAATGGAGGAGGTCTGGCTCTCACTGAAGTGCACGACTCTCCACTCTGACATCATCTGTGCTCACAATTTTAGGTCGTGCCCACAAGAGTTGTTAGTTGTCTGTAGACAAAAGCACATTTTCAACTACAGTGCATTTAAATGAGATGAAAACTTTGGGAGGTGTTGGTAGGGGTGTGGCTTAAGTAATTAAAGACATGCCTTGAAATATGTGAATGACAATTAGAATTGTTAATTACAAATGGTACATATGTGACCATCACTATATGCATCCTGGAGAGAGGCCAAAGATTGGATGTACATGCAATCCAAACACTGTGCTGGCACCCACTCATTCCCACTGCCTCCCTTCAGCCTCAGCTCTCGAGCTCTTAAATCTTGCCCCAATATGAAACCCCTCCCACAACCAAACTCACCCAGACACCTAAATGCGACAAACATGTACCATACAAGCATCGAAAAACCAAATAGCTCAACCTTTTAGATCAGAGACCTCTTGGCTTTGCCAATACTTTATGACGTAAATTTCAATTACAATACAAAACTGCGCTATAGCCAAGAGAGTTTACAAATGTTAATAAATTAGGTCTTTATTAACATAAAATATGCAACATATTAACATATTGCTAAAACCATTACCAAAGGTCCAAAAGGCATGACATACTGCCTTTGCCAGTGCTTGTCTGCTTTGCTTAAAATGTTGGCGCCTGATGCTTGTTGGCCTAGCTAACACGCTACTCTGTTTGGGCTGAGGCCTATACCTGTCCATGGAAAAGCTAAACCTTACAACGTATTCTGTGACCTCAATGCAAAGGGTAAACCAACTTTTCTCTTTTCAATGACATGGGACTACTGTCCATGTCTTGGGTTGCTGACAAAGTAGTGGCAATGAAGTAATAGATCTAAGTAGATCTTTATTGTGTCTGGGATGCGGTGAGTGATACCCATGTGCTGATATTTCATGCGTGTGGCAAATCCCTGTAAGGCTGGTGGATGTATGCCATATGTATAGGCGCAAGCCTCCCTCCGTGATCAGAGTCTGAGTGCTGGAACAACCGGGATTCATTTTGAAAGGGCCTTGGTTTCCCATGGCACACAAAATAAGGATGAAATACAGCTTCCTCAGGCAGTAGGAGTGTATTTTCTGCATTCCTAATGCTAACAGATGGAGCCCTAGACACTGAAATGAGGCATGATGGAGAAAGGGTTGCCTTTAGAAATTCTGTGAGGAACTTTTAGCAGGGGATTCGCTGTTAATCATTCCTACGCACTAGTTTGCTGGATGGGTGGAGAGTGTGTTCCAGTCAGCAGATGTTGCTGCTCAGAGTGAGGAAGTTTCTAGACAAGTTTCTAGACCGGGTTTACCCCCGTATCTTGTGAAGATTGTTGCTGTCGTACTAAAGAACCCGCCCCATGTCCCAGAGGCCGCAAATGCCGAAGACAAGCACCAGCCAACGAATCTCAGATGTTTTAACAAATATATGTGGGTATATAAATAACCATGGTAGGTATCCCACCAATTTTATATGTGGTCCAATGTGTGCCCCCACCTAAAATTCACTTTCAGAGACGCCACTAACTCTGGCCAATAGTGTTAAAGATACAGGTATATAACGAACGCTGCGCTCGTAGGCCCTACATGTAAAAGCAACGAGAACCCCATGGCTATCTGTATGGGCGGCGTGCCTACAAGTGTGGCACGCAAGAGCAATGTACAGGACCAGAAGTACTACTATATGTGCACAGGGATTATGTGAGTGCAGTGGCGCACGTATATGTGCACGCGAAGAAGCTTTCTATGGATAGAGATGGCAGATATGAGGGCAGACTTTGTATAAATTGGATGTATTACCTCCACAGTGAACGCATTGCATTGTGCGTGCATGCAGAGATGCGTACTCAAAGACCAAATGGGTGGTCATTTGGACGCTCTCCAGAAGTTCTTTACGCGACAGAGGCAGTTAAATTGCACGCAGAGGCTGCATGATGTTAGGTGAAAAGAGGATGTTAGTGGAGATATATAGTCTATGGCAGAAGACTGCAGGATTTTTAAGCCATTTGGCTAAATTTAAGCTCTCCCAAATTTGCTCCAGTGTGCGGCAATGGGGACAATTAGGATTAGGTACTCCCACTTTCTTGTTTCAATATGTTCTTGTTTCAAAATGTTTGCATGTGCGTTACATTCAGTCAGTGCAGCGTGCCTAGGTTAGATTGTGTATTTGAACATAACCTGTGTGGGTGTGCAAACAGTGTGTGCATTTGCGTATCGCTAGCATGCTGTCCTGTCCAAAAGGCCGGCTTGTTAGATAAGATGTTAGCACATATGTTGTGTGGGCACCATCTGTTTGTGCAGAGGCTGCAAACTGTTAGATAAGCTGGAAACGGACCCACCTTCTCCGGGGCGGAGCTGCCTCGCTCTACAGACAGTCCACGGGCAGGGTACGGGGCGGCTGCCGGGACCTGGAGCAGATGAGGGGCAAGGGCCGAGCGTCGCTGCCGGCTCCCCTCCTCGTTGAAGAGTCCGCCGTGGATGAGTCGCAGGGGACTCCCGCGGCACCTCAAGATACCGGCCTGGAGGCCGTAGGACCTGAGGGAGCACCCGGCCCACCCCAGGCCGACGGGGATCCTTGGCACCAATAACGGGTGCATGTTCTTGGTCCTCGCTTCCGGGATGTGCTGCTGCTGCCGCCTACTGCACCTGCTACGACGGCGGCGTCAGAGAGCGTGCAGTGTCCCGTGCTGGCGGAGATCCTCCCATACACTGGGAACTCCCACCGGACAAGGGGGAAGGCACGCTGGGAGCTGCACTCATAAAGTTAGCACCAACCACCGCGCTGCCTGTCCCAGCCCGTGCCCGCCCTGGGACGCTCACGGTGGGCGCGGCTCTTTAGACTAGCCACGCCTACATCACTGCCGGACCCGCCCCCTGACCCATTGCACATACAAGGGGAGGCGTGGCGCCCAGCAGGCTAGTCACGACACTACTGTACGACCCCGTGCCTGCCAAATCTGTACTCCCAAGGTGGGCGGGGCTCTATCAGGGTGACCCAGCCCAAAACGCTGCGAGCCCCGCCTCCTACCGATGTGGGACACTCTCGGTGGGCGCGGATCCCTTCAACTAGCCGCTCCCACAGCGCTAGCAGCCGCACTCTTTGGCCGCTGGTATGGTGCTTATTTATTTATTTAATGTAGTTTTATATAGCGCGAACTTTACCCAAAGGTGTCATACACGTGATGGAATTTACACACCTACAAATTACAAATACAATCAAGATTATAGAAAAAAAAGAAAGGTGGCAAAATTAGGGAAATAAGGTATATAATACATATTTACTTAATTGATCTCATGTGAATGTCAAGCAGCCCTGAGGGTTATGAAATGGGTTGAATTATTCTTGGAAGTATCTTTGGAAGAGAAGAGCTTTAAGATCTGTTTTGAAAGTCAGGAAAGAGGAGGTCGTTCGGACAATCGGAGTAAGCGAGTTCCAAATTCTAGCCGCATTGCCTGAGAAGGATTGAGCCATAAATCTTTCCCTTTTGAAAGTAGGACGTTCGAGCAGTACGTTTTCAACATTGCTGTGGTGACGGTCTAGCGTCACGATTACAGGAAACGGAAGGGCTTGACCGGAAGCGGAAGGCGGCCATCCTAGGTCATTGGCGCCGACCGCGGGAGAAGGGTGAAAAGCTGTTCCCGGCGCTCCGGCGATTAAAACAAGTTAAACTTCACGACAGTGTCTGTCGTTATTGGGGGCCTCTACAAATGGCGACGAGGACTGGGATTTAAACCCCGCCCCCATACATCGGAAAGAATAACAAATCCAACGTCGGAAAGTGGAAGGAAAAAAAAGGAGAAAAAAAAACGGACGGAAAAGAATACACACCGGAGCGTGGCAGAGGACACCAGACACCCAGACAGACCTTCCCCGAAGCCCAGCCAGCACCAACAGGCTAGCAGACACGGAGGCAGAAACGTACGCCCACAATAGCAACACAGTGGATGGAAGACATTTAAAGGGGCAGCTGCACGCAGCGAACTCAGAACAAGGTCATACGGTAGCCCCACCACCGTGCTGCAAGCTTCACCTCTAATCAGAGGCACAGCTTAGCACGCTGGCGGCGCGGCAAACTCTGGGGGAAGGATCTGGAGCGAATGAGACAGGCCAAAAGGGCAGTCAGCAAACGCGGACGCCCAGCGAGGTCAAGTCAAGAGGTAGCGCCACTGACAGTGAGTTCAGCGACGAAGAAGCTGACACGCAGCGCCCACCAGGGAGCCCACCTGGCAAGCGAGTTCCAGAGCAGGCAGGAACTAGGGGCGACAACAAGATGGCAACACAATCCACCTCCCTCACCCAAATGGTGCCGTTCCTGGCGAAGAGCGTTGAACCGGATATGCAGTGGGAGGACTGGAAAAGGTACTTCCTCAACTACCTTGAGGCCTTAGAGGAAGAAGGCGAGGCACAATTCTCGAGTCAGAGGAGGAAGAAAATATTGTTGCACAACTTAGGTCCCGAAGGGATCAGAGTATATGATAATATAGTCAAGGTCACAAGAGATGCAGCAGACACAGACGTGTTCAGCCACGCCATTGCAGACTTGGATGCACACTACAGGCCGGTAGTTTGCATAGCCATAGACCGACACAACTTCTTTCAGAGGAAGCAAAAGGGAGGAGAATCAGTGGATGAATACGTGGTGGCGTTACAAAAATTGGCTTTGACATGCAAGTTCGGCACGCTGCATGATGACCTTATAAGGGACCAGATTATTATGCACACGTCCAGCACTCACATTCAGGAGAAATTGTGGGTCAATGGTGACGCTCCCCTGAAGGAGGTATGGGCCATGGTGACAAAGGCGGAGATGTCAAAGAGGTGCGCGCAAGCGACCCGGAAAGAGACAGGAGGCACACAGACGGTGTGCAATATAGCCACACCAGGAAGGAACGAGAGAGTGGGGTCAAGGGACCAACAAAGAGGCCAAGATGGAAAACGAACACCCTAAACCAGCCATGCTGTCCAGAGGACAAACAAGAGTAGACGGTCGAGTTGTTATAGATGTGGCAGCATATCGTATCTGGGGAATGACAAAGCGTGCCCCGCATTCAGGGCAAAATGCTCATTCAGTGGTGTGTTCGGGCACTACGAGAAGGTGTGCCGCCGGAAACCCAGAGGAGCCATGATAAAATACGTGGACCAGGAACAACAAGGAGAGGTAGAGGACCAGGAAGAAGAAGAGGACCTGGAAGATATACTCTACATTGATGTGCAAGTACTAGAGATGGAAGGTGAAGAGACGGACAAACCAAAGCTAACAATGAGCATAGGAGGAGTATCGATGGAAATGATCGCAGATAGCGGAGCACCCATCTCCATAATCCAGAGGAAGGTCTGGGAAGAGAAGTTTGGGGCCCAAAGAGAAGAAGAATTGCAACCAATGGATGTGAGGCCAGTAACATACACTGGACAGAGGATTCCAATGTTAGGGTACTGCCCTTTATTGTTTGAGTTCAGAGGACGCCAGGCGAACTGCAAATTATACATTGCAGAAAAAGGGCCATCAGTGCTCAGCTGGAAGGACCAAGGTGCACTAGGCATACTGTTGAACCCCGGTGGAACTGAGAAGATCTTGCTAATGGACATGGAAGGGGAGGACAAAGGAGGGGCCTGGCATAAGGCTTACCCCAAGGTCTTTAACAGACAAATAGGAGAGCTGATCAAGTACAGACACCTCATAAAGCTGAAAGAAGGAGCAGTCCCTGTCGTCCACAAGGTGAGGAACATCCCGTTCCGGTGCAGAGAAGCGGTTCAGGCAGAACTTGACAGACTGGAAAGGGAAGGGGTCATAAGGGCCATCGAGAGTGCGGAATGGCTTTCGCCTCTGGTGGTAGCACAGAAACCGAACGGCAATGTGAGGCTATGTGTCGACCTCAGAGTACTCAATAAAAACATCATGGTTGACAAGTTTCCATTACCTCGCATCAGTGAGATGTTGGCTAAGACCAAAGGCAAACAGTGGTTTTCCACAATAGACTTGTCATCTGCCTACCACCAAGTCAAGTTGCAACCTTCATGCACCCACCTCACGTCGTTCATAACCCCCTTTGGCTGTTACGAGTTCGTAAGGATGCCGTTTGGCCTGGCCTCAGCGGCCGCGGTATTCCAAAAACTTATGCACAAGCTATTCAGGAGAGAAAAAGAGGTCCAGTTCTTCCAGGACGACATTCTGGTCATGGGAGGAACTAAAACGGAACACGATGAGAAGCTGCATATGGTACTACACACCCTGCTAGAAAATGGATTGACGGCGGAATGGTCTGAATGCAAGTTCGGGGTGCAATCAGTCACATACCTGGGACATGAAGTGAGTGGAAAAGGGATTGAACCCAAAAGAACCAACATGCAAGCCATCATGGGCGCACCAACCCCGACCAAGAAGGAGGACGTCAGGTCATTCCTGGGAATGGCTGAATTTTACAGCAAATTCATTCCACACTATGCCACAAAAACCCATCACTTACGGCAACTTTTGAAGGAAAGGAATGGATTTCAGTGGAACCAGGAGGAACAATTCGAGACGTTGAAAAGAGAGATGAGCAAAGCCATTCCTCTCAAGGGGTTTGATCCCGATGCGAATTCTATATTGACGACAGACGCTAGTGACCGAGGTCTGGGAGCAGTGCTAATGCAGCAGTTGGAGAGTGGGGAGACATCCACAGTATGTTTTGCCTCCAGATCTTTGGCGCCCAACGAAGAGAAGTTTAGCATCATAGAGAAAGAGATGCTGGCTGTCGTATGGGCAATGGAGAGATTTAGACAGTACCTATGGGGTGCAAAATTCTTGGTGAGGACGGATCACAAACCTTTGATCAAGGTGCTGACGTCCAGCGGACATGCACATGCCACACCGAGAATTGCCAAAATGACACTGCGTCTGTTGGATTTTGTATATGAAGTTGAACATATACCAGGGCCACAGAACAAAGTAGCCGATTTTTTGAGTCGAGCGGCGGCCATGGAGGAAGCGAACGAACACGTGCACCCACAGTGGGAAGGATATGTAGTGGCCACTGTCCAGGACATGGAAAGAGTAATTAGTGCACAAGACTGGGAGGAAGCCTACAAGGCAGATGAAGACATGGAAGTGATCAAAGGATATGTGACCCACGGATGGCCAGAAAAGAGACACCTGAAGGAGGCACTAAGACGGTACTGGGAAGTGAGAGATGAGCTATCTCTGGCAGAGAACCCGGTATTTCTTCTAAGAGGCGACAAAGTAGTTCCACCGCAAGGAATAATCGAACACCTGATGGCACTCCTGCATGAGGGGCACCAGGGAATCACCAAAACCAAGGCCCTGGCAAGGCAGGCGTACTGGTGGCCGGCCATAGACGCCCAAGTCGAGAGATATGTAAGAGCATGTGAGTCATGTGCAAAGGCCGATAAATCCCAGAGCATCATGAGACCGGCGTTAGGAAAGTTCCCGGTGCCGGAAGGACCATGGGAAATGGTGTCGGTGGACATCATGGGACCAGTGCTCAACAAGGATGGAGTGCAGAAGTACGCAATCGTCATGGTTGACAGGTACTCCAAATGGCCTGAAGTGGCCATTGAAGAGAAGGTTGACACGGAAGCAGTGATAGACTTTCTGCGTAACGTCTTCATCAGGGAAGGAATCCCTAAGATCATTACCTGCGACAACGGACCACAGTTCGTATCTGCTAAGTGGGAAGAGTTCACTGCCAGAAATGGAATTGTGGTAAATCACACCCCCATCTATCACCCGGCAGGCAACGGCCAGGTTGAACGCTTCAACCGGGTGATAATGGGCACCATACAAGCGGCCATTGATGATGGACTGGACTGGGAGAGAGAATTATTGAAAATGTTATGGGCCTACCGAATAACCCCGGGGAGCACGGGGTACAGCCCGTTCAAAGTGTTGAGAGGAAGAGATGCCTTCACGAAGGACAACATGGCTTGGAAAAAATTGGTGGTGCAAAGTAAGTGGTCACCGGCGGTGGTCAGAAAGAACTTAGAGAGGGCACGAAATGTATACACTGAGCATTTTAACAAAAGACGCAATGTGCAAGGAGTAGAGTTGGAGAAAGGCGACTGGGTCAAGGTAAAGTCTCCCATCTTAAAAAGGAAAGGGGAAAGCAAGTTCTCACCGCCCCTACGAGTAATTGAGCCGTATACCCGGACGGCCTTGCTCAGCGATGGCAAAGTGTGGTCACAGGACAAAATGGCGAAATGCAGCAAGATCCTGAAGTGGGGAACAGAGATAGAGGAGGACACAGTGAATGTATACGAAGGAGAAAGAGAAAGTGACGGAAGATATGAGGGAAGTGTAGAAGAAGGAAGGGGGCAAGTAGGAGAGAGCAGTACGGAAGGAAATGGAGAATACAGAGCAGAGGAAGGAACAGAAGGCGGGAGCAAGGAAAGATCGAACAAGGTGGTGATGGTAAATGTAAAGGAAGGAGCAAGCGGAAGGAGCAATGGACAGGTGCAGAGCGGAAGTGCAGGAGACGGAGTGAGGAAGACGAGAGCCGGTAGGACAGTAAAGGTCCAGGTATAGTTCAGAGACTATGAAATGGACTACAAGTAAAGACTAGAATTTTGTGTGTCATTGCATAAAAGGGGGGAGATATGTGGTGACGGTCTAGCGTCACGATTACAGGAAACGGAAGGGCGGGACCGGAAGCGGAAGGCGGCCATCTTAGGTCATTGGCGCCGACCGCGGGAGAAGGGTGAAAAGCTGTTCCCGGCGCTCCGGCGATTAAAACAAGTTAAACTTCACGACCGTGTCTGTGGTTATTGGGGGCCTCTACAATTGCATGAAGGTCTAGAGCCGCCTTAGATTTTAAATGTATTCGCCAGATAGCAAGGGGTGGAAGTGTGCAAGGCTTTGTGGGTGATACAGGCAGTCTAGTAAATTGACCTAGCTTTGATGGGAAGCCAGTGAAGAGACAACAGTATGGGTGTGATAATTTCTTTTGGCCCCATATACGAAACGTGCTGCTGAACGGAGGATGGATATTAGAGCCGAAAGGTGGGTTTTGGGCGGCCAGCAAGGAGAGAGTTGCAGCATTCCAATCCAGCGAGAACCAATGATTGGACCAACGTTTTTAGGTCTTGCTCAGAAAAGAAACACCGAACTCCCCCAGAGAAGGAGCAGTTGGTAACATGCATTCTTGGCGATGGTATTGATATGGGACTGTAGGTTGAGCCTTTTGTCTAAGATGACATCTACGTATTTGACGCTGTCAACAATGATAGGTTTGTTGTTAAGTATGTTCAGATTGTTTATCCATGATTGAACAGGAGAAGGGGAGAGTGAGGAAGAGAGAAGAAGAAATTCCATTTTGGAAGGATTCAGAATTAGTTTGATGAGTTGACATCCAATCTTGGATGGAGTTGAATGTGGTGTTGAGGATTGAAATGTCATGCGTGGAAGACACCTTTAGGTAGATTTGGGTGTTATCAGCATAGAGTTGATAACGGATCCCAGATTTTTTTTAGGCGATTTCCCAGCGGTTCCATGTAAAGATTGAACAGGGTGGGTGCGAGGATCGAGCTTTGAGGGACGCCTTGTCCTACAGCCATTGATGTAGAAAAACAATTTTCTAATTTGATCATCTGAAATCTGCCAGAGTGGAATGATTTAAACCATTTGAGCACTGTGCATTCAAACCCCATTCTTAGATTTAAAATGTTCAGAAGAGTGTTGTGAGTAACAGTGTCAAAGGCTGCGGATAGGTCAAGAAAGATCAGGAAACAAGACTCGCCAGAGTCAAGTACTTGCAGGGCATCGACGATAACTTGTAGCAGGGTTGTTTCAGTGCTACAGCCTTGATTAAAACCAAATTGGAATTCGTCAAGAAGGTTGTTGTCCTTAATATGTTGGAAAGTTGCTTTGCTACACAACTTTAAGTAATTTAGGAAGAAAAGGAAGGTTGGTGATAGGGTGGAAATTGCTGAGGTCATTCACATCATCAGAGGGTTTCTTAAGAAGTGGGGTAACCTGTCTTGTTTTAAGGGCAACAGGAAGAGAGCCTTGGTTGAAGAAGAGGTTTACCAGACTGGTCCCATAGGAGAGTGTGTAGGTTTAGAAGTCAATGGCAATCTCACTAGGGATGGGGACTATAGAACGGTTAGAAGGTTTTGTTTCTAGGATTCTTTTGTGGAGGGCATCTTCGGTGATGATGTTGAAATTCTGCCACAAGATTATGGATTTGCGATCTTCCAGTTGGGTAGGATGAGAGACCTCATCCACGAGCGATTTCACTTTTTCATCAAAGAAAAGTGCCTATTCTGCTGCTTTCTTGGGAGGGTCATCAAATTTGATGGTTGAGCGAGAGATGTTGGTACTTTTGAGAAGGTCAATAGCTTTTTAGGTCTGTTCTTGGCGAAGACTAGGAGGATTCTGGAGTGCAACGCTTTTTCACAGAAGATGTGTTTGTGGTAGAGCGAACTTGCGTAACAGAGATTGGCGAGATTAATGGTGAAAGGAGATTTTCTCCATTGTTTCTCCAAGTACCTCAAGTTCTTTCTTACTTCATAGATAGATTTGTTGAACCATGGTTCAGAAGGAGTGGGCCTTTTCTTTTTAATTTGTAGTGGAGCAACATTTTCAATTGCGACTTAAATACTGGTGAGACATTGGGTGGTAATATTGTTGACATCAGAGTTGGGCTCTAAGGCTAGAAGTTATCTCATAGCTATGTTACACAGAATGTCAAGGGCAATGTTTTTGGTGTTACGGAACCAGGTAGTAGTCTTTTTTGGTTTACCAAGGGCTACAGAATGAGATAGGTGCAGAGAGAAGGGGATGAGGAAGTGGTCAGACCAGTGTACTGATATAGGATCAACAGCAGTAAGCATACCTACTTTGGAGATAACAAGGTCAAGAATGGAACCCTTAGAGTGTGTCGGTTTTGTGCTATGTAGAACAAGATCAGCTCCTGAAAGAAATGTGGGAAGCCTGTTGGTAGCTGAATCTTCCAGAATGCGGCAGTGAAGATTAAAGTCTCCAAGAAAAATCTGTTTGTCGCTTTGTGAGTATTGGTCACTAGCAAAGTCAGTGAATTCCTCCGTGAAGGCGGTGCAGTCTCCAGAGGGGTGATAAATGGCATGAAACCTATAAGGGGATCTGTGCTATACTTGAAGCTCCAGAGAAAGGCATTCGAAGGTGCGGAAAGAGCTGCTGGGAAAAACATTGAATTAAAGGGTGTTTCTGAAGATAACTGCCACGCCTCCCCCAACCTTATCCTTGATATCATTTCTGATAATGGAACAGTCGGTGGGGAGCAGAAGATCGAAAGTAGTATGAGAGGTGTGTTACCAGGTCTCACTGAGGAAAAGTATATCAAGATTGCAAAGATTGATAATGTCTGAAATTTCCAGCTAGTGTTTCTTTGCAGATCTACAGTTGTGAAGTAAACTGTGCAACTCTGAAATTACTGTTTTGGTGAAGGGGGTGAAAGGGCTTTTAGGAGCAATAGGGATAATGTTTCCGAATGTTGGTGCCAGGGATCGAAAATGGCTGATGTTTGGTTTCGGGCGAGGGAGATGGTCGGTATATTGCAATGATTAGTGTTAGCTGGAAAGGAGACGGTGTGGGGGTTGGAGTTAGAAGTATTGTGGCTAGCCAATAAATTGAAAATGTCTGTTGGGGACAGATTGTGTGCAGCTTTTTTTGGGGTGTGGCAGAAGGGCACTCCTCAGGAGTTTGAGAAAGTGAGTGCTCACCAGGGGGAGTTGGGTGTTGGGTAAAGTAGATATTTTAGCACTTAGGTGGGAGATGGTTGCTTCAAGCAGGGAGATAGAGGAGATGAGATTTCCTAGTTTATTTTCTAAGGAGAGCAGAGCTGGGCACGAAATGTTAAGTTGCTCGATGGATTCAGGAGGGTGTTCAACTTGAGAGGGAGAGCAAGTGGGGGTAACGTGTGCTGTGGAGTAGGAGTATAGAGTGGGGGAGACTCATCAGGTGATGTTGATTGGTAGTGATTGTCGGTGCAGCTGTGTTAGAGATAAAATGATCTGGGCATACATTGAACAAAATAGAAGTATTGAGTTCTAACAGAGGAAGAGTGAGGGCTATGGTTGGAGGATGGAATGAGGGGAGAGGATAGAAGGAATTCACTAAAAGGCAGGAGGTCAGGAAGGAGAAAAGACGAAGGAGTGGAGAAGGCACGCGGGCTGGGTGGAGTGAGTGTATGGGGGCCAGAAACAAGCACGATGAGGAAGATTGACACAGAGGATAGTTGTAGAAAGTGTATGGTACTTCAAGGCTAGAGGAAGGGGGAGGGAAAAGGTAGAGGTTTCCATAAGGGGATAGTGGGTTGAGCAGCAGTCCTAAAGTGATGGGGGGGTGAAGAGAGATGTAAGGGGTTTGCTCAGGATTCAAGTTAAAGGGAGACGGAGGGGGGAAGATGGGTGGGGTGGATAAGAAGGGAGAGCATATGGTGCAAAAGCCGCTATTTGAGTTGGGACGTCATGCTCTTGGAAAAATGGATTGGATAAGGGGGTGATTAACCTGGTTGGAGGGCAGTTCTTCGGAATTCCAGGATGGTACTGAGGGGTAAATGAGAGTGCTGTCCATTGGCTGGTCTGGTGTGTTGAGGGTAAAGTCCCAGGTGGAGAGGGAGAAATTGCTAGGGGGGAAGCAGGGGTGAAGGAGGGGAACAGGTCTGCCAGGGAGGAGGCCTGTGCCTCTTGGGAGAGCTGCCGTCTGTTGTCCTGGCAGGTAGGGGGAGGCGAGAGAATTGAGGGAGGGGTTAGTTGAAGAGTTTGGAGGGATCAAAGTGCCAGGGATGGAGAGCAGGGATGGAAATAGGTGGTCGATAAGAGAGAGACAAGTGCCTTTAGCTTGAATCAAGACCTTGCCATTGCTATGGAGTGAGATAGTGAGTGAGCCATTGAAAGAAGCTGAAGGGGAGATTTTTAGTTGGTGTCCATGTATGATTGAGGAGGAGGAAGTAATGTTGAAGGAGTTATTTAAGATAGTCGTCCAGGATGAGATGTTATAGGTGAAGAAAATTAGGTCAGTTTTGAACCTCCCTTAGCAACCAGTATGGTATTGGTCATCGAAAAGGGAATCAGGAATTTGTTCAGGGGTGTTATGTTTGAGCCTTTTTTCTGATGCTTTGGACAAATTGGGAGTGTAAATGATCTTGAAGCAGTTGGCTCAAAGTTGGCAAGGATTATGGAGGGGAAGAGAAGAGTGTCGCGAGTGTAGTGAAGGCGTGTAGAAGCAGAGGGAGGAGATGGCACATAACTCGGTGGAGCCTTAAATAAGAAAGGTGGAAGGAGAGGACAGGGCAAGGGGTAGTAAACCAGTTGAAGGTAAAGGCATGTTGATGCAGCGGAGCCTCCGGCACCGGATGTGTACCAGTGGCAGGTGGAGGCACGTTGACGTAGCAGATCTCCGGCAGTGTAGGAAGAGGGGCCACAGAGAGAGTCTTTGAGGAAAACCATTAACGCTTGAGGAGCCAAGAGAATATGTTGCAATGCATTTGCCCTGGAAGAGACGGCAACGGTCAGGGGTGGGGAGGGACTCTAGACCCCGGGGCACTTACCGCAATGCTGCGCTTGCTATCCTCAGTTAAAGAAGGGGCCGTTCCTTTTTGTCTCGTGATCCCAGAGATCACAGGCCAGCTTGAAGAGTATTACATCATCTTAAAGTTGCTAGGTAAATTACGTACCTGCCAAATTGAAGGACAATCTCACCATGTGAGGAGGGGGCGGGCCATGTGCCTAGAAGTACCTGCGAGGCACTTGTGAACCCCACTGCGCCCCAAGTCCCTCTCTCCCTCCTACCCCAAAAAATAGCTCGCTGAAGCTGGTGCCGATGTCCTGTGGTGTTTTCACATCCCTTATTAATTTCTTTATGCATTTTTAAATAGCGTGAACTTCACACAGAGGTGTCAGAGTGCTTTATAATAGAGCGAAGTAAATGACATAAGGAACAAGAGTAGCATGGAAGGAGGTCAGACAGTTTATTTATTCTCATGATGAAAGTTACAGATGAATAAGTTATAGATGTATTCAAGATTACATAATATGAAAAGTTGGTCTAATTAGGGTTATACAAGTACATAATACATATTTACAAAATTTAGCTCCTGTGAGTATCATGTGGCAATCAGGGTCATGACCTGGGGTGAGGCAACTTATTCATAGAAGTGTCTTTGGAAGAGAAGAGTTTTAAGATCTGTTTTGAAAATCTGGAATGACATGGTGGTCCGAAGGTTTGGAGGTAGCAAATTCCAAATTCATGTCGCATTACCTGAGAAAGATTGCGACATAAGTCTTTCCCTTTTGAAAGTTGGTGGTTCGAGCAGTACATTTTCAGCATTGCATGAAGGTCTGGAGCCGCATGATATTTTGAGTTTGTTGGCCAGGTAGTGAGGAGTGGAAATGTGTATGGCTTTATGGGTGATGCAGGCAGTCTTGTAAATTGACCTAGCTGAAATGGTAAGCCAGCGACGAGATATTAGTATGGGTATAATATGGTCAGTATTTTTGGCCCCATAGACGAAACGTGCCACTAAATGGAGGATGGATTAAAGATGTGATAGGTGAGTTTCGGGGAGGCCAGCAAGGAGAGAATTACTGTAGTCCAGTCTGGAGAGTACCAAAGCTTGGACCAGAGTGTTCAGGTCTTGCTCAGGAATGAAATGCAGAAGCGCCCAGAGAAGGCGCAGTTGGCAGCATGCGTTCTTGGCTGTGGTGTTGATTTGGGAATGTAAGTTGAGTATTTTGCCCGAAAAAGTAAAACAAAATGTTTTCTTTTATGGTCAATTAAAACCTTGACAATATAGGCATTTGAAAAAAGACATGCTATAAGAAACGCTGTATGAAGGAACAAAACAGTATAAAATCATCTGACACAAGCCGATGTATGGTATCAGGAGAGAAAATACATACATATAGAACAATTGTTAAAAACGGCTATTGTTAACTTAAAAGCTGTGTTGCTATTTGAAGTCAATTGCAAGTAAAATCAAAGTGCAAGGTGCATATTTTCCAAAGTGCAAAGATGTGTGTTAAAAAGTTAAACAATAGTGGAAAAGTAAGGAGTTCGGCAATCTTCTCTAGGTTTTTAAAGAAAGTCCTGCGCCACTTTCAAATATTTGCCTATTCTTGACATTTCAGAAGGGACGTAGTAGTGAAGATCCAATTCATGGCTTCATTGCAAGTCCTCATGCCTTGAGTTAAAGCAAGCATTTACAATGCAATGGTGTCGGCATTGTTAAAGTTTGAGCTATTGGAATTGCTCATGACATTATTTTTATTTATGTTTTTGTTCTTAAAATATATAAATAAATGACATTGTCATTTACAATGCCAATAGCTTAATCTCTCGCAAATGCGAGACCTATTGCATTTGCACCCACACACAGAGCCACACACACAAAGCCACCCTCACACACATACAGAGCCACCCACACAGAGCCACCCACACACAGACAGAGCCACCCACACAGAGCCACCTACACACACACACAGAGCCACCCTCACACAGACCCACCTACACACACACAGAACCACCCTCACACAGACCCACCTACAAAAAAGCTACCCACACACACAGAGCCCAACACACACACAGAGCCACACACACACACACACACACACACAGAGCCACACACACACACACAGAGCCACACACACACAGAGAGCCACACACACATACACAGAGCCCCCCACACACAGAGCCCCCCACACACACAGAGTGCCCCACACACACAGAGCCCCACACACACAGAGCCACACACACACACACACACACCCAGAGCCACACACACACACCGAGCCCCCCCCACACACACAGAGCCCCACACACACATAGAGCCCCCCACACACACACAGAGCCCCATACAGTCACAGAGACCCCCCACACACAGAGCCCCCCTACACACACAGAACCCCCCCACACACAGAGCCCCGCACACACACACAGAGCTACACACACAAATAGAGCCACACACACACACACATAGCCCCCCCCACACACACACAGAGCCACACACAGAGCCACACACACACAGAGCCACACACACACACAGAGCCACACACACACAGAGCCACACACACACAAACCCCCCCACACACACACACAGAAACACACACACAGACACACACACAGACACACAAACACAGAGAGCCACACACAGGGAACAGAGGCCAGAAAAAAACGATCACAATGAGGGAACAGGAGGGGGGGGGCAGAAAAGCAAGCACAAGGAGGGAACAGGGGGGCAGAAAAGCAAGCACAATGAGGGAACGGGGGGCAGAAAAACAAGCACAACGAGGGAACAGGGGAGGCAGAAAAGCAAGCACAACGAGGAAACAGGGGGAAGAAAAGTAGCCACAACGAGGTAACAGGGGGGGGCACCAAAGCAAGCACAACGAGGGAATAGGGGGGGCAGAAAAGCAAGCACAATGAGGGAATGGGGGGCAGAAAAGGAAGCACAACGAGGGAACAAGGGGGGCAGAAAAGCAAGCACAACGTGGGAACAGGGGGCAGAAAAGCAAGCACAACGAGAGCTACACACAGAGCCACACACACACACACACACACACACACACACAGAGCCACACACACACACACACAGAGCCACACACACACACACACAGAGCCACACACACACACACACACACACAGAGCCCCCCCACACACAGAGCCCCCCACACACACAGAGCCCCACATACACACAGAGCCCCCCATACACACAGAGAGCCACACACACACAGAGAGCCACACACACACACAGAGCCGCACACACACACACACAGAGCCACACACACACACAGAGCCACACACAGGGAACAGAGGCCAGAAAAAACAATCACAACAAGGGAATAGGGAGGGGGTAGTTAAGCAAGCACAACAAGGGAACAGGGGGGGGGCAGAAAAGCAAACACAACGAGGGAACGGGGGCAGAAAAGAAAGCACAACGAGGGAACGGGGGGCAGAAAAGCAAGCACAACGAGGGAACAGGGGGCAGAAAAGGAAGCACAACGAGGGAACAGAGGGCAAAAAAGCAAGCACAATGAGGGAACGGGGGGGCAGAAAAGCAAGCAGAACGAGGGAACAGGGGAGGCAGAAAAGCAAGCAGAACGAGGGAACAGGGGGGCAGAAAAGCAAGCACAACAAGGGAACAGGGGGCAGAAAAGCAAGCACAATGAGGGAACAGGGGGCAGAAAAGCAAGCACAACGAGGGAACGGGGGACAGAAAAGCAAGCACAACGAGGGAACGGGGGGCAGAAAAGCAAGCACAACAAGGGAACAGGGGGCAGAAAAGCAAGCACAACGAGGGAACGGGGGGCAGAAAAGCAAGCACAATGAGGGAACGGGGGCAGAAAAGCAAGCACAAGAGCCACACTCACACACAGAGCCACACACACACACAGAGCCACACACACACACACAGAGCCACACACATACAGAACTCCCCACACACACAGAGCCCCCCCCACACACAGAGCCCCCCACACACATTGAGCCCCCCCGCACACAACGAGCCCCCACACACACGGAGCCCCTCACACACAGAGCCTCACACACACAGATCCCCCCACACACAGAGCCTCCCCACACACACACAGAGCCACACACACACAGAGAGCCACACACACACATAGCCACACACACACACACACACAGAGCCACACACACACACACACACACACAGAGAGTCCCCCACACACACAGAGTGCCCCCCACACACACAGAGAGCCCCCCCACCACACACACACACAGACACACACACACACACAGAGACACACACACACACAGAGCCAAACACAGGGAAGAGAGGCCAGAAAAAACGATCACAACGAGGGAACAGGGGGGGGCAGAAAAGCAAGCACAACGAGGGAACAGAGATGGGGGCAAAAAAGCAAGCAGAACGCCGGAACAGGCGGGGGGGCAGAAAAGCAAGCACGACAAGGGAACAAGGGGGGCAGAAAAGCAAGCACAACGAGGGAACAGGGGGGCCAAAAAAGCAAGCACAACGAGGGAACAGGGGCAGAAAAGCAAGCACAACGAGGGAACAGAGGGGGCTAGAAAAGCAAGCACAGCTAGGGAACAGGGGGTCAGAAAAGCAAGCACAACGAGGGAACAGGGGGGGCAGGAAAGCAAGTACAACAAGGGAACAGGGGGGCAGAAAAGCAAACACAATGAGGGAACAGGGGGCAGAAAAGCAAGCACAACGTGGAAATGGGGGGCAGAAAAGCAAGCACAACGAGAGCCACACACACACACAGAGCTACACACACACACACACACACACACCCAGACACACACACACACACACACACACAGAGCCACACACACACAGCCCCCCCACACATAGAGCCCCCCACACACACAGAGCCCCCCACACACACAGAGCCCCCCACACACACAGAGCCCCACACCCACAGACATCCGAATTTCACACCAACGGAGTAGATTGAAAACAGAGGTCATGAACTTCGCTTCATGGCCTGCACTTTTCTCTCTTACAATACCACAATTTTCTTACTGTAACCAACAAGTACCCAGAGGCTCAGTAATTATAGTTAGAAGGTATTTGTAGTTAAATAAACGCAAGTCTGTGGAAGGGAGAGAGAAAATAAACACAGAAAACATTGGACAAACCCCCTGAGCAGCAAGGCTTCTGCGTAGAGTTAATTTTGGAATTCCAATTCTTTATCAATTTTTTAACAATAGTAAGCAAACAATAAGGCCTACATACAAAGGCAACATAATGCTTCTGGAAACGAGCACTCAGTGGATTACAAGACCAGAGGGGTTCTGATTTGGCCTCAATACCATAACCGTGGTATTAAAAATGTATGGCACGCTCAACCTGCAAATCTAGTGATGCTGCCTGGAGGTAGCAGGCTGGCTGGACATCACTCTCCCCGATTTAAACAGCAGTCTCTTCAGGGTGAGTCAATGAGACGAGATATTCACTAAAATCCTTTTAGAATTAATAACGAACCACTAAGCTGGTGTTATGGACACCACTGCAACCGAGAGGGGAGCGAACAAAACGAAAGTCTGCGTGAACTGGGGGAATGTGCCAGCCGACAGCCTCCAAGACTTTGTGCCCGGTTTCAGTTCAGTGCTGAAAGAGAATAACCCTGCTGCTCCCAGAGACAAAAACCATAATCAACCCAAGAAAATTCCATAGAGGCAGACACCCACCCCACCGTCTGGACACAAAAGTGCCCTTTGGAAAAGAGAGCCCCGTTTGCTGCCAGCAAGCCTGGTCGCAATTTTAAAAGGAGCAGCGCGCAGGCTGGGTCTGGTGATTGGGGATTTCGAGTACAGAATACACACCGATAAACGCTTTCACACAAACTGGGCAGTGCCTCGCGCTATCACCGATCTGACCAACTTATCCTGCCCCGATTAAGCCTCCACCCTCCCACCCCTAAAAAATGTCTCACACAAACACGACTAATACAAATTACTTCACTAATCTCAGGGGCATTTCTGAGAAGAGCAGTGTTAGACCTGACATCATTGGCTTGAGTCTCTCCTCCATTTTTTCTGTTTTGCCTCCACTGTTTTACGATGTTTTGCTGGTATATGCTTTGGGCGCGGTGTCACTGCTGATCAGTGCCACAGCGCAAGTGCTCCCGAGGTTAAATTGATGTATCTATTGTATCCATGTTTGGTTTATTTGGTTTACTGTCAGTCCCTAGTCTAGTGCACCAGGAGTGCCGGGGCTTGTAAATACAAATGCCGCTCGTGGGCTTGCAGCACGTGTTGTGCCACCCACAGGAGAGGCCTCGTAAAAGGATGTCTACGGGTCGGTCATTGCGAGACCCACGTGCAGCCTAGTGCTGTCACGCAGGCTGCGCAAGTATACCTACTTGCCAGCCCCTCAAACCTTCCCTTGACTTCATGTTAGTCACCCCTATGGTAGGCCCATGGGCAGGGTGCATTGTAAGTATAAGGTAGGACACGAAAAAGCATACCCTATGCACACACTTGAAATGTAAAAATTGGAAACAATGTTCATACGCAATAGTCCAATGTGATACAGAGAAACAACAATAGATTGCAAATTGTGAAGATGAATAAATATTTGTCAATAAAGAAGTCTTGTTCTCCTTGTTTTATTCAAACACAGCATGTGGACAACCAGCCGACACGTGTTTCATCGCGTCTTCGCGACTCTTCAGGGCTGGAAATGATACAGAAAACAAGGGGCTATATTTGGGGATTTGTACATTTGATGTATAACCTTGAGTGACACTTCAGGTCAGCCGTTTGAGACAAGCATTACATTGGGTGATCTCATGCATAATTACATGCCCTTCGAGATGGTTGTGGGAAAATATCTATAGATGTGCTGAGGTGCCTAAAGATAGCTCGCATATACCATGCAGTTGAGGTGAGCCGTTGTGCACTTAGGCACCCTAATTGCTGGAGTGCATTCTCGTGCAGTTATTGTGTCCAAATAGTGCACGATAACGTGTTAAGTTGAGTTCTATGCCGGTGTGAGGGATCATACGTGCCTATAAGTGCTTGGTGACACATTAGAAAAATTCCAACACATACCTCCAATGGTTGTGTTTAGTCTTTACGGTCTGTCGTGATTGAAAAAAGAATGGTAGATGAGAGAAAGAAAGAAAAATGGTGGGAGAATGGAGGGAAAACGAGGGAGGGAAAAGAGGAAGAAGAGAAGTAAATAATATTGTATCCAAAATAAAAAACTATTTAAATTTAATTGATTATTGTTCTTATAGGCTATGCCAGTTCTACTAATACTTGGATTGAGATTTATGGTAAACTGATAATAATGAGCAAAAAGGAAAGCTCACCGCAATTCCGGTGATATTTCCGACCCGGAAGGGCCCAGGACCATTAGAAGTTTATTGCGAAGTAAAGTACAAATGCTGAAATACAATTAAAAATGGTCGTGTTAAATCTTACCTAAGTATAATAGGATAGATTAATGTAGTCATGGTAAATCCTTGTTCTAAACATCAAAAAAAGGTCAATCAGTGCTTTTATATGTTGGCGCTCCTACGTTGAGAGGATGCACACTGCACCGTGTAATTCTATGAGAGACATATTGCAACTGTTCCCATTAGCCAACAGGTAAACTTCCCTGCGTATGTATATAGGGATTAGCGAAAACGTGAAGCGTTAAAATTACCACATCCGGTAATATGCTCCCTTATCATCCATTGATTAAGAGGAAGTGCTATTCAAGTAAGATCCTTCTATAAGTAAATCATTCTATTTAATTGTGCGTATGTATTACCTTGCAAGCGAGTGCGCTTGTACTGTGTCGCCCGGGGGAAGGATATTAGTGTCAGTCTTTTTCTATCTGAAATGAAATAGATTCGGATTGCATTGGGATGTGAATACACTGACACAGTGCATGTATCACTATGAATTGCCAGTAGTATAAGAGAAGGCAGCCTACCTTAGCTTCTGGTGTGCCGAAAATGGAACGTGATATTCCGTAGCCTCGTCCGGACTTGGTGTCTGAAAGACAAGCAATCCGGACAGGCGGGAATGAAATACCCATGCAGTAGCTGCTGAATCTAAAGACATCAAGCCCCCTGAAAAGATATCGCTACGTACTTTACCTCAAGGGCGTTGTGGATTCTTTTCCTTCTTCTCACGGGTCTCCGTTGTTCGAAGTGCGAACACGTGACCCGGAAGTGAATCTGTCTTAAGTAGTGAACGGCCCCCTTATTTGGTGACGTGAACGTCTGCCCGAATGACAAGGTTTAAAGGGATAGAAGCCGAAAAAAGAAAAGAAGCTTAGACAGGAAAGCGCCTTTTAAAAGTAGATTTGACATAAGAATTCGTGATTATCGCGTCGGAAAGGAATTGCATGCGTCTTTCTTTTAAAGGGGCATATCTATTAACACCAATTCGATATAGTGGTACATGCACGCGATAGAAAAAGTCTTTCATGACAATCCGCATTGTGCGGCGGGTGAATATTAACGTGAGCATAATGCAGTAAGTTCCATGCTCTATGCTGTTTTAAATCTGTTCGTGAGCAAAGAGAATATCGCAATAGTCTCGCATATTCTCACAGCGGTTGTGAGGGAACGTGAAGCGATCTTTTCCCAACCTCTCTTACAATCTAATAGCAACATTCAAAAAATCAGATTATAAGGAAAAAATCATTAATGTAGGATAATCAGAATGCAAACAAGGGTTTGCAACGTGAGTATCCTAATGGTAGGTCACAAATAATTGAAGCATAATTAGTACACTGTTAGAAAGGGCGAACTAGAAACCTAGTAGAAACCCTTATGACAAACAACAAATACAATAAGAGTCTAGTACAGTAGTGTGTTTGATCACATCATCGCTTCATAATGGTCATCATGGTATACGGTGAGACAATTTATCACTAATTCTGCTCTTGTTCAGAAATTTAATCCCCTAGGAAAAATTGTAGCTCTGAATCAAAGTTGAGGCCTAGCTCGACTGCGTACATTTTCATGATCCACATTGCCTCCATGCGTCTTAACTTTAATTCTCTGTTGCCTCCTCTAATTCCTAGATTTACCACATCGATACCGAAAAAAGAAACCACTTTCTCGCTTTCAGAGTTTTGGCACCCTGCCACATGCAATGCTACAGGGTATCTTGGATCCTGTTTGATTATTGCCCTTATATGTTCCGATATTCTTTCCTTGAGGGCACGTATGGTGCTTCCCACGTACTGTTTACCACATTTACACTCTATGATATAGATCACGTATTTAGTGAGACAGTTTATGTTGGCGTTTATGGAAAAACATTCCCCTTTAGGGTTACAAAATTGTTTCGTATTGTGTTTTGCCCACCTGCACATGGCACACAATCCACATTTGTAAAAACCTTTATTTTTTAAAGAAAGCCAATCTGTTGCCCTTAGACCGTGTGGTACAGTTGGACTCAATCTGTTTCTGAGGGTATTTCCTCTTCTGAAGCAGATCTGGGGCCTGTCCGTGATAAATGGAATTAGGGATTTTTCATTTTTCAGAATTCTCCAATGTTTAATCATGCTTTTTCTTAGCATGTGGTGAAGTGAATTAAATTCCGTAATCAGCCTTATTGTGTTATTTGTGGACAAAGCTTGTTTTCTTTGTTGTAAAGTGTCAGTTCTTGCAATTTTGTTAATTCTCCTCTCTGCTTGTTTAATTACATTACTAGCGTAACCTCTTTTGGAGAACCTGTTTCTCATGTCATGTACACAGTCTATATATTGTGATTCCTCACTACAGAGCCTTCTGGCCCTTAAAAATTCACCATATGGTATAGACTTCACCTGGTGTGGTGGATGGGAACTGTTCGCATGCAATATAGAGTTACATGAAGTGGATTTTCTAAAGAGCCTACTATGTAAGGTGTTATCCGCCACATATAGTTCTATATCTAGAAATTCGATTCTGGTTTTACTGTGTGTCATAGTAAATTTGATTTCCCATGTGTTGTTGTTTAAGTAGTTAAAGAAATCCATGAGTAATTCCTCTGAGCCTGACCATAGGAGAAAGCAGTCGTCTATGTAGCGACCCCAGAAAATTATAAAGTCAATGTATTGGGAGCCCTTGTCCCCCCAGATGAGATCAGATTCTAAGTTGCCCATAAAAAGATTAGCAAACGATGGAGAAAACTTAGATCCCATCGCCACTCCCTTCTTTTGCCGATACCATTTTTTGTCAAAAACGAAAAAGTTGTTATTTAGCACCAGTTTCATCATCTCTGATAGCATTGCAGTATGTTGATACAGTGAGGCTGGTCTGTTGCCCAAACATTTATTCATAGCAAGTAGTCCCAAATCGATATTAATACTAGTGTATAAGGACACAACGTCCATAGTGACAAGAAATGTGTCTGGTTGCCAATGAATATCAGAAAGAATGCTCAAAATGTGTCTGGAGTCTTGAATATACGAAGGAAGATTGTGTACCAGAGGACCCAGAAAGAGATCTATGTATTCCGCTATCCTTTCGGTGGGACCCCCTATGCCCGAGACTATAGGTCTACCTGGAGGGAAGGGCTGGTTCTTATGTACCTTGGGGAGTGTGTAGAGCCACGGGTATGTGGGTCGAAAGACTTTAAGGTATAAGTATTCCTGGTCATTCAGTAGACCTGACTGTTTCCACACCAAAAGTTTATCATTGATCTTAATTGTCAAAGGACCTATTGGATTGAAGGGTATTGGTTCATAACAAGTAGCGTCTGCCAATTGATTGTGAATTTCCCCTTCGTAATCTGTTTTATCCATCACTACTACATTGCCGCCTTTATCGGCCTCTCTAATAACAATGTGTGTGTTGTTACTGAGAGAAGTTAAGGCTGCTCGTTCTCCTATTGTCAGGTTGTCAAGATATTTGAAAGATTTTACAGCAAAGTTGGTATTGGTTCTGTCAATGTCCTCTAGTACTCTCTTGTGAAATTGATCTAAACTTAAAGAGATCTATTTTAAGAACCAGCCCTTCCCTCCAGGTAGACCTATAGTCTCGGGCATAGGGGGTCCCACCGAAAGGATAGCGGAATACATAGATCTCTTTCTGGGTCCTCTGGTACACAATCTTCCTTCGTATATTCAAGACTCCAGACACATTTTGAGCATTCTTTCTGATATTCATTGGCAACCAGACACATTTCTTGTCACTATGGACGTTGTGTCCTTATACACTAGTATTAATATCGATTTGGGACTACTTGCTATGAATAAATGTTTGGGCAACAGACCAGCCTCACTGTATCAACATACTGCAATGCTATCAGAGATGATGAAACTGGTGCTAAATAACAACTTTTTCGTTTTTGACAAAAAATGGTATCGGCAAAAGAAGGGAGTGGCGATGGGATCTAAGTTTTCTCCATCGTTTGCTAATCTTTTTATGGGCAACTTAGAATCTGATCTCATCTGGGGGGACAAGGGCTCCCAATACATTGACTTTATAATTTTCTGGGGTCGCTACATAGACGACTGCTTTCTCCTATGGTCAGGCTCAGAGGAATTACTCATGGATTTCTTTAACTACTTAAACAACAACACACGGGAAATCAAATTTACTATGACACACAGTAAAACCAGAATCGAATTTCTAGATATAGAACTATATGTGGCGGATAACACCTTACATAGTAGGCTCTTTAGAAAATCCACTTCATGTAACTCTATATTGCATGCGAACAGTTCCCATCCACCACACCAGGTGAAGTCTATACCATATGGTGAATTTTTAAGGGCCAGAAGGCTCTGTAGTGAGGAATCACAATATATAGACTGTGTACATGACATGAGAAACAGGTTCTCCAAAAGAGGTTACGCTAGTAATGTAATTAAACAAGCAGAGAGGAGAATTAACAAAATTGCAAGAACTGACACTTTACAACAAAGAAAACAAGCTTTGTCCACAAATAACACAATAAGGCTGATTACGGAATTTAATTCACTTCACCACATGCTAAGAAAAAGCATGATTAAACATTGGAGAATTCTGAAAAATGAAAAATCCCTAATTCCATTTATCACGGACAGGCCCCAGATCTGCTTCAGAAGAGGAAATACCCTCAGAAACAGATTGAGTCCAACTGTACCACACGGTCTAAGGGCAACAGATTGGCTTTCTTTAAAAAATAAAGGTTTTTACAAATGTGGATTGTGTGCCATGTGCAGGTGGGCAAAACACAATACGAAACAATTTTGTAACCCTAAAGGGGAATGTTTTTCCATAAACGCCAACATAAACTGTCTCACTAAATACGTGATCTATATCATAGAGTGTAAATGTGGTAAACAGTACGTGGGAAGCACCATACGTGCCCTCAAGGAAAGAATATCGGAACATATAAGGGCAATAATCAAACAGGATCCAAGATACCCTGTAGCATTGCATGTGGCAGGGTGCCAAAACTCTGAAAGCGAGAAAGTGGTTTCTTTTTTCGGTATCGATGTGGTAAATCTAGGAATTAGAGGAGGCAACAGAGAATTAAAGTTAAGACGCATGGAGGCAATGTGGATCATGAAAATGTACGCAGTCGAGCTAGGCCTCAACTTTGATTCAGAGCTACAATTTTTCCTAGGGGATTAAATTTCTGAACAAGAGCAGAATTAGTGATAAATTGTCTCACCGTATACCATGATGACCATTATGAAGCGATGATGTGATCAAACACACTACTGTACTAGACTCTTATTGTATTTGTTGTTTGTCATAAGGGTTTCTACTAGGTTTCTAGTTCGCCCTTTCTAACAGTGTACTAATTATGCTTCAATTATTTGTGACCTACCATTAGGATACTCACGTTGCAAACCCTTGTTTGCATTCTGATTATCCTACATTAATGATTTTTTCCTTGTAATCTGATTTTTTGAATGTTGCTATTAGATTGTAAGAGAGGTTGGGAAAAGATCGCTTCACGTTCCCTCACAACCGCTGTGAGAATATGCGAGACTATTGCGATATTCTCTTTGCTCACGAACAGATTTAAAACAGCATAGAGCATGGAACTTACTGCATTATGCTCACGTTAATATTCACCCGCCGCACAATGCGGATTGTCATGAAAGACTTTTTCTATCGCGTGCATGTACCACTATATCGAATTGGTGTTAATAGATATGCCCCTTTAAAAGAAAGACGCATGCAATTCCTTTCCGACGCGATAATCACGAATTCTTATGTCAAATCTACTTTTAAAAGGCGCTTTCCTGTCTAAGCTTCTTTTCTTTTTTCGGCTTCTATCCCTTTAAACCTTGTCATTCGGGCAGACGTTCACGTCACCAAATAAGGGGGCCGTTCACTACTTAAGACAGATTCACTTCCGGGTCACGTGTTCGCACTTCGAACAACGGAGACCCGTGAGAAGAAGGAAAAGAATCCACAACGCCCTTGAGGTAAAGTACGTAGCGATATCTTTTCAGGGGGCTTGATGTCTTTAGATTCAGCAGCTACTGCATGGGTATTTCATTCCCGCCTGTCCGGATTGCTTGTCTTTCAGACACCAAGTCCGGACGAGGCTACGGAATATCACGTTCCATTTTCGGCACACCAGAAGCTAAGGTAGGCTGCCTTCTCTTATACTACTGGCAATTCATAGTGATACATGCACTGTGTCAGTGTATTCACATCCCAATGCAATCCGAATCTATTTCATTTCAGATAGAAAAAGACTGACACTAATATCCTTCCCCCGGGCGACACAGTACAAGCGCACTCGCTTGCAAGGTAATACATACGCACAATTAAATAGAATGATTTACTTATAGAAGGATCTTACTTGAATAGCACTTCCTCTTAATCAATGGATGATAAGGGAGCATATTACCGGATGTGGTAATTTTAACGCTTCACGTTTTCGCTAATCCCTATATACATACGCAGGGAAGTTTACCTGTTGGCTAATGGGAACAGTTGCAATATGTCTCTCATAGAATTACACGGTGCAGTGTGCATCCTCTCAACGTAGGAGCGCCAACATATAAAAGCACTGATTGACCTTTTTTTGATGTTTAGAACAAGGATTTACCATGACTACATTAATCTATCCTATTATACTTAGGTAAGATTTAACACGACCATTTTTAATTGTATTTCAGCATTTGTACTTTACTTCGCAATAAACTTCTAATGGTCCTGGGCCCTTCCGGGTCGGAAATATCACCGGAATTGCGGTGAGCTTTCCTTTTTGCTCATTATTATCAGTTTACCATAAATCTCAATCCAAGTATTAGTAGAACTGGCATAGCCTATAAGAACAATAATCAATTAAATTTAAATAGTTTTTTATTTTGGATACACTATTATTTACTTCTCTTCTTCCTCTTTTCCCTCCCTCGTTTTCCCTCCATTCTCCCACCATTTTTCTTTCTTTCTCTCATCTACCATTCTTTTTTCAATCACGACAGACCGTAAAGACTAAACACAACCATTGGAGGTATGTGTTGGAATTTTTCTAATGTGTCACCAAGCACTTATAGGCACGTATGATCCCTCACACCGGCATAGAACTCAACTTAACACGTTATCGTGCACTATTTGGACACAATAACTGCACGAGAATGCACTCCAGCAATTAGGGTGCCTAAGTGCACAACGGCTCACCTCAACTGCATGGTATATGCGAGCTATCTTTAGGCACCTCAGCACATCTATAGATATTTTCCCACAACCATCTCGAAGGGCATGTAATTATGCATGAGATCACCCAATGTAATGCTTGTCTCAAACGGCTGACCTGAAGTGTCACTCAAGGTTATACATCAAATGTACAAATCCCCAAATATAGCCCCTTGTTTTCTGTATCATTTCCAGCCCTGAAGAGTCGCGAAGACGCGATGAAACACGTGTCGGCTGGTTGTCCACATGCTGTGTTTGAATAAAACAAGGAGAACAAGACTTCTTTATTGACAAATATTTATTCATCTTCACAATTTGCAATCTATTGTTGTTTCTCTGTATCACATTGGACTATTGCGTATGAACATTGTTTCCAATTTTTACATTTCAAGTGTGTGCATAGGGTATGCTTTTTCTTGTAACTTTGGAGTAGTTTAGCTTGCTTGCTTCTCCTAGAGTGGTTATATGGTTGTCCACTCACCCAGTTGCACCATAATTTACCTAGCTCTATAGTGCTACCATACAGGCAGTGCGCCCATTCTCTGACACCCTAAAAACCATCCCTTCTTCAAGTATAAGGTAGGACACGCCTGACAAAGTTGACATGTCCTAATAGTGAATTACAGCCATCTTCGTTCTTCACTATTGCGAGGTAGCCTGCTCTCCATTGATTAGAATGGGCCGCCGGGATTATTAATGCTATGATCCTAGCTGGCTCGGGGAGCATGGTGCAATGTCAAGTTTGGTATCCCTGAGCTCGGGGTTTAATTACGCATCCGTTGGTGTGGATGGTTTTTGGACTCTGGGTTCGAAAATAGCACTTTTAGAAAGTGTCTATTTTCTTGTCTAACCATATCTGGTTTCTGCTGGTCTTGCATGTGTGTGACAGGAGCTGGGTGGCTCCAGAGGTCTGGATGAGTCAGTGTGGGATGAGTGGGACATTTGCGTTGAGAGTAGGGGGAGAGTAGTTGCTGATAGCCTGCCCTGCCTGATACAATGCTGGCTCCACCTCCTGCCAAGCGGCTGATGGCTCTGTGCCTGCCATGGACGATCCTAGCCCCACCTCCTGCCAGGAGGCCGATAGCTCTGCTCCTGCCGGTGTCAATGCTGGCTCCACCTCCTGCTGGGCGTCTGAGGACCCAGCCCTGCTCAGTGAATAGGCCAGGTGCTTCTGCCTGGCTCCGCCCACAACAGACCCAGGATGTTGGGAAATTCCCCGGCATGGACAAAGGGATCAAAGCCGGAAAGGGGTATAAGAGAAGGACCCCTGAACCAAGAATTTAGATCACTTCTGACAAGGAACCCTGTAACCAAGGACAAGAGGCCTGCTGATCTGAGGACTTGCCTACCCCTTCTGCCAGTGTGCTGTTTGCTGGGGGGAATCCTGCAGTGCTTCTTTATTTTTGCCGAGGAATCAGGAGAGAGGAACTGTGTGTGTACTCTCACGCTTGATAAGAAAATCTCCAAGGACTGGAAGAGTGACAGTCTCCTGCCGAAGTCACAGGGCTAAAGGACTTCATCTGCTTAAAGTGCTATTAGCTGGAACCGTGAATCCAGCGACCCGCCGCCGGGCCCGACCGACGCCAGCAGCAACGCCAGTGAGTGGGAGTACGGCTCTAGCTCCAGAGGACCTCGTGTCTGCACCGCTGCTGATAGCATCAACTGTGTGCCCCCCTCGACGCCGTGAGCGCTGCTCACTCGGTGCAACCGCATCATCGACGACGCCTGCTGAGGCCTGATCGACACCGAAGACCCGACTCCGGTGCTCGACGCCGCTGATCATCGTGTGCTTCATTTTCCTAAAGGTACTGTGTTGTTGGGGGTCCGTGTGACTCCGGGTTCGACGTAGCGCTCCTCGCGGTCGACGCCGAACCTTTGGATTAACTTCACCTCGACGTCGTGTAGCCCCCGTGTGGGTTACCCTGTTGCTAAGAACTGTATTGCCAAGAAGAAGATTTGCTTTGAACGACTTTGTGCTAAAGAAGAAACTACCTTTGAACTATCATTTTTCCCTTCCCAGAGTATTTATTGAGATTGTGTACATTTTTATCGTTATTTGGTCTTGTGCTAAGCCTTATATAAAAATACCTATTTTTATAATACTACTGTGTCTTGTCCATTTGTAGTGTATTCACTTTATTACTGTATGTGGTCATAATTGCTTAACACACAGCCTCTGAGATAAGCCTGTTCTGCTCTGCCAAGCTACCAAGGGGGTGAGCAGGGGTTATCGAAGGGTGTGATCCCCTTGCCCTGACTAGAAAAGGTGTGTTCCTATTTGTCAGAAGTGTATACCTCTGCCAACTAGAGACAGCCGGTTCTAACATTGGTGGCAGCGGTGGGATTTGGACCTTGCATTTATGACCCATGTACAGTGATTAGTGTGCGCTACATAGTGAAAGCAGACCATAGCGCAGTCACAATCTAATTGGGAAGGATCCTATTTTTGGTTCTCCGCTTTTCTGAAACTTGATTTTTTGAACACTGCCAGTTTTAACCATGAGTGACAACGGAGTCACTGCCCCTGTTGTCGTTGTTGTGGAGGAGTTTGAGAAGAATAAGCTAAAGAAATACAAAAAAGATGAACTGAAGCACTTTTGCGAGCAGTTTAAAGTTCCTACCACAGGCCTCTCAAGAAAAGATGATTTTCGCAAAGCATTGCAGGCCTGGTGGGAGTCCAGAGATCCCTCTGATGTGGTGGTGGTACCCACAGAGGAAGGGGATGAGGAGGTGCCAGTGAATGGGCCTGTGTCCTCTCCCGGTAGCAGTGTTTCCTTCAAAGGTCTTTCCCCGGAAGAAAGAGAAGAAAGGGCAAAAGAGCGAGCTTACAACATGGAAATGGCGAGGCTAAAGATAAACGGGCAGTTGGAGTTAGAAAATGCAAGAGGTAGAAGAGAAGCTGATTTTGAGATCAAAAAGTTAGAGTTTGAAAGAGAGAAGTTAGCTTTGGAGCGTGAAACCAGGTTGAGGGAGCTGGATATCCAAGCTAAAAATTTAGAATTGAATCCCTCTGGTGGCAGCATTCCATCTGGGCCTGCAGAAAGTAAGTTTTACTTCCCCAAAGATGTGATAAAGGATTATCATAGAAACGAAGATATTGGTCAGTGGTTTAAAGCGTATGAGTTAGCATTGTTGGCCCACCAGGTCCCTGAGAAGAATTGGGGAGCGGGGTTGTGGGGTCGCTTTGTGAATGAGGGGAGAGATACCCTGTTAGACATGCCTGTTGCGGATAGGATGTCGTATGCTCATATGAAAGATGCTTTAATGTTGCGGTATGGCCTAACCCCCGAGAAGTACAGACAAGCTTTTAGAGAATGTAAGAAGTTCCCTGGTACGACGTGGGTTGAATATGTGTCTTATTTTTGCAGAGCCATGGATGGTTGGGTAAAGGGCAGCAAAGTGGAAAGTTATGAAGCTCTTTATGATTTGTTTGCTTGGGAGCATTTGTCGAATAACTGTTTTCCAGAGCTGCGCCAGCACCTGATTGATAGCAAGATATCTAACCCTAGAAAACTTGCTGAGGAGGCGGACCACTGGGTCAGTACCAGGGTCCACAAGGGTCCAGTGGGAGACTCAGCCAAAGGTGGGCAGGGTCCCCAGCAGAAGAGTGGGGGGACAAGGGTAAACAGAAGGAGTCTCAGAAAGGGCCCCAAAGTAATCCCCAAGGGAACCAAGGGAAAGGTTCCCAGCCTCCCCCTGAGAAGAAGCCAGGGGCCCCGACGGGTAAACCTGTTCATAGGGGCCCCCTAACCTGCTACACTTGTGGGCAGGTGGGACACCGGTATTACGACCCCCAGTGTCCCATGAAGAAATCAAATGCACCGCCGAGTGCACCCCCCGTCAGTTGGCGAGTGTAGCCCTGGGAGGGGAAGAGATGGTTGTCCATGGTGGGAGGGGTCCCGCAGAGATGTCCCTGGTCTCGCTAGGAGACATGAAAATGGTCCCTCCACCCCTCTGCCTAGTAACACTAGTAATTATAGGCAGTGGGTGACCATTAATGGCCATAGAGTGGAAGCTCTCAGAGACACCGGAGCGAGTGTGACAGCTGTCAAGTGTCACCTGGTGTCCAGAGAGCAGGTGGTTCCCCACGCATTCTACCCTGTGATAGCTGCCGACAACTCCCAGAAAGAGTGTGAGGTAGCTCAGGTTTCCTTTGAATGGGGGGGAGTTTCAGGTACTCTTCAGGTTGCTGTGAGGCCCGCCATGCCTGTCGATTGTCTCCTGGGCAATGATTTAGAAGACTCCCCTTGGGCGAAGGTGGAGAGAGAGGCGCACTTGAAAATGTTGGGTGTGCCAGAGTGGGTGTGTGCAACCACTCGTTCGATGACAGCGAGTAAGGGTGTTGATGGGGTCCCGGAGCCTGAAAGTACGGCCCAGGACCCAGCTGTGAAGAGAAGAGGCAGGAGGCGCGGGAAACCGGCCCCCGTAGTTCCCGTGGTCCAGGAGGAGGTAGACCCTGAGGGGGATGCCCTGGAGCCCACAGGGGAACAAATTGCCGAACTGGGAGACCTGCCCGAGCTGACCCACTGGCAGCAGGATGGTGGTCCCTCCAGGGAGGAATTCTGTGCGGAACAGAAAGTGTGCCCTTCTCTTGTGGGTATGAGGCAGCAGGCCTCAGCCCAATCCTCAGGTGATCAGTCAGGGTCACATTTTGTGTACTGGGAGAACGACCTCCTGTATAGCGAGCCTAAGGCTGCTGAGCCTGGGTCAGCCCGTGTGCTGGTGGTACCACAGCGCTTCAGAGCCTTCCTACTGGGGTTGGCTCATGACGTTCCGTTAGCTGGACATCTGGGGCAGGAAAAGACCTATGACAGGCTTGTCACCCATTTTTATTGGCCTCAGATGCGTAGGGATGTAGACATCCATTGCAAGACTTGTCACACTTGCCAGGCAAGTGGGAAAAGCGGAAGGAAGCAGAAGGCTCCCCTCCAACCTTTTCCAGTGGTCAGTACCCCCTTTGACCGGGTGGGTATTGACATTGTTGGGCCCCTGGACCCCAAGACAGCCCTGGGCAACAGGTTCATCCTGGTCTTGGTGGACCATGCAACACGGTACCCGGAAGCCATCCCTCTCAGAACAGTGACGGCCCCCGTGGTGGGACGGGCACTGATGGGTGTTTTCTCCCGGATGGGGTTCCCCAGAGAGGTGGTGTCAGACCGAGGCACCAACTTCATTTCGAACTATATGAAGTCTCTGTGGAAGGAGTGTGGGGTAACCTACAAGTTCACCACTCCTTACCACCCTCAAGGAAATGGGTTGGTTGAGAGATTCAACCGGACCCTGAAAGGCATGATCATGGGTCTTGAAGAACCAATGAGGCGGAAATGGGACGTCCTCTTGCCATGCCTGTTGTTTGCTTACCGAGAGGTGCCGCAGAAGTCTCTAGGGTTCAGCCCCTTTGAGCTCTTATACGGTCACCCGGTAAGAGGGCCTTTGAGTCTGGTCAAGGAAGGCTGGGAGCAATCTCCCAGGAAACCTCCCCAGGATGTATACAGCTACATGCTGGCCTTTCGGAACCAGACTCGGCGCTTCAGAGAACTTGCTCAGGCAAATCTGGAGGCCAGCCAGGAGGAGATGAAGCGTTGGTACGACCGGAATGCCACTCTGGTAGAGCTTCAGCCTGGTCAGCAAGGGTGTGGGTCATGTCCCCTGTGGAACCTTGTGCGCTCAAGGACAGGTGGACTGGACCGTTTAAGGTTGTGGAGAAGAAGAGCGATGTCACCTACTTGGTGGACTTGAAATCTCCCAGGAACCCCTTGCGGGTCCTGCATGTCAACCGTTTGAAGCCCCACTTAGAAAGGTCCGAAGTGGGCATGCTCCTAGCTACAGATGCTGGAATGGAGGAGGAGAGTGAGCCTCTTCCTGACCTCCTGTGTGCTAAAGAGCAAGACGGGTCAGTGGATGGTGTGGTCCTCTCTGACACACTGACCCTTGAGCAGAAACAGGATTGTCGCCACCTGTTGGGACAATTCCCGGATCTGTTTTCCTTGGTTCCGGGTGTCACTCATTGGTGTGTCCATGACGTCGACACCGGAGACAGCCCTCCTGTGAAGCACAAGGCTTACAGGGTGACTGACAAGGTTAGAGCATACATTAAGGAGGAGGTCTCCAAAATGTTTGCGTTAGGGGTGGTTGAGTCCTCTAGCAGTCCTTGGGCCAGCCCAGTGGTCTTGGTCCCGAAGGCTGCAGCGCCTGGTGCTTCGCCAGAACTCCGGTTCTGCGTGGATTACCGAGGACTCAATTCGGTCACGAAGACTGACGCGCACCCCATCCCCAGAGCTGATGAGCTCATCGATCGGTTGGGGGCTGCCCGGTACCTTAGTACGTTTGATCTAACGTCGGGGTACTGGCAGATCGCCTTGACTGATGGGGCAAAGGAGAGGTCCGCATTCTCCACACCAGATGGGCTATACCAGTTCCGGGTGATGCCCTTTGGGATGAAGAATGCCCCTGCCACCTTCCAGAGGTTGGTCAACCAGGTCTTGGCTGGACTGGAGGATTTCAGTGCCGCCTACCTGGACGACATCGCAGTGTTCAGCGCCAGCTGGGAGGAACACTTGCGCCACCTCCAGGAAGTGTTGTTGGCCCTGCGCAGAGCAGGCCTCACAATCAAAGCCAGTAAGTGCCAGATTGGGCAGGGTTCTGTGGTGTACTTGGGGCACCAAGTAGGGAGCGGCAAGGTTGCCCCCCTGCAACCCAAGATTGATACCATCCTGGCTTGGGCGCCGCCCAAAACCCAAACGCAGGTGAGAGCCTTCTTAGGATTCAAGGGTTACTACAGGAGGTTTGTCAAGGATTACGGCAACATTGTGCACCCCTTGACTTCGCTGACTTCCAGGAAGCAGCCACGAAACGTGATCTGGACTGATGCCTGTCAAACGGCCTTTGACACCCTGAAAACTGCAATGTGCACAGCACCCATACTCCAGGCACCCGACTTTTCAAAAGAATTTATTGTCCAGACGGACGCTTCAGAGCATGGCGTGGGGGCTGTTCTAGCTCAAGTAAATGAAGAGGGCCGAGACTTGCCTGTAGCCTTCATCAGTCGGAGGTTACTTCCCAGGGAAACGAGGTGGAGTGCGATAGAGAGAGAAGCATTTGCTGTGGTCTGGGCGCTGAAGAAGCTAAGACCCTACCTGTTTGGGACTCACTTCCGGGTTCAGACAGACCACAGGCCCCTCAGATGGTTGATGCAGATGAGGGGTGAGAATCCGAAACTGTTGAGGTAGTCCATTTCCCTACAGGGGATGGACTTTACGGTGGAACACCGCCCTGGTACCGATCACGCCAATGCTGATGGTCTGTCCAGATTTTTCCGCCTTAGTGATGAGGACTCCCTAGGTCAAGGGTAGTTCTCCCCACATTTCAGCTGGAGGGGACACGTGTTAGACCTGACATCATTGGCTTGAGTCTCTCCTCCATTTTTTCTGTTTTGCCTCCACTGTTTTACGATGTTTTGCTGGTATATGCTTTGGGCGCGGTGTCACTGCTGATCAGTGCCACAGCGCAAGTGCTCCCGAGGTTAAATTGATGTATCTATTGTATCCATGTTTGGATTATTTGGTTTACTGTCAGTCCCTAGTCTAGTGCACCAGGAGTGCCGGGGCTTGTAAATACAAATGCTGCTCGTGGGCTTGCAGCACGTGTTGTGCCACCCACAGGAACGGCCTCGTAAAAGGATGTCTACGGGTCGGTCATTGCGAGACCCACGTGCAGCCTAGTGCTGTCACGCAGGCTGCGCAAGTATACCTACTTGCCAGCCCCTCAAACCTTCCCTTGACTTCATGTTAGTCACCCCTATGGTAGGCCCACGGGCAGGGTGCATTGTAAGTATAAGGTAGGACACGCCTGACCAAGTTGGCATGTCCTAATAGTGAATTACAGCCATCTTCGTTCTTCACTATTGCGAGGTAGCCTGCTCTCCATTGATTAGAATGGGCCGCCGGGATTATTAATGCTATGATCCTTGCTGGCTCGGGGAGCATGGTGCAATGTCAAGTTTGGTATCCCTGAGCTCGGGGTTTAATTACGCATCCGTTGGTGTGGATGGTTTTTGGACTCTGGGTTCGAAAATAGCACTTTTAGAAAGTGTCTATTTTCTTGTCTAACCATATCTGGTTTCTGCTGGTCTTGCGTGTGTGTGACAGGAGCTGGGTGGCTCCAGAGGTCTGGATGAGTCAGTGTGGGATGAGTGGGACATTTGCGTTGAGAGTAGGGGGAGAGTAGTTGCTGATAGCCTGCCCTGCCTGATACAATGCTGGCTCCACCTCCTGCCAAGCGGCTGATGGCTCTGTGCCTGCCATGGACGATCCTAGCCCCACCTCCTGCCAGGAGGCCGATAGCTCTGCTCCTGCCGGTGTCCATGCTGGCTCCACCTCCTGCTGGGCGTCTGAGGACCCAGCCCTGCTCAGTGAATAGGCCAGGTGCTTCTGCCTGGCTCCGCCCACAACAGACCCAGGATGTTGGGAAATTCCCCGGCATGGACAAAGGGATCAAAGCCGGAAAGGGGTATAAGAGAAGGACCCCTGAACCAAGAATTTAGATCACTTCTGACAAGGAACCCTGTAACCAAGGGCAAGAGGCCTGCTGATCTGAGGACTTGCCTACCCCTTCTGCCAGTGTGCTGTTTGCTGGGGGGAATCCTGCAGTGCTTCTTTATTTTTGCCGAGGAACCAGGAGAGAGGAACTGTGTGTGTACTCTCACGCTTGATAAGAAAATCTCCAAGGACTGAAAGAGTGACAGTCTCCTGCCGAAGTCACAGGGCTAAAGGACTTCATCTGCTTAAAGTGCTATTAGCTGGAACCGTGAATCCAGCACCTCTGAAAGAACCAGCAATCTCGACGCCGACGGACGTCGCCGAATCCAGCTCGACGCAGTGGGTTACGGCCCCGGTGTCCCGCTTCCTCGACGACCGGCCGCCGGGCCCGACCGACACCAGCAGCAACGCCAGTGAGTGGGAGTACGGCTCTAGCTCCAGAGGACCTCGTGTCTGCACCGCTGCTGATCGCATCAACTGTGTGCCCCCCTCGACGCCGTGAGCGCTGCTCACTCGGTGCAACCGCATCATCGACGACGCCTGCTGAGGCCTGATCGACACCGAATACGCGACTCTGGTGCTCGACGCCGCTGATCATCGTGTGCTTCATTTTCCTAAAGGTACTGTGTTGTTGGGGGTCCGTGTGACTCCGGGCTCGACGTAGCGCTCCTCGCGGTCGACGCCGAACCTTTGGATTAACTTCGCCTCGACGTCGTGTAGCCCCCGTGTGGGTTACCCTGTTGCTAAGAACTGTATTGCCAAGAAGAAGATTTGCTTTGAAAGACTTTGTGCTAAAGAAGAAACTACCTTTGAACTATCATTTTTCCCTTCCCAGAGTATTTATTGAGATTGTGTACATTTTTATCGTTATTTGGTCTTGTGCTAAGCCTTATATAAAAATACCTATTTTTATAATACTACTGTGTCGTGTCCATTTGTAGTGTATTCACTTTATTACTGTATGTGGTCATAATTGCTTAACACACAGCCTCTGAGATAAGCCTGTTCTGCTCTGCCAAGCTACCAAGGGGGTGAACAGGGGTTATCGAAGGGTGTGATCCTCTTGCCCTGACTAGAAAAGGTGTGTCCCTATTTGTCAGAAGTGTATACCTCTGCCAACTAGAGACAGCCGGTTCTAACAAGCAGTCTCAAGTGGGCCCCCAGATAGACTGTGAAGAGCAGGGCATGCATGTCGCACTCGCCTACCCCCATCCGGGCTGTCCTTTGAAGCCTCTACACTTAGTGGCAGGGTGTCACATTTCACACAACGGACGGGCAGGGCAGGGCCGTGAGTGATAACGAGCTCCCCAGCTTTAACCACTGAACTGTAGAGAACGGCAATTTCTTAAATGTTTACTGCCAAGCATGAGATTCGATCTATCAGGGAATGCTGGTGGGGGGAACGGCCGGGATTCCACATGGGGGACGGGGCTGCGAGAGGAACGGAGCAAGCACTCGCCATGACGCTGTGTTTTCGCTGTAAGCCCCGTCCTTTTCAGACTGGGGGGCGTGTTTTTCTAGAGGAAGAAAGAAACAAAAAAAACGCGCCCCTCAATCCGAAAAGGACCGGGCTTACACTGAAAACACAACATCAGAGAGACCCCTTCTCCAATGGCTGGCCGCCGTTTAGGAGGCCAGCCAATGGAGAAGGGGGGCGGGTTCAAGCCCCACTACTAGAAACATAAGAACTCGCGAGCAAGACTGCGCACGCGCAGCCTACGCTAGCCGAGACCTAAAGAGTGGCTTTAGCAGTGATCTCCTAAAGTGGAGCAGCAGCGAGCAACAACATAATTGATGAGTAATAGTTTATGATTTGTAGCTGTACAGCTTGCACTTAACAATATTGGAAACGAGCGAGCAGTTTGGGTTAGTTTCTTTAAATTGTAGTGAATCAACCTATTAGCAAATATTTGGGTAAGGCAGGCTTTCCCAATTGTGGAGCTAAGATATGATAGTGGCTGAAAGCCAGCGTGACGCTTGTTATCATACAATATTGCCAGAGCGTTTAATAATGGAGTAGTATTTATATTTTCCATACCTGCAGATTTCAAGAGAAGTTTTGCTTGTTTTTTTCAGAATATTTTTGATTGAAATATGTGTGAGCAATAGCGTATTTAGTGTGGTCAGGTCAATTTGGAGGGTGTCTGCTGCCACCATTAAGTGGGCGGACCAAAGATTGTTTTAGGTTTTGAATATGCTTTGAAGAACAAACATCAGGATGCAGGGCATCACCTAGATGCATATATTATAGTATTTTAGAAAAGCCCCATATTAGCCCACAATAGACCTCTCAGACCAAATTCAAGTCTCACCAGAGATCCCCTGATGTAATTGGGTAACCTGAACATTCTCTTACAGACTTCTCAGTGTATCTTTTTCATGGTTTTGTGAGTTGTCCTAGAAATGCCTTGTTGCTGTAGGTGATTGCGGAAGGTAAGACTGCCCTGAGCACTTTTCCTATTGGAGCTGAAGTGGGGCTTTCAAATCAGCATTCAGTTGGCAGAGCCTAGTAGTAATTAGCGCAACCTTGTCCTTGAGGTGACTCAAGTGCAGTTTGATGCTGCCGATTTCCGAAAGCCATAAGCCCAGATAGTTGTAAGATTTTGCTCCTTTTTTAATTGAGTTCATCGTGTACTTAGTGTCACATCCCTTAGGGTCATCTGCAGAGTCTAGAGCTTTGGATGAGAAAGCACTCGGTTGTTCGACTGCGTATAATTTTGTTACTTGCTGGGTCCACAAGGCTTCATCAATGGCTTTAGATCTGGTGGCATCCTGGCGTATTTTGTTTGTAATATACCTTCATAGATGACCCTGGTTACACTTGCTCATAAGTGAATATCCATATATTGTCCCTTTACTGGTTTTTTAGCAGCCACACCAATTGCTTGTGTTGTTTCCTTAAACACTGCAGTTCCTGTTGCAAAGCAGCTTTAAGGTGTTGGTTTTGGGTTTTGTAACTTTCTTTCATTAACTTGTGAATGTTCAGTGAGCTAATCAGAATGGATAGTTTTTTTGGGGAAGTTTTTGACAAAGAGTGCCATCGACCTGGAACAGTGTCCAGAGATTTGTGAATGTCCCTGATTATAGATTTACCAGTAGGCAAATAGATGTTCACTTCTTTGGGCCCCCAGGAAATGACCGGTGATAGCTTTCAATGCTTTTAATTTATTAAATGAACCGGGCCCCATTTTACTCTCCGGATTAGAAATGCAGATTCTTCATGGTAAGAGTAGCCCAATGTCTTGTGCCCTTCACTTTTGGATAAGCTGAGGTTGAAAATTATACGGAGTGGAAGGTGGTCACTCTGGTATAAGAAGAGTACTTCAAAACTCGTGAGGTGTTCCCCGACTTTTTCTGAAGACAAAACATAATTGTACTTACTGAGATGATGATTCTGAGTTTTCTGCTATGGACTGGATAGACTTCAGTCAATTTCTACTTAAGGCTTTGTGAAGCCGTTCGCTTGAGGACTTTTTGGGTAAACTGCCATCAGGGGTTGATCCTAGTTGTCGCAAATTGAAATTCCCACAAATGATTATTTAATGAGTCACATGGTTACAAAGAATTCTGTCCGGATTATCACTTAAGTGACTCAGCCTTTTCGCTCGCACTGATTGAGGCAATAAGTGCTAGTAAAGGTGGTAAAACAACCGGCCCGGATGCTATCCCAGTGGACCTATGCAAAGCTGATATCCCGCTATGCGGTCACATTTGAACAATTGTCTTAAAAGTCTGCTGTACATCAGAATTTCTTCCGACATGGGCAGAATCTACAATAGTACTCATCTATAAAAAAGAGGATTGACACAACACTGCCTCTTACAGGCCAATCTCACTGCTTGACTCGTTAGTTAAAATAGCCGGCAGAATAATTCTGTGTAGATTGCAAGAGTGGGCTGAGTCCAAGGTGGCATTGAGCGATTTACAATATGGTTTTTGCTCCGGGTTGGCGGCCATCGAACAGTGCCTTAATTTGAGTATCCTAGTAGGGAAATACACAAGGATCAAAGCCGGTAACATGTATCTGGATTTTGTAGATCTCTCTTCTGACTTTGACTGTGATAACCACTCAAAGCTCTGGGTAATCATGAGTGATATGGGAGTGGACTCCTCGATAACCTCCTTTTTGAGGGACTTGTAGTCAGGAGCCAAGGCTAGAATCAGATATGGAATAAACGACGAATGCAGCCAGCCGTTCAGCATAGAAAGAGGGGTGAGGCAGTGCTGTGTCGTTGCATCTTTTCTATTCTCCCTCTACATCAACAATGTAGGGACTGCCCTGACTTTAGAATCAAAAGATCTGGCACAGGTGGGATGCTGCCCTTTGCCTGCCCCACTCTATGCTGACGAAGCCGTTTTGCTGGTGCGCACTCCAAACTCCATGCTGCTGGTACTAAACTATTTTGTTAACTATATGCAGGGTCTCGACTTACATGTGAATCAGGCCAAGACATTCATAATGAAGCTTTGGAGGAAATCAGGTAAATACCGGACAATGAAAATCAAGGACACCATAATTGAACAGACCAACACTTTTTCATATCTTGGTATACTTTTTGACAATGATGGCACTTGGAGTAATGCTATTAAAACAAGAAACAAGATCACTGCTCTTAATAAGTCCCTGCATCTCCTATGCAAATTTGCCATAAGACTGGGTAATAACCCGCTGCGGGAAAGGCTCACCATTTATAAGGCGAAATGTGTCAGCAAAGCATTATATGGGGCAGGCTTATGGGGTAATGTAAATTGCATGGCTATACAACTAGTGGAGAATAAATTCCTAAGATACATACTTGCCACCCCTAAATTCGCTTCACCTTTTTGTGTGCCATCCAGATCTGGGAGTTTCTTTTCTGACAGACCTTATTAAGACCCAAGCGATCCTGCTCTGGCACAAATATGCCCATCGGAGCACACCCCATTAAATCGGCTAGTCATCAGGGAATGTTTAAACTCAACCCAGTATGCACAAATCCCGTGGTTAACATACATAGAGCACTTTTGCAAGAATCTGGAACAACCAAAATACTTTACTAATCCTGATTGCTTAGTCGAACTAAACAGGAAAGACCTAAAGGCTGACTGTTTGACTCTTCTTGAGAACATTAGGATGTTTGCAGAACTGCTAAAACCATCTGTTTCAAGAAACCAGCTTATTTTAACTAGTTATGACATGCAATTATAACTTAGATATGTACCACTCCAAAAGCATAGGTATATTTTAACCCGTTTTAGGATAGACATTTTCCACTGTATGGTTACCTTCCCGGAACCACATGACTGATATCCTGATCTACAAAATTGTCCATGTGATAATGCCTCAAAACAGACTACAATGCACGTCGTACTTTTTTGCAATTTTTACAAAAAGTGGAGGAAATTTTAGATACTAAGTTATTTAAAGCATTTAGATTTCGATCAATGTCGCCCGGCCTATTTATCCTTACAGTCTCTACCAACCATCAACATCTGGGTAAGAATGCCATCCTTTTTATGGAGTGTTTTTTTATGCTAGAAAGAAGAGTCCTTTAATCTAGCGAACACGATAGTCAAACTCCGCTCTATATGTAATTTTAACAAACATGATTTAGACTGGGTGAGAGGAACAGGGTCGTATAGTGGACCCTAATTGAATTTCTTACCCTCCTGTACACTCCGCTATGCCTTATATATAGACTCTCTTCTTCTTTTTCCAAACGGTTATATGTAAATATATTTTCTCAGACGATTTTTAAGCTGATTGTATGAATTATTTTTAATATTGAAATAATAAACTATTAGTTCTTGTTATTTTGTATTACACTGACAAGTTAATGTGACATGCAACAGGATTGACAAGGTTTTTATTTTTTATGCTATTTGTATTTCTATTTTTAATGTGCTTTTATGGTCTTATATTTTTGGACCGAATAAAGATGACGAATCGAATCGGCTTAGCCTTTTCGCTTTCACTGAACCAAAGCTGTTAAAGTAAACATTAATCAAAAAAATCCTAATTCGTGATGCAGTTGCATTGAGTCTCTCAAGTACGAGCACTTAGAGCATCTTATCTTGAACTGGTATTTCTGTTACTTTTGATTTCAGTCTGAGGTTGAGATAAATTGACAGCCCGCCCAATGGCCTCCCACAGATGTTGGTTTTTGATGCTGCTTGATGGACCCCTTGGAAGCCGGGCATTGTTAGTGGAGTTAATGTCCACGTTTCTTGTAGGCAAAGTACGTCAGATCCCAATAGCAGTGACTTTGCGGATTCTGATTTTAATAGTCTTGATAACCCAGCAACTTTCCATGTCAGGAGCTTTATGGATTGTTGTCTTTCGGCTGAGCACGTCTTAATGCTAGGCTCAGTTCGTTTAATCTCAATACAGGACAAGTGGTACCCAACTCCAATCAGTTGTATGTTCTCCCCGGTTCGTCCTGTTGCGACTTTCCTGATGGGGCCCCTTGTTGATAAGTAGAAGCGAGCTATATGTATGTTCCCTGAAGATGGGTGGCAAAACGAGCACCTGTCCCTCTTAGGATACTGTAAGGAAGAGCTTTAGAATTGGGCAAGTCGTTTTGCTGTTTTAATGGCCCTGGATATTTTAGGGCTAAGACTTTAGAAATTCCTATGCCCAATTCCTCAAGGATAGGCTTACATTCTAATATTCCTTCTGCCAGTGAATTTGTTTTTAATGTTAAGACTGTTGCTTCCCTGCCATTACTACACTGCGGTGTGGATTTGAACTTAAGACTCAGAACGTCCTCAGACGTAATTTTTAAGTGGATGGGAGTGGCCTGAAACTGTCTTAATAGGTTGAAGTGATTCAGGACATCGTGGCTCCATTCTGAAGGATAGTATGCAATGACCACCAACTTTGTCGGTCTGTCCTCGCTCAACCATTTGCTCAGTGGCGTCACTAGGGGGGTGGGGGGGTGCGGACCGCACCGGGTGACACCATCACATGGGGTGACACCTTGAGCCTCTCGAAGGCTCCGAGGACTTCTGTATTGGAAGTTGTGTGATAGTTTTTCATGTATTTAATACACGCTGTTCAGCAAATAAAACCCCTCCTACAAAAGCCTTTGTTTATTCTGTGTACAGCAGATTTCTTTCCCAGCCGATCTTCCTGTGTAGCTGTAGAGGAAGGGAAGTGAATCTGAACCCGTCCTCATGCTCTTCACATCACTGCAGCCCTGTAATCGGACAGCAATCTCCTCGGGATCATCGATGTCATTGTTTCCTTTGTTTTGCTAATTGGTGTAATTGCTGTCATTGGGATGCTAACCTACTGTCTCTTTGTCATTTTTAGGTCGAGCAGACCTACATTCAATGCGTAAGCATTGATTGTGTCTGCTTCAGACCTATTGTCACCCGTATTTAGGAATAAAGACACGACTCAGACGCGCGCTTTTGCAGTCTCAGTTTTGACCGCGGGAGCGCGCTTGCGCAGACTAACTCGCTTTGCTCGCATGCATTAATGGCACAGACACAGCCAGCCCCCACCCCTCTGCATGCACGCACACACACACACACCCATACACATGCTGCCGCCCCCCACCCCCCTGCACACACACAGACACGCACGCATACACACGCCGCCACAGCCCTCTACCCTCTACTCTCCCTCCCCCCCCACACACGGTGGTTGGGTGTCACGGGCAGCTGCCCTCTGCCAGGCTCACAATGAGCGAAAGGGAGGGGCTTTGCCGATCCTTACCGGGGCTCTTCTGATTGTAGCGGGCTTCCATGATTCCTGCTGCTGCTGCTCTCACGTATGCTCGTTTCTTCTTCTGGTCTACTACGGTGACGCCATTACGCCCAGGGCGCGTGCACGGGCGCGGCCTAGTATGTTTATGTCAATGGCTATAGGCCAGCGTCCTCAGGTCTCTGTAGTCACAGCTTGTGTCGTCCCTCTTCTAATTCTCCTCTCGTCCTGCCGAGCGCGTGCAGCCCTGGCTCCCTCTTGCCCATTGACAGTGCTCTTGGCCCCGAGTGCTGCGGCGCGCGCTAGCTTGGCTGCGGGAGAAGTGTGCGCCACTCGCAGAGGCACCGGGGCTTCCCCGACCGAGCGGGGGAAGTTCACTGAGGAGAACCGGGAGCCTCTGAAAGTAACAAGGACTTGAGGCCGCTCTTCTCACTTCGGCGGGCTGCAGTCTGAAACCTGTGGACCGCTCGCGCCGCCTCCTCTTCGCCAGCCCTGTACCGGCTGGAGCTTCCCGCACGCCCCTCGCCTCCGTCCCAGCCCAAGCGCGCGGCTTCCCTACCGGAGTCTGTGCGTGTGCTGCAGGCAGTGAGAGGGGAGCATGGAGTGGCTGCTCGGCTTGTGCTGACCAGCATCATGGAACTTGGCAACCCCTTTAGTTGAGCCCAAGTAATGGGCGGGCCGGAGCAATGATGAGGGACTCGTGTGCGGACAGGAGCTGCCCGGGACCCCCAGACTGCACAGTTCCAAGTAATGTTTCGATCAGTGTAGTGCTTAATTAATTGCAGCTTCCGTTTCGAAGTGATGTAACTAGTGCCCAATTTGTTTAATTGACCTAGAAAGGGATAGAGAGCTGGGGTGCCCTTAGTGGGGTTTGAATACTGATCTACAGCCGTCTTGCTTTCAGTACCGTAGAATGGGCTGTATTTGAATTCCTAAACTAAAGTGCTTGCATTCCTTAGCCTTGAATCTTTGGGCACGAGGGAAGGTCAAAAGTGGAGTAATGCGTGAGTCAGTTTATCCGAATTTCTTCAGCATTGAAAGTCAGTCTTTTAGAAGAGAGGTTACCTTGTGGTAGTGAAGAGTAAATATCTAGGCTAACTGTTTTGAAAAGTTTGTGTGCTATTACCTGTAGGCACCGTAACTGTTATGCAGAGCACAGCTGCAGTTCATCTTACACGACAACCGTTGCTCGGTTCAAGCTCTAGAATGATAGCATTGGAAAAATATCTTCTATTTTGACTGTTAAAAAACTGAATTATGTTAATTTCTCTTCCAATAAGTGACCGAATGATAATGGTAGTGTTAATGAGCTTGGTACAGAGTATAACATGTCTTCCTAAGCCTTCATTTAAATGTTCTGATCTTTAATAAGCATCACACATGTCTTCAAAGTGATGCACGTCCTGGAAACAGGACGGTGTCGGCCCATCCAGACAGACACCGCCGTGCGTGCCTACATCTCCGCGCATGAAAGTTTGCCAGGAAACGCTGTTCTTTGCACGCTGATCACCACCACTTGCATGCACACACGGATACCACCACTGCCATACACACACGGATACCACCACTGCCATACACACACGGATACCACCACTGCCATGCACACACAGACACTACCACTGCCATACACACACGGATACCACCACTCTCATGCACACACGGACACCACCATTTACAAAAGTTTAAGCTATTGCCATTATAAATTACAATAACTTTTATTAAAGTATTAATTATTTAAAAAAATTAAAAGCCATTTGTTATTTGTAATATCAATACATCTAAGTCACATAAATACAACACATATTGCATTACAAATGCTATAAGTGTCACATTTGCGAAAGTTATAACCATTGGCATTGTAAATAACAAAGCTATTAATTTCGCTATTTTCAAAAACCAACACATAAATAACAAATTTGTCATTTACAATATCAATAGCTCAAACTTTCCTAATGCGAGACCTATTTCATTGCAAATGCTTGTTTTTCATGGGGAGGCAAGGCGTGTGGGGTAGGATCTCCTACCGTCCCTTGCGCTTAATTTTGTAACTTTTTCACAATGACATTTTATATATGTATATAATGTCGGATTGAATAAAAGTGTTATGTACATGTACTGAAAATATCGTGCTAGTTTATTTAGTAATGCAGTCATTGAGCACGGCAATTTGCATTTGGAACTGAAAGGAAGAGAGCTGGAGGCATTCATCCAGTAGCTGAATTAGTGTGTAACCGATGAAACTGGACGCAATAGCTGTTATCCTTTCTCCAAATTGTGTGAACCTTTGGAAATCCCTTTACTTTACAGTGCTTCACTTTGAGTGTCTGATCTGAGCGCACCCTCAGTCCGGTCTGGATGTGGTCTGTATATAAAGCTTCACCTACATAAAGTTAAATAGACCGTGTAGCTCCTCGCACACTAACAATATTGGCCTTCTGAACAGTGCCCATGATACCCGAACGCAGTGTCGTCAGCAGGACTTTAGGTGGGCCGGGTCTGAGCACCAGCAGTTTTTTTAAGGGGGCCTCGAAACGGGTCTCTATCTGGCTCTGCAGCAAAGGAAGTAGTCCCGGCAGCCGCAGCTCCAACAAACTCCCGCGCAGGAGGGACTACCGTACTGTAAGAAAGACAATAGCATCTGAGGGAATAGTGGCAGCAAGGAAGTGATGGAGAAGCAGACAGAGCGGTGGCAGACAGGTAACTAATAAACCGAGGAGTAATTCGAAGAAAGAAAGAGAAATTAAAAGCCGGGAGAAAGATGTGAGCCAAGGAAGAAGGGAAGCGCGCAAACATGCAGACCGGCAAGGGGAAAACATTCAGTAGCTATAGACCCGAAGACAGGTCTGGGAAAATGGGGAGAAACGAAAAGCGACTAGAGCTAAGTATATATGTTCAAACCCAACTGAAATGAATTAATAAAAAGAATGACGCAATATCACTGGGGCAATATAGCAATGGTGGTTTGCCGGATACATTTACCTTCTATGAAAGGTGTTAAGTCTCTGGACTTGTTTTCTTCTTTGTGCTAGAGCGTTATTTGGCACTGGCGGACTCGGAGGACGTCCATGGGGTAAGTCGTGAGGGGGTGACACCATGAGTTACTGCACTGGGTGACACCAACCTTAGTGACGCGACTGCATTTGCTAAGTTAGCCTTCATTTCAAGTTTGGACGAAGGTGGAATGTTCAGAAGAGGTTATACTGGTCCTATCAGATAGGAACAATTATCCTTGTGAATCATCCTTTTTACTTACGTGGGGATTATTGTCCAGCAGGACTTCCGACGGCACCTGCCTGGGTGATTGCTGCGTCCTCTATGTGTGGATACCAGGCGCAGTTCATGATATTGAGGTGCTTTGGGCTATAATAGAATTTGTGTTATGCTTGACTGAAGAGAGTGGTGATATCGGGGCACCTTGGGATGAGGGTGCCATCGGTTGCACTGAGTTTGGTTCTCTCTCCTCATTTCCTCTGTCTTTAAACAGCGCTCCCACCTGGTCCTTCAAGGATAGTCGCTGTGTCCCATGTGAATAAGTACCAAGCACAGTTGGTGATATTACTTTGCTTTGGGCGATAATGGGATTTGTATTAGACTTGAGTGAAGTCAGTGCTGAAGGCAAGGTTGCTTGAGGTGAGGACGCACTGATTTTAGTTCGCTCTTCTCTTTTTCTGTGCCATTAAACATTGGATATATGCTGGGCGAGTTATTGTCTAGGATTTTTTTATTGTTTGAGTGAAAAATTTAAAGGCGTACTTTCTCAGCTTTATTTCTGGCCTTCTTCTGCCTTTGTTTTGCTCTCTTTGATTATCATTGACAGCCGTTCTATCGTTAATAAGTAATTGTAGGGTGATTGCCTTCGATTCTGATACCGATTCCTGCTCTATGGGAGATTGGGGTGCACACTTATTGGTGTTTCCCATTGGGCCGGATGAACAGATCTTGTTTTCTTGCCATCTCGCCCAGCTGCGAGGATGCTAAAGATATTGCTTTACTGACAGGCTCCAATATGTAGGTCGCTCTTGGCTCAGTTTGCCCGGTTCCCGTGTCTGTTGGTTTTTGGCCAGGACTCCTAGGGCTACTTCTTACTTGTAATTGTAAGGCAAATTTTAGGTCTGTTATTATTAAATTTAGAACCTCTGGCAAGGTACATAGTTTCTCCGCAATCTGGTAGCAGGCATACAACGAACACGAAGGTTGTGTGCCTCAAGTGAAACCAGCTATTTTTAACCTCTCTTCCAGGAAACTAACTTTTTCCTCCATTTTATATAATGAGGTGTAGTGGTAAGTGTAAATCGGGTGTCGCTGTCCGCGCGATGTCTAAACATTACTATTGTCTTTATTCTCCTCGCGCATACCTCACGCTTTGTGGACGGCTGCCGCTCTGGTGCTGGACGTTGGAGGTGCTGGAGCTGGTCTCTGGAGGTGCTGGAGTCCGAGATCGTCCTAAGGAAGGCGCACGTTCTGCACCGGACCACTGAGGAGCTGCGCACAGCTGGACATCGTTGGAGCTGCCTACGTCGGGGATCACTCGGATCCGCGAGCCCTGTGCTGTCTGCGGGAGGGCGCCTGGCTGCGGGGGTCTGCCTGCTACCACTGGAGCGGCTTCACAGGACTCACGGCGGCATCGGGGGCTATATATTATCAATATAATATCTGCGGCGGCATCGGGGGCTGAGAGAGCCCCCCCCCCCCGCCCGTTCCACGGCAGTGACTCGGGCGGGTACACTGGTTGCTGTGATCAGAGGAGCAGAGCCGCCGGACCCGCAGCAGGGAGTCACGGCGTCATCGGAGGGCCGAGAGAGGCTGAGTGCTGGGGGCGATCTGAGGAGTGGCGCCGCCGCCCGAGGAGCTAGTGGAGAGGAGCCCTGAGGCAGGCGGGATCAGTGGATCTGAGGAGTGGCGCCGCCGCCCGAGGAGCTAGCGGAGAGGAGCCCTGAGGCAGGCGGGATCAGTGGGTCGGAGGTCCGCCGTGCTAGCGGAAAGGAGCCTTGAGGCAGGCTGGATCAGTGGGACTGAGGTCGGCTGGACCCACGCCGGGAGCTGAGGTGACGGCGCTGGGGGGGGGGGATGCCTGGGTGAGCTCTGGGGTGGACGGAGATGCACAGGGGAACGGCAAGATGGGGAAGACAGTCATCGGATAACACACTGCAGCAGTCATTGAGGAGATGGGGAGTGCTGATGCTCTAACCCAGCTGTGTTCACTGGCTTGAATAACCTCGCTATCAACATTGGCGCACTTGATGAGCAGAGCTTACAAGGAAGGTATTTATTCACCCCACTTGCCTATTCACATACTTGAAAAACCTCCTTTTGTTCAAAATGGCCGGGGTCATAAAACTGTAGTAATAAATCCCCTCCTTTACCTCGGGTGCTCACGAGGCTCCTCAACCTAACTCCCCCACACAAGTCCTCCAGTACAGAGATAAGACTCCCTCCCAGGAACAGGGCCGACTCAAATAGAAACTGAACTGTACTTCCCTGTTCTCAAACCACCACAACAGACAGAGGACTACCGTCTCCATCTTCCTTATTGGACGGCCATTTTAGACTGGTTCCTCTCTCTCTCTGGCGGCCATCATGGACTAGTCATTCTCACTATCTGGTCATTCCCTAAGACCTGGCCTTTCTAGACAGTGCACTTTACATAGCTCTGTTTTCAAACCGTCGTATGATTAAATGCCTGCCTAATTTTGCAGTACTATGCCTCTACCTGTATACGGTACATTTTTACTTACATTGAGTATTTAAACACTCGTGTGATTAAGTGTAGACTGTCTATCCTGGGCGACCACCATGGACTAGTCATTCCTCAGGACTGAGTGTCTGCCTTTCTACAGTGGTATTATATGTTACTATACTATATGTTATGACATTATATGCTTACAGTGGTATTTTATTTACGACCATCATGGACTAGTCATTCCTCAGGACTGAGTGTCTGCCTTTCTACAGTGGTATTATATGTTACTATACTATGTTATTATATTATATGTTTACAGTGGTATTTTATTTACAGGGGCATTATATTCCTATCTGGATCCTGCACACCTCACTCCTTCCTCACTTGTAATGCACCGATGTAACCCCATATATTTACATCACATGTTTACAAGCCAGACGAAGATAGGGTGTCTGCCTTTTACAGTGGTCTTATATGTCTATATTCCTAATTGTTTCTTGCACATTCCACTTTTTCTTCACCTGTATGCACCGATTGCTACCTCATATATTTTGGCTGCTCACTAGGGTCACTTTTGGTCTCATATGTCTATATTCCTAATTGTATCCTGCACATTACACTTCTTCACCTGTAGGCACCGATTGCTACCTCATATATTCTGGCTGCTCATTAGGGGCACTTCTGGCCTCATATAATTTTTGGTTGCAACTGTATTTTGGCTATTGACTCATGTACCTCATTTGTTACTGATTACTCACTATTTGACTACTATTTGACACTATTTGACTAGTCAGTATTTTGGCTACGGACTCATGGACCTTATTTATTACTGACTACTCACTATGTCATACAACATATAACTTTTGCTGCAGCTCTATCTTGTTACTGAGCCATGCACCTCATCGATTTTTGACCACTCTTTTTTGGACTAATTACTATTGTCACTGTTGATTCAGTATTTCAGTACTATAACTACATTATACTCTGTACACGTTTGCTACCGACACCGACTTCACTTTTTACACCTGTAATGCACCTACTAATTGCTCACATAGAACCCGTTACATTTATGTAGCCTGTTCCCATTCCTAGTTTTATTCCTGTATGCACCCATTCTCACTGTCCATTTTTGGTTTGCACACAATGCTACCTCTATATTTTGGTTATCTTGTCACTCACTAGTGTCTCACGGGTACCACGCAACCTACTGCCTACATTTTGCTTTGCACAGATTGCTACCTTTATATGTTGGCTATTTTGCTACTCACTATTGTCAAGTGTGTAAGTGCGTACCATGTAACTTACTGACTGCATTGTTCTTTGCACATTACTACCTCTACATGTTGGCTATTTTTGCTGCTCACTATTGTCAAGTGTGTACCATGTAACTTACTGACTGCATTGTTCTTTGCACATGTGTATCACTATTGTCCACCCCCCCACACCCACTTTTAACCCCACACCCACCTATACCGCCATCTCAACATGGAGCCCATCGGCAAGCACACATATAAAATCAACTACCCACCCGCACTCACCAAAAAAGCCGCTAAACGCTTTAAACACAACTTCCTGAGGTCCCACCCTGAAACCCCCTTTGTTGACACCTACTTCTCTCCGGTCAATGGATCCCTGAACATCGATATCATCTTCCACACCTCTCGCAGAGCTCAATGGAGAAAAACGTTCCTCACCCTACTCACTGTCTCCACCACCAGGAAATCCGCGCATGGCTTAACCCTCTCCATCACACCATCCCAACTCTTCCTAGGCAGAACCACCATTACGATCTACAATAACGGGATTGTCCTAATTCAATCCACAGACAGGAACTTGGAACTACTAGACAACCTGTTCCCCACTTTCAAAGAGAACCTCTCCAACCATCGGACTTCCACTCACATCCCCTCTAGTAACATCACCCCAAACTTCACAGCCCCCCCCCGACAACGCTTCTAACCTAGCTCAGCACCAGAACGACATGAACATCACCACTTCCCCCACCACACCAGTCGATCACCCACCAGCTGTAACCACGCCACACTCCGTGATCACAGACACAATTAGCTCCCCATCTTACACCAGCCGCCCCCACACCTCCGTCCCGGGGACCCCCATCCATAACACTCCCACTCCTCCTCTCCCCCCTGATATCACAGACCCCCCTAACCTAGCTCAGCGCCAGAACGACACACATAGCGACAATTCCCACGCTCTGTCCCCCCTTCTCTCAGCCCCCACTCCCACACGCTAACTAACCATGCAGACCACACCACCCCTACTATCTTAACTCCCCCTCCCCATGACAGGACCATCTCCAACCCTAGCTCCCCCTCCACTCTCAGCCCTCACTACCCTTCAGGCTCCCCCATCACCACCATCATACACTCCACTTCCACCCCGCTCTCTCCGCCTACCACGAATTCCCTCCTCCACGCCACCAACCTCCTCCGTACTCCATCCACTCTCATCGCCCCCTTACCCCCCCCTCCTCCCTAACACCAACCCGTACGATGACATCACAGAGCCCTGCATGAACACCAACCCTCCACCCCATCCGCACGATAAGTCTCAGGTCAGCCACCCACCCATGACTTCCACCCCCAGCACAAACACTTATCCCACGCTGGACAAGATTATGGCCTCCCTCCTACAACTCAAAGAAGAAATTCACACCATCAAAGAAGACATGCACACCATAAAAGAGCTACTCACCACACCCCCTAGACTCACCTCACTCACCACCACCCCCCCTCTCAACTTGCTCTCCTCCCGTCCTGACGACGAGCCTAAGCTACGTCCCTCACACAGGACCGCGATCCATGCCCACAATCGCAACAACCGCACCCGCCGTTCTCACTGGACCGCGATCCCTGCCCACAATCGCAACAACCGCCCCGTCGCACATGCAACCCTCTTTCAGATCTCGACACTCTCTCCCTCCTCCGCTCCTACGACCCTGCACCCCTAAACCTCACAACCACCTCGACCTCGCACCACCCCATTCCCACATTACTCTCAAATCCCCATAGACCCTCCACTATAAACAACAGAATATCCGTCCCGAATAACCTTAGAAAAGTCCCCCTCTCTCTAGTTCCCTCTTCCTCTCCCGACACACCCCGTCTCAAATGCACTCTCCTAAACTGCAGATCGGCTTCTAAACACTCCTCCGCCATCGCTGATCTCATCCTAAGATTGGACCTTGACCTAATCTTCCTAACTGAAACCTGGCTAACCGAATCTTCTACACCTATAATGGACATTCTGGTTCCCCCCAACTACCACATTATTAGGCTTGACAGGTCTGGCAAGATAGGCGGCGGAATCGCATGCATTTACAGGAACAACCTTTCTGTTCTGAAAGTCTCTGCGCCTTCCCTACCCTCTCCAACTTGCTATGAATACATCTGCCTCGATATCATCAGTGATGGCAAACCGATATGCTCTCTTCATGGCATTTACCACCCTCCCAGAGACCACCTCATCTTCGCCCAACAAATGATGGACTTGATTTCAACCAACGCAGGACGACAGCTCACCCAAATATACCTTGGTGACTTCAACCTCCATTGGAACGATATCAATGATGCAGTGGTAAATAGTCTCAAAAGCTTCCTCAGCGCCCTGGATCTCACACAATTATGCAACAGCCCGACCCACGAGAAAGGTTCTATCCTCGACCTTATCATCGCCAAAGAGGACGCTGCTCAACTTGAGTCTATTCAACCCTGTGACTGGTCCGACCATCATATTGTCACATTCCACATCAATGAAAAAGTCAAACTCAACCCGGTTCAACCCTCCAGACCTAAAGTCTGGAAAAGAGACCTGAAAAAACTCAACCCATTCTCCTTACCCCCGAACAGACGCGACATCCTACTCCCGCCCATGGGCGCTACAGATGTACAATCCCTGACTGACCACTATCTCAACGCCATGACCTCAATAATCAATGAGGCTGCTCCTATGCAGCTAAAAAGAGTCTCCGCTAAAATCTCCAATCCATGGTACGACGGGAGTCTCAATGAAGATAGACGAGCCATGCGAATGGCAGAGCGCACCTGGAGGGCAGCTCCCTCTGCACTGCACCTGAAAACCCTGAAGAAAAAGAGAAACGCCTACTTCAGGAAAATAAAGCGCTCAAAAGCAAACTTCTTCAGCCTCCAGCTTGACCAAGCAAAAACCCGCCCAAGAAAACTGTTTGAGTTAATCAGAACACAAACGAAGGAACAGCCCCAACCTCTCAGTACCTTGGACAAAGCACCCTCATGTGAAGACTTCGCCGCTTTCTTTACCCAAAAAACTGACAACATAAAGAGTGATCTCCGCGCTGACGCAAGACTCCACACCACACTCAACTGTATAACACCCACTGGACCTAAAAACAATGCTCCATGGTCAACCTTTGAAACCTACTCCGAAGAAGAAATAGGCAAACTGCTCAGCACCCTGAAACCTTCCAATCACCTCACGGATCCCCTCCCTGCTAACGCTGTCAAAGATTTCACCCCACTACTCCTTCCACTCTGGACTAAGATTATCAACAGCTCGCTCCAAGAAGGAATCATCCCTGACTCCCTTAAAGTTGGACAAGTCACACCTCTGCTAAAGAAAGCTACTGCCGACCCATCTGACCTAAACAACTACCGTCCCATTACCAATATTCCCACTCTCGCCAAACTATTGGAAAAATGCGCTCAACTACAACTGACTAAACACATTGATCTGTTTGATCTCCTCAACCTTCATCAATCAGGCTTCCGAGCAGGTCACAGCACCGAAACTGCTATGACTCACATAATCGACGACGCCCTTCAAATCCTAGATCAAGGGGATACCTGCCTCCTCATCCTTCTTGATCTCTCTTCAGCGTTCGACACTGTTAAACATGAGAAATTACTCGATCTGTTGAACACTAGAATGGGTCTTTCCGGGACTGTTCTCAAGTGGTTCACCTCCTTTCTACACAACAGGTCACAGAAATTCAAGAGTAACAACCTGCTATCCTCTCCAATACCTGTTTCGTTAGGTGTCCCCCAAGGATCCTCCCTTTCACCAACATTGTTCAACTTAGTTATGGAACCTCTCACCACCTTGCTTCAAGCATCCAATGTACTTTTTCACATGTACGCAGATGACACTCAACTATATCTCAAACTACAATCCCCCAATGACATCTTACTCCTGAACTCTACGATCAGAAGCACCCAATCCTGGCTTGCTGATAATCATCTCAAACTCAATGCTCTGAAAACAGAATTCCTGCTGATCTCACCTCCAGCGAAGATCTCTACCACTCAAACCTGGCTTAAACAGCTAACTGCACTCAATGTCCAACCCACCATAGTGGATTCAGCGAAATCCCTAGGCATAACTTTCGACTCCAATCTCAACATGCAGCATCATATCAGCAAGGCTACTAAGGGAGCGAACTTCCAAATCAATACCCTAAGGAAACTTAAACCCTTCCTACCAGCCAAAGACTTCCAAACTGCAGTACAAGCACTAGTCATCCCGCGAATTGAATACGGCAGCACCGCCCTCTGCAGTCTCCCGTTAACCACTACTGCACCCCTAAGAGCCTCTCTAAACGCTGCAGCGAGACTCATCACTGGATCAAAAAAGCACTCTCATATCTCCCCTGACCTGAAATCACTAGACTGGTTGCCTTTTGAAGCCAGAATACATCTGAAAATCGCCTGCATGACACACAAGGCTCTACACCTGAGCTCTCCCGGATACCTCACTCAGAAGCTGTCAATCTCTGGCGGCTCTAGAAACACCAGAGGCACAAACAATCTTCTGCTAAAACCTCGAAGATTCCGGAAGGAAAAAACTTATAAACGCTCTTTCTCAGGAATGGCACCCAGGATCTGGAACTCACTCCCTCCTGAAACTAGGCTCATCTCCTCCACTACACTTTTTAAGAAAGAAGTGAAAGCTATTTTTATGGCCAAATACACCTGACCTATGAGCGTAGATCTAGAAAGACTCTACACCGACCTGTATTATTATGTTCGATCTCTATGACTATGTATTTCACCTGTATTATTGATGCTACTGACTATCTATGCACACTTTTAACTGTTATATTTATATTATTGATTTGATGTACTAATTTGCTCCCTCACGTACCTACCCTTCCCACTTATTATGTTTAAATTCACTCTCTTGTTGGTATTCCCGGCTTTGTAAAGCGCTCTGATATCTGCAAAGATCTTGTTCGCGCTATATAAAACTTTCAAAATGAAATAAATAAATAAATAAGTATGTGGCTCATGCATGAAGGGTCCGTTCAGCGAGGGTTCTAACGTTGACGGGAGAGTCACCGTTGGGCTTTCTGCTGGGAGTATGCTCCGTGTACTGGGTTGAGTATATTCTACAATAAACTTCTACTTTAAACCACATCGTTTCCCTGGATATTCGTATTTGACATTTGGCGACGATCAGGAAACTTCACCCACACCCATGCTGAGGATTAAAATTTTATTTTTAAACATCAGCCGATTATGGTTGAAAGCTTACCATCTCTATAAATCCGGTCGATCTCAAGAAATCACAGAGAACACTCCGGTAGGATTTGGTTGTTTCATCTCGTTAGAAGATTTCTATCGTATAAGGTATGTGGAAATCTGTTTGCTAAACCCTCATTGGTGCGTCCAAACAGGTATACAGTCAAAATATTGAGTCAAAAATATAGAATTGCAGTAATATCGAATAAAAAATATAGAATGGACAAAATATCGAATGGACAGAATATAGTCAACAACAATATCAAATTGAATTGCAGTAATATCAAATTCAAAATATAGAATGGACAAAATATCGAATGGACATAATATAGTCAACAAAAATATCTAATTTGAGGTAAGTAAGTTAATATCAATTTTTTAATAATATCGAATTTGTTTAAGTGTTTTTTTATGTTAGTATATGTGTGAAAAGTGTATATTTATTTGATAATTCATTTTAAGTAATTAATTTTATGGTATTTAATTTTTGCGTAATATAATTCTGTAGCAGGTTGTGGGTTTATAGGGGAATAGGGTGGGAAGTAATTTAATTATAATTATTAAATATTTTAATTTATTTATTGGTATTTATTTTGAATTAATTGGTAATTAATTTTTAATTGGTAATTAATTGAACTATATTTGGTAAATCATTTTTATTAATTAATTGATAATTATGTTAATTTTATTATTTATTTTCTGTAGCGGGTTGTGGATTTATAGGCGAATAGGGTAGAAGTAATTTAGTTATAAATAATTAAATGTTTTAATTTATTTATTGGTATTTATCTTGAATTATTTGTTAATTCATTTTTAATTGGTCATTTAATTTTAATTGGTAATTAATTTTGTATGATTGATTAATTGATAATTATGTTAATTGTATTAGTTTATTTTCTGTAGCGGGTTGTGGGTGTATAGGGGAATAGAGTGAGAAGTAATTTAATTAGAATTCATTAAATGTTTTAATTTATTTATTGGTATTTATCTTGAATTAATTGTTAATTAATTTTTAATTGGTAATTAATTTAATTATAATTGGTAATTCATTTTTATTAATTGATAATTATGTTAATTCTATTAATTCATTTTCTGTTGCGGGTTGTGGGTTTATAGGGGAATAGGGTGGGAAGTAATTTAATTGTAATTAATTCAATTTTTTAATTTATTTATTGGTATTTATTTTGAATTAATTGTTAATTATTTTTCAATTGTTAATTAGTTAATTGTTAATTTGTAATAATAGGTAATTATTTGTAATAATTAATTTTTATTTTTAATTGATTAATTATTATATTTTATTAAATAGGTAATTACTTTTAATTAATTTGTAATTGGTAATAATATTTAATTTATTTTTATTCATATATGAAGTCTTTACTTTCCCTACTGTTTCACTCACTGGAGTGGGAATAGTAATTCATACCCCTACGCTATCCAACGCTTTCCCTACTGTTGCACTCTCTGGAGTGGGAATAGTAATTTTTACCCCTACGCTATCCAACGCTTTCCCTACTGTTGCACTCACTGGAGTGGGAATAGTAATTTTTACCCCTAATCTATCCAACGCTTTCCCTACTGTTGCACTCTCTGGAGTGGGAATGGTCATTTTTACCCCTACGCTATCCAAGGCTTTCCCTACTGTTGCACTCACTGGAGTGGGAATAGTAATTTTTCCCCTACGCTATCCTACGCTTTCCCTACTGTTGCACTCTATGGAGTGGGAATAGTAATTTTTACCCCTACGCTATCCAACGCTTTCCCTACTGTTGCACTCTCTGGAGTGGGAATAGTAATTTTTACCCCTATGCTATCCAACGCTTTCCCTACTGTTGCACTCACTGGAGTGGGAATAGTAATTTTTGCCCCTACGCTATCCAACGCTTTCCCTACTGTTGCACTCTATAGAGTGGGAATAGTAATTTTTACCTGTGCGCCATCCAACTCTTTCCCTACTGTTTCACTCTCTGGAGTGGGAATAGTAATTTTTACCCCTACGCTATCCAACGTTTTTCCTACTGTTGCACTCTCTGGAGTGGGGATAGTCATTTTTACCCCTACGCTATTTAACGCCTTCCCTACTGTTGAATGTTCTGGAGTGGGAATAGTAATTTTATGTTCTACGCTATCCAATGTTTTCATTACTGTTGTTTTTTTGGGACTTTAAGTAGTAGTTTTATTTATTAATGTATTTTTTGTATTTTTTTAGATAATGTATTTAATTAACTTTAAAAATATAATAATTTTTTAAATGTATTAAATATAATTATTTATTTGTATTTATGTTTTATTTTATGTGTGTAGATGTATTTGTAATTTATAGTATTTTTTATTGTATAAGTAATTAAAATAATTATTAAAAATTATTATTAAGTATATATTATGTATTATATGTATATTTTTAATTAAAGTTTCATTATTAAATATGAATTATTTATTAATTTTAAACATTATTAAATATGTTTAAACAGAGAGACGTTACGGGGGGAGGAACAGGACCTAGTGCTTCTGCCCCGATGATACATATTTCCACTCCCCAAACCGCCCCTTTAGCCCCTCCAGAGCGTTTTTTGGTGATACTTCCAAATTTGCGGCTTTTATCAGCCAATGTCAGTTACACTTCATGCGTAAGGATAGCTGCTTTCCAACCGATCAGTCCAAGGTAGCTTTTGTCTTATCTTATCTGAGAGGGTCAGCCGCCAATTGGGCAATACCATTAATAGAGAGGAATGACCCTCTACTACAGGACTATGCCACTTTTAGGGGTGAATTAAAGAAATTATTTGACAGACATACATTCACGCATTCCGCAGATTCTGAGTTCCTGTCCTTAAAGCAAGGAAATAAAGACCTTTCAGTTTATATTACCACCTTCCAAACATTAGTAGCAGAAGCAGGGTGGACAGATGAGAAACGCAGTGCCCTGTTCTACCATGGATTGCGTGACGACCTCAAGGATGCTTTGTCCCAGGTGGTAGATCCGCCGGACAGCTGTCCGGAACTAATTGATTTAGTCATAAAGCTGGACCACCGTATACATGAGAGAAAGAGAGAAAGAGGACGCTCAGAGTACAGACCTTACATAACTCCAAAAAGAACAGAAGTTGAGAAATCCTTAGATGAGGCAGAAGCAATGCAGATAGGGACAATAAAGGGTCCGTTAAGCTCAGAGGAAAGACAAAGGTGAAGAGATAATAAGCTCTGTCTTTATTGTGGAAAAAGCGGCCATTTTTTGAGGACTTGTCCCACTAAACCCTCTCAACTTAGGAAGGAGGGAAACTAGAGAGCCTGACACCTTGGGAGACTGGGGTTTCGGGTAGTTCTGGTTTAATAGTCTCTTCCCTTAAAATCGAGACAGATCTGCTGAGTCATTTCTTTGTACCGGCTCACTTGACTTATGGTAATCAGACGATCGATATCCATATAATGTTGGATTCGGGTGCGACGGGCAATTTTATGGACAAGGCTTGGGCAGTTCAACATTACATAGAACTAAAACCTAAAGAAGTTTGGGAAAGGGTCACTATAATAGATGGCAGTCTGTTAAAATCAGGACCCATTACCCATGAAACAGCCAGTCTACACTTAAGTATGGTACAAGGACATCAAGAGCATTTAACGTTTGATCTCATACAATCCCCTCAGTTGCCTGTTTTACTTGGACTGCCCTGGCTCCGCACACATAACCCTCGTGTGGATTGGATTAAAAACACATTAGAGTTTCCATCAGAGAGCTGTAAGGAACATATGGTAGGGGTCATGTGTGAAAAGGAACCCGTCAACATGTTACTGCCATCTGAAATGTCTGCCTTGCCCTTGGAGTATTCAGAGTATCAGACTACTTTTGACGAGGTGGAAGCCACGAGTCTTCCACCTCATCGGCCATACGATTGCCACATTGATCTCCAGGTGGGGGCTAAGATACCATGTAGTCGTGTTTACTCGCTCACGGAGAAGGAGAGAACAAGGGTCAGATAAGATGAAGGAAATCACACGAACTCATGAGGCTATAAGGGTGGGGGAATTTTACTATGTAAATTGTGGATTGGTGCTTCCCTCTACCGAGTTACAGGGTGTAGCACTCAACTGGTGTCATTCACATCTACCAGCTGGACATCCGGGATACAAGAAGACCATGGAAACATTGAGGAGGCATTTCTGGTGGCCCGGGATGGGAAAGGACACAAAAAAGTACATTCAGACGTGTTACATCTGTGCCCAGAGCAAAGTCTCCCACCAAAACCCTGTGGGATTGCTACATCCCTTACCTACTCCTCCGAGACCATGCCACACAGTATCCATGGACTTTATTGTGGAATTGCCCCTCACAGTCAAGGGTCACAATACATTATTGGTAGTGGTAGACACTTTTACTTAACTGGCACATTTCATACCATTGACAGGACTCCCCACCGCAAAGACGTTAGCTGCAGTCTTTTTGCAACAAGTGGTTAGGTTACATGGGTTACCTTCTGTTTTAATAACAGACAGAGGCACTCAATTCGTTTCCAGATTCTGGCAAGGCCTGTGTGCTCTCTTATCCATTGGTGTGAGGCTTTCATCCAGTCATCACCCCCAGACGGATGGACAGACAGAGAGGGTCAATCAGTGTTTCGAACAGTACATTAGAATTCAGGCACTACAGACATTAACGGAGTGGGATGAGTTGGTTTGGTTGGCTGAAATGGCGTATAATAACAGTCATCATGCATCCACAGATTTCACTCCCTTCTTCAGTACTTATGGATATCATCCAAGACTCATCCCTACTTTCTCATCCATGACTCCTTCTACATCCCCTTACTCCACCCCAGCAGCCAGTGATCTCATACAAGAAATACAACGCAACCATAAGCACGCACAACACAATTTGGAACAGGCTAAGACCAGGTACAAAAAGGGAGCTGATCTCCATAGACGTCTAGAGCCCCAGTATGCACAGGGAGACGTTGTATGGCTATCATCCAAACACATCAATATGAAGGGATCCTGTAAATTTAAACCACGATTTATAGGCCCATATAAGATTTTGAAGGTCCTAAACTCAGTGGCTATGAAGCTGGACCTCCCCACTTCCATGAAAATACATCCCGTCTTCCACGTATCATTGCTTAAACCTGTAGACCCTGGCACTAGGTTACCGGTGTCTCCCCCTCCTGTAGAAGTGGATGATGGAATAGAATATGAGGTAGAAGCCATCGTAGATTCCAGGAGAGTCAGGAGAAGACTACAGTATCTCATTCATTGGAAGGGGTATGGGGTGGAGGAACGCACATGGGAGCCGGCTAGTCAGGTACATGCACCTAGGTTAGTTAAGCTGTTCCACAGAAGACACCCCAGGAAGCCTAAACCAGTGGGAGGGTTCGTAGGGGGGGTGTACTGTCACGCCTGACAGACCTCTGATCGGATCGCGCTGTCCACATAAAACGCATGCACAAGGGGAACGGGCTAGAGCCAAAAGCCTGACCTCCCCACTTTACTTGGCTTCGCGTTCTAGTGTTTCTGTGTTTCTGTGCGAGCACGTCACTTCCGTGGAAGCTGTTTCCGTTGTTTCGGAGCCATTCTCGTTACGGCAACTTCTGCTCTCTGAAGCTTGTTCCTGATCCTGTTTTCTAGCCGGCCGCCGTTCTGACGGTCCTCGGCTGTCTGTTCGGACGCTTGTTTGTTCACCTCATTCACTGCCCTTAATTTCCTTCGCTATCTTGAGTCCCTATGTGGTTCGACCTTCTCTCCTGCATTTAGGACAGAACCAAGTTTTAAAAGCAATCTGCCTCCTGAGTCGGCTATCTTCTTTCCGAACCTGAGGGGGCCCTAGGCCTGGGTATTTGCGGTTCCGCCCGTCGGCCAGACACTCGTTGTTCCGCCGGCCGTCCGGACTTGTGGAGCACTGGCCTGGGATCGCACTGAGGTATTGTGGGAGTTGTGGTCCACCAGGACTGTTATCCTTTTATTTTATGTTATTTCTTTCTTTTGGACTCACAGGTGACTTATTGGAGACTGGCAACCGTCACAGAGCGTGGGCAAGAAGAACGGGTAAAGCGCTATTAGCGCCATCTTTATTACTATTACCCTATAGCAAGATAGTGAGTTCTTACATGAGATCTATTGTATTTGTAGATGAGACATAGATCATTCGCATTGCCCTACGTCTGGACAGTCAGAGTCCCTAATATTGGTACAGCTTGGTAAGAAAATATTGTTTACTGTCGATGTATACTTCCTACACCAACCAAGAGGTAATCATACTTTATTGTTGTAGATAGGCATCACGTCTGCACCTAATTGCTGGTTCAGTATTGCAACATATGTCAATTCAACTAGTTACAGACGAATCTCTCACTGTTTTTTAGGTAAACTGTAGCATAGGGTTTCATGTTTATTACCTGTTTATTGTTGAATTACATTAACCTAACCTATTCCTTTTAGTGTCAGCCTTCACCCTGAGGGATACCAGCCCGAAGAATCCTGTTTTGTTCCCCGCCTTTCCTTGTTTTGTTCCCTCCTTTCCCTCCATACCACCATTGCGTTCTAGTGCTTGATAGATGCAATAGGTGCAGGGGGGAAGGGCTGGGCTTGTCGGCGGTTCCTGGCACTCCTGTGGAAACGACGCTTGGATCCTTACAGTATCAAAGTAATGAAAACATATAGTGATATAATAAACCTTATACACAGGAGATCAAATGTAAAAAAGAATGTAAGGATAATAAAATACATTCCTAATATAAAAGGAAAAAAAAAGAAAAATTAACAGCACAGATTCTATGAACCATTATGGAGTAACAATAGAAAAAATATATGGACTTAGCGTATCATGAAAAATCAGAATGTAGAAAAGAAAGAGAAAAGAAAATATAGAAGCGTAAGGCAGGAAGAAAAAAGAGGAAGAAGAATGAAAGAGAAAGAGGAAGAAAGAAAGAAAGAATGGGAGAGAAAAAGGAAGAAAAAGGGGTTTACCAGAGTAACAGGAGAGGGGAAAGAAATAGTAGGAAGGAAAAGAGAAGGGAAAAGAATAGCCGAAGTAGTATATTGGAGGAGAAGTCAATAGAAATATAAATTAAGGAAGTGTAACTTATGCAGAAGAAGAGGGAGTAAGGAGTCTTCAACTACTGTAGTTTCTAAAAAAGGGGACCAGGTTTGAAGAAAAATGGCAGCTTGGTCTTGAAGATTGTAAATTGTGCGTTCATGTAAAGCCGTTTGCATCATTGCCACCAACCATTTTTCCTGAGAAGTTGCTGAGGGAGATTTCCAGTGACATAAAATGCAAATCTTGGCTGTGGCCAGAGCAGTATAAAGAAGGCGAGTTTGTGGCTTAGAAAGTTTTGGGAAATCGCGAAAATCATGTAAAATTATGGCGGCAGATGTAAGAGGCAAGGTTAATGATATAGTGGAGTTCAATGTTTTCCCCACAAAAAAACAGAAGGATCTGGTACAGGAACATTCGCAAATGATGTGCTTTATGTCACAACCAGGAGCAGAACACCTCCAACAAGAGGAATGCGATAATAACTTAGCTTGATGTAGTTTAACAGGAGAGCAGTGCCATTCATGTCATTCAAACAGGATTTTAAAGATACAGAATTTAAGACGAGCTTCCCGAACACCTTTATGCAATCCCTCTAAAATTTGAGCCGATTGAATGTTGGAGCACATAATGGATAAATGGGATTGCCATTTAATCTGAAGGGAATGTGAGAGAGGCTGTGAAAAAAGAGGGTGCAGAAATGTTTTATAGAGATCAGATGTCACTCCTTTAAAAGTTCCCCACAATTGTAAATAAGATAGAATGGGAGATACCTGAAGCAACCAGGGAGGAGAACCTAAGTGTTTTTTAAGACATTGTTGGAGTTGAATGTATTTAGAGGATTGTAAAAGTGGTAAATGAAATTCCTCACATAATTGGGAGAAAGTTTTGAAATCTCCATCATGGAGGAGTTGATCTATAGAATAAATACCAGCCTCCTTCCATAAAGGCCAAGACAAGATACGGCCACCAATACGAATAGCTGAATTGTTCCACAGAGTAGCTTTAATGTGAATCCGTGAGTTAGAGTTTAATATACGATGACCCCTCTGCCAAGATTTATGCATTGCAGATAAAATAGGATTTTTAGAATCAGAAGAACTAGTTCCAGTACCATATAAAAGGGATAATCCCGAATCTTGAATGCGAAGATGACATTCGATTCATACCCAATGTGGAATATCTTTAGATTTGGGTGGAAAATATGAGAATTGAGAGATATGTAGGGCAAGTGAATAATGCTAAATAGAGGGAAGACCCATACCTCCATGCAATTGATGAGCTTTTACTTTAGTAGCAGCAGGACGTGGTTTGGTTGTACCCCAAATGAAAAGCTTTTGTCTTGGAGTCAATGGATTGAAGGGTAGCTAAAGGAATTTGGAGAGGGAACATACCTAAAACATAAAGGAATCTCGGTAAAGTAACCATTTTAATCACTTGAACTATTCCCCAGAAAGATATTCCCAAAGCTTTCCATTTGTCAAAGTCCCTCTGCATCTGTGTAAATAAAGGAGTCAAATTATCCGTGACCATATTATCCAATCCTCTATTAATCAATATTCCTAAGTACTTAAGACGTGAAGGTTGCCAATGAAAAGAGAATCCAGAAATTGCTTCCTTCGTGGTACCAATTGAAATTGGTAGCACTTCACTTTTATCCCAATTTATCTTATATCCTGAAAAGGAGGAGAAGTCGGTAATAATTTGAAAAAGGACTGGAAGAGAACGTGGAAGATCAGTAAGTGTAAGGAGAATATCATCAGCATATAAGTACATTTTTGAGTGGCCAATTGGAAGAGGGACGCCTGCAACATCATTAGATTGTCGGACCATCGCAGCCAAAGGTTCCATTGCCAAGAGAAAGAGAAGAGGGGACAACGGGCAACCTTGTCGCGTACCTCTGTGAATAGGAAAAGGAGTAGATAAGAAGCCCCCACAACTGACTTGAGCTAGTGGACTGTTATATAGTAAATGTACCTTATTAATAAATTGGTCGCCTAAACCAAATCGTTGCATTATAGTAAAAAGATATTCCCATTCAATGCGATCAAATGCTTCTTCAGCATCAAGCGAAAGCACCAAAGCATCTTCTGGCAGATGTTTAGCCGACCATAAGGTATGAGACAAAGTACGGAGATGAAAACCCACTTGGGAGTTATGGATTAAAGAAGGTAATACTTTACGAAGACGGGAGGCAAGAATACTAGCTAAGATCTTGATCAGAGTTCCAAAGAGATATAGGACGATAAGGATCCTAGGGATCCTTACCTGGTTTTGGCAAAACAGCTATAATTGCTTTAGAAAGGGATCCTAAGGAGGATTATTTATCGGCTTCTAAGAAAGCAGCATGTAAAGTATCTATCATACTTTGACCAGCCCATTTATAAAATTCAGGAGGCAAACCGTCCTCTCCTGGGCCTTATGATACGGCAAAACAGCGATAGCCGAAGAAATCTGGTCTCTCGTGATATTGCTATCAAGTAAAACTCTGGCCTCATCGGAAAGTCATGGAAGATGTACCTGATCTAAGAAGGTGAACATTTTATTCAAATCGAGTTGACCATTTGGGGAATACAGAGCTCGATAAAAGGAAGCAAATTCTTCAACATTTTCTTGAGGTCTGGTAAGTATGTCACCCTGAGTGGACTTAATAGCTAGAATAGCCATAGCAGCTTCTCTCTGATGCAACTGAGCGGCCAATAGTCGCCCAGCTTTTTCTCCTTGTTCATAATATATCCCTTTCATCTTTTGTAATGCATATTCAGCCTTAGATGTAAAAAGACTATTAAGAGACCATCACGCTTGTTCCAATAATTTACGGTTCTGTAAAGTAGGATTCGATATATATAAGTGAGAATAATGTTGAATGTCTCGTTCGAATTCTGTTTGTTTTGCAGCATTACCTTTGTTATGAAGAGCAGCATCTCGCATTAACTGTCCTCTAATAGTAGCTTTAGCTGCTGCCCAAACTGTTCTCTTGGAAGAGACTGAAGACTCATTAATAGCGAGATAATCATGAAGATGAGATTGTAAAAGAAGTTTACCTGCGAGTGTTTTATACTTTTGTAAGCTCATTCTCCATGGCTTGCGACCTGGTCTAGATAGAACTAAATCAAGAGAGATAAGAACAGGAGAATGATCAGAAATGGCGGCTTCCAAGATTTGTGAATCCGTGACTAATTGGATTGCATTGTGTGACAAAAGAAAATAATCTAAACGAGAAAATAAACCATGTAGGGAAGAAAAGAATGTATACTGAGTCGCCAATGATCAATTAAACCATTGTCAGAAAGAATATCTTGCAAGATGGCTCTATCCGCAGCGTTGACATTGTTAAATCGGCCTATCTTGTCAAGAATAGGATCTTGAACCAAGTTCCAATCACCTCCAATGATGTATTGAGAAGCATTGATCTCTGTAAGAAAATGATTCAAACAGAGAAAGAACAGTTTTTTAGTACCAATTGGAACGTATATGGAACCAAGACAAATGAAAGAATTCCCAATTCGTATCTTAGCGAAAACATAGCAACCATCTGGATCAGACAATGTTTTGGAAATCGTGAAGGGAAGTGATTTTCGAAAAAGAATAGCTACTCCACATTTACGCACAGGATTAGGGTTGGCGGGATTATTTTTGGAAATGCTACTATGAATAACCTTCCCAACCCAGTCTCTACTGAGTTTATTAGATTCAATTTCATGTAAGTGTGTTTCCTGCAATGAAGCTATGGCCACATGTTTGGAATGCAAGTTTGAGAGAACTTTCTCTCGTTTAATATAATGGGTAAGACCATGTATATTCCATGTAACTACTGATAAAGAATGGGTAGAAGACATGTTACAAAACGTTCAAAGCAGAATAGGGGAAAGGGAGAGGGAAAGATATACAGGAGAGAATAGAGAGAGAGTGTTACTCTGGTTAGCAGATGACAAAAGAAGAAGAGAATAAGAAACTGATGAAATAGAAATAGAAAGAGAGCAGAAAAAATAGAGATATGTGAGTAAATTAAGAGTTAAGGAAGTGGATAGAGAAAGACGACAGAAGGATAGGTAGGAAACCTAGACTGTGAACTTCGGGTCTGGGAGCACTAAAGCAACGCCATGGGATAGGACCCCATCTGGGAGAATAAAAGTATGAGTCATAAGAGTAGAGGACAATATGAAATATAGGACCCAGAAAGTTTTCATAAATATCAAATCGTCAGTATAGTATCAAAATGACCACAATATGCTATACCATGCAAAGTTATATTGCATATCAAGAATTAGTAACAATCAAAACTACAATATGATAGACCTTAATAAGACATTGAAAGAAGAGTACAAAGAAATAATGATAGAAGAATAAGGAGTTGAGAGAACAACAGTATGTAATAAAAGAGGAATGAACAAGAAAATGAACATCTAGAAGCAAAAGAAGATAAAGAAAGGAAATGTAGTTGCGGTTGGTAACCAGTCTAAAATAAAAAGTATTAAAATACAACAAGACAATAAAATAAAATAGGTTGTAGGATAACATGAAGGGGGGGTTTCAGGGGGAAAGGAAGTATGCAGAATAAATGGATTTGGATAAGTAAAGAAAGGAAATGACAATACTTACCATGATCCTATGAATAATAAAAAAGTGATGAGCTATTCTAGAAAAAGATAAAAATATTCTAATATCTCGCAAAGAAATAAATGATAAAGGAGAAAGCATACAAGTTGCAAGGGGGGAGAGGAAAGAAAATATATATATGAATAACATTTTGAAATGTAAAGAAAGGGGGTATCAATACTAACTACAATCCTTGAAATAGTTAAGAGTGATGAAAGGGCAAGACTAAATAAAGTAATGCTAATACTTTTTTTCTAAAAGGAAGGCAACCAGGAATGAAGAGAAAACATGCCAAATTCTATGAACTATGTCTAAATATATAATAAACAATTCAATAATAGAGAAACATACTTCGTGGAGTAGAAAAAAGTATTGATTAGAGATCATGATATAACTGTAAAGGTAATGCTCCTGTGGGGAGGAAAACTGAATTAAATACAATATATTGTTAAGATACAACAAAGCTCAAAAGTAAACAAGTAAGCAATAGAAGATAATTCAGTCCGCATCTGAAGGTGTTTTAAGAGGCGATCTTGATTTGCCCCTCTGTGGTTCCTTTGTAAGAGTAGAGACAGAGTGCAAAGCTGAAGTCTTATCATCTGAGGAATGAGGAAGTCTATTCAAATCTCTACCACGCTGTCTAGAGTAATTGGGAGTATGTGGGAGCGTCGGTTTATGTGAAGAGGAAGAAGAAGACGGTTGAGACTGAGTAGAATGGGAAGGCTGCGTTTCCATATCTTGAGAGTTGATGTTGTCCAAAAATTGTTGCAGAAGTGCAGGATCAAAGAACTTCATGGATTCGCCATTTCTAGTAATGCGAAATCATGCAGGCTCAAACAGACCATATCCATAGCCAGATGTAGGTAAATCCGATTTACCGACTCTTTAATACCGACTCATACCGATTCGGTATTTAAGAGTCGGTAAATTGGAAGGAGGCAGATGTAGGTAAAAAATTACCGAATTTGTAAGAGTCGGTATTTACAGATTCTGTAAATACCGAATCCGTATTTCCCATTGATTCCTATGGGCCTTGAAGCAAGGGTGCAGGGGGTGTCACTTTGACACCCTCTAGCACCCCAATTCCGGACTTGTGTGCCATGTGGCACACAGACATGCCCTAAGGGCATGTCTGTGTTTCACATTGCACACAAGATGTGCAATGTGACACACAGATGTGCATGCACACCTGAATTCGGTATTTTACCACCCAATAGGATTGGGTGGTAAAATACCGATTTTTAAGGGCCTGTGGCACTCTTAGGAGTGCCACCTACATGTGGTTTTTCCGAATCAGTAAATATACCGATTCGGTAACTTTACAGAATCGGTAAAATATAGGCCCCCTACATCTGGAAACCCTAATACCGGTCGGTAACGGCCGAATTCGGACGTTACCGACCGGTATTAGGGCTCCTACATCTGGCCCCTAATGTCTAACTGACGTAGTTGATGCCGCATGGAAAGGAATGCCTTCCGTCTTTCATTCGTCTCTTTAGAGAAATCTGCAGCCACATGAATAGAATGACCCTGAAACAGAAAGGAGCCCCGTGTACAGGCTACAGATAGAGTTTGTCTGACTTGATCATGTCGAAGAAAAGGATCAGAACGTGGAGGACTAATTCTATGAGCGCGTTGTATTTCAAGAGGTGGAGCAAAGGAAATACCAGTCATTGGTTGAAGAGTATCACAGAGAAACATTTTCATGTTATGCCTTTCAATATTCTCCGGAAATCCAAAAAACGGATATTGTCCCTGCAACTGCAATCTTCCAAATCAATGATTTTGCTGTGAAGAAAAAGAAGATCTTGATCTGAGGTTTGAACTGAGTCCAAACGATTCTCCATGGCCAGTATTTTAGAGTCCAAGGTTTCAATTCTTGTATTAAAAGTGGTGAGGTCTGCTCTAATCAATTTAGTTTCTTCAGCTAAGGATGTAATTGTAATGTCTATCCCTTCTAGTCAACGTTTGACCCCAGAAAGTTCCTGTAAAATTCTTTGCATGGTGTCTGCCAATGACTGGGATGATGAAGTTTGGGGTACGTTCGATGATGAAGACAGACTCCCTTTCATTGGTATAGTAGTAGGTTGTTTTAAAACCTCTGAAAAGAGTGGTTGCTTAGGTTTGTTGCTGTTCTTGTTGGAAGACATTTGTAGTCTACGCTTCACAGACGTTCTACAGAAGCGGATTGATGTAGTAGCATGATAGGAAGCAATGATGAGAGCGGCTTCTCAATAGGTGGCAAGAGATAAGGAGGCAGTACTATACAGAGTGCTATATCGGAAACAGAGCTGGGTATGTATCACATATGGAAACAATTATGAAGGTGACTACAGAAATAAATGTGGAGGAAAGGGGTATGCCACCAAAAAGGGATAAACAACAGGCACTCTGTACTACAGCTAGTAAGTTAATATAGATTGCTACAATTCAGTAAATAAAAGGCCTACAATGTATGACAATGCAAATGCTGCAAAAAGCACACTAATAATATGACAAGAAAACTAGCCCTGTCACAAATATAGGCTCAGTACAGTAACACAAGGCATTGCGTATCATAATAACCACCATGAGGAGAGAACAGCACCTGTATCAACGGTACTTATCACACATGTCTCCATTATGAGTACACAAATATAGTGCAATTGGAGTGAAGGACATAATAATTAAATACATTGAAGGAAAAAACTGGCCCAAATGAGAAATAAAGACATTCCAGCGATGTAATTTCAGGTTTCACCATCATGAGGAAATACTCATGGCCATGCTGTGGAGCAACAAGACAGATTCCTTGGAGGAAAATGACACAGCATCTAAGAACGTGGAAAACAGTTGACCCTGTGGAAGCAATGTAAGTGTCTACTCGACGTCAGAACAATGAGGAGATTGTCTTTGACAAAGAAAAAACATTAAATATAATAAAATTGTGCTATCCAAAAAGTATTTTGTGCTGAAATAATTCAAAGTTACTGAGAACAGAGGACACAGCTTTTGAGACAAGGAGTGAAGTAAGGCTGTGGAGCTGCGTCATCAATAGAAAGCGCTGTGTTGTAGAATAATCTGAAGTGTACTGTTTCGTTTTCACTTCAGATAGGAAAAAACATTGCCGGCAGTATCAGCAGACACCTCTCTCCACAACAGTAGGAGGAGGTGTCGTTACTCCGGGGCATGCGCAATATGTGAGGATGCGCGGCCCTGTGTAGTGAAGAGGCGCGGCCCAAGGCGGCACGTAGCGCCCGGAATGCGGCAACAGGACGGAGCAGGGCAAACACCTCACCGGTAGTCGGGAATGCGGAAATGCGCTGTCTCCTCGAATATGAAAGCTACTGGTACCCTTTGCATGTCCTCCAGCGGCAGCGGCACTTGAAAATAAGACCCCGACTGTATAAGTAAGTGGGAATATCCCTTCAAGGGTCCATCCCACGGCGGAGCTCTTCCCTCAGGCGGCCATCTCCTGCGTGGCCAGAACACGCCCCCCTAGGTATGAATTTAAAAGAAAATCAACCGTTAAAAGCCTCTGTTTAAATGTAAGTTTTGCAATTAAATCAGATGCACTCAGAATTAAAAATAATGTTGCACCAACAAATCAAAAAAATAAATAAACACAGTTGTAAGTATGTAACTTTGATTTGCTGGTGCAACATTACATTTAATTATGAATGTGTGTGAATTACTTTCACAGCATACACTCAAACAAGGCTTTGCATTGCTTGATTTTGTTTGTAAACTCGCACCCAAATAAAGACTTTAAATTGAAGTTATAGAAGTGCGATTTAGCCATGTGTTTTGAAAGTCAAGCACGAGCACTCAGATTTACAAGTATATCTTACCGATGCTGGATCTGAGTGTTGATGTACACCAATCATTCGTAGAATGTGTGTGAAGTACATTTACAATATGTGCTTAAACAAAGGCTTAGTATCGCTTGATTTTGTTTGTAAACTTACACCCAAATCAAGTCTTTAAATTAAAGTGATGGGAGTGTTGACGTACCCCAATCATTTGTAAAATAACTAAACAGGTGTCCTCAGAAAACAGTGTCTGGCCTTTGACCTCAGCCATTGAATGCACAGCAAATTTGATAAGATAAGAACAAGATTTACAGGCCTGTTTACAGATGAGCATGGAGCAGCAAATGAAAACACCAGCGCTCGTGTTACGAGTTCTTTAACTAAGAAAAAAGTAAATCCTGAAACAGATCCTAAAATGGTAGTGGAGGGATTGTGTAATTGGTCCATGCTCTTGGGGAGGGCTAAACAAAGGAATAGGCATGACAAATGCATGCCATGGACAAAAGGAGAGAAGGAATATGAAAAAGATGTTGGAAACAGCAAATGGGAAGCCTATGGGCGGGCTGAAGCCCACAAAGTATATGCAACATGCCTGTTCGAGATAGCACATGCGCTGTCTAGCCAAGACCTAAAAAAGAGCAATGTAGTAAGTGTGAAATGTTTACAAATCCAAACTGGAATGCGAATCGCAATACATACACGCAACTGCATAAAGGCTTTCTGAGCAGGGATTAAATATAATCTGCATCCTTCTGATACAGTTAATGTTCTACTCAGTCTTGATGCTTTGAAAAGATAAAGTTACAGTCCATGCCGAGGGGAAGATTGTTGATGTTTCAACTCAGAAAATACGTGGTCACTCAGAACCTTTCACATGGGTCTTCATCAGGACAGGTGAATGGGGTGACCTGTATGAGGATATGGTCAATTAAAATTGTGTAAATATGTCTACATATACTCTCACATGTGAAATTCACCTAGAGTCGCATAGAAGGACAACTCTCAAATTGGAATAATCTTACATAAATACGAAGACTCATGGGCTCATCATATAAGGCTTTGTTTATAAATCCATATTTTCTGTATTCTGGAAAAAATCCACATACTGACCAAAATATGTACCATAGAGTATAAAAGAAAATGTTACACAGTGCTCCATGCAGGCATTCACCCGCATCAACATTTTTTATTTGCGGGTGAAGCAGTCGATCAGAACATTTATTTATTTATTTATTTAATTTCTTATATCGCGCCAGAATCAACCCCAATGGGGTATCTCCGCGCTTTGCACGCCAGGATGGTAAGGTTTGTACCTCTGTAGATGAGCTATGGGCCATTATTCTTCCAGGAACAAGGTTGTCTTGAGCATTTTCCTGAAGGATATGTGATTGGTGTTTTGTCTGAGACTAAGGGGCAGTTTATTCCACAAGTAGGCCCCATAAGGGAGAGGGCACAGCCACCTTGCCTGGTCTTCTTAATGAGCGGGGATTTTAGTAGCAGTTGGTTACTTGATCGAAGGAGGCGATCAGGTTTATAGAGCTGGAATTTTTGGGCCAGGTATTTGGGGCCATCTCCAAAAAGGCATTTATGAACAGTGCAACAGATTTTAAACTTGATACGTTGCCGTATCGGTAGCCAGTGGAGTTCTCTCAAAAGGGGCTTGGAGGGGGTTCTTGTGACAGCGTTCAGGATTAGTCTTGCCGCCGTATTTTGGACCACCTGTAGCCGGTTTAAAGCATCCTCATTAGCTAGTATCAGGAGCCCGTTACAATAATCCAGCCGGCTTATCACCAGGGCCTGTACAAGGGTCTTTCTATGCGTATCAGGCAAAAGAGGGAAGACTCGCCTTAACAGGCCAATGGTGCGGAAATATGCTCCAGAGATGAAATTTGCATGTTCCTTTAAGGTTAGAGTTTGGTCTAGCTTCACACCCAGGTTTTTTACGGTCGGCTTTGGGCAGGGCACTGGTCCCAGGTCCAGAGGCCACCAGTCGGGAGACCAGAGTATAGTAGCTTTCCCATAAAGCATTACCTCCGCCTTCCCGACATTGCATTGGAGGCAGTTGGAGGCCATCCAATTGGACACTGCCCTCATGCCCTCAGCAAAATTTTCCTTAACATCCGAGTTAAGAGAATGGAAAGGGTAGAGGAGTTGGGTGTCGTCAGCATAAGACACCGGTGTGAATCCATACTTCCTCACAATCTCAGCAAGGGGGGCCACGTACACATTAAACAATGTGGGGCTTAGGCAAGAGCCCTGTGGCACCCCCTTCGTGAGCACCCTTGAGGTGGAACGATAGGGGCCCAAGCTGACAGATTGTGATCGCCCGGAAAGGAAACACTCCAGCCATGACAGAGCCTGTCCTCCAATGCCCACTCCCTGCAAACGTTCCAGAAGTATGTTATGAGACACAGTATCAAAAGCGGCCGACAGGTCTAACAGCACCAGAATCATTGAGCCTCCTCTATCCTGTGACATCTTGATGTTATCGTTCACGGAGAGGAGTGCTGATTCGGTGCTGTAGTTGGGCCTGAACCCAGATTGTGAATGGTCCAGGCCTCCTGTCGCCTCTATGAAACTGGAGACATGGATGTTAACATGTTTCTCAGCCAGTTTGCTCAGGAAGGGTAATAGAGAGATGGGACGGAGGTTAGAGAGTTCCGTCCACGGTAAAGCGGAGTTTTTCCGTATAGGATTCACTATTGCCTCTTTCCATTGCTGGGGGAGTTGCCCTTCTTTGAAGGAAAGGTTCAAGATTTTGTAAAAGATTGGGCATAGTGTCCTGCTCAAAGTGGTCGTTAGTCTAGCAGGAAGCAGATCAAGGGGGGAGCCTGTTTTCATGTTGTTTAGAAGTGACATAATGTCACTGTCAGTGGCTTCAGGAATGTCAAGAAAGGTGTCCCTTTGTGTCTCCAGATGAAGGGTACTTGGGGCCTCAGTGTCCATAGGGTATTTGGCCGAGGTGATTTTATTGTAGATAGTTTCGATTTTATCCTCAAAAAATTGAGAGATATTGTTACACAGCTCTTGGGAGAATGTGTTGGGGCTTTCACATACCAAAGGGTTAGTGAAGGTCTGCAAGATTTTGTATAATTCCCTGGTGGAATTGCCAGCTTCAGCTAGCTGTGATGTTAAGCAGGTCTTTATAGCTTTTTGAATGTTTTTTATAATAGATGGACATAGCCTGCAGATAGTGTTCCTTACTAGCGCTAGTGTGGGTTTTCCTCCAGAGTTTTTCCAACTTTCTACATCCTTGTTTTTCTAATTTTAATGCTTCAGTGTACCATATCTCTTTTTTGGCTGTAGAAGATTGTTTAATTGATTTTTGAGGGGCCAAAAAATTAATAGCATCCAGGAGTGCATTGTTGAGTTTGGATAGAGCCGACTCAGTACTATCAGAATCTGATATTATTAGTTCTTTCCAGACTTGTTCAAATGTGTCCGGAGTGACTTTATGCCAGGGTCTCCGCTTGATAGTCAGAGTGGCAGGGGGGTCAATAGGTTTGGCTAGATGCATGAAGGAAAATTCCAACATACTGTGGTCTGACTAATTTATGAATTTGGGGGGATGGCAGTGTATGGTGATTAGTAAAAATTAAATCCAGAGTATGGCCTCCCCTATGAGTGGGGCCATGGTTTCGCAAGTGAAGACCTAGAAGGGCGAGATCAGCTAAAAGGAACTTTGTGTCAGGGTGTTCCGGTACATCAGCGTGAAAGTCAAAATCTCCAAGTAAGATAAAGTTCTCTTTGGCCTTCATATGTGGAGCTAATATTTCGGTTAGGGCCAGGGTAAAGCCAGCATTGGGTCCAGGGGGCCGGTACACTAAGGCACCTTTCCAGTGATCCTTGGGTCCTGTTTTTATTTTAAAAATCATTATTTCCATGGAAGGTTGTATGATTTGTTCTATCACTAAGATTTGAAGCCTTTCTTTATGTATGATGGCGATCCCGCCACCAATTTTGTCCGGGCGGTCCTGTCTTAAGATTTTGTATCCTAGGGGAATCCCCAAAGTAATGGACAGGATGGTATGTGGTTTTAACCATGTTTCCGTGAGGAAACAAAACTCCCGTTTGAGGCTCTGGATAGTGTCCCATATCTCGGAATGGTGTCCCGGAAGTGATCGAACATTTAATAGAAAGCTTTTCCAGCCTTTCGTTTCTGGTTTACTTTCCTTGGAATACCCGCTAATAACAGTGGTAGATGTGGCTTGGAACCTGCATGAAAGGCAGGAAAAAGGCCCTTCGGGACATGGCCAGTTATCACGGGCGCACCTCTGCAACCCCTGAGGTCGAAGAGCTAACAAGGATTGAGAAGTGTACCTGAGACGTGTATCTTCTAAATGGGCCATGGTGAAGAGTAGAAGATGGACAGAATGAGTGGCCCCTAGCCCCGTCCTGTCGCGGACGGGCGCAGACGGGCCACTCTTTGACTACTCTTCGGCGTAGCTTCGGCTCCACTGCGCGTGACGGCTGCGCGCTCAGCAAGGGGCGAGGGCTAAATAGCCCCGAGAGACCCAGGCGCTAGAGTGCTAACCGCCAAGCAGATGCTGGACAGGAAGTGGTGTCCTCCCCCTTGCAATTCAGAGGGAAAACGAGGAAGCGAACAGAAATGCGGCTACTGCACACAAATAGGATAAGTGTGGCGAATTTCAGCAGTGAGTGCAATAATGTGAAGTGCGATATTTAAAATGTGAATTTTTTTTCCGTTTTGAACACAAAGAAAACAAAGTTTAGCAAATCACAAAGCAAATCACAGAGCACATTTAGGCTAAAGCACAGGCTCTATGCAATGGCCTCTGGCAAGCTAGCGGGTCAGGAGGGACTGCCACTACCCCTTACCGCAGCGCGCTGTTGTCAGGCTCGGCCTAAATAGCCCCGAGAGACCCAGGCGCTAGAGCGCTAACCGCCAAGCAGATGCTGGACAGGAAGTGGTGTCCTCCCCCTTGCAATTCAGAGGGAAAACGAGGAAGCGAACAGAAATGCGGCTACTGCACACAAATAGGATAAGTGTGACGAATTTCAGCAGTGAGTGCAATAATGTGAAGTGCAATATTTAAAATGTAAAAAAATTTCCGTTTTGAACACAGATAAAACAAAGTTTAGCAAATCACAAAGCAAATCACAGAGCACATTTAGGCTAAAGCACAGGCTCGATGCAATGGCCTCTGGCGAGCTAGCGGGTCAGGAGGAACTGCCACTACCCCTTACCCCCTACATCCATTCTCCATGGATGTAGAGAGGGCTGTAAAATGATATGAAGAATAGCAATTTGCCAGAATACATAAGGCAACATACCCATGTTGAGCGAAAACGCTTCATTATATGCACCCAAAATTCAAGGGAAAAGGGCACATCATTGTCAGTAAAAAGCACACACCTGAATCTCTGTGAATTATTTGTGAGTGCTGCAGGAAGATGATCCCTTCACCATTAATGTAGAATAGGCTGTAAAAAGTAATAAAGATACGCTTATTGTTAGTGTATCACAAACGGAAACAGGAAGCATTTTTGCTCAACATGGCTATGTTTCCGTAAGTATTTTAGCTCCACAGAAATTGTTACACATCAATTAGTGTCTCGCTTGTTGTCTGGGTGAATTTGTTTTCTTAATATTGTTGTCCCAGGAGTACCATTTTGTTGTTTATACTAAACTATACCCAGGTCCTGTGGTTCTCTGTGTCACCCCATTGTTTTATATTGGCTCACAAACCATAGACATTCCCACCAGGCAGGCAGAAATCAGGCAGGGGGCATGCCACTGCCTTTAATGTAGCTGCTACTATTTCAAATGCAGAAAAGTTTTGCTGAGTGAAGGCCATGTTTGAACTCTTATTCAGCAAATTTTTTGGTCATCAAAGGATGACTTCGATAACTGCATTTTATTCTTGAAAAACAAACCAGTGACCGTGATCTGCAGGGAGTTTTACCCCTGTACATGGGAACAGCAGAGCGATTCCCTGCACAGCACCACATTGCTTCTCAGGCAGAGAAAGCAAGTGATGGTTGTCATCAGTTTAGAGGTTTACGATGACATGGCCAGCTGAGGACGAGCCATCGGGAACCCAGTGCTGCCCCCAATCTAGATAGAGAACTTCGAGTTTGACAGGGTTGGAGCACCTCAGATTTCCAACGGTGCTCCTGCACTGTCAACTTTAATGGACCCTCAGACTTCTTACAATCTGTCATCGGAATGATCCATGACATGTTCTGGGCAGTTACAGCCGTTCTAAAAATGCTTCAGTTTCTTATGTAGAATGTATCAATGATGCTACAGCAGTGCTTAATTTGTAAAAAATGAAGTACAGGTGCTCAAATGTTTGTCTGAGGCCACACCCCTTTTTTCTGGCTCCACCCACCTCCTTCAATAGCTCCACCCACTTCCTCCATTGTCCCCACCCACACCCTCAACTGGCACGCAAGCCATAAACCGTGAAAATGTCACACGTCCTCAGGCCAGAACGCATGGAAATGTTACACATAAGCACCCATGCCAAAAACTATGGAAATGTCACACATAAGCAAGCACCCAAGCCATAAACTGTGGAAATGTCACACTTAAGCCCTCAGGCCAGAAAGCATGCCATAATCCGTCACACATAAGCATCCAGGACAGGGCTAGACCAAAAACCGTGGCAATGTCACACATAAACATCCATGATCCAGGCCATAAACCATTGAAATGTCACATATAGGCATCCAGCCGAGGTGTGTTGTTAACTTCCAGCCACAGTAAACCAATGCTTAATTTGTAAAAACATAAGTGCCAGGACCCTTTTCAGGAGGCCATTGCAGCTTGCACCACTCATTTTCCCTCCCTGGTAGTTCTGATAATAGCAGTACCAACACAACTAGTACACATCACTCACCTAGAATTGTGACAATTCAGACTATTTCAAGTCACTTAAAGCTATATAAATGGTGTGAGCAGTAGATTTTATTCATAAATAATGTATATTAAATTATTAAACATCTGTTGCTGTGCTTAACTCAAAATTAGACAGACGGGTTCACCAGGTGCCAGACTTTCATAGGCACCGGAATACAGGTGTTGAGAATTAAGTACTGGTACCGTGCAACGGAAAACAACAGCTTAAATTAAGTGCTGGGTGCTGCCCTTACTGCACTGCTTAATTTGTGCCAGTTGTTGCATGGGGTGGTAACAAGCCCTCGTTTTTGAAGACCTGGAATTATTGTTCAACAGCAGACTAACTGAGTCAGAGCAGGAGAGAGAAAGGTTAAAAAAATTGAATGGCAGAAGAGAAGGGTAGGCAAACAGACACAGGGAGAAAGCCGGCTTGAAAAAGAACACACAAGAGAAAATCGTGTAGAGTGAAGAAAGAGCCATGATGAGGTGTAATCAAGACCAGACATCCTCCGTAGTTTGCAACACTGGCATTCAGAAGTTCTCCCAATGGTCTCGAAAGACAAACTTTGGGCCCCTGCATTTCTGTTTTTCACACATTAAGCCCTAACTGGCAACAAGGCCTGCCATCATCCTCACACTTTCAGGTTCCCATCACCAGCTGAGCATGGGACCAGTATACAAGATGGTTCAATAGGTCAAGGGCATTGTGTTTTTAAGGTCATTAATGAGAGACTTCTCCTGACATATAAACGATATTTACAGTTATTCTGAAGCGGGAAAGAAATCTGGGCCTCGCAGGTCAGTCGGGCAAAGAAGGCTCCTGGCTGAAAGCATTCCTAGTGCTTCAGTGTGTTTCTTGAATTGATGGAAGTTTGGCTGAAGCCTGTGGTTTTGTCCGACTATGGCTAGAACTGCAGATGGCTGCTGCCTTTTACCTTCTGCCTCCACACTGCCTGCCAGAGCCCCACAGTGTATAGCTACCAAGGTTTTAGATTGCTATGTGTGGCTTTTCTATAATTTCAGAGAAATTATGAGTGACATTTCAAAGACTATGAGTGACAGTTTCTCATTAGCAAAATAAAGCAATGACGGCGAGGGAAACATATAAACATCAGAAATTGCACCCATTTGTGCATCAAGAAACTCTAGGAACCCATTATTGGCATTACGTTAAACGGATAATTAATATTATATGGGGCTTCCTCCTGGCATCACTTTTGAATTCAGCTCACAGAGGCTGCTCACTTCCACCTAGCCTTTCAGCCTCTGCTTAGATTTATTTGTACAGTGTATACAAGCACACAGGCTACCAACACTCACTGGGGAAGCTTGTATTACAATGAGAGCTTCCTTCCAAAATCTCTGGAATTTGATTATCACCCGACTCCAGGTCGACTTCCACTCTCTTTTCCAGCAGTGGGTTCCCCTTGGTTAGAGCAGGCATAGCATTGTCTGCTCCAGCTCAGCCTGTGGTGCTGTAATGGGCAGGCAGGACCAGGTTGTACCCCTTCCGCAGCCCCTGCCCATGTCTGTGCAGCAGTTTCATCAGGTCAAGACAGACCAGTGCAGGGTTAGGGTAGGGCAAGAAAAGCATTGTCTGCTCTGCTCGTGTGTCCTGCAATGGTCAGGCTGTCCTCCTGCCTGCATCCCCTTCCCATGTCCCTGCAGCAGTTTAACCGGGTGCAGATCTGCACCTGGTAAGACCAGGCTAGGTGCATCCGGACCTGGTATTATCAGATCTGGAGACTTCGGCTACCTGTAATGCATCAGGGTTCGGTATCCCTACCCAGAGTTAACCCTTCTGTTGAGACACCGTAACTCACAAAGAGGGCCTTCATTTACTTTCTCTAAGGAAATAGTTCTAGAGTGTGGAGTGCATAATTCTTAATTTCTGGTATCCTGCTGCTTATTGCTGCCTCCCTTCCTTGAAACAAGTTCTGTAAATTAATCTTGCACGACTTTGATCGCAGCAGTAGCTCCTTTGATAAAGTAGGTAATGTATTTGTATTCATTGCTAGAATCTGCAGACTATTTAAGTCAGTTACCAGAGCTTTGTCGAAGTGGCTATTGTGCTAAAAAAAATGACACTTCAATTATCATTTCTTTTTTCAAAACGGAACAAAAACTCCCAGCAGTGCTTTTGGAGGGTATGTGGAGTTGTGTCCTTTTATCATGTTTTGTTTTTGCAGACATATTGTGCTGGGCAGCACCACACAACACATCTTGAAATAGACGCAGCTAGCTTTTTTGTTTAGCAGCCCACAGTCTCAAAATCAATAAAAAATAACCGTGAAATGTTTTTAAGGGCCTCTGTTTGCAACGTGGGCACTAGAGGTCGAAGAAGGATCCTGCTGCCATCCTACGAGAAATGTGAGAGAAACTCTGATCTTGGTTGAAGGGTGAAGGTGGGCTTGTTGAATAGTTTCTCTGAAGACACATGGGTAGTTCTTGGAAACGTGTCAGGATTCCTTCATCATCCTGCGTGAACTGAGGGGAGGTCTGTGCTGTTGTGATCAGTGCCGCAGGAGGTCTGAGCTGAGACCCTGCTGGTGTTGTGCTTCTCTCGGGTTTCTAGGTAGTGGGCCTCCGGCGCTGAGACACCAACAGACTCATTGCAATGGTGTCTGTTAAAGACAGTGCTTAGGAGCGCCACCGAGCCACCGGGCAAGTGTCCCCCTCGCGCTGATTACTCAATGCCTTTTTTGTACCACCTGACCTTCATAGTGTATATGCCACAAACATTTCCACCGGAAACACGGCAGTGCTCTAAGAAACACCACGGCACGTGTGCCCTACGTCATTGGCAGCAGAGTGGGTCAGGTGAGAGGAGTTGAGTGCCAGTGACTACAGTGACTGTTACACACAGTGACTGTTACTCTTACATACAGTGACTTACGCACATTTATAAAATTTCCATCTGTTAAGTTAAATAAATATATGAACAGCAGCAGACAGCGCTGCGAGGCCAACGCGGCGCAAGTTACTCGAACAAGTAGCCAGAGTTCAGTTAATGACCCTACCGTAAAACTCGTGGAGCGGGGTGCCTCCAGGCCTCCTGTCCCATATTTATGGCGTCCGCATGTGTGTCTGCTCTGCCAATTGCCGCCTCCAGCCCGACATTACATGTGATTTGTTGTTGGCTTTGTCTGCATGGACGGCTCTTCGTATATATGCCCCCAGTTCTTCACATCTTTCCTCCTTTACTCCCTGTACCAAACGCATTTTCTAGCCAGCTGCCTTCTCTACAAACTTCCCGCTCTAGAAACCAGACCGGAGGTGACGTCCCACCCCCCTACCCCTCTCCGCGGCACAGTGGGCAGACTTTGCTTTACATCCCGCCTCAGCGGCGCCGTGGGGCGGGCATCAGAATAATACATTGTAGCAGCGGTGCTGTCAGCCTGATAGAAGCCCGTGACTCGGCTGCAATCACTACCCAGCAGTAGCAGTGCGTGCAGGCCCCAGCCTTGATTGGAATTTACGAGGAGGCAGGGGCCCTGGCACTGCAGTTTCAATCCGAGTGTCACCTGCCTCATAAAGCGGGCTGCTGCATCAGCATTCAATTTGTACTGTATTCAGTATTTTAAACACAATCATGTGCAATATTAACTCTTCACTATAGGGAGACCCCTCTGAATTTAGTGAACAGCTGATATCGCGGGTAGACCCGGCCCTGAAGATTAAGTGCCGGTGCTTAGCACCGGAAAGCACCGGCACAAATTAAGCCCTGTGCTACAGGGCAAGGTGGGCTAAGTATATTGCCTGATACTGTCTTTTCCCCTAGTGATTATATCATGGATCTCAATCAAATGAATCTGGAGGTAATCAGAAAATTATGATCCACCAGGGGCTGCATTGTGAATATCGGGCATGTTCCCTGTTTGCTTTCAAAAGGTGCGCCGGGCATAAACAGGGACAGTTCACCATATTACAAAGAATGCTCTGCCACAGTGCAGCTGGAAACCCGCACTGCCCTGGGGGCTGCACATTCAAGTGAAATATGTAGCTGCTGTTTAAAAGCTGCTCTGTGTTTTAGAACGTTGGCAGCAACCCACCTACACTTTCAAGAGGGGAGAGAGATCCCCTTGAAGGTGGGTGCAGTGAGTGGCTGCACCTGCCTGCAGGGGGTTGTCTGGGGGGTTCATGGAAACCCTTTCACAGCTCTAGAGGCATGTCTTTAGGAGGCACACTTTGAGTGAGCCACCTTTGTTGTACACTTTTAGTTCACCTCCTAAAGGTATGTTTGCCTCTGCACCAGCTTCCTCAATACAATGTGGGTGCAGAGGCAGAGTGATACCCTCATTTGCATAGAGCCATAGTCCCATGCAAATGAGAGAATGCCCTGTTATGGTAGTGTTAGAGATGGGAGTCTCTAGTTGGCAATGGTTTGCACCTTTGTCCCATTAGTCAGGATAAGGGAGTTACACTCCTAAAATAACCTCATGCCACCTCCTTGGTAGCTTGGCATGAACAGTCAGGCTTATCTCAGAGGCAGTGTGTAAAGCATTTGCACATAACCAACAGTAGTACAGTGAAAACACTACAAAAGGACACCACACCACTTTAGAAAAATATGCAATATTTTTATATAGCTATAACAAGACAAAAACGATAAGAATCCAACATGTAGTACTAAAAAATATATACTTTGCAAGATATCCTTTAAAACTGCATAAATATCTCAAAAACACAGTTCTTCCAAGTCTGTAGCTCTGACTGGGGCTACTGTGATAATTAAAACAACAGAATCTAATAGTTCCGACTGACCACGTAGGTCGGGTGTCTCTGCAGCCTCTTAAACTGTACCATTTTCATTGCGGCTGGCAAATTGGTGTGAGCCCGTTGTGGCAACTGTTGCAATTGCAATGTGAAGTGAAGAGTTGCAGCGTGCGGTGCCCTCAAGGTGGGGTGTAGGCAGCGGCTCGGTGATGGTCCTCCAGCGGCGTCAGTGAGACCAGATCTACGATGCGGATTGAGGCGGTGCTCGTTGCGGTGCTGGCAGCTCACGGTGCAAGCAACAGAGCTGGTTTGAGGGCAGCTGGCGTCAGTAGGCCCGGACTGCGGTATGGGAGGAGGCGGTGCATTGTGAGACTTACGAGTGGTGTCCCAGCAATAATGCGGTCAGCCCTGCACGGTACTTTAGAGCACTGCATTAAGGAAGAGGCAATAGCAGGCACAGCCCATCCATAAGAGCAGAGGGGCACCGCCTCCCAACCTTTTTGCAGACATAAAGAGTGTATGTCAGGCTGCGCAAAGGTCAGTCTGACAGACACGCTTTATTTTTAGTGCAGGTAGCCAGGTATAGACTTGCACTAAATCCATATTTACTTGGCTGGCTGAGCTGAACTTCGCCGGGCTGAGGATTTCACAGCATGGCCTCCTCAGCCCTGTAAAGCACCTCAAGGTCCTCCCCTCATGACAAGGGGGCACAATGTCACAGAGTGGGGTCGGACAGCAAGTCTCGCTGACCTCATCCCACTTTGTGATGAGTAAGGGAATACTGCCTCGTTTCATTAGCTGACCTAAGGTCAGCAAATGAGTGGAGGCAGAAGTCCCAGCCATCCAGGAACCTCAGAGGCTTCCCTACCACCATCCGATATCACTGCTGCATCCCAGTAATTAAAAAAAAAAATGTTTAGTGCATGCGTGCATGCATGTGTCTGTGTGTATGTATGAATGGATATGTATTTGTGCTTGCATTGCTGTGAATGACTGTGTGCATGTTTTATGCTTGTAAATGGTGGGTGTATGTGTAGGTGCTAGTGAATGTATGGGAGTGAGTAAGTGTGCATATAGATGAGGTAGTGTGAGTATGTATGCGTGTGCACCCCCCACCCCTCCTCATGTTCAAATTACTTGCTGCCACTGGGCAACAGTAAAGTATGTTAACTGTGTGTCATGCTTCAATGATCTCGTAGGCCACGGTTGATCAAAAATGTCATGTTAGAATACCACTCAAGTGTCTCATCTTGGTGCAAAGGCTAGCAAGAGGTGTCTTGTGTAGAATTTGGCCAACATATCGAGTTAAAAAATATCGAGAAGCAGAAATATTGAGTTTCTAGTATCGTAGTCCACAAATATCATGATGCAGGAATATTGTTTTTTTAAAAACATATTTTTATTAGAGGGTTGTAATACAGTACATCGCTGGGAATAAAATCTCACATAATTGCGACAAAGTGATACAAGCCACATTCCACTCGATAGTAATTACAATATACTAGGCCAGTGATTACATCAATGTCTCTTCTCAGCATGTGTATGCCTTGCAATGTACCCAGTATCGTTCCTACTTTCATTTTATCTTTAAGAATAAACAACCCCTCTTTGCCATAGTCATTGTGACATCGCTCTGACAGATTACAAATTGTGATAAGGGACCACACCTGGTCTATACTGCAACACCGGAAGATAGAGCGTAAACACATTTTTTTTGTTTTTTGTTTTTTGAAGGTAACAAAACATAACAACATCCCCACCCTCTCCCTCCCCCCTTCGGCTCAGCAATAAGAAAATTGTGTATCCATATACATTGTTCATATCAGCACATTGTCCTCTTGTTGCAACCATGCATTCGTACAGTGACCTCCAGCATTCCCTCCTGTCGTACCTCAGAGCCCCAGCCCCTTTTCCTCTCAGTACATCCCCAGATCCAACAGGTCACGATGCAGGAATATTGTTGACAAGAATATAATTTTCTAAGGTAAGTAATATCGATGTCAAGAATATCTATGTTGTGAATATTGTTTACAAAAATATCAATGTTGTTGATATCGAAATTTAAAATATCTATGTTGTTAATGTTGTTTACAAACATAATGTTGTTAATAATATTATGTAATTGATAATTAATTTTGTAAATTGTGAATTCATTTATTTTTTCAGTTATGTTTTAGGTGGGGATTGTGGGGTGTGTGTAGGGGGTACAGGGTGGGAAGTAAATTAATTATAATTCATTAATTTTTACTGGTCAATTATTTAATTGATAATTATTTACATTATGTAATTGAGTTTTTACATTATGTGGCAGGCATTGATTGTGGGGTTTATATGGATACAGGGCAGGAAGAAAATTAATTATAATTAAGTAATACCTAATTTAAATTATTATTAATTTTTTAATTGATAATACATTATGTAATTTTGTTTACTAAAATATTTTTTAACTGATATGTCAGGTGCGGTTTGTGTTTTTATGGTAACAGGGTGAAGAGTTCAATAAGAAATAATGTATTGAGCTCAATTTTTTTTATTGATTATGAGTTATTTAATTGATAATTAGGTTACTTGTGAATTTATCATATTTGTTAAGTTTTATTTTAGGTATGTGGGGTTCAGTTTGTAGAGGAATGGGGAAGTTATGTAAGTAATCATAAATAAAAAAAAGTATACATTTATTTAAAAAAATGTTTTGTTATTTAATATGTTAATTGTGTTATACTTTGTTTATTTCTATGACATGTTAATTGTTGACTGATATGTTTGTGGGAATATAGGGCCTTATTACGATCTTGGCAGACCCGATTACTCTGTCACAAACGTGATGGATATCTCGTCTGCCATATTACAATTCAATTATATCCTATGGAACTTGCAATATGGTAGACACTATATCCGTCACGTTTTTGACAGCGTATCTTATCCACCATGCCCTTGTGTGTTTTTTTTATTTATACTAATAATATTTGTGTTAATTGATTATAATTATAAAAAAATGTAATATTGATCTAATTTTTTAATTGTTGTTACAATTAAGACATTGAGGGCCTTATTAGGATGTACCATGTTACTCCGCATACTTTTACTCCGCATACCGTTACAACGCGACTTTTACAACGCATACCATTACAACGCATAGCGCTTTGGGGTGCTGGATAGTGGTAAGTATAATTTACTATTCTAACTCCAGTCCCCGTGGACCCTAGGGAAGGTGTTGGATAGTAAATTATACTTATTCCCTATCCTAGAGCGCCCCCCAGCGCAATGCGTTGTAATGGTATGCGGAGTAAAAGTCGCGTTGTAATGGTAGTGCGGAGTAAAAGATGCGTTGTAACGGGTGTATACCCCTTATTACGATGTCGGTCGGAAACTTTTCCGACCGCCACCGTTTCGGGATTTTCTTCCGACCGACTCACAATCCCAGTTACGATATCTGATTACAATGCTTCCGAACACTGTTTGGAAGACTCCCATTGACTTGTGTTCCGAACGAGAACACAAGCTCCCTTGGGGAAAATGGGTGTCTGAAGAAAACTTATACCCTGTCGGCAGCACCCCATGATGCATGCCACATTGTGCATGGTTTGACAGGGTGGCCTTTGGGTACCCTCACATACCCCAACCAGAGACATCAGGATGAAGGGGGGCCTGCTAGGAGCCCCCAAAGTAAGTTTCCAGCAGCCTTTTCGGACATGCTGACTCGGAAAGGCTGTCAGAATCCGACATCGTAATTGCTTGGTCAATAAATGCTGTCCGTAGAGCAGTAGGATTTGGCTCCGACCGACTCGGAGTCTCTGAGTGCCCATTGGAACCGATTCGGAATGAGCAAATGGGTTCCCTTCTGACCACTTGCATCGTAATTGCTCGGTCAGAATTATTTCCGACTGAGAGCCTGATTCCGATCTCGCTAGGAAAGCCCTCCATATGACTCGGATCTGGAGGACATTCAAAGGGAGACGTGCTCCGGGAGTCTGAACGACGAGTACGATGTTGCTGTATGCTTACGGACTCCGTTCGCTTGGACTCCCATTGACCTCAATGGGAGCCCATGTAGAGACGCGTACACTGGCTCCCATAGCAGAAAAGGGGAGGGTGGGGAAAGCGTACACCCTGTGGCGGGCACCCCACAGGGTGGATCGGGGACATATGGGCATACCCCCGTGACAGATCTGGAGGGCCCCAGGTGAAGGGGGGCCTGCTACGGACTCCCGAAGTACGATTCCGACAGCCGTTTTGTCTCGCTGAGACCAAGGCTAAGCGTCTGTTCGAATCATGCATCATACTCGCTCGGTCGAAATTTCGCTCCATAGCACGGCATGATTCAGCTACAATTCAGTCGTCGCTTATGCTATCTTCTCATCGTAATCGGTCGTTCGGCTTGTGTACGATTCGGTCATAAACAAGGGATACGAATCGGATCCGCAAAAGCCAAATCCGATTCAGAGGCCTTTCGAAAGACATCGGAATCGGGCCCCGAGTTCGGCAGATGGATTCTGACACAGTCTAGGTGAATCTGAATGACGACCTGAGGCTTTCCGACCAACATCGTAATCAGGCCCTTAATTGTTATATTTTAAATTTGATAATTTTGGGTATTTATTAGAGTTGTTAACATATGTTATTTGTTTGAAGTGAAGTACTCTCTTTGTATTGAGTCAGAGTCAAATACACTTTATTCGATTATTTTAAAATCATAAAAGTATGCTATACATTCACTTCTGATCATAACAAACACAAGTTTTAAAAATGATTATAAAATTTTAAAAACCAAGAATTTTAATATATACACATCTTTGACGGTAATCAAGGTAACTATACAAGACAATTATTTACAACTACATGATTTTTAGGACCACTGTGGACCACTATGGATTGTGCAAAATCTTTCGTAATATTACAAAGTTTATACATTGAGTTTACTACAGTTCTATTTACAGTTCTATTTACAATCGCTTTACATCCATATTACAATCAAGCGAAGTGTGCAAATCTTGCAAGTTTCCGAAAATAGATCAAGTGTTACGGGGCTACTAGCCTAAGAGTATTTCGGTCAAACGTCAATTCCCATACTGTAAGGCAAGCGGTGGCCGAAGTCTGTTTTGCCTGGACCGAATTGACATTGTCAAGAAGTTAGCTACCCCGTACATTACTAGTGGTGATTCCATAAGCTGCAAGAACAGTAAAGCCGGTTTAACTTGCATAAACTCTTGACCTTTCAATATAGGCTTGATAAACTTCTCCCTGCCACTCTTAAAGAAGAGGCAAAAAAACACAAAATGCAATAAGTCCTAGTCAGAAAAATCATCACAACTGCAGGGAGCATTCTCATGGGGCTTACACCACTTATCATATTCGCCCAGCAGAAAGTGAGCTTGGTTGAAGCGAAATTTTGTAAGGAGCACCGATGATATGGTTTATTTGCTATCATCAGGTATGGTTGAATAGATAACGATGTAATCATCATGTAGTGAGACCTTACAGTTGGCTTCATTATTTCGCATGACTCTCTTTCTGCTTCCCTTTTCTTTATGAAGTGGGTCTTAGCCCATCTAATGTCTTCTCTTAGCAGGCCTTCGGGTTTTGTGTATAGATCAGGGCGGCCCAGATATCCTGCTAATGTTTTAATATGTGTTAGCCACCCGATCTCAGCCACTCTGTCCCGCCCCATGCAATCCCTAATGATCTTATGATTTAGGGTTAAATCGGGATCAAGCCATGTTTTAATCCATGACAATAGTGGGGCCAAGGACAGCGTGCCTTCAATATACCCCATCCCCAATTCCATATGAATTGCAAAAGCAGAAGTAGATTGGGGAAGGCCCATGAGAGATCGCAAAAATATATTCTCCTCTCTTTGTATACGGGTCGTGTTTTTAAAACCCCATATCGAGGCCCCGTACCTGGCAATGGCGAGGGTTTTGGCTCTATAGATGGACAATATAGCCTCGGCCGGTTTGCCACCCAGTCGTTTTGCGAAACCTAGGATAGCGGCTGACGATCTCTTTACTGCCGTTGCTTTGCTCGAGATTTGTGGTGCCCACGTCCCATTCTCATCAAACACCACTCCTAGGTAGGTGAAGACTTTGACTTTGGAGAGCACAGAGCCATTACAAGAGAGGGTCTTAATACTATTCTTGCGTTTGCCCACTGCCATAACATGTGATTCCTCTGTATTTATTAATAAGTCCAGGTCTTGCATGAAAGCCCCAAAAGCATTTAATAGATGTTGTAAGCCATTTGGGGTTCTCGACAACAATACCGTGTCATCGGCATATAAGAGAACCGGCATCAAGAAGCCACCCATGCGCGGTACATCAGTAGTGACTGCTTCCAAGGACTTTCCCAGTGAATTAATATAAAGGGAGAAAAGCATGGGGGCCAAGATGCATCCTTGGCGCACCCCCCTTCCGGATTTAAAAAATGTGGTACAGTTTCCCTCCTGGGACATGCGAATAGTCGTACCAGTATATACAATGGGAATAGTCAATTTTACACATGGTGAGTCTAACGCTTTCCCTACTGTTGCACCAACTGGAGTGGGAATAGTACATGTTACCCCTCCTGAGTCCAGCGCTTTCCCTACTGTTGCACACACTAGAGGGGCTATAGTAAATTGTACCCCTCTTGAAACCAATGCTGTACCTATTGTTGCACCTAACATGAGTGGAAATATTACATTTAAACCCTTTGGTGTATAAAGCTTTCCTTACTGTTGCACATACTGGAGTGGGAATAGTAGATTTATTATTCTTGGAGTTTAATAATTTTTCACTATTGTTTACATATTTATTATTAATATTATTCTTATACATTGTTTACAGTTTTATGGACAATTAAATTAGATTTTTTTTGCAGTTTGTTACTTTTTTATTTTTATATGTGTATGTAAATATATATATATATATAGTTATTTTATTAGTATATTTAAAATCTTTTAGAAAAATAAAATATAGATTTAATAATTGTTTTATAGTTTTAAATTATATATGTGTATATAAATATACACACGTTAATATATATGTGTCTGTTTGATTAAATAGGTTTGTAATAGTGTAAATATTATTTAGTCAGTTAAGTCAAGTACATGTTTAATTTACTTTATTGTAATGTTATATGTTAAAATATTTAATATGTATTGCTTTTAACTATATATTTATTGAAAAACAATATTAATATATATATGTTTTCGATATTAGTGTAAAATGATATTTGTTTTTCGAATTTTTGTTTTTGGCATCATAAGTATAGAATAACAATATTTTTGTGATCGATATATTTGACATGATATTTCTGTATCACAAAATATTTGGTTTCGATATTGTGTCAGTGATCTGTCTTGTTTGACAATTGTACATGAGGCACATCCTCCAGTATATACAATTTCGTACAAGTTACATTTCAAACATGGAAAAATAATGCAATTTTCTGCTTTCCTTTTGCATTTGATTTCATTTGGCACAAGTGTTTCATGCACAGCCATGTTGCACTACCTTGGTAGATCTATCTGGCTTTGAATGACGCCCTCGGTGGCAGGGGGGGGCACTGTTTTTGCCTGGTACGCCCAATTTGCTTTCATTAACAGGGGTTTGGCCCTATATGATGGAAAGCCATTTGGTGATTCTGCCAAATCAATTTTTGCCGCATGAAATATTTTGCATGGAATAGTTTATTGGCACTACTATTTCTGCCACTCTATGTCACACGAGCCCCTCACTGATGCTCAGTAAATACAGGCCGAAGATTCAAATATGCTAGATGATACTTCAAGAACGCGTGGTACAAAAATTTGATACAAGGGCAGATACAAAAGATATTAAAGTGCCTAGGTAATTGAGGTGCACTCCACTTAGGAATCTGATTGGCTGTTGATCGTGTCATGTTGTCCTTCTCACATCATCATTTGCCAATGTTTGAATGAAAGACAGAACTTGCGTTATTCATTTCATTCTGCTTGAAGGCAGACTTTTGTTTTGTATCAAAAGTGAGCCCCTGGAATCTCAGGATTTCCACGAACAATGAAATGACTCCAGTTTATAAGAGACAGTCATTAGTACATAGAAAGGTGAGAACATTTCTCAGAGATAAAAGAAGAAAATAATGTCTGGCATTTTCTTTAGACCAGTGGTATTCAGGATTGGATAAAACCAGGATAGGGAGTGACTCATTGCCTTGGGATGTAATGGATTTGTCAGAGGAGATCATGAGCCATTGTCAGATTTACCTGCTCAGTACTAACCTTGGCTTCAGAAGTAATTTAAAAACCTCAGTTGAGAAATGAACTTATCTGCTCGACAACATTTTGTGCTGTACTTTGATCTGCACACACTTTAACAAAACAGCAAAAAACATTTCAAAAGAAGGCAATATAAGCATGTTTATTAAATATGGAGCTTACTTTTGATTAGGTTGAGCAAAGTCAGGTTATCTGAAATTTCAAGTTATTCTTGAAACTTAATTTAAGATAACATTTTATATTTATGTGAATTTTGCCAGCAAAATTATATTCTATTGTGATTGGATACATAATGCACTTCCTACCTTAGACAAGGCATTGGAGTATTTTACAGCATGTAGCACGCTACTCCGGAACGCAAGATTAGTAGTTACTCCAGTGATAATTGATTATTTATGAAAAGTTGGTTTTATTTCTGTGCTCCCTAGAAAAGCCTTCCATGCATTTTCTAGAGGTTTTAATGGTAGATTAGATTAGCAACATTTGGTGTGATCTTTAGTGGCAGCTATGAGAGGTCTTACAAATGATTGGGGATGAATACATTTGTTATATTATGCTACAATATTTTATATGTTATGTTTCAGGGGTATAGGCAATTACATAAATGTAAAACGCGAAAGTAAAGGACACAGGCATATCATTTAGAGTGGGCTATGCCCAGAGAGTGAAGGCACGCAGAGGCAGGAGGTATGGAGGAACTCATTCAAAAGAAAGAAGAAACAATTGAACATTTTAAGTCAAAGTCAGGGTTTTAGAATGTAGAGGGAAGAGACTTTTTGGGATAGCATGGGATTGAGGATGTAGAACTGTAGATAGAAATGAATTAAATGGTTTCCCATGCCCACGTTTGGAGACATGAAAAGCGTATAGCACTATTTTTTTTTTAAAATAGGAGTTAAATGAACTTACTAGAAAAGCGCAGAACTAGAACTGCGCCTTCTCAATAAATTATCAGCTGTAAACCAGTTTGGTTCCACTTAATATATTTATGACTGAAATGAATTACAGCTCCCAATTATGCAAATATGTTTTACTGTACAAGAAAGGTGAGGCAGCCTGAAGGTTTACATTTTGATGGTTTTGTAAATGACCAGAATTTAACAAAAACTAGATGTGTGTGTGTGTGTGTGTGTGTATATATTCACGGAAAAAAACACAGGTTTCAGGGACGTTATAGTTAGTTGGACATTTCACTCATACAAAAGCAGAGTAATTTAGCCGTTATAGTTCGTTGAGCTAACTATAACTCACGCCCTTGCCAGCCTCTGCTGATGACGTCCCATATTACCTCATTCATGACAATGATGGAGCAAGGATTCGCACGAGAAGCGACTTTCTCGTACTCATGAACCTCGAATAACTTTAACTATGTAACCAACATGTTTGTTTTACTAATTTTACACCTTTTACATTGACATCGGGTGTCCGAGTGAAGCTTGTTTATGTGTCTTATTAACCATAATATGCTTGCATATAAAATGGCTGCTGTTACGCAGGATTTTCTACTGCGCATGCGTCTGTCATACTCACGTGACATGACGTACTCGCAGCTTTGGAGGAAAACTGTTGCATCTGCGCACTAGTGCTAATATGGCTGCTCTGTGTTCTCACATGCGAGAAGCTTGCACTGCTGCTTTTGCTAAGCTGTCCGTTCTGCCTAATCCTAATGCTATAGTCTATTATAAAGTAATGGGTATAGTGTAGAAATTCATGGTATAGAGTGTATTCATTTATTCCATGTTCTAAAACTGTTTCTTTTCTACTTTTCATGTATCGTATTCTTTGGGCCTGGGAGGTGCTATTACTCCATTTTGAAAATCCTTCTGCGCATGACAGACTGCAGCGAGAAGATAAACTCTTTGGCATTGAAACCGAGCCAGAGGACAGTCACAGCCAAGATGCGCCTGGGAAACTCACATTTGACACCACTAGAAGATGCCAAATTCCATACAATGTATTTGTCAATAGAACAACCATTGTTAGGTGGAAAATGCAGTTGTCATGTGAAAAGAAATTGATGGGGCGGGAACGTAAAATTAATATTCAACACTGAAATAACAGAATGTAGATGGTGTGATGACCTGTCCTCCTCCTTTGTCCAATCGAAATTGGGGATCCTTACACTTGCAACATTGGGGGTTGGTACACTGCTCTGAAAAATAGTATAACTAGGGTAGGTTTAGCTAGTTAATTAGTCCGACTTGTCCGAATAGCTGACCTGTCACTGACCCAACACACTCAATAGGTGATTAAGAGCAGAGGGCTGCGGAGCACTCTGTCAGAAGATTCGCTGACCCAATCGGGGATCTGGGAAGCTGAAGTGCTGGCGAAGCACTTTGCTGGTAAATGCTGTAACCCACTCGGGGTTTTGGTTGATTCCTTCCAGAGAGGGAGTAGCGCAGTGTGAGAAGTTGGCCTGATATGTGGTGTTTCCAATTCTGGAACCACCCTGTATCAGTCCAAACAATCCCTTATGGTGTCTGGTTGTAAGTCAACCTTGTTAGACAAGCTATCCTAGGGGTAGCATGGACTAAGCAGCCTTAAAGGCCTAACTTAAGAGGTCGTGTTAAGCGAGCTGTTTTACCACATACAATCCTGTATTACCAAATGAAAGGACACCACACAAGTATATATTATAAAAATATATGTGTTTATTTCTAAATTAATCCCCAGTACTCTTTATGAGCAAAGGGGCACAAGCGTTAAATCAAAAGCACAGTATAGCATATAAAGTTGCACAATTATGGATGAGGGCGGGTGGGCACTCAAACCATATATTAAAAAAGTGGTATAAGAGATACCAATCAAACAGTGGTTAGGCCTAGGGCCTAGGGAATCGCTGGGAGCAGTAAGGACTAGCAATGCTGAAGTCGGGAGAAGCCCGCGGGATTCGGGTGCAGCACGTAAAGTGCGGCTTGCACCAATGCAATGTCAATGGTGCGTAAAAGTTACACAAAGTGAGTTTAAAGATACTTCCGCTGAACCTAGAGGAACAAAACTTAAGACACAGACCCTAGAGGTGTGTACCAATGTGGGCACACTGGCGTTGCAATGTTACCTCACCCACAGGAAGTGGGTGCACAGGGTCGAAGTGGCGTCGGGTTTTGACACGCAGGCTCTTGGTGCTTGGAGCTGAAGATGCTGCAGGCGATGGGAAGCAGAAGTGTCCGGTGTGATCCAAGGGTGGATCGAAGTTGGAAAGTATCTGAAAGCAGAGGGGACAGAGTCTGTGTCACTCAGGAGTGACCAGGGTGGAACCAGGACAGAACCAGGCAATGTCGGGCGCAATCAGATGGTTGTTGAGGAGCTTCTCTCCGCTGTCACGTGGGCTCTGGGGCATCTGCGACGTCCAGGAGCAGGTCACGATCTGTCCCACGCAGGCTCTCACCGTCAGCACCGTTGGCTTCAAGATTGGAGCAAACAGCACTTGGCAAAAGCAATCCATGCGGAACCAGGAGATTGCTTCTCACTCAGACCAGGAGAGTCAGAGCGGGGGCTCCTTTTCACAGGAGCTGGTGCAAATCTGGAGCAACCAGAAAAGCAAGTCGGTTTAAGGTTTTCGATGGCACAGGGGCCACAAGCCAGCTGGCAAGTGACTGGGCCAACGCGTCAAGCCAACACCAGCAGAAGGGCCCCACGCAGCACTCGTCAAGTGTGGAGGGGGTAGCTTCGGTGCAGGAGCAGCTCAGGGTTAGGGCTTCTCAAACCCCGGTGCACAGCTTCGAGGGTCACTCGTGGGCTGCACGGTCAGCGTCTCGTGGCCTTTTCAAGATGGCGTGCCCCACGCTTCCGGTCGCCTCCACGGGTCTCAGCTCTGCAGGGACTGTGGATCGGGCTGGAGGAAGGCAGTCAAGCTTGATCTCGTTGATCTCTGTTGCTCGAGTTCCGGGGGGAACTGCAACAAAGCAAGGGTCGAGGTGCTGGATGGTGCCTGTTTGCACAGGGTGGTCACTCCTTGACCACAAGGGAGATTCTTCAGTCTTCTACGTTGAGTAGGATGTCGAAGGGTCCAGAGTTTTGTTTCTTATCTTTCTTCAGGATAATCTGAGTTGCATTGGCACTGCTCCCACTCTTATTCGAATCTGGTGGGCTGGATTACCTGCTAGGTCCCCTCCTATGGGTGGGACCCAGGAAGGGGGTGGATACACCCCTTTCCTTTGATCCAGGCCATGCTGGGACTGGGGCTGGTGTGCCCCAGAACCGGTTTGGCCGGATTATGCAAGGGGCAGCCTTGTGCTCCCCTGGCAGTGTCTGGTTTCTTTGAAACCTCCCTGCTACAATCCACTATCTCCTGTCTGGGGTGGTTTAACACCGCCCTGCGACAGGAAACCCTTTGTCCAGGCCACCATCTGCTGAGTTTCGGTCAGCAGCAGGAGGCCAGACCCGTGTCTGTGGCAGAGGCATCCATTTTGAGGATCTGAGGCTCTTTTAAAATCAACTGCATTTCAGTAAAGCAACATGTCTTCTCCCTCTAGAAGGGTGGAATGCTACCCCCGTTGCCAGAACTGGTGAGGGGGTAGTATTCTAATTCGTATGACACCTTACACGACATGTTTTGATAAAGCCAAACCAAAGTTGCTATATAACCGCGAGGATCATAAGGCACTTAATAGTATATGGTATGGCATTATCCCGGATCAGCTTAGGGAGTTGTTCCCGACAGCTGCAGACAGGCTCAGCTCATGCCAGAGCTCCATCTCACATTAAACCACGCACTTGGACGCCTCCGGGCAGCAATCGCGCTCTACAAGTCTACAGGTTTACAGGTTTTACTCTGCCTCCACGATTGATAAGGCCTTCCATAGGAGTGACTCACAGGTTTATATGTGTCCAGATATAGGTTTAGATATAGGTATACTATATCTAAGCAAGGGGTGATTACACCCACTTGCCCAGCTGAGTGATCAGCCAGTTGTGTCAATTTAAGAACCAGCCAGGGGTGGCAAAAGCTATGCTTCAGCCCCTGGTAGGCCTTGGTGGCACCTATGCCTTGAGCACCTACAGTGCATGGTACAGGGGCTGACAAGGAGTCCATTTCCAATTGTGGTATGTACCTATAGCACATGTATTACAAATTTAGAGAGAGAACAGCAGGCTGGGGGTCTGATTAGCAGGCCCACAGCCTCAGTAAGTCGAAAACCAGTGAAGCAAAAAGCAAAAATTGGGGTGACCATAGGATAGCAGACCCTACTCTCCTACACGCAGGCGTTGCAACTGAACTGCGGGTGCTGGTCTTAACCTTTTGTGGTCTGGTCCTGATCCAAATCTGGGGTTTCCTGTCCTGATTTCTGAATTGCACCTGCTTGCCTACTGGCACTGTAACCTTTGGGGTTCTTCTGTCCTTTCCACTGACCCATGGCCAGGTTGGTCTTCACACCATTCTAGGTAAATATAAATCTGTGTGGGTAATTGTCAGTATATTTTGCGTCCTTTTCTTTACCCTCCCTAAGTGCTAAAGCTTTATTTGCATATATTCCTTTTTCTTACCCTTCCCTTGGTAAATGATAATGTCGTGTTTTACTGAATTAATAGCGTGTTCCATTTTCTTTCCTTCCTTGTAGTTAAATGCTAAATTGTTAATTATAATTGCATAGATGTTCCTTTTTTCTTCACCTTCCCTTTAAAGTAATTAAACATGGTTATTTGATTAATAGTGTGTTCTATTTCTTACCTTCCCTATAGTTATATACTAAAATTGGTTTCATATTGTGTTCCTTTTTCCCAACCGTTGATATTTGCGAAAGCTGTGTTGTTTTAGTATGTTCCTTATTCTTTACCCACCCTTAGAAAATTGTGCAAGTTGGTTTTAAAAATAATAGCTTGTTCTTGTTCTTACTTTCCCGTTATTCTTTTGCTAAATGATTAGCATAATATATCTTTTGCATAGTTATACACTATTTCTGATTTTGATTATTGATAGTTTTATTGCTTTCAATCTGTGGATCACGGCCTTTGATGATGATTAGATAAAGAGTTTAAACTTTCCTGAGTCTGTGGTTATTTTATGAGTGCAAATGCTGTTTGTTATTGTCTACCTAATTTAAACTAACTCCCTGATCCAAGAGGTTACAGGTACCAGTGACAAAGATTGGTAAGTCCATGGTATAGGACCTGGTGGAATAAAAATAAACTGATAGTAGAGCGAAGGTTACCTGATTGAATAAACATTTTATAATTGAATTATGGGCCCAGGTGAGTATTGGTAAAAGATTTATAGTCGGGTGACCTGCACGCTCTATAACATGGTCAGTGACATTACTGATGACATCACTGATCACATCTCAAATTACATCACTGATAACATCATCCATGTGATAATCTGATGCACCTCCTGACACCCTAATATAACCTTTGATACACCCATTTTTAAATACAGATTACCATTTTTGAAACCATAGACACACCAATACCAGTTATACATACCCACTCACTGATTCCTAGGTCTACACACACATCCACTCATTCACCCATACAGTCACTCATATAAGCAGTCACTCCAATACAGCAGTACCATAAGCACTCATACACTTATACAACACTCACACACCGCCACTCATCCATAGAGTTACTCACACGCCTAGTCAGTAATGCAAAGAATCAATCACACTCCCATTTACTCACCTATACAGTTAAACGCATACCACCTCACGTATTCAAATAGATACTAACTCATACTTACTCTATTATACAATCACTGATATAAGCGTACGCTCATCCATACAGCCACACCCACAATCAATCACTCTCACATATAGTCATTTATATACTCCAGCACTCACAAATACTGCCTTTCACATATGTTGTTATTAACACAGATACCACTGAGACATCCATTCACTCAGCAACACACCCATACACACACTTACCCACCCAAACAGCTCTCACACAGATTCACTCTTGGACCCATACACCCAGTGAATCACCCACTCACACATATATGCACAGAGTCACACAACCCCCACACAGACACTCAGGCACCCATACAGATACTCAGACAACCAATCAATAACCCATATAGACACTCATGTAGCTACTCACCAACCCATGCAGCTGCTTACAAGCCAACTGAAAGACTAATACAGACATTCACACAGATTAGTCACTAACACATGCATTCAGTAAGGCACGTTTAATCACTCACTTTTTCATATATATATTTAACTTCACAGAAACACACAGTCACTGGATGATATCATCAGTGATGTCATCTGACCATGTGACGTCATCAGCAGTGCATTGCGAGAGCGCAAGTTATAGTTAGATTGATTGATTGATTGATTGATTGATTGATTAGCTCAACTAACTAAAACAGCTGAATTTCTCTGGTTTGGTACGAGTGAAATGTCCAACTAACTATAGCATCCCTGAAACCTGATGTTTTTTCCAGTGAATTTCTAAGGTTTTTTAAATGCTAATTTCTAACTTTAACATCCCTGAAACCTATGTTTTTTTCAGTGAATTCATACATATATATATCTACAAAGCGGCCCGGACTTCACTGGCACCCTGCCTTTTGACAGATCTCGTTTTCCGAGTTATCGTATAGCCTGGGCCTGCCTCGTTGTTGGGGGAGAAGCTGGCGGTTGTGAGGAATTCCACCTCATACAGGGCGGCAAGCACTGTCTTTCTGCCCCCGCTGATTGGATTCCCTTACAGTGAGGCTGGAGCAGTTTGGGACCCGAGGAGGCTACAGGCACATGAAAAACAAGCACGAAAATTGGCTCTCACTTTGCAGAGTGTCCTGCATCGAGCGCAAACCACATGGTAGAGTTTTCCCTATGCGCAACTTACCTGGGATCCTTACAGGGCATTCTGGGTCTTGCAGTCCATTGAAGATCGGAGGACAGGCAACAGGTGTGCTAACATTGTTGGCGGTGGAGCTTGTTTGAACTTTCAAATGGGTGGCAGGACGCTCATCAGAGCAAAGGACAGCATCCTGAATACTTGGGCGCTGAAGAAGGCAAACCCACTCTGAAATGCATTCGCCCTTCATTTCTTGTGAATAAATGGCTTCCTTGATCATCCCATGCTGTGGCCTCTGCTTTCTTTCTCGTGAAGGAAGTGTTTGTGGATAATTTCACGTCGGCCAGAGACGTGCTACAGAGGCCCCTGCTCTACAAAGCGGCCCGGACTTCACTGGCACCCTGCCTTTTGACAGATCTTGTTTTCCGAGTTATCGGATAGCCTGGGCCCGCCTCGTTGTTGGGGGAGAAGCTGGCGGTTGTGAGGAATTCCACCTCATACAGGGCAGCAAGCACTGTCTTTCTGCCCCCGCTGATTGGATTCCCTTATAGTGAGGCTGGAGCAGTTAGGGACCTGAGGAGGGTACAGGTACATGAAAAACAAGCAGGAAAATTGGCTCTCACTTTCACAGTGTCCTGCATCGAGCGCAAACCACATGATAAAATTTCCCTTTGCGCAACTTACCTGGGATCCTTACAGGGGATTCTGGGTCTTGCAGTCCATTGAAGATCGGAGGGCAGGCAACAGGTGTGCTAACATCATTGGGGTGGAGCTTGTTTGAACTTTCAAATGGGTGACAGGACGCTCATCAGCGCAAATGACAGCATCCTGAATACTGGGGCGCTGAAGAAGGCAAACCCACGCCGAAATGCATTCGCCCGTCATTTCTTGTGAATAAATGGCTTCCTTGATCATCCCCTGCTGTGGCATCTGCTTTCTTTCTCGTGAAGGAGGTGTTCATATATATATATATATATATATATATATATATATATATATATATATATATATATATATATATATATATATATATATATATATATATATGCAGTTCCACTTCCTTCGCGGTTGCCGGGACACCCAAACAGCGGTGCAATCCAGGGGCAAAGGTTACCCTGTAAACAGATTCAGGCTCACAGCGCGTAGTCAGCACGGCTACGCAAATGCACTCTCCCAGACAGAAAACAGATCACTCCCAATCCTTCTTGTGCATTTTCAAAGATTCTTTAATCCATCATGTGCAGCATCGTGAATATAAACAACGAAAATAACCCCAACGCGTTTCGGCGAACCTTCGCCTTGGTCACGGGTAATTACATTGTCAGTATTCCAAACATTAAATAAAGTTAACACGTGATTTGTACTCAAAATAAACAAAGGACTTGAAACCCCATTATCGCGGCCATCTTAGAGTGGAGTACTGTTATCATATGCCTAACGGGTCCACCACATTATCTTAAATCAAATATGCGATGACAGTCCTGTCAACCACCTCAGGCATGGATTTTAGCACATACATTGGAGATTATACTAGCATCACACAAATTACTCAAATATCAGTATGATACAGTGCATCCTGGTTTCAAGTTAAAAGGCATCCAGCCCACTGACATTCAAAAAATATTAATTGCCACAGCCCATAAGCGCCGTAGCCAGAAGGCTTAGCTCTGGTCAGATAGAAAACATTATGGTGACATATTATATCGCAAAATAATTTTACCATTGTGGAGTCAATTCAACAAGTGCACTATCCCAAGTGAGAGATTCTAAATTTATGCGTCAGCATAGATATCACCAGTCAAACTAGTTTATACAGTTACAGAGTCAGTTGCCAATTGCAAAATCCCAAGTGAGAGATTCTCATTTTTTCGTCAGCATAGATATCACCAGTCAACACCCAAGTGAGGTTTCTTTCTGTGCTTCAGTGTACTTCCATTACCTAAGAGTAAAAATAAAACAATGGACCAATCAGAAATCCGTATATATACTCGCTTATAGGCCCTAACTGGGTTTGAAAGTCCTTAAACAGTAAGTGAGAATAAGTGAGAGACGTGAAACCAAATATAAATTGGTTAAAAATTAGCAAGAAAGCACGTAATCAACTGCAGGCTATTTCATATATGCAAATTAAAAGTTACTGATGTGTTAAAATACTGTCACAATCTTAAACAGACAAACAGATACATCACAAGTAGACATTCCTCAGATGAAGCTCTTAATCCCCCAAATGCCATTTCATTTCCTCCTCGGAATTCAGCCCATTTGGCATCAGGGTGTCTAATTCGAGAATATATCTGCTCTCCATTTGTCTGAGTTTACGAATTTTGTCACCACCTCTTTTCATCACAGGAAGCTTGTCAATCACAAAGAATTTTAGCAAGTTCCTGTTGCTCTTGTGTTGCCATCAAAGTGGCGAGCAATTGGAAAGGTTTGGTCCTTATTGTCAATTGATCTCATGTACTCCAGGACACGTTTTTTTGCTGGGAACATGGTGCTCCCCACGTATTTCCTGGAGCAAGGACATATCAGTACATAAACACAATACTCCGATAAACAGGTAAGATGTTTGTTGATAGTTCTTTCTACGGCATCTATAGGGAAGAAGACTTTCTTGATGTTATTGCTGTATCTACATGCCTTACACTTCATACAGGTGTAAAATCCTTGGACATCTGTACCTTTACTTGTACTGATGCTAACATCATTCCTACTCAGTTTGTCTTTCAAGGAATGTGCCTTCCTGTAAGTCATGTTAGGGTGTTCACCCAGAACATCAGTTAAAGTGGGTTCAGTTTTAAGGACATTCCAACGACGTTTGAGACTCCTTTGTACTTCCCAAGATCTAACATGGTAAGTAGATATGAACCTTATCACATCATTGTTTCCTTCAGGTCTCGAATCGTCCTTGGAAGTCAGTAAAGAAGAGTGACTGATTGCACTAGCTTTGTTCAGTGCTGCATCTATGACCGAGGAATGATATCCTCTTTCAGAGAAGCGTTCCTTCATGCATTTACTTTCAGTCAGAAAATCCTGGTCTGTGCTGCAGTTTCTCCGAGCCCGGAGGAACTCACCGAAAGGAATGCTTTTTATTAAGGCTTTAGGGTGTCCACTATCCGCATGTAATAGGGTATTACCCGCGGTTTCTTTGCGGAAAAGGTTGGTTGAGAGTTTACCATCACATACCTTAACACGCAAGTCCAGGAACACCATAGTCTCAGTACTCATTTGACCCTCTAACCTGATGTTCACATCATTCTTGTTCAAATCATCCATGAAACCCACTGCCTCCAGTTGTGAGCCATCCCAGATGATGAACAAGTCATCGATGTACCGCAGCCATAGCTTCACATGGCCACGATACATCCGGTGGGTCCTCTCTACTTGCTGCTCCCAGCTTGCCATGAATAGATTCGCAAAGCTGGGAGCAAAACAAGTTCCCATCGCCGTCCCTTGTCTTTGTCTGTAATGTTTCTCATTAAAGACAAAGAAATTGTTTTCCAAACAAAAACGCATCATCTGGATGATCATTTCCGTATGACTTAAATACGAAATTGATCTAGAGTTCAGGAATTCGCGACATGCTTTGATACCATCATCATGCCTGATGGACGTGTAAAGACTACATACATCAAGGGAAATGAGTATGTAGTCGTCCTGCCATGTAAAATCAGACAATTTTTTAATAAAATCTCTGCTGTCTTTGAGATAAGATGGAACTTCTTCAACAAAGGGTCTTAGAAAGAAATCAATATACCTTGACGTGTTCTCTAGAAGAGAACCAATCGAAGATACTATTGGCCTGCCCGGGGGATTGCTAGAGTTTTTGTGGAGCTTGGGCAATAAGTACAGTTCTGCTATTTTAGGATGACGGTTCAACAAGAATTAGTATTCGTCCCATTCAATGATACCACTTGAACGCCAATTGTTAAGCATCTCATGATAGGTACTGTTGCTCTTTTCAATTGCCTGTAGGAAAGAAACTTCATAACAATCTTTCATATTCAGTTGTCTCATGCCCTCCTTAATATAGTCAGCCACATTCATTAAGACAACATTGCCCCCTTTGTCTGATTGGGGAATGACAATAGAAGAGTCACCTTCCAGTGACTTAACAGCTAGTCTCTCCTGCTTGCTTAAATTGTCATTAGACCAATGTTTTTTCTTAGCCATATTCTTAAAGTCATTGATGACCAAAGTTTCAAAAGTGTCAATGCCACATGCTGGTAGTGTAGGATTGAATGTGGATTTGGGCTTAAATGAATTAGGACAATTCAAGTCTGTCTTAAAGCCCAAAGATATTGCATCATGTGGAGTGTTAGTAGGCGTGCCCAACTCCAGATCTTGCATGGCAATTAAGGTAATAACCTCATTAATGGCCTCACGTGCAGGTTCTATGCTTGAAACGTTCAGGGCCGTATTCTTGACCTTGAGTTTGTTCCATTTTTGCAACCTTAGTTTCCTAGTAAATTTAAAAAGGTCTATTCGTTCCTGGGAGTAATTAAAATTAGCCGAAGGGCAAAAGGAAAGACCAAATTGCATAACATCATTTTCAACATCAGAAAGTATATGAGAGGATAAGTTTACCACGTTTCGTCGATTCATTTTCCTCTTGTCTTTTTCTGGCCCCGTGTTTCCACTCCCACTGGGGTTGTTGTGTTTCCATTTGTTCCAGCCGCCCCTCCTGATTGGCTGGTGGTCTTTGGTGTACTTCCTCCAGGATTTCCTCTTCCTCTGCCTTTTCCTCTGTATCCTCTTCCTTGCCCCCGTCCTCTGTCTATTTGCCAATTTTGTTGTTGTGACGTTTGATTCATCACCTTGAATTCCTCCCAAAAATTTGAGGCCTTGTTGGTGCTTTTGGTTACACTCTTAGTTGCCAGAACTTGGCCATCCTCTGATACGTCACTTTCCACTACCTCCTCCTCCGATGTTACTGTTGACGCACCCAAAGCGTCAATGTTGGCTTGTACACCTTTTCTTTTTATATTGTCATACTTGTGGCTAAAAGTGAAAATACGACCTCCCTGATAGTCGATTTTGTCTCTGAGAAATTTCCTTTCTTTTTTGGCCACAATTTCATCTTCATGCTTGGTCATTTTTCTTGTCATTGTCATTCTTTGTGATTGACAAGCTTCCTGTGATGAAAAGAGGTGGTGACAAAATTCGTAAACTCAGACAAATGGAGAGCAGATATATTCTCGAATTAGACACCCTGATGCCAAATGGGCTGAATTCCGAGGAGGAAATGAAATGGCATTTGGGGGATTAAGAGCTTCATCTGAGGAATGTCTACTTGTGATGTATCTGTTTGTCTGTTTAAGATTGTGACAGTATTTTAACACATCAGTAACTTTTAATTTGCATATATGAAATAGCCTGCAGTTGATTACGTGCTTTCTTGCTAATTTGTAACCAATTTATATTTGGTTTCACGTCTCTCACTTATTCTCACTTACTGTTTAAGGACTTTCAAACCCAGTTAGGGCCTATAAGCGAGTATATATACGGATTTCTGATTGGTCCATTGTTTTATTTTTACTCTTAGGTAATGGAAGTACACTGAAGCACAGAAAGAAACCTCACTTGGGTGTTGACTGGTGATATCTATGCTGACGAAAAAATGAGAATCTCTCACTTGGGATTGTGCAATTGGCAACTGACTCTGTAACTGTATAAACTAGTTTGACTGGTGATATCTATGCTGACGCATAAATTTAGAATCTCTCACTTGGGATAGTGCACTTGTTGAATTGACTCCACAATGGTAAAATTATTTTGCGATATAATATGTCACCATAATGTTTTCTATCTGACCAGAGCTAAGCCTTCTGGCTACGGCGCTTATGGGCTGTGGCAATTAATATTTTTTGAATGTCAGTGGGCTGGATGCCTTTTAACTTGAAACCAGGATGCACTGTATCATACTGATATTTGAGTAATTTGTGTGATGCTAGTATAATCTCCAATGTATGTGCTAAACTCCATGCCTGAGGTGGTTGACAGGACTGTCATCGCATATTTGATTTAAGATAATGTGGTGGACCCGTTAGGCATATGATAACAGTACTCCACTCTAAGATGGCCGCGATAATGGGGTTTCAAGTCCTTTGTTTATTTTGAGCACAAATCACGTGTTAACTTTATTTAATGTTTGGAATACTGACAATGTAATTACCCGTGACCAAGGCGAAGGTTCGCCGAAACGCGTTGGGGTTATTTTCGTTGTTTATATTCACGATGCTGCACATGATGGATTAAAGAATCTTTGAAAATGCACAAGAAGGATTGGGAGTGATCTGTTTTCTGTCTGGGAGAGTGCATTTGCGTAGCCGCGCTGACTACGCGCTGTGAGCCTGAATATATATATATATATATATATATTACCTACTGGCGGTCACCAGTAGGTAGATATAGTTAGGACCTAGTTTCCATAGGAAATCCGCAACATTGCAATTGGAATAACTTTGGCGCCGGTCGACGAATCTTCACGAAATTCTCCAAGAAAATGGCCTGCTCCTCTCGGCTCCTTCCCTGAAAGGTTGGGGGTGATTCGTGAAGCGGGGGCTGAGAAAAAAGGGGTACCCAAAACGTGTTTTCCCCATGCAATTTTCCATAGGACCTTTAGCCAGGGCTACAGCCCAAACGGCTGAACGGAAGTACACCAAATTTGGCAAAAAGGTAGAGTTCTGTTCGCAGATTACGCTTTTTGTTAAATGGTGTATATCCGTTAAGTAGTTCCTGAGAAAATCAAAAGTAAAATCATAGATATATCTATAGATGAAGAACCGTACTCTGTACTGTACTCTGAAGTGTACTCCGTACCTTCCCGAGCACGAGCTGCATGCTAATTGGCTGTCAATACTTCAAACCAGGCAGTGTTGGCAGCCATCTTGTGCCTCAGTAGAACCGAGGCACAAGAAAGCAGCCAAAGAAACCCGAAAGACGCGCAAAGGGGGCAGGGTAGAAACACCCTGACCCCCTAGGCCTGCTCAGGGGGTCCCACAAGGCCCCCCCCATTAAAAAAATAATAATAAATCGCAGGATATGCAAAGGTGCGCATACCCTGTAAAAAAAAACAGTCAGATTTTTTTTGTAAATAGACCCCGGGGGGACCAAATCTCAGGGGCTTTATGAAAAAAATGTGGGGGGCCCAATCCCCCCACTCTGCCCCGAGGACCGCCACCCCCTGGAGCAAAGTAAGTATGATAGGGGGGGCACTCGGCCCTCCGCACCACCGGGGATCGCCACCCCGGGGCTTTAATACATATGGTGGGGGCCTCTAAGGCCCCCCAAGCCCCGGGGACCGCCACCTCCTGGGGCTTCATTTAAAAAAATAAAAAAATAAAAAATGTGTGTGAGGGGGGCTCAAGCCCCCCCCACATGCCCCAGAGACCGCCACCTCCCCGGGGCTCTAATATGTAAAATAGGGGGTCCGTGATGGACCCCCAGCCCTGGGGACCACCACCCCTGAGGCTTTTAACAGGTGGGAGGCGGCCCCCCTCCTGGAGCCCTTGATGGCCCTGGGGACCGCCACCCCACAGGGCCGGCTCCTGCAGTGTCCCGGGGGGGCCTACCCTATGGTAGGGCAGGAGCAGCAAACTGCTTTGATTTTTAAAAGAAAGAGAGCAGGAAACCTGCTCTCTCTTTCAAAAGTCAAAGCGTATTGCTTTTCTGCATGGGGAGCAGCATGTTAGCTGCTCCCCAAGCCGAAAAGCAATGCCGGCTCCCGCAGGATGCGGGGAGACGGCAGGGACCGTGGGGGGCTTGGGGACCTTCCCACGGTCCCCAACAGAGAGGGCAGGCCACCATTGAAAAAAATAAATTAATTAAAAAAAAAACATTGGCAGGCCCCGGGGATGGGCTCCCCGGGGCCGTAAGGGGGCCCCCCTCCACAAAACAAAATATATAAAAGTTGGCCTTGCCCTGGGGGATGGGGTCCCCGGGGCAGAATTAGCCACGGGAGGGGGCCACGCGGCCCCCTTCCCATAAATTTTTTTAAAAAAAAGAATTGGGGGCAGGCCCTGGGGGATGGGGTACCCAGGGCCAAAAAAAAGAAAAATAAGGGGGACTACACAGCCCCCCTTCTTAAAAGTATTAAAAAAAATACAGGATCGGGAGGAGGCCGCACCCCCTCCCTGCACCTCTCTGCAAACGCACCCCCTGGCGCGTTTGCAGAGGTGGAACTAATTCCACTTGCATACTGGGGGTCCCTGGGGGCCAACTTGTCCACCTGGAGCCTCCAGTATGGGCCAGGGGGCTCCCTTGCAGAGAGGTGTAAGGAGGCCACGCCCCTTTTCACACCTCTCAGCAACACAGCCTCCTGGCACATACTGGAGGTTGCTGGTGGGCTAATTGGCCCCCATGGACCCCCAGTATGCAAGGGGAATTAGTTCCCCCTCTGAAAAAGCGCCAGGTAGCTGTGTTGCAGAGAGGTGTAAAAAGGGGCGTGGCCTCATTACACCTCTCTGCAACGCAGCCCCCTGGCGCATACTGGAGGTTCCTGGTGGGCTAGTTGGCCCCCAGGAACCACCAGTATGCAAGGGGAATTAGTTCCCCCTCTGCAAACGCGCCAGGGGGCTGCGTTGCAGAGAGGTGTTCTGAGGCCACGCCGCTATTTACACCTCTCTGCAACGCAGCCCCCTGGTGCATACTGGAGGTTCCTGGTGGGCTAGTTGGCCCCCAGGGACCCCCAGTATTCAAGGGGACTTAATTCCCCAACTTAGAACGCATTACGGGGCATGTTTGCACAGTGGTGAAGGTAGGGGGCGGGGCTCGACCATATATTCATCTTTTAGGAATCCTACAGTCAATACCCCCTCCGTCCCTCCTAGGCCAGCTGACTCCTCGGTTCCCTGCAAACTGGACACAATTCCGCTTCTTGATGCCGCCAGCCTGGATAGATTAATCTCCAAAGTTTCTTCTGGCTCCCCCAATGACCCGGCACCCCCCGGATCCTTGTCAAGGCACTGGACGTGATTCGTCCTGTGATCCTGGAAGCTTTAAACACCTCCATTGTGTCCAGGTCGGTCCCACTCGCTTGGAAGTGTGCCATGGTGAAGGCGCTTCTCAAGAAACCCTCCCTGGACCAGAACAACCTGTCCAACTACCGCCCCATTTCGTTGCTTCCCTGGTTGAGTAAACTGCTGGAGAGGCACACCAACAATATCTTAACAGACTATCTGGAGTCCAACTGTCTGTTGCGTGCCTCCCAGACAGGTTTTCGCCCTCCAAATGGCACAGAAACTGCCATGTTGGCGGTCACAGAGGAAGCAAGAACGACTTTGGATCGGGGAGGAAAGGTGGCCATTATCCTGTTAGACCTTAGTGCCGCGTTCGACACGGTGAACCATGCCACGCTAGTATACCGACTGGCGGGCATGGGCGTGTCGGGCGCAGCTCTGGACTGGCTCACTCCTTTTTGAGTGAGCGCTTTTTCCGGGTCTTTGAGCGTGAGACAGTCTCTCCTAAACATCCTCTCAGGTGTGGGGTCCCTCAGGGCTCCTTCCTGAGCCCGACCCTCTTTAACGCCTACATGGAACCTCTGGACAGGATAGTCCATCCCTTTGGTGTGCGTATAGTCACCTACGCGGATGATACGCAGCTGGTGGTCTCGTTAGACCACGCAGATGGATCATCCAACACCTTAGGCCCCTGTCTAGAGGCTGTTGCCAGTTGGATGCAAGCTTCCTGTCTCAAGCTTGACGGGGAGAAGACAGACATCATTCTCCTTGGAAATCCCTCCCCGTCTGCTCTTGCACCCGTCTGGCCACCATGTCTTGGCGCTCCTCCTGCGCCCAAGTCCCAGATAAAGAGCCTCGGGATCTGGCTTGACACTGCCCTTGATTTCTCTGTCCAGGCTACTAAGACTGCTGCCACTTGCTTCGGACTAATGAGGATGCTCCGGCGGGTGCTCCCTTTGCTCCCTTTCCAGGCGAGGAGGATCATGGTCCAGGCCCTCATTCTCTCTCGCCTGGATTACGGGAACGCTCTCTACCTGGGAGCACCGGCTTCGGTCCTTCAGAGGCTCCAGGTCACACAAAACAGTGCGGCCCGCCTATTGTTCAATCTGTCCTGTCGGCAGTCGGCGAGGAAGGCCCTGAAGGACCTTCATTGGCTCCCAATGGCTGCCAGAGTGCAGTTCAAAGCTCTGTGCATTATGCACAAATCCTTCCACCGTGTAGGCCCAGCGATTCTGCACCCGCTGGTTATGCCTTATGTTCCAACACGCCCCCTTCGGTCTGGTACCCTGCAGCTGGCCACCTCCTCTAAAATTAACAAAGCCCGTTGGAGTGGCCGCTCTTTTTCTCATTCGGCGACCAGACTCTGGAATGCCCTCCCCTTTGCCATCCGGGGTAACAGCAACCTCCTCTCGTTCAGAAAGGCCCTAAAAACGCATTTGTTTGCTAAATCTCTCTGATCTGCCCCGAGCCTGCGCTAAAACCATTTTATCTTCAAGCGCTGCGAGGCCCCAGGGCGGTTATGCGCTATACAAATGCAATTTTTCATTTCATTTCATTTCATGTGTGCAAACACGCCTTGTGGCACATTTTAGGTTGGGGAATATATTCCTCTTCAATCCAGAGGTCCCCTAGGGGCCAACTAGTCCTTCCCTTTCCTTCTATAGGCTAATATTGACTGGTTTCACTTGAAATTTTTTCTAAGTGTGGAGTTTTGGAAGTTTAAAAAATTCCTCTAAAATCAGCCGAACTACGAATTCTGATTTACTCACCTGTTATCAGGAGAGACCTCAGTGCTGCATCTTTGAGCCCAGGACCGACCCTGAAAAGTAAATGTAACCATTCTTACAGTAACTTGAATTTCCTTCCTTAGGCTAACATTGACTGGTTTCACTTTGAAATTTTTCTAAGTGTGGAGTTTTGGAACTTTAAAAAATTCCTCAAAAATCAGCCGAACTACGAATTCTGATTTACTCACCTGTTATCAGGAGAGACCTCAGTGCTGCATCATTTAGCCCACCACTGATCCTGAAAAGTAATTCTATTCGTAGTTACAATAACTTGAATTTCCTTCCATAGGATATAATTGCCTGTGATATAAAATATATATAAATTAAAAAATATATAACATAAAAAAATTACAATTTCAATATTTTTAAAAATAATTTTTTTCAATTTATATTAAAAATATGTAATGTAATTTAAAAAATAAAATATCTAAAAATAAAATGTGGTAAATCAGTATAAAAAAAATAACAATTAATACATTTAAAAATTGTCATTTACAAAACCTTCGAAATTCACTGAAAAAACATAGGTTTTAGGCCTGAAACAGTTAGGAATTAGCATTTAAAAACCCTTTGAAATTCACTGAAAAAACCATAAGTTTCAGACCTGATATAGTTAGGAATTAGCATTTAAAAAACATTAGAAATTCACTGAAAAAACTATAGGTTTTAGGAGTGTTATAGTTGTCTGGACATTTCACTCATACAAAACCATTGAAATTCCTCCGATATAGTTAGTTGTACTAACTATATCTCGCGCACCCGCAATCCACTGCAGATGATGTCACATATTACATCATTCATGACATGGTCAGTGACAACACTGATTACATCTCAAATGACATCACTGATGACATCACTGATGACACCATCCACGTGACAATCACATACACCTCTTCATACACTAGTAAAATCTTTCATCACTCATTGTAAAATACAGAGTATCATATTTGAATCCATTGACACAGCAATACAAGTATCTAAAAACCCACTCAGTGATTCCTAGATGTATACACATATCTAATCACTTACCTGTAGATTCATTCATACATGCTGTCAATGAACAATAGAACACTATCAAAAATACTTATACACCTATATTGACATTACACACCAGCACACATCCTATTCACATATGAAGTCATTCTACTCACTTATGCAAACAATGGATCATACTTACATACTTACTTAGCTACACACTTATACAAACACCACTTCATCTATTCATTTAGATAGTAACTCATACTTAGTGTATTATAAAATCGCTATTACAAGTATACAGTTATCCATACAGTCACTCATACAATCATTGAGTCTTATGTATACTTATTTATAAACAACTGACACATACACTGCCTTTTATTTATCTAGTTTGTTGGACATGTACCATTGAGTAATATATTTGCTCATCACCACACACATACAGATATTCACTCACCCAAATAACTGTTAGAACATGTAGTTTTAACTTCATATACCTACTGAATCAGCTATTCACACATCTTTGGGCAGTCACACACCCCCCACCGAACCACACACACATTCACTCTCCCATACAAATACTCAGTTAACTAATCAATAACTAATATAGACTTTCAAATAGCTAGTAACCAACTGGAGAACCAGTTTATACAAACAACTGACAAAGTGATACAGCTCTTCACACAGTTAAGTCACTATCCACTATATTTAGTGACACACTATAAAGTAGTCCAGTAAACAGTCAATTGCACTGCTACTAAATCCTCCAACCAAATATTTATATTTATATATCCACTCATTCTTCAATGCAAATTGCTATATATATAATACATATTTAAATAACGAAGCAAACCACATTCACTGGATGATGTCATCAGTGATGCCATCAGTGATGTCATTTGAGATGTCATCAGTGATGTCACTGACCATGTCATGAATGATGTAATATTTGACATCATCAGAAGTGAATTGAGGGTGCGTGAGATATCGGAGGAATTTCAATGGTTTTGTATGAGTGAAATGTCCAGCTAACTATAACACCCCTAAAACCTATAGTTTTTTCATTGAATTTCTAAGGTTTTTTTAAATGCTAATTCCTAACTATATCAGGCCTGAAACTTATGTTTTTTTCAGTGAATTCCAAAGGTTTTTTAATTCCTAACTATGTCAGGCCTATATCAGGCCTGAAACCTATGTTTTTTTCAGTGAATATATATGTTTTTTTAGTGAATATATATATATATATATGTATATATATATATATATATATATATATATATATATATATATATATATATATATATATATATATATATATATATATATATATATATATATACCAACGTAATCCAGATTAAGGATAAATGAATGAATCCACTGGAGCCATGGCCACAAGTAATAAACGGTCTCTTTATTTTTGGCTTCGGGTAGACCCGACGCGTTTCGCAGTTACCTCACTGCTTTGTCAAAGGTGGTTCAATAAAGTGCAGTACACACATTTAAAGGTGCAAGGTTCCACTCAATAAACATAGTAAAAATACTTCCGTTTTTTTTAGCAGAGTAAACACAAATAATTTTCACATTGCCCTTAAACGCATTTGAGCCATTCATAATTCATACATTACTTTTTGAATACAGCCCCAGTGGGCTAGGCATTGATTAAATCATCATCTCATATATTCTTATTTTTTAACAATTAAGCTTGGCAAATTTCTTTGTGATGTAGCTCAAGTGAGCAATAATCCCCTCCTCTGGGCAAAGCATCTTTGGAAGTTACATCTTCTATCTGCAGAGAAAACAAACGGAAAAGCTGGCTTTAAAAACTAGTGAGAACCCTGAGTGTCCAACAAATATAACTAAAGACTTGAAATTAAACAAAGATATGCAGTAGGCGGAGATTAGGGTACAGAACATGATTCACCTTAGGTGTATAGAAATTTCATTGTCCATATTTAAACCATAAGGAATCACGGTGTTATATTTTATAATTAGCTTTGATTCCAATTTTCTTAATTCTAGTGTGCGGTTCCCACCTCTCTCTGTCAGGGGTATTGTGTCAAGCACACAGAATTTAAGCAGACTTGGGTTTTGGTTGTGATTTACAGAAAAGTGTCGAGCAACTGGGTACTGTTTATCATTCTTACTAATTGCCCGCAGATGTTCTAAGATGCACAGTTTAGCTTTTTTGATCGTACTGCCTATATAATACAGATCACACGGGCATCTTAAGGCATAGATGGCAAAATCTGTGTCACAGGATAGGTGTTTTATTATTTGAAATGTTGCTACATCTTTATTCAGTTTCACTGTTTTACAGTTATTGCTGTAGCGGCAGGCTTTGCATTTCGAACAGGTAAAGAAACCTTGGACTGGATTTTTCTTTTTAGTCTCTTTGATCTCACTTGTCATGAGTATATCCTTTAAAGATTTGTTGCGTCTAAATGTTATCAATGGTTCCACTGACAAGTCTTCTTTCAGATCTTCATCAGTTCTCAAAAAGTAATGTATGAATTATGAATGGCTCAAATGCGTTTAAGGGCAATGTGAAAATTATTTGTGTTTACTCTGCTAAAAAAAACGGAAGTATTTTTACTATGTTTATTGAGTGGAACCTTGCACCTTTAAATGTGTGTACTGCACTTTATTGAACCACCTTTGACAAAGCAGTGAGGTAACTGCGAAACGGGTCGGGTCTACCCGAAGCCAAAAATAAAGAGACCGTTTATTACTTGTGGCCATGGCTCCAGTGGATTCATTCATTTATCCTTAATCTGGATTACGTTGGTATTTGTGGGAGTGGCATTCCCAGCCGTGTTGCCCGCCGTGAATTGTGGCTTGTTTTCTTGCCAAAACTACGTTGGATTTGAAACTGACTACAAGCCCGCCCCCGTGTGCTGCTACTTTGGAGAAACGAAAACAAGGTGAAATACCACGGACATCAGCCTCTGCGAGTGGGTGAAGACGAACCGGAGGGATCGTCGAGATCGCGTTTGTAGAGAAGGTATGTTCTGGTAGTAACCCGAGCCTCCAAGCAAGCACTGTGTCAACAACGTGTAAGGGGAAACGGATAAACAGGTGGCGTGTAAATCTAAACTTACCGCGCTGCCAAGAAAAGCGGCAAAACAAACAGTAGCGTATTTAGTGCTAACGCTAACACAATGGCTTCGGAGAGAAGCAGTAAGCGGAGAGAGGCAGCCACGAAGCTGTTTACACGATCTGTGGATACAGACAACAGTGGTGCAACTACAAGCAATGTGACGGGTGCCATTGATGAAAAACGTAAACTTTGGGACGTGTTGTGGAAGGCACTAAAGAGAGAGCAAGCTAAGGGTTGGGAAGTAATAGCCCTTCAACAGTATGTGGATGTCGGACGTGTACCACGTGGGCTGCGGATATACACGATTCCCACCTTTCAGAACCCAGACCCAGATTTAATTGCGGAATGGATGCAAAATAATGAGCAGTGTTCTACCAATATGCTGAAAATGCTTATAAAATATGCAGAGAAAGAATGCATTAAACTAAATGAAGAGATTGATGAATTAACCGATAAACTAAAAAGCTTATATACCACAGAGGAATTTGATGCGGAAATGAGCAAAATCGCTAAAAAACTTTCGAAGATTGAAGAAGAGATCAAATTAAAAAAACTATCAAAATTTGAACGAGATGAGGCTGACTATAAAAATGGACAGATCCTAACATTCAGCAAAAAGTTTGATGTTTTGAGAAAAAACACGCAACAGCCAAGCAAACAAGTGTCATCATCTCCACCAAATGCTGAAGACATGCCTGCACTAGAAGGGAGCAGTAATTCAGTGGCAGGAAATGCTGTAGGAGACTCAGCCTCCAATGTGACAACCGCATCAGAGGGAGTAAAAGAAAGATTTTTAAAAGAAGTCACGCTAATGACAAAAGGCAGAGCACAGAATCTCCAAGTCAACAGCGAAAGCCCGGTAAGAGGACGTGGTCGAGGCGGCAGAGGAGGAAGAGGGAAAAATTATGCCACAAACAGCACAGGAGGAACCCCAGTGGGAATGGTGACCAGGGGAAGAGAGGCGCAAAAGAAATGATGAGTCAAACTGTGGTAAACCTCTCTAATTATTTATTGACTGATGATGAACTGAGTGTGCTTGCAAAAGGACTGTCGTTTTGCCCATCCTCGAAATTTAATTATACAGAGACTAGAATTGACTTGTTTAACTTTACGAGAAAATTGAAGTTAAAAAAATGGTTTGCTATTCATAAAAACAAGCAACCAAATCAATCCCACCAAATTCCCATTAATTTGAATGTATCAGACTTGGAAACACTACATGTAATACATGAATTGGGGAATGTTGAAAATTTTATTGATGATCCCTTTTTGAACCTCATAAATACAGACATTGACATTGGGCTGAGTGGGGGAACTAATTTTAAACCCAAATCCACTTTTATTCCCCAAATCAGTAATGATGCGATTAATTGTTTTGAGAGAGGTGTAATTGATGAGCTTAGAAATATTGAGAAAAATGGTTGTAAGAGCAGGCAAAACTTGTCGAAAAATCAAAGACAAGCAATCAAATCACTACAAGATCGCAGAGATATAGTGATTAAAAAGGCGGACAAGGGTGGCAACGTGGTTGTCTGGCCTTTACAAATGTATTTGGATGAGGGCCTGAAACAACTGTCAGACTGTACTAAGTATGAGGTGGTGACTAGGATTGAATATGACAAATGTATTGATGAAGTGTCCCAAAAACTGGTGAACTGGAGGGATATGGGTATTTTGGAGCAAAATGAGTATTTGTTTCTACAATGTAAAGATGCGAAAATTCCAATCCTATATCTCCTGCCCAAAATCCATAAACATGCCACTATACCACCAGGGAGACCTATAGTATCTTCCAGGGGTAGTGCACTGGAGAACGTGTCAAAATACGTGGATTACTTTCTCCAACCATTTGTACAAGGACTCCCAGCATATGTTAAGGATTCTGGAGACTTCCTGAAAATGATCAATGGAATTGAGTGGAAAGAGAGTTATCTTCTCATGAGTTTAGACGTGTGCAGTCTCTACACCAGCATCCCTCAGGCAGCTGGTGTAGATGCCTGTAAATATTTTCTAAGAGAACGGTCATTTTCTTTTTTTCTGCACACAGACATGATATTGGAAATGATCGCATTATGTCTGAAGAACAACTTCTTCATTTTCAATAAAGTTTTGTATAAACAAACCCAGGGGACGGCAATGGGAACCTGCTTCGCCCCCAGCTTTGCAGGTCTTTACCTCGGCTGGTGGGAGGAGCAGGTTGCCCGGAAAATCGATCAATATCAAGATCATGTCGTCCTCTGGGCAAGGTACATCGACGATGTATTCTGCATCTGGGATGGTGATCAACAACAGGCAGAAGCATTTGTAAATATACTAAACCAGAATGAATGTAACCTACAGTTCACATGTGAAATGAGTAAAGAAAAAATTGAATTCCTTGATTTGGAACTGAATATTGTTAATGATGTGATCTGCAGTAAACTATATCGGAAAAAGACAGCTGGTAATAGTTTATTGCTAGCTCAGAGCTGTCATCCAAGAAACCTCATTAACAGTATTCCCTATGGGGAACTGCTGCGTGCAAAACGCAACTGCAGCTTGCCTGAGGATTTTGAATTGGAACAGCAAGTGATGGTTTCTAGATTTAAAGAGAGGGGATACAGCTGCTCGACTATCCAGACAGCAGTCGACAAAGTTGGCCTAGTGAAGAGAGAGGACTTACTTAACCCTAAAGAGAAAGAAATAGCTGTGGACAAACAGACAAGATTCATCACCACGTACCACAACCAGGCATGGGAGGTACGTAGGAGTCTAAGAAAGTTCTGGGAGGTTCTGAGAACTGATGAAGATCTGAAAGAAGACTTGTCAGTGGAACCATTGATAACATTTAGACGCAACAAATCTTTAAAGGATATACTCATGACAAGTGAGATCAAAGAGACTAAAAAGAAAAATCCAGTCCAAGGTTTCTTTACCTGTTCGAAATGCAAAGCCTGCCGCTACAGCAATAACTGTAAAACAGTGAAACTGAATAAAGATGTAGCAACATTTCAAATAATAAAACACCTATCCTGTGACACAGATTTTGCCATCTATGCCTTAAGATGCCCGTGTGATCTGTATTATATAGGCAGTACGATCAAAAAAGCTAAACTGCGCATCTTAGAACATCTGCGGGCAATTAGTAAGAATGATAAACAGTACCCAGTTGCTCGACACTTTTCTGTAAATCACAACCAAAACCCAAGTCTGCTTAAATTCTGTGTGCTTGGCACAATACCCCTGAGAGAGAGAGGTGGGAACCGCACACTAGAATTAAGAAAATTGGAATCAAAGCTAATTATAAAATATAACACCGTGATTCCTTATGGTTTAAATATGGACAATGAAATTTCTATACACCTAAGGTGAATCATGTTCTGTACCCTAATCTCCGCCTACTGCATATCTTTGTTTAATTTCAAGTCTTTAGTTATATTTGTTGGACACTCAGGGTTCTCACTAGTTTTTAAAGCCAGCTTTTCCGTTTGTTTTCTCTGCAGATAGAAGATGTAACTTCCAAAGATGCTTTGCCCAGAGGAGGGGATTATTGCTCACTTGAGCTACATCACAAAGAAATTTGCCAAGCTTAATTGTTAAAAAATAAGAATATATGAGATGATGATTTAATCAATGCCTAGCCCACTGGGGCTGTATTCAAAAAGTAATGTATGAATTATGAATGGCTCAAATGCGTTTAAGGGCAATGTGAAAATTATTTGTGTTTACTCTGCTAAAAAAAACGGAAGTATTTTTACTATGTTTATTGAGTGGAACCTTGCACCTTTAAATGTGTGTACTGCACTTTATTGAACCACCTTTGACAAAGCAGTGAGGTAACTGCGAAACGCGTCGGGTCTACCCGAAGCCAAAAATAAAGAGACCGTTTATTACTTGTGGCCATGGCTCCAGTGGATTCATTCATTTATCCTTAATCTGGATTACGTTGGTATTTGTGGGAGTGGCATTCCCAGCCGTGTTGCCCGCCGTGAATTGTGGCTTGTTTTCTTGCCAAAACTACGTTGGATATATATATATATATATATATATATATATATATATATATATATATGCATACAAAGTGATCCCTCAGCCATATGGACGCGCTCAGCAGTGTGTGCTCTGCCTAGGGTTCGAATCCTGACCCTAGCAATTTTGAAGACAAAGGAGGCGGCACAATCAGGATATTGTTTTTCAAGCCTTATTTATTTCAAGACTTCACCCCACCAACGCGTTTCAGCCTTACACGGCCTTGCTCACGGTTGGTTAGTCCCTCTACTGTGTTTCTATTTATACTAGCCCATAGTTAGCCATTTATGAGGCATTATGGGATCTGTAGGCAGTCGCCAGTAGGTAGTTATAGTTAGGACCTATTTTCCATAGGAAATTCGCAACATTCTATGTGGAATAACTTTGGCACCGGTTGACAAATGTTCGTGACATTTTCAAAACTGGTGGGGCACTCCGGTCCGCTCCTATCCTGAAAGTCTCGGGGTGATTCATGAAGCGGGGGGGCGAGAAAAAAATGGGGTGCCAAAACGTGTTTTCCCCATGCAATTTTCCACCCCGAACTGCTGACCGGAATTACACCAAATTTGGCAAAGAGGTAGTCCTGGGTTCAGACTCGTGCCTTTTGCTTAAATGGTGTAAATCCGTAGTTCCTGAGAAAATTACAATTAAAAGTACATATATATCTATGGCCTCGGTGGATCCGCGCATCTTGCATGCACTCGAAGCAGATTGTCACAATAACACGATGAATGCTAATTGGCTGTCAAGCCGTTGTCAACATTCGAAATCAGGAAGTGTTGGCAGCCATTTTGTGCCTCGGTAGTTGCGAGGATCTAGAAATTAGTGGAACAAGTCTTCAAAACGTATAAAGGGGGCAGGTAAGAAATATTTTGACCCTATAGACCTGCTTAGGGGGTCCCACAAGGACCCCTAGGGCCCCAAAAAACATTTGTTTGGTTTTGAAAAAACTGAGAAATGTGCGCTGAGTGTATGGATGTGGCGTAAAATGAATAAAAACGAACCACGGGCTCCTGTGCTTCTTTAAAAATTAGCTTCCTGGGAGGGCCAAATCCCGGGGTCTAAAATATTACATTTGATGGGGGTTTAGAGGGGCTCTGTAGCCTGGAGATCGCCATTCCTCGGTGTTACAAAATAAATGGGTGAGGGAGCTCAAAGGTCCGTTTACCACCCTCTGGGGCTTTTTTTATTTTGGGAGGGGGGCCGCGTGGTATCCATTCTGGAGCAGTCGAAAGCCTTGGAGAACACCACCCCCTAGGAGCGGCTCCTGCTGTGTCTTGGGGTGCCTACCACCGGGACACTGGTGTTTGCTATGGCAGGGCGGGAGTCGAGGTTCCCGCTCTGTCATAGCAAACTTGAGGGCATATTAACAAGTGCTATTTCACTGCAATTTTTTAAAAAAAGACAAAAATGCAGTGGAAATTATATCATCGTATTTACTAGGCGACGCTAAGATGCATTAACGCATGTTAGCAGCCGGTTTGCTAACAGCTGGCCTCATATCTCTAATGAGTTGCAATGTAGGCGTTCCCAGTGGGAAGGTAGGTGTTCCTATGACAATATAACATTGAAGAGGGAGGTATGAGAACAGCGTTGTATTTACAAGGCGGCCCTGGATTTGAGGATCGATAGCAAAACTCTTGGTAATTGCGGTTTATGTCGGATCCTGACATCAGTTCTGAAGTAGACTTAAGCATGTTTAATATGCGAGGTGGATTGATATTTTAAGTCCACAGGGTTATATTAACAAGCTTTTGATTTGCGAACATGAATTATTGCTGTATTTCTCGCGATATTGTGGGCATATTTACAAGGACAGCGTTAAAATTATTGTCGCTTTTGCGTTAGGAAAGTGCTGTTAAAGCGGGCATAATGGGCCTAATAATAGGTTTTTCAGAATTTGTGAGAATTCCAATAGAAGCCCAGGTTTACACCAGAACATTTGAATTCTGTCCTTGTAAATATGCCCATTACAGACTCCTAATTTTGCTGGAAAAAAAATATCACCTACTATTAATTTTTATTCTTCCTCTGGATCGCATCCTAAGGGCATATCTTCAATGTTGGGGACTGTGGGTGGAGGCCCAATGTCCCTACGGTGCCAGTCAGCTCCCTGTGTCCTTCGGAAGCCACCATTACTTTTCCACACGGGGCCCTGCTAATATGCAGCTCTCCCTGGGGAAAAGCATTCTGCTTTGCATTTTAAAAGAGAGAGTAGGTTTTCGTGTTCTCTCTTTCAAAATGCAAACCAAGTGTGCTATGGCAGGGCAGGAGCCTCGGCTCTCAACCTGTCATAGCAAACAGCAGTGTTGAAAAAATCTTTCGGTAAGACAACAAAGGATTTTAGCAGTAGTAGATTGCTGCCGTTAAAGCGGCGATAATTTTAAGGCCGTCCTTGTAAATATGCCCCTAAGTTTTGGAATGTCGACAATCCTGTCTCCCATTTTAATAGGCACGAGGTATTTAGTGAAGTGTACACTGTGAATCGTGAAGCAACACTGTCTAATTGTGATCAATAAAGAATTGCCCTTTGTTGAGTACAGAGTAGGTAAATTGTACATGGGGTTTTGTAACGTTAGTGGCTATTCCTCAAGCCCTCTCTTGAGGTTAATTCAAAGAGTTGTGTACTTCTTTTGCTGGTAATGTACATAAGGGCAGATTTACAAGTCCCTTGCGTCACTTTTAACATGGGAAAAGTGACGCGAAAGTGGCGCAAGGGGCTTGTAAATCTGCCCCACAGTGTTCTGTCGTCTCAGTTTGCTTTCCCCTCTGTCTTGTAGAGGATCCTGGGTAAATATAACGGCTTCTGTATAGCCAGTACCTTTCAACCCTACCCCCAAACTGCTTACTGCCTGTTACCATAGTAACAGTTCATGGAACACTTAACTGAGCACACAGGTCACAAGTTCACCACACAATGTTGCTAATTCAAACAGTAAGTGTGCTGGACTTTTTAAAATTTTCCTTAGGAACCGTTAATCGGGGCTACAGACTCTGGTAAAGAGCTGGTGAAGAGTTAGCCTCAGTATTATACTTCAAGTTATAAACATCATTTCTACTTTTAATTGTTAAGTCTTCTCTAAGCATATGATTATCACAATAAATAATAGTGAAATGTTGTCAGAAAAAGAAGATGTAGACACATTTTTTTTAAATGAACTTTTATTAAAACAACAATAAATACATAGAAACGTAACTTTAACATAACAATATAATAAACAAAATGTGAGATGGACTCCAATGGTAGGAGAGTAGGTAACCTGCAAAACAAAAATGAAAATAAGTCTTTAAAATTAGATCGATGTAACTGAATGAGGTCAAAGATCACAAATTAACATAACATTTGGCAATATTGCTTATTCGCACATGTGCAGTGTGCCTGATACATCCCACCCCTCTCATAGGCCCCTGCTGAAGAGGTGTCTGCAGGGAAGTGCCTGCTTAGTCAGATCTACAGTAAGGTCCAGCAGGTCTTTACAATGATTCAGAGATGAGACAGAATTAGGTGAGAGATCACGTCATTATGCAGGACAATATTGTTTATTTGCAACACGTTTAATTAGAGGCATTGTGTATCTAGGCCGCTCAGCTTACCTTTTGAAAATACTGTTTTCAGCAGAGTTCACAACTTGAAGTCTGCTTTGGTTCTATACTGCAGACTGTATTAAATTCAGCCTCGATTTATTTATGTGCAGAGTGGACAGCAGCGTCCATAACTTGAAAAGAGAAAGAGAAACAATGTGAGCGAGAGGGAGAGAGAGAAAGAGAGAAAAAACAACATTGAAAGTGAGAGAGAGAGAAAGTAATAGATGGAGCAGAAGAGGTAGTGTTGATACTGGAGAAAATCTTCGTAGTTCACCTTTTTGCCTCCTGTGTGTGTCCAACCACGTGCCGGTTCATTGTGCACCGTCAAGTTTAGTGATCTGAAAGATAGTATAGAGTTAGTAATAGCAGAGTACATACAACTGCACACGTATATTTCTGCGTTATGCCTTTGGAACTCAGGGTACTGTATTACATCAACTTCCACTGCAAGGAGGTGTCTGTGCACTCTTTTTCTCGCAGAGTACTATACCCATGCACTCCCACTGCATAGCGGTGAGTTCTCATTACTGCATACCCAGACTGTTGCACCCCATTGACTCCCAGTGTCCGGAGGTGAGTGCCCTTTCTTGCACACCCAGACTGTTCCAATCTAACCACTCCCACTGCCCGGAGGTAATTGTAAATTCGTACACAGTCAACTTGCTTTACACTATCCAGTCTCTCCGGCAACAGGTGACTTCTCGTTAATTTGGAAACAAGCTTCTTTGCTCATCTTGTGCCATTGGTGTGATTCAAAGAGGGTCCACCACGTGTCGAAGCAGCCTTCTTACCCATTGTTACGATGGCCACGCATCATCGCAGACTCCTCAAACATTGAAGCTTTGGAGGTGTTGGGAGGGGAGAACGCCAATTTGTGAAACACAACCTGTTAGATAAAAAGGAAGGTAAGATTATGCGTCATTTCTTTATCAAAGGAGAGAGAAAGTGAGAGAGTGACTGAAAAGAGTATTCACATCTCACCTTTCTGTCACCGGTATGTCTTCCACCACGTGCCGGGACATAGTGCACCTTGAAGCTCTACATGTAAAAGATAGTAAAAGAAAGATGTTATGATTGGTAATTGTTAGAATCTTAATGTGGAGTAGAATAACATCACCCTTTCAAACACCTTCCCTTCCGCATTAAAAATACAACTATTTGTACAGTTCCAACTTGTTTAATGGTCTTCGATTTATAAAGAATTAGTAGAGTAGTAATGTTTTCCATCTGGTTATAGAAAACAAGTGGTGCGCAGTGATCCACGTGGTTTCAATCATCATGAGTGACGGACTTTTGACTGACTATAAAAACTTTCCTGCTGTAGGAAAAAAAATACAAATGCAATAAGATATGGTATATAGGACTACGTACGCCGAAATTGCTGCGTCGCCTTTTTGTATCCAGTCTGCTACACCCCATCTAATCCCACTGCTGCGTACCGAGGCCTCACTACTCACCTTTTCGTGGACAGGGTACGTTCTACATCATGCAGTCCCGCTCTGCCACCATGAAGTATCAGATTTGGTGCTGAGTCTTGATATCACTATGGCAAAGGACATACTTGTTCACCTATCTTCATTGCAGGTGCCTCACCCGCTCAGTCCTTGCAGTACCACTAACTCAGTGACCAAAGAGGCAACGCACGAGGTGGTGGGCCCCCTGTTTGGGAGTTCGGGCCTACATGCGGCATCCGAATCCCCAGTACGGGCCATCACAGCGCTTGCGATGGGAGCAACTATAAAATGGCATAGAGCACATGCGCCCCGTCTTTTTTATTGGTAGGGTCACGTGTGTTGTGACGCATGTGCTGGATGGGTGTGGTGTGGGTGTATAACAGCCATGAGGGAGTGTGTGTTTGCCTTTCTGACATCTAGACCTGGAACTAAGCAATCACTACAATGGAAATCTGGGCCATGTAGCGTTGTTGTGTTTTCCTGGAAGCTTAAGCTTAAGTGGGCTGGACTGACGTATGCTGGTGTTGCGTAAGGCTGTGAACGATGACTCCGGAGCTATGGGCGTGGTTCCATTGTGAGCTATATGAGAAATCAACTTATTCGGGTGTCTGTGTTGTAGTGCCTTCGTCACCTGGGTCTTACACGTAAATGTGTCATTATGTCGGTAAAGTCCCACAACATGGCCAACATGGAAGGTACAGGGAGTCACTAATCCTACATTCATCCATAGTTGCAAATATAAAAGATGGTGGACATGACACATTTCTGCGAATATGAATGTTTGTTGTACATTGAGTGGAGTGTTGTAGCTGTAGTAATACAGGGCTATGAAAGCTTTAGGTTGTAGTTTTTAGCACATGAAGGGCAGCATATATATATATATATATACGTATGTGGTCATTCGGGTATACTGTGGAAGTTGGTCCTGGAAATCAGTGTTCGAGGCTCAGAGTCGTGTCCACATCCTGTTATTGTAGAGAAATGACGTAATCTACGCGTGCCTGAAAATGTGCTGTAAATACGGTGCTCATGTAAATTGCTGATATAGTTTTAGGTCGAGTTTGCAGTATATAAATATGCTAAAAAAAATTGAGCAATAGCACAAACTTATAAATTTACTATACACTTTGTTTGTAGTACTGAAATGATCCAGTTTGTACCTTCGTATTTGTAGAATGAGCGATAGAAAGTTATATAATCAAAGTTTTTGTTACTGGCAGAGGTAAGATGGTTGCATACTCTATGTACAGCACACTATAATGTGGTAGGGCGCAGGAGCAGCATTTTACAAACATAATAAATACACAGACACAGATAGATAGTTGAAGTGGGTACGGGCACGTGTGCTCGACTCCATTTTATTACGTTGCTGTTGCTTACAAGTTAAATAGTAATCATGATATCATATACAGATATTCAATCGTAAACGGTTTATGACTTCTGCTGTACAAAGGTAGGAGCACTACATGTGAAATAATACACAAAAGATTCTATCGTAAAGGGTTCATGAGTTGTGGTGCACTGAGGTAGGTGCGGTTTGTGTGGAGCCTGCGATGATGCATGGTTCAGGCAAATCGCACTGGTAAGAATGTCTTTTGACTACTGATTTTTGCCTTAATAAGGCCACGTGGCCATTATTTATGGTGTACTGAGTTAGTGGTTCATCTGGTGTTTAGCATGTGCTCACCCTGCGATGAAACGTGGTCTGAACGGGCTGCACTTGAAGCATTGACTGTTGCATACTGGACTGCATGAACTTTGAGGGAAAAAAGAAAAAACTACCATTGACGGTTATCAATTGCTCTGCAAACTAGGTCTACTGATTGCTCTCCATAACAAATTAAACAATTGCACTTCACGCAGTGCATTCTAACTTTCTCAAAATGGGGACCTATGTGTGGTGGCGATGTTGAAGGTGATGCCCCAGAGGTACCTGGTATTGCCGGTGGTGGAGGTACATTTTGGCGCAGTCTTCTACATTCTTTGTGAGCATAGTTCACAGGATGTAGGGATTGAAGGTGCTTGCACATACTAGCAGTACCACAGGAGTATTTTTTGTCTCTGCCTTAAATAAATCGAGGTTGAATTCAATGCTGTCTGTAGTATAGATCCAAAGCTGAATTCAAGTTGTGAACCCTACTGTCCTCAGTGTACATGAAGTAGGCAGTAGTTAGCACAGTTATAGAAGAATGCTTTTTCACTTATTTTATCAAAATCTGAATACATACAGTATAATTGTCTCTGCATTAAGTAAATCAAGGCTGAATTCCCTACTGTCTGTAGTGTAGATGCAAAGCTGTATTCAAGTTGTAAACCCTGTTGTCCGCAGTGTAGATATTAGGCTGGACTGCATCATGTGTAATCACGATTGAAATATGTATGGAATAAATTGTCAAAATATGTATTTCAGGGACATTATAGTTCAAATTCTGACCTGTGCTGTCCGCAGTGTAGACTGTCATTAAGTGTGCCTTTGCACTTGCAGCGTGAATTTTATTATTCAACTAAATCTATAAGTGATTTAGAAGACGTTTTTGAAGGAAGTTTACTAAAGGGATATTGTGTAGATTTGATGAGTGTTTTACTTAGTTTGGTTTGCACTGAGTTAGTGGCACCTGAAACAACAAGGTTCTGTGGAGCCTGCAATGATGCGTGGTCTGAGCAGGCCGTACTGATAGTAATGTTTTTTGTCTTGTGAATTCTGTCTTAGTAAGGCCATGTGGCGATGATTTTTGGTGCACTGAGTTACTAGTACCTTTGGCACTTAGCATGTACGTACCCTTTGATGATGCGGGGTCAGGGGGGGCACAGTAATTGGAGTATTGTCTTTTGTCGATTGAATTGTGCATGAATTCCATTTAAAAGTGATAGTATGCCTCATTGCTGATATAAAACTGTTCACTCTTCTTTGCGATGATTTATGGTGCACTGAGTTAGTAGTATCTTTGGTGCTGAGCTTGTACATACTCTGTGACAATGCATGGTCCAGGGGGCCGCATGCTGACCAATGTCTTTTGTCTGTTGAATTCTGCCTGAATACGGACACATGGCGATGAATTATGGTGCACTGAGTTAGTAGTCCCTTTGGTACTGAACGTGTACGTAAACTGCGATGATGCGTGGTCCGGGCAAGCCGCACTGGGTGCAATGTTTTTTGCCTTGTGAATTCTGCCCTAATAAGGCCACGGGGAGATGATTTGTGGTGCAGTGAGTTAGTGGTACCTGAAGAACTCAGCGTGTACACACTCTGCGATGATTCGTGGTTTGGACGAGTCGCACTGGTACAATGTCTCTTGCCTACTGGAATGCGTCATGTGCAATCGCCATTCCACTTCAATTGTGAGCCCTCACACTGTAGATCGAAGACAGTAGACAGCATAGATATAGACGAAGGATTTTTGTCACTTATTTTAACAGAATCTGAACACATACAGTACAATTGTCTCTGCATTAAATAAATCAAGGCTGAATTTTGCAGAACTTTGCAGAAGTGAACCACGCCCAAGGCGTAGGCTAATTATTTATACTCTTACGCTGGAGTTGGTACGTTGGACCAGCCCATTCCGCTTCTGCTTCAAGGGGGGAGGAGACAACACAGCTACATGACCGAGATATTCCCCAGACTCTGAGATAATATGGTTGCGTCCACTGTGCAGTACACTACACGTATCAATAGTTTATCTACACACGGAAAGGTTTTTGGTTTCTATAGTGAGTTGTGTATAGCATATCACTGATAGTGTTAGCATTGTGTTCATTATTGTTGATGTGCGAGTTCCTTCCCTTATACATAGTTGATTGCCACATCTCTGAACATTGAGCTAGTGTGCTGTTGAGGAGATATATTTTTTTGGGAAGGTCCATTGTCCTATTTTGCGCTGTCTGTGAGGTAGTAGAGGGGGAGGGGTCAGGAGGGATGGTTGTAGTGGTGGTGGCGCTAGATGTTGTGATTTTGTTGGGTGTTGGAAGTGCATAATTAGTACCTCTATTACATATTTGTCTTTGGATATGGGTGTGGGTTGGATGTAATTCACACAGTACATAGTCGAGGTCCTTACACTAGTTAAATGTTGATATTAATTTGTTAGTGGTAAGTGGAACTATGGAACTGTTTTTTTAGGTAGCATTGTCGATTTGGTTCGTTGTTGAAAGTATGGGAAGTGGTGTTTTTTTTGTTTTATTCTACGAGAATGCCTAGTTTGTATATTATTAACGTTAGTTGTGGTTCTGGTTTGTAGCAATTTTCTTAGAGGAAGGAATAAATTGAAGAGTGGTAATAGTTGCAGTTTTTACTTTGTTGAGAACAGGATGATAATCACAAAAGATAGAAAAAACAGATATGTTCAATGAACATTAGAATTAAGAATTATCATTTAAAAAAACCTTTGAAATTCACTGAAAAAAACATAGGTTTCAGGCAGGTTATAGTTATAAATTAGAATTTAAAAAACCTTAGAAATTCCCTGACAAAACCATAGGTTTCAGGGGTGTTATAGTTAGCTGGACATTTCACTCATACAAAACCATTGAAATTCCTCTGTTATAGTTATTTGTAATAACTGTAACTCTCGTGCCCGCAATCCACTGGTGATGATGTCACATATTACATCATTCATGACATGGTCAGTGACATCACTGATGACATAACTGATTACCTATAGATTCATTCATACATGTTGTCAATAAATAATAGAACACTATCAAATATACATATACACCTATATTGACATTACACACCAGCACACATCCTATTCAGTTATGTAGTCATCCTACTCACTTTTGCAAACAATGTATCATATTTACATTTACTCAGCTACACACTTATACAAATAACACTTCATTTATTGATATAGATAGTAACTCATACTTAGTGTGTTATGAAATCACTATTACAAGTATACAGTTATCTATATAGTCACTCATGCAAACAATGAGACTTGTGTATACTTATTTTATACAACAACTGTCATATACACTGCCTTTTATTTTTTCTACTTTGTTGGACATGTACCATTGAGAAATATATTTGCTCATCACTGCACCCATAAAGATATTCACTCACCCAAACAACAATTATACACATAGTCTTAACATTATATATCTACTGAATGAACTATTCACATATCTTTGGGCAGTCACATATCCCCCACCTAACCACACACACATTCACTCTCCCATACAAATAGTCAGTTAACTAATCAATAACTTATATAGACTATTACATAGCTAGTAACTAACTGATGCAGCAGTTTACACAACAACTGGCAAAGTAATACAGATATTCATACAGTTTAGTCACTAGCTAAAATATTTAGTGAGATACTATAAATTAGTCAAGTAAACAGTTAATCACACTGCTACTAAATCCACCCTCGAGATAGGTATATATCCGCAGATTGCTATATATATATAATACATATTTAAATAACAAACCAAACCACATTCACTGAATAATGTCATCAGTGATGTCATTTGAGATGTCATCAGTGATGTCTTCAGTGATGTCACTGACCATGTCATGAATGATGTAATATATGACATCATCACCAGTGGATTTCGGGTGTCAGAGTTACAGTTAGTACAACTAACTATAAGGAATTTCAATGGTTTTGTATGAGTGAAATGTCCAGCTAACTATAAGACCCCTGAAACCTAAGTTTTTTCAGTGAATTTATAAGGTTTTTTAAATGCTAATTCCTAACTATAACCTGCCTGAAACCTATGGTTTTCTTCAGTGAATATATATCTACACATACATATACATATACATGCATAGAAGTTATGCTATGGCTGACTTGGTGTAGAAGCAAAAGTCATAAACATCTGAGTTCTTGCGAGCCGTTAGCCACAATTTAAAGACTTTTATTAATGGCTCAAGTTACTGTTCAGATAATGTTACAGCTGCAAAGGAAGCTTACGGTTATGTTTAACTTCTCATTGATAATTTGTTTTCCAGCTGGAGGTTGAGGAAATTTGTAACTCTGCTTGTGTGAAAACCACAATAGAGCCAATGCATAGAAAGGACTGGGGGAGGCGTTGAAAGGAATGGGGGAAAGATGGCGGCCGGCTGCTGAGTCCGGTCGGGAGCTCCGTGCCTGAGCTCCGTATGCGGCTTTATGTACAATAAGGTTGCTGACGAATTTCTTGATGCTGAGATTTTGAAAAGTCCGTGATACCCCTGCGGCACCCACATATTGTTGATGGACTGAAAATGCAAGGCTTTGCGTGACCCTGGAAACCCGGTTGCAGCTATCGAGGGCTGTCGGCTCTAACGGGCGTGGTGGTAGACGCGGAGGACGCGGTGAATGCAGCGGACTCTGTAGCGGAGTTTGCTTCTTTTCCTTTTTTTACATCTTATCCTCACGTTGTGGGCAGATTATAGACAGCGGATAAAAAAGAAAAATCTGAACTCGACGATTACCTGCTGTGTGTTTACCGATGCTGACTCCGCTCAGCGCCAGCGCTCTGGACCCCCATTCAGCCTCCGCCATCGGGACAGAGAGCTCCGGTGAGAGGCACCTCTCGATCAGCGATTCGGAGCTCGATTTAGAGTTCTCAGCTGGCTCAGATTCTGTAAAGTGGGAGGTAGCCCTGCGTGCTCGTCGAGTCTGCAGGAAAGCGGCGAGCCGATTTTCCTTTTGTGCCGGAGGTAAGGTGGGGACTGCTGCAGCGTTTAGAAACAGGGCATATTGTTCAGTGAGGTATTTTGATTTCGAGACTTCCGAGACTTGCTCCTGTTCCTCATTTGACAATTTGGTTTGGGGGGCTCTACATAAAAGATACAATTTAATTGACTCGGCTGATCTATCCCAGCTGACTTACCAACTAGGAGCCTGTGGGAGTAGAAAAGTGTTTCAATCCCTTCAGTCACAACTGCAACTGCAACTACAATTTCAATTACAATTGCAGCATATCGCTATAGAGAGATTGACTGGAACAAAAGTGGAGGGTCAGAAGGAAAGCACAATTTGCGCTGTCACACCCCCAGTAATCCCAGAGCTAGCAATACAGGCTTTACAAGCAAGAGTTCTTTTCAACAAATCCCCCTCAGGTGCAGACAGAATTGAAACCGTAGTTGCTGACATTTCTGATTTGGATACTAAAACTGACCCTCATATTGATTTGTGTCAGGAGAAGTCCTCCTATTGTTTAAGGTATAGGCTTTTCCTTAAAAAATCAGCTCTCCCTGTTGTTAAACAAACGGTAATCCCGCGAATCACAAAGAGAGTTTCGCGCAAAGCCCCTAAATCAGATAAAGGGATACCAATAAATAAGAAAGGAACATCGGAGGCTAGGCAGGAACTAGCGGAAAGAAGGAAAAAATCTGCAATAAAAATTACACCCTCTTTGAGGACTTATTTTAAAGTGCAGGATAAACCCCAAGATAGAACACACTCTATATCTGCCATGGAAAAGTCCGCCTCACCAGAGCTACCAATGTTACCTCAGCCACTAATCGAGGATATAAGTGATCCGGGAATTTTTCTGTCTGAATTCTCAATGAAGGAAATAGAAAGTCAGGATCTTGGGGAATCTGATATGATGGCTCAACCTCAGAATCAAACTGCTAGTCAAAACCTGTCTCTCATTACGACTACTCCTCTAGACCCCCTTGGCAATGAATCTGTCTCGGTCCCTGGTTGTTCCACTATGCCGAGTACTTCGGAGCTTGAGAATGTTACAAATTCTGTATCCCCTGACGCTATCACTCTGGATATATGTAACACTAACCCTAACCCTGACTCTAACCCCGACAAAGCTGATAATTCTGCTAACTCTGCTAAAAATCTCTGTGAGTCTAGCAGCAGTAGTATGGAGATACTTATGGAAAAAATGTTTGCAGAGATGACATCCAGATTTAGGATATCAGAAGATAATCAAACCAGACTTCATGAAAGGTTTGAATCTCTGGACTCAAAGTTACTGGCACTAAACGAGAGAGTCTCTACAGTAGAAGCTGTAGCTGTGGGTCTGACGAAGAGAGTGGAAGCATCAGAGAAAAATATAAGAGATTTAAGAGCAAAGGACAAAAGTATGGAGGAAAAACTGGAAGCCTTGGAGAACCAGTCTAGGACGTCAAACTTGAGATTTCTCAATGTGCCAGAAGGCAGAGAAGGCTCAGATGTAAAGAAATTTATTATCTCCCTAATAGAGGAATACTTCCCTTGGTGTAAGTCTTCAGACCTAGAAAATGACATCCAGCGGGTTCACCGTGACCCTTTTGGGAAACCTAAAGAAAGAAAGAACCCCAGGAAAATTCTGGTGAATTTTAAATCTTATAATATCAAAGAAAGGATTCTGAGTGAGGCTCTTAAAACCGGAACTTTTAACAGAGATGACTGGTCTTTTAGAATTCGATCTGACATTGCAAAGGTGACTCAAGACAGACAGTGGGAGTTGGGCCAAAAAATGCCCGAATTAAAATCACTAGGGGCAACAGTTCAGATGAAGTTCCCGGCCTCACTTAGAATAATGTGGAGAAACAAGATGTATAATATAAAAGATCCTCTAGAGGTTGATAACTTGATAGCTCTAATGCGGGACCAGATCCAAATACAATCTTAAGCCCATTCCAAGGCATAAAACTAAATGCACTAGTTGTGGGAGATCACATTTATAATGATTCTATGAAATCCAACTCTACATTTGAGATATACTGTTCACACTAGCATCCTTATCTAGTCTTTTTTCTTTTCGGGCACAGAGCTCAAAGAGGGCCATAATTAAGGCCCAAAGGAAAGGGAGGCTTTCCCAGGGAGGGTGTGTGCCTCCCCGCCCTCCTTTTTTCCTTTCTTTTCTACACTTTTTGTAAATACTCACGAACACAAGTGGCTGTCAGACACTGTAAAAGGGGAGGAAGGAGTGGGGGGGGGAGCACATGGGGTTTGGGAGCAAATTAGGGGAAAAAACAAAAAAATGTCCTCATCGCAAAATAGAGGAGAAAATCGGGAACCAGATGATCAATAAAAAGTGCCATATACCTTACAGAGTAGGATGGAAAAAAATTTGAAGAATATAAAAATACTTACCTGGAATGTTAATGGGTTAAGAGTCAAGAGCAGAAGAAGGAAAATCTTTGAATACTTAAAACTTGCCGACAGCGAAATATTAATCCTACAAGAAACTCACCTAATGAAAAAAGAATGGGAAGAGATCATTAAAACTTTATATTGGGTCGAAGATTACGTCTGCACTGATCAACAATGCGCCTCAAAAGGGGTTGTTATCCTTATTAAAAAATCCCTGAAAGCAAAAATACTATCCTCCGAGACAGACCCTAAAGGGAGATGGGCCACGGCCAAGATAACTTTTTTCAACAATACCTTTATTCTAGCCGGGTATTATGGCCCTAACATAGACGACCCCACCCCGTTACAATCTTTATATTCCCACTTAATCTCGGTAAATCTTCCTGTGATCCTAGGAGGTGACTTTAATATAATCTTAAACCCAAACACAGATCGGATACCAAAAGGGAAACATAACACCTTGCCCAAAATGAGAGAATGGCTGACAATATATAAAAGAGATCTAAATCTCATTGACGTATGGGACCAAAAGGGCTCCAAACAGGATAGATTTACTTTTAACAATAAAAAACTGAGAACACAATCAAGAATTGACTATTTCTTAATAGATCAGGGTCTTGTAGAGAATACTCATAAATTGTCCCGCCTCCCCGCTCATCTATCAGACCATTCGGCTGTTCAAATGACATTAAAAATAAATGATGTTAAAACTTTATCAAGATGGACTTTAGACCGCTCGATCCTTCTGGATACTACAATAATAGATTTACTTATACAAGAGACAGAGCAGTATTTTCACGATAATACTGGGAGTGCTTCACCCCAAATGATCTGGGATGCATATAAGGCAGTAATCAGGGGTAAGATTTGCAGCCTGGCAATACATAAATCAAGAGAGGCAAAAAAAGAGATCCAGAAAATGGAAGAAAATATAAAAAATTTGGACAGACAGATCTTGTTAGATACTTCCTTACCGAGATGTCAAGAATTAATGAGAGAAAGGCTCAATCAGAAGGAAAAATTATCATCACTATTGGAAAGGAAAATTAGAGAGAGATGGGAATGTAGTAAACTTGCCAATTACGAGTATGGAGAGGGTTGTGGAAAGATGCTCGCATGGAAACTTAAATCAGATCAAGTTAGAAATAAAATAAATTACATTCACCCAACAGACAATTCTCAAAATGGGTTTGAAGAGAAAATAATAAAAGAAGAATTCTCGGCTTTCTTCACAAAGCTCTACACTGAGGATTGCAACCCAAAAATTGAAGAAATAACTAACTTCCTGCAAACACAAAATATTCCGGTTTTAACCTCAGAGGAAAAAATAATGTTAAATGGTGAAATAAAATCAGAGGAAGTTGCCCAAGCGATTAAAGAGCTAAAAAGAGGAAAAGCAGCAGGGCCTGATGCCCTCCCCAACGAATTCTATTTAAAGTTAAAAGATACGCTGGTCCCCCACTTAACAACACTAGTCAACCAGATTTTTACAAATCATGCTAAAATTCCGGAATCATGGAACGACGCCATCATCGCCATCATATTAAAACCAGGAAAAAATCCAAAGCAATGCGAATCTTACCGCCCAATATCCATATTAAATTGCGATTACAAGATTTTTACACAAATCCTAGCAAAAAGGTTAGGGAAAATAGCGGGGACTTTAATAAATTCAAATCAGAAAGGCTTCATGGCAGGAAGGCACTTACAAGACCTCACTCATGAGTTAATCGCAACAATTGACATTTCTATAGCAGAAAAAATTCCTCTATCAATAATTACAATAGACGCTGCTAAAGCATTCGACAGAGTAAATTGGTCCTATCTTAATGAAGTACTAAAGAAATTCAATCTAGGGGAAAACATCGTAAAGGCAGTAGGCAATATTTATAATTCGCCCAGAGCTAAAATACTAATTAATGGCCACCTAACTAATAACATCCTGATAGGTAGTGGTACTCGCCAGGGTTGCCCCCTCTCCCCTCTACTCTTTAACTTTTATATCGAGCCAATTGCAGAACATCTTAGAAATCTTCCTTTAATCTCCCCATTTTCTTACCAAGGGTGGCACAAGAAAGTCGCATTATATGCAGACGATCTTATGATCTTTACCGCAGACCTAAAAGAGGCTCTTAAAACAACAGAAGAGACCTTGTTAAACTTTGGGAGGATATCTGGTTATCAGATAAATCAAACAAAAACTGAAACCATAAGCTGGAATGAAAACTTCATATCCCCATTTAGTAAAGACAAAATAAGATACCTGGGTATTGATCTGGTAAAGGAGATAGACAAAATTACTCAAATAAATCTACATAGGGTAGAGGTTGAAGTAAAAAAATTACTGAATGTCTGGAGAGCTCTGCCCTTAACTTTCCTGGGGAAATCAAATATCATAAAAATGGCAATCCTACCAAAATTCACCTTCATTTTTAACGCTATCCCGCTTGAGTTTAATAGAGATAAGATAAAAAAGATCCAGGGAGACTTATCCAGCTTCATATGGTCATCTAAAAAACCAAGAATTGCATGGCGTAAACTAAGAAGATCAAAAGAGCAAGGAGGAATAGCAAGCCCAGACCTACTAGAATATTGTAGAGCCTTCCAATTTAAAAGTAGTAGGGTATTGTTGGGTCCATATGAAAATTACCCATTATTCTTATGTGTATTAACAAACAACACCAGCCACTTTCTATACAAATTCGGCCATCCTAAGTTCTTTAAAAAAATTAAATTAAAGGTCCTGAAATCTGCCGCAAGAGCATGGTACTGTATCAGATCTACGTTGGATATCCCCTTTTACAGTGAAAAGGCCCCGATCTGGGATTCTCATACCACACCAGACTGCCTTAAGGATAGTTTAGCAACATCGCTAAGATCAGCAGGAATAAAGGAATGGGGTCAACTCCTGTTCCAGAATAATTTGCTGGACTGGGATATATTATCTCAGAGTACGAACTTCACTCTTTCTAAATTTAAATACTACCAACTACTGAGTTGGAGTAAGTCTCTCAAAGAAACTAGAAAAGGTAATATGGTCCTGGAGAAGAAGATGCTGACGTCTAAATCATTTTTGAAAGAAACTTCCTACTGGTACTGGGCCTTAATCTCGGCCGGGGAGGAAGATTTCCGAATTCCAGAAGACATCTGGGGAAAAGATCTGCCGACGCTGGATACAAGTAACATATGGCAAGTATCTATGAGCATGTGCTGGTCAATTGTAACATCTGCTGCTCTTAAAAGAAACCATTTGCTCACTGTACACAGAGCCTACTGGACTCCGAAAAGATTATCCAAATTTAACGGGGCCACAGTGAAGAATTGCCCAAAGTGCGGTCTGCAGAGGGCTGACGACTTACATATGTTTTGGCGTTGTCCCAGCTTGGATGCCTTTTGGAATGAAGTGGGTACTACTTTAGAAGGGGTATTTGGAAGACAACTCTCTGTAAGTATGGACTTAGTTATTTTTGGGATCTCAAGAACAATTGTGGGAAGGCCTCTTACTAAAGACCAAGAGAATTTACTTTTCATTCTGATTCTCTTGGCAAGGAGGGAGATCTGTGTAAAATGGATAACTCCGGTCCCTCCTACTCACAATGAATGGTTGGCCTCAATTTTGAAAGTGTTTAATTTAGATAAAAATAAGAGGTACGCCTCAAAAAAATATAGATTTTGGGACCTGTGGGAAGAATACCATAAGCAATGAAATAAAGAGTGTGGTGAATATATTGTCTATTTTGAAACTTGAAGGCACTACTCTTGGCTCTCCAAATCACCTCCTTTGTATGCGGTCCAATGATTACGCTATCGCAACAATGATGAGAAAGGCTTGTAAGAGTAGCAAAAATGGCTAGCTCAACCCACTATAAACAAATATGCCTTCTCCCTATAAGTATGTGGACGTAAGGGGTTTCCTCTCTCACGGGTGTCACGAATATCGAGAAGGATCCCTGAAAACTCCAGACTTTTAAATGTTGCGTAATGAAGACTAAAAAAAAAAAAAAAAAAACTGTTGTACACCTAATGAAAAATTCTCACCTGCAGTCAGCACTGGCCATTAATGCTGCAAAAAGCAAGTGTTTATAAAAAAGCCATAGAGGACATTGTTTGATTTTATAGTTGAGGGATTTTTGATAACATAAAATGGGGAGCATCTTTTCCTTGTCATATTGTTGTCACAGTATAATTTACTACTAAAAAGAGGCGCCGACTATGTGTAGTGTTTTATATTGAGAAGTTTGAGTTTTATGCTGTGCCAGTTCATAGGCTGTGCTTTGATTGTTTATCAGAATTGTAGCAGGTTTTACTGCCCTGTTTTAATGAATCCAAATTCAAACTGCGGGTGCATGCCTTCTAATGTGCACAGTTCAAAGTGTCTTATACCCAAAATCTTAGTTCTTCAAGAGGGCAGGAGAGGGTACTAAACACTCCACTAAAGGAATTATTTCCAGAATTATGTCAAATACCATTAAGCGCTTCCCTCCTAAAGTAGTCCAACAATCAAAGTTGTAGTCACCATTGATGTTCCTATATTTCTTTATCTAGTCAACTGTGGATCTGCTCTAGCAAATATGTGTTTCGTCATCTCTGACTTCATCAGGGCTATTCATAATAGTCTTTTGAAATAAAATGTCTTCTATGTTACACCCAAGTCCATTTAAAGCCATCCATAAATACTCTGGGGCAGATTTACAATGAAAGTGACTCTGTGCATTCCGCAAGCCATTTGGCTGCGCTGCACTTAGTCACTTTCAAAGCATAGGGATGCAACATATTTATAACAATATGTTGCATCTCCATGCTTCCCCCTGCTCTGGTGCACAAACTGCAGCCATGTGCCGATGCAGGCACCCATGCACCATGGTGCAAGGGTGCTTGCGTCATGGGTAGATTGTTTTTGTGCAGGAAGGGGGACCTTCCTGCACAAAAACAATCACTAAAGGCATTTTTCGTCTTCAATGGGTGCTGTAAAATGTTTCACACATTGAAAAAGGGAAAAAAGAAGGAGAAATGAAAACCTTCTCCTTGTCGGCCCTCCCTAAGCCTCCCGGGGGGGGGCGTATAATTCACACGCATTTCTAGATTTACAATTCCTCGTAAATCTGGATATGTGTCCCGTTCCATCTGTGTTGTGTGGGAACACCCACAGCAACACCCATGGAATGTCCCTTTCACGCAAAGTGCTGCGTGTAAATGGGCCATATTTACAAGGACAAGAAAAGCCACACAGGGTGGCTTTTCTTGTCCTTGTAAATATAGAGCAGTAAGATATGCCACCAGTACGTCACAAAAAGTGACGTACTGGTGGCACAGGGGGCTTGTACATCTGCCCCACTGTTCGAATTTAACTGGTCAGTCATAAATGTCCTAAGTATCTGCAATACAAAGTGTGCTCGAATCTAGCTGCACTTCCAATTCAGTCACCAACGTTATCTTCTGTAACCCGTTCGTCTCTGTCGAGCCTCATGTGTACTAGGGAATGCAACTGATTGGATGCCAGTCCTTCTTCACTTTCACCATATTTGACAGTAGAACTGTCTGGTGGCTTTAGATTCTCAAGAAGCACCTTGTTGTTACTGTTGAAACCCCACAAATTCAAGAAGAAGTTAACCTACAATTGGGCCTTCCCTGGCATTGCTCAGAGAATCTGGAATTCCCTACCATCTGAAATCTGAGTTAACCCTTCGCCTGCATCTTTAAAAAAACAGATGAAAGTGCTATTGATAAACAACTTCTTGCTATAGCTCCCATGTTCTCGACTCTCAGGCACCGATAATGCAGTGTCCGCACTGGTATTCTATCTCCAGACACTTTGGCCTGTTCTGTTAATCTCTCTGTTGGACTAGAGGGAGTTCTTCCTCCAGCCTGGGTGCCACTACTTTCTGTACTGTTATTGTGATTGGAATTATTGTTTATTATTTCCTGCCTTACCTGTTTCTCTCAATCTGATCATTTATCAAGTGTTTTGTTGAATTCTTGGAAGTTCTTCACACCCACCTGGGTTCTGCCACTTCCTGCACTGTTGTTGTGATTGTTATTACTGTTTATTATGGTTGGACATACCTGTTTCTCTCACCTTGATCATGTGTAAAGCACTGTGATACCCTCTGGGGTCATGCTGAACCAGGGTGATCATTGGTGGGTATGAGGGGTCTGCAGCACTGGCAGTAAGTTGCGCCAGGCTGCCAGACTGCGGTTGCGCTTGCAGGTCTCTTGCATCTGTGGCACAGGCAGTGGCAAACACGCGCATTGTCATGGCGGCCCAGGAGGGATGGTGCATTTGGTGCTAGGGGAGCTGCGGCTGCATGTGATCCTGTGTCGGGTCACAGCCGGTGGTGTTTTCCTCGTGGAGTGCCTTCCCCCTGCCCCGGTGAGACACAAAGTGCACAGGTTCATCTGAATGTCCTCTGCTTTGAATAAAGGGTCCCTCTTCAGCCGGCTTCACAAAGGCTCCAGGCCCACCCCGCTGGTCTCTTCTGCGCAGCACCAACACATGGGATGTAAAAGAGGTCTGAAAAGTGGACACACTACAGTGACAAGATGTGGGGCCAGTCCAACCTCTGCATCTCGGCTCCTCCGCTGGAGTACCCTTTCTACCAGGCACTGTCCAGGTGCGTATCTCCCTGGCTTCCCATGCTGCATATGCACTGGCTGGTGATAAAATGTGAGAGTGTGTGTGCACCGCCTGCCACACCTGCTAGAGCTGATGTCAGACACATGAGGGGCGCATTGTGTGACCGATTACATCAATCACAGTATCTGATCCAACCTCAGCCACCTGCGAGGCTTGGGAACACGCGCTGCTGTGCCGTTGTCGTGAGTAGAGCAGCTTGTTGTGTGTGTGGTGCCCACGGAGTGCCCTGGTTATCACTGGCGCCTGTTTAAGAGGTTCTTCCTGCCTCTTGCATTGTTTACTGTGTGGCGGGACTTGACAGAATAAGGCATTCAGTACAATAGGTAGCCGCGTGTGCACAGGGTGATGTGGGTATGTTGCTTGGGAACCTGGTTACCAAAACAACGTGCCCATGAGCGGTTGCTCTGTGGCTGTCAGTGCAGGGTGCAGAGGGCATTTTTTATTATATAGCGCAAAGGTATTTGCAGAGGCTGCCCCCAAAGGGGGCTCGAGAGCCGGCACCATAACTAGCGCCGTGCCCCCAGACACAACTGGTACCGACCAGTTTTTGGGCGCGAAAGCAAGCAGGGACGAAGGAGACGCACGCCCCCCCAGCAGCGGCCGCTGAAGAGGCGCTGGCCAATGGAGACCGAGGCGGGATGCGAACCCCCCAATAGGCAACGTAGCGAGTTCATTATAACTGGTTTTAATTGAGTGACAACAGGGGAACACAGGGCGAAGCCAGGCCACGGGCCTGCGCGTAGCACACAGGGCGGACACGGGCAACTGTCGCTCGCTGACCCCCATGCAAGGGACCTGCAGCCGAATCCAGGCTAATTAACCACTTCTGCAGCCGGTCAGAAACCAGGGTTGCAATACCCCCAGCCCCGCAGAGCACCTCGGGACACTTTCCCTCGGCCATGCAAAGGGGCGTCCACGGTGGAGCCCGTCCTGCAGCGGTGGGCAGGAGGGGGAGGAGAAATGAACAGAAAGCTGTAGTAACAGCCGCCCGAGCGGCTTGTCAGCAAAAACAAGCAGGGAAAACAGTTGGACAGTAGGCGAGCAGCCTGAGCCAGGCGAGAGAAAGGTTTGAGGACAAAACCGCAGAACTGAATTGCCCCATCGTGATGGAGCCCTATGAAAGGGGGCGCGCGGCTGTCAGAATAGCCCATCTAAGTAACCGGTTCTGAAGCAGGATGCACCTGCAGGAAATAGTCAAAGCCATGAGGTCCGCTTGAGGCCGACCAGCCGTCCAGCCGGGCAACCGGTACCCGGGGGAACTCACCAGGAGACAGACAGTGGTGAAGGTTTCTGGCGGCAGAAGGCACATAGGGGCACAGCAGCAGAAAATGAGCGTGTGCAGTTGCACTGAGCTAAAAAGGCAAAAGCGAAGCATGACACATAATGCCACATCGCTGAACGGCACAATTGTATAACTAAAACCACTGGCAAGTGGTACCCAGAGCGGGTACCGCCACCCAGGGCGCTGGCCATGAAGGAGCCAGGCATCCAATTGGGACCCCTACCCCACCCCGCAATAACGCACCGCATCCAGACTGAAGTAGCTGAGGGGACAAGGGCAAATTAGATACTGAAACCCTGCGAGCAGGCACGGAGTAAAGGGCAACAGACACAAATTATGGGCCCATTCAGAGTATGCCCTATAACGGAAAAGGGGTGACATCAGGAGACGAAGCGTATAAATTGTCAGCGGGGAAGTCTAGCAAGACCCCCCCTCCACGCACCCAAAGCCGTGGTCCCCTCGGCACGCAGGGCACAATCCGTAATGCAAAAAGGAGCGGTGGACACCAGGTCTCGGATGCGAGAACAAGACCGCGTGCTAAGGACAACAAGGCAGGGGTGTGTCGTGGCGAAGGGGGTAAAAGGAAGCCAGGACTTTAAGCTGGCAGGGGATAACGCAGCAACAGAATATGGCAAATGGCGTAAAGCAGTGCGCGACCAAATGTCTAGCCAGGCTGCAAGAGGTTTGAGGGAAGACCAAGGTAGACGGTGAGAGGGCTTCTACACCGAAGAGGGGGGCTTAGGACGGGAAGCGCACCCCAATCGCCCCCCCCGCCCCTTCCCATAAAAACCGGGGAGTGCATTAGGGAGGCAAAAGGAGGGACAGGGAAGGTGCGGCAGGCCCAGAGGGGCGAACGCCCCCCCACACCGCCCCCTTCCCCACAGGATAGCAGCAGAAGGAATGCAAAAATAGAGACAAGGAAGAGATGGCTAAAGGTGGAGGGAAGGCGCCCACCACACAGGGCGAGAGCGCACAGAAGGAGCCAAAGGCGGCCTACCACCAGGGAAGGAATAGAGGCAATGCCTCTGCAGGCCCCCCAGGAACCACACGGAGGGAGCAGAAAGGAAGAAGACAGCTTCGAGGAAGAGTGAGGGAGTAGATGTGCGAGCCGGGCAAACCCGTGGGCGGTGAAGGTCTTGGCAGGGCGCAAATATGGAAGAACAGGACATAGTTGGGGGGAGCCGCAGGGAGACGGAAGCCTCCCAGACGGCATGGCGAAGAACTACGCTGATATCGGTTGGTAGGGAGGCACACCGGAGGGCGGTGTGCCAGAATAGGTACACTCACCTTCAGATGCCTCACGGCTGGGTGAGTTGGGCCTAAGGACAGGTGTGCAAGGCCATTCACTCTGGGATGCCTCACGGCTGGGAAGTTGGCCTACCAAAGATGGGGGGAGTAGCAAACAGAGACGGCGCTCGCAGCCCAGCCCCCGCCGGAAGGCAGGGCACAACAAGAATCGGACATGGTAGCGAGGTGGCCTAACTCCGAGACAGAAACTACTCCCTCCTGCGCAAAGGGAGCACAAAAATCCAACCTTCCGAAGGAAACAATCCAGAAGACGTTTGCCAGGACATAACAGGCAAAATATGCAAAGTATATATATGTTTCCTTGTATTCCTAATAAACTGCGGCCAACAAAGACCACCACAAGATGATCGCGTACGTTGGCTTTTCTTGTCATGATAAGGAATACTGTATGGGAGAAGGTATTATGCATGTGGGAGTGGGGCAGAGTGTGGGGGTTATGGAGAGTTTAACCTGAGCAAGCTAGGGCGCTTGACCTCGGACCTGGAGATCTGGGTTCGAGTCTCGGTAACAACGCTAAATCCTCCTGTGATTCTGGGCAAATCACTTAATCTCTCTGTGCCTAAAATGAATGTGTGTCCTCATGTAACGTAACTGGTGCTATGTAAAGCGCTCTGATACCCGATTCAGCTCGGGTCTAGTTCGCGCTACATAAAACTCTGCAAAAAAAAAGTGAGATTACACAGACACATTCATTTGTGGTTTTTTTTTTGCCAAGGGGAAAATAAGTAATGTGCCCACAATCACAGGATGTTGAGCCGACGCCAAGACGCAAACCTGGTTCCCCAATTTGGAAGTCGGCAGCTCTGGACGCAATGGCACAACCTCTCCCCAGTTGGTGGAGTTCACCTCTTTTAATGAGGTGAGCCCCTTTAGTGTGCTCTCTCCGCGACAGAAGTCCAGTTCCCAAGGTCCACGGACAGGCACAGCCCTGGCCCTCGCAAACCCACTGCCCCCGGGCAGCGCCTTGCGCAGGTCGTGCCTGGCTCCGAGCAGAGGTTTCAGGTTTCTGACACACCTTGCAGAGAAATGCTTGTCTATGTTTACAGTTCTGAACCAGGGTCTCTGCCCCAGTGTTGAGCAACAGCAGCTTCAAGGGGAGATTTCTGCACTCTTACTCATCTCCGACACCCAGGAAGTTATTTATTAATGTGCCATGAAGGAGAGAAAGCGCCTGGATACATTAACACTGAAAGGCTTGTTCAAATCCGGCATTGCACAGGAAATGGGTTTTGGTTATGAAACGCTGCCACCCAATGGGGCTCAGTCTGTCGAGCTGTCATTCTGGGAGCTGCGCAAGGTCCTCGGTGTGCTGCTGGTGACCCTGGTCACAAACCCTCCTGCGTACTATGCACTCCTCTGACATTCACAACTTGTTTCATAATAGAACAGCTCTAGTCCGGGCAGCGAGTGCCACCTGTTCTCTATGAAGCTGTGCTGCGCTGTCTGCCCGATATGGTAGTGACTTGATTTTATATAGCGCTTATTGCAACACTTATGCAGTTTCAAAGTGCACGAGTAACACATGTTGTAATTCCCCAATTTATTGCACTGAACATGTCCACTTCGGAAAGATGTATGGTTGAGTCTGCCTTGGTGGGGTTTTACCTAAAGACCTACAGAAAACCGCATTTGCCATCTGCTCAATGAGTGGAATTCTTCTCATTATGTTATTAACTAAGGTGGCGGGCCCCCGCTACATAATCAGCCCACCCCGGGGCTTAAAGAAAACGAAGCGCGGGAGTCCGCGCTTCTTTTTAAAAAAGATTTTTCATGTGGATTTGCGCACCCAGCTCAAATTCGGACGATTTAAAAAGAAATAATGCTTTTTGGGAACTGGGGGTCCTTGTGGTACCCCCTGAGCAGGCCTAGGGGTCAGGGGGTTTGTACCCTGCCCCCTTTTCTTGATTTTTATCCTTTTTTTCTTCTGACTCAGTACAGTGTCATAAGATGGCTGACAACACTTCCTGATTTGGAGTGTTGGCAGCCAATCAAAATGAAGCTCATGATCGAGAGGATTCGCAAATCCTCCTCGGTGCTCAGATATTAATATTTCTATTTTTTTAATTTCTCAGAAACTACTGAACGGATTTACACCATTTTAAAAAAAAGGGCGCTTTCTGAACCAAGAGCTACCCTTTTGCCAAATTTGGTGTAATTCCGTTCAGCAGTTCAGCTGTAGCCTGTTCTAAAATTCCTATAAAAATTAACATGGGGAAAACACGTTTTGGGACCCCCTTTTTTCTGCCCCTGCTTAACAAATCACCTCCACACTTGCAAAACAGAAGCTGACCTTAGCTGGTCATTAGTTTGGAAAATTTTGTAAAGATTCGTCAAAAGGCGCCGGAGATCATGGCAAGAGAAAAAGTGCTTTTTGAATAAAAACAAGGTCCTAAGTATAACTACCTACTGACGACTGCCAGTAGGTAATTAATATATATATATTATATTTGTTTGAATCTAATTTTGACTCTTTTGCACACTTTTTGATCATGATTTTATACATTGAAAGTGTTGAACTGATTAATAGTAAATTGAGGCCGTTATGAGGAACCCAAGAAATGTACACTATCTATGAGACAAATCAAGGAGTGGAACTCTAGATTACAGGGCATTTGATCTGAAGGTACAGGATTTAAAATGTCAAGACAAGTTAGCACTGTATTAGCCTTTGTGGGTTCCAAATTGTTAAAGAAATTGATATGTTTAATATCGTCATTTTAAATGTTAACAGCAATGAGGAAATTGAGGCAATGAACTATTTGATACTAATGCATAAGGAGAAAGCCTAGGCTTTTGATAATGTACAGCGTTTTTTGTCATTGTAGGAGTCTGTCTTCTATGCTCATCAAAAAACTGGGTCATGTGACCGCAGTACTCTGTTTCAAAATACATTCTGTCAGTGGAGACTGCCTGTGTGAACAAGGCAGGTGTGCCAAAACGCGTCATAGCGAAGTTATCGAATAAACATCAGACTGAATGGCAAATGCTACCCTTGTGTCTTAAAGAAATCACATGCTGGAAGTCCAGATCGCATCTTAAACTTAACAGCGAAAAACAGAGCTTTTGCTGCTGGGCAACCGGTCAAACTTCTTCACTAATTCCATGTGGCTTGACTGTATGGGACCTACGCCCACTCCAAAAAAAGAGATAAAAATCCTGGGCATCTGGCTTGACCAGGAACTCACTTTTAAAAACCAAGCAAGGAAAACCGCTGGTATCTGTTATTGTCTGCTTTGAACCACGTGGAAAATACTCCCCCTTTTACCCTGCCATTCAAGAAAGCTCCTAATTCAAGGGCTTATCCTCTCCAGACTAGACTACGGCAACGCCCTCTATCTGGGCGCCCCTAAAACTGTAATTTCTAAATTCCAGGTAGTCCAGAACTCTGCAGCAAGACTTCTCACAGGCACTAAAAGTCGGTGCTCAGCCAAGCCCGCCCTAAGATCACTCCACTGGTTCACGATATAGGAGAGAGTCAACTTTAAAGCCCTGTGCATCACACACAAAATCTTCCAGGGCAAGGGCCCCACTATCTTACATGACCTGATTAAACCTTATAAAGCCAACAGAAGGCTACGTTCGGAATACCTCCACTTGGCCGATACCTCAAGGATCAAGAAAACTTGGACAGGAGGCCGCCTCTTCTCCCACAATGCTTCCAAGCTCTGGAATTCCTTGCCTCTCAACATCTGCAAGGAAACCAACCTCCTGACCTTCCGCAAGCACTTGAAAACCTGGTTATTCCCGTAATTCCATCCTTTCTCTAGCCAACCCCACAGCGCTGGGAGGACTCCGAGTAGCCACACGCTTTACAAATCCCATTTCATTTCATTTCCTTCAGTTCATAAAGGTGGGAACCTGGTCCTTTGGCCATTAGAATCATACAATGATGAAGCCATGTTACAATTGAAGGACATAGATTGTTATTTGAAGGTCCCACAGAGTAACCTGCCTGAAGTAAAACAGAAATACTTCAAAGATCTAGCAAGGTGGCGGGGATTAGGGTTAATCACGCAAGCTGAGTATTTATTCCTGAAAGTGGATAATCCAGTATTGCCCACCCTATATTTGATACCCAAAATCCACAAAAGCAAAGAAACACCACCAGGGTGACCGATAATCTCTGCCATTGGCAGTTTATTTGAGGCAACCTCAAGGTATCTAGATTCCTTCCTGCAGATATATGTACAAGCATTACCTGCATACATTCAGGATACAAGAGATTTCTTGAATAAGATCGCCACTATGGGTTGGAAAGAGACATACCTTTTTGATCACTTTGGTTGTCGTGAGCCTATATACTAGCATTGCTCACGAGGATGGCTTGCGAGCGATACGTCACTTTCTAAATACAAGACCCATCAATCTATACCAACACACAAACATGCTAGTAGAAATGTGTAGATTATGTTTGATCAATAATCACTTCATGTATGGGGGAGATACGTACAAGCAGCTACAGGGCACAGGAGTGGGCACCTGCTTCGCCCCAGGCTATGCTAATTTGCATATGGACTGGTGGGAGGAGTAGGTGCTCAGAATCCAATACAATAGAGAATGGAACGGCCACATAATAATGTGGATTCGATTCATTGATGATCTTTTCATATTATGGGACGGATCAAATGAATCAGCCATGGCGTTTGTACATGATATCAATGTAAATGATCCAAATTTAAAATTCACAGAATACATCAGTGAATCTAGTGTTACATATTTAGTTCTTGAAGTATATGTAAAACAAGTGGTGATTCATACCCGTACATATAGGAAACAAACTGCAGGTAACACAATCCTGCACGCAGAAAGTTTTCATCCCCAATGAATGAAAATGAGTATCCCATATGCAGAACACTTAAAAATTAAATGAAATTGTAGTGAGCCTTTGGTTCTACAAGAGCACAGGATGCCCTCACTAAAAGGTTTCTGCAAAGAGGGTACAAGTATGACACAGTAAAGCATGCAAAAAACAAAGTGGACAAAATTGAGAGAGATACATTATTAAAACCTGACACACAAAAATTGAAGGAGAAGAAAAAGAACACTGAAAACCAAATCAGGATGATCACCGAATACAATGCCTACCAGGCTAAAGTGGGCGATAGCCTGTGTAGGCATAGGTATCTAGTAAAACAAGACCCAATATTGCATGAGATGGTGTCACGTAGACCCATGGTGACTTTTAATATAGCAAAGTCAATGAGAAATGACTTGTTTAATACCAGCCCGGAAGCGACGAAAAGAGGGGGAGGGTGGCTAAAAGCCAGCCCCGGCTTCAACAAGTGCTTTAAAATGTAAGGCAAGCAAATTGTGTAAGAATGAACGACAGCTCCTATCTCCACTAATGAGTAGCCCATGGAAAATAAGATGTTCATTGAACTGTAAGAGTGATTTTGTGGTCCACATCCTACAATGTACATGTCCCAAAATGTATGTTGGGAGTACGTTTTCACATGGCTCATGTCCGTATTTTGCAGTAATGAGGTGCACAAAGGTAATATAAATGAACTCTTGCATTTTGCCATTGACCAAGTAGAGAAGTCAAGAAGAGGTGGTAATCGAGAAAGCAAACTCTGCCAGCTTGAGTCAAAATACATAATATTATTTAATTCTAAGAATCGATTTGGATGAAATGCTGAAGAGGATTTGCATGTCCATTTGATGTAAATAAGTTATCCATTGCAGTAAGATTTTAGGAAGACAGACCAATAACATTTAGTTTTAGATTGGAGTGTCAATTTTAAAAAACAACACCTTGTGTATTTTAGAGTCAATTTGATGAGTTTTTATGAATAATCCACCATGAAATAATAATTACATTTTAAATGCAACAAGGAATGTTAACAGAGGAATACAATTCATGTTGGTATGTACTGTGAAGCACTTTCACTTTAATAAGCGATTTTGCACATAGGTAAAACATGAAATTGTAGTTTATGTACTGTAAAGCACTAGCACTTTATTTAAACGAATCTGCTTATTCCTTGAAGTACTGTATTATGGTTGCAAGTCATATGAATTTCAATATATGTTTAAATATGATGTATTTGGTTTATTGGCAGATACAGTGGTGGATTGAAGTGGAAGATATCACTGAAATTACTGAAATTGACTGAATTAATTGAACTCTAATGATAAATCAATCAAGGGCACTTGCACTTTACCCAATTATTGCACTATGGCATGAATATTTGTTTGAATCTAATTTTGACTCATTTTGCACACTTTTCGATCATGATTTTATACATTGAAAGTGTTGAAAGGATTAATAGTAAATTGATGGCTGTTATAAGGAACCCGAGATATGTACACTCTCTATGAGACAAATCAAGGAGTGGAACTCTAGACTACAGGGCATTTGATCTGAGGGTACATGATTTAAAATGTCAAGACAAGTGTAATAGGCTCCGTGGGTTCCAAATTGTTAAAGAAATTAATATGTTTAATATTGTCATTTTCAATTTTAACAGCAATGAGGAAATTGAGGCAATGAACTATTTGATACTAATGTATAAGGAGAAAGCCTAGGCGTTTGATAATGTGCAGCATTTTATTGTCATTGTAGGAGTCTTTCTTCTATGATCATCAAAAAACTGGGTAATGTGACCGCAGTACTCTGTTTCGAAAAGCATTCTGTCAGCGGTGACTGCCTGTGTGAACATGGGAGGTGTGCCGAAACGAGCCATAGCGAAGTTATCGAATAAACCTCAAGACTGAATGGCAAATGCTACCCCTGTGTCGGTGTCCGATCTTTATGGGATTTCGGAAATGTTATATATATATATATATATATATATATATATATATATATATATATATATATATATATATATATATATATATATATATATATATATATATATATATATATATATATATATATATATATACCATATTTGTCCTTTCTTTACAAACTCTTCACCTCTGCTATTGCAATACTGGCTGTCCGAATACCAGGGCATCCTAGTCTTGGTTCTGCCTCATTCCTGTTTCAACCACCTGATATCCCCTGCCTCTTTATCTCACTCTTGCATTTTGTTTTTCATCCCTTCTTACTCCCGTTGTCCCTATTATCCTTACTTTAACTTCCTCATACTTTCTCTCTTTGTCACTCTCTTCCTCTTTTTCTCCTCGCCTTCTTTCCCCCTTTTCTTTTGTTTCTCTCTTGCTCTGAGTCAAAATATGATGATGAAACATAAATCTTGATCCTCAAAATGAGGGCTGGTGCCCATCAAATGTAACTGCCAGTGTAAATAACGTACTGCAAATATTCTTCAATAGTGGGCTTAATTAATCCTTCCAGTAGCCAATGCCAATAGGCAAACCAAAACAGTTTTCAAATTAATTTGGTAGATTACAGGGGAGAGATGGGATTTCTATGCACATGGAAAAATGGATGACTGAAAATATATAATTGCCCGACAGCCAAGCTTGATAAGAAAGCTCTATTACTATAAAAAGTGTTAGAACTGGGGGTCTCTAGTTGGCAAGGATTTGCACCTTTGTCCAAGGAGGGACCCTTCTTCCTAGTTAGGGTAAGGGGGATACACTTCTAAAATAACCCCTGCTCACCGCCTAGGTACCTTGGCATGAGCAGACAGGTTTATCTCAGAGGCAGTGTGTAAAGCATTTGTGTACATGTACAGTTGTATAGAGAAAACACTACAAATGGATACCGCACGAGTAAATAAACATAAGTAGTCTTTATCTAAACCAAAACAAGACCAAACGACCAAAAGCCACAATACAGCACTAAAAACTATGATTCATAAAAGGTAGAAACAGTTCTGTTCCAAGAAAATGTTGGCTGGAACACTTTTACACAAAGTGCCTTGAATGCGTCAAAAAATGCAAGCAAAAAGGGTCATAGGGAAAGTGATGCGTGGGCTCCCTACACTCAGGGAAGGTGATGCGTTGGTTCCTTGCTCGGGGGCGGTGATGCGTTGGTTTTATTACTGCTGCGCAGGGGAGGTGATGCGCAGTTTCTTGCTGCATGGAGAGGTTATGTGTCGGTTTCTTACTGCGTCCCCCAATGATGCAACAGACTTGGCCCTTTCTATGCGATGCCTGACAATCCGGTATGATGTGATGCGCTGTGATGATTTCAGCGGTGTCACCTCAATGCGCTGGTCCTTCCACAGCAGGGCCTGCATCATAATCAGTGTGGTGATCTCTGATATCGAAGATAGAGGCACAGTTTTTGTCACACAGCAGACACTTCAGCCGTGAGCAGGCACTGCGTGGATTCTTCGCCTGGGGCGATGTATTGGAAAATTCTCAGAAACAGGCGCTGCATCGATTTTCACAGTTCTTGTAGTTTCCAGTCCCAAAACACCCCCCAGAGGCCCAGAACAATGGCAGGCACCTCTCAGCAGGAGAGAACTCCCAGCAAATGAGTTGAGGGGGGACTGGTTGTGAAGTCTTTGTGTACCTGAGACTTCAGAACAGGAGACAAGCTCTACTCAAGCCCTTAGAGATCTTTCTCAATCAGGCAACACAGCACACAGCAAAGTGCTTCTCCTTCCCTTGGCAGAAATAGCCACTGCTCCAGACAGCACACAGCAAAGGAGCAGTACTTATCCTCAGTTTCTGCAGCTCTTCTCCTTGACAAAGGTTCCTCTTGATTCCCAGAATGATCTTTGAAGTAATTTCTATCCCCGAGGCTTCCAACAGGAGGCAAGCTCTCCTTCAAGCCCTTGGAGAAAACTCTAACAGCAGGATGATGAAAGCACTGTCCAGTCTTACCCTGCCGAAGACAGAAGCAACCACTGCAGGCCAACCCCAACAGCACGCAGCACATGGCAGTACTCCTCCTCCAGCTTTCCCGGCTCTTCTTCCTGGCAGGTTCCTTAGTTCAGCAGTAGCCTGAGGTTCAGGGGTCTGGGTTCCACTTTCCATAGCAAAAATTAATTTGTTCTTTGGTGGCAGAGAAACCCTTTGCCCAGCCAAAACCAGTTCTGGTCTTTCAATAGTGAAAATCAGAAATGGCAGTATTTCACTATCAGAACATGCCACACACATCAGGGCATGTCCTACCTTTCACATACACTGCACCCTGCCCACAGGCATACCTTGGGCCTACCTTAGGGGTATCTCACATGTATGAAAAGGGAAGGTTAGGGGCTGGCAAGTGGGTGCACTTGCTAGGTCAACGTGGCAGTACCAAACTTGGGACAGACACTGCAGTGGCAGGTCTGAGTTACATTTACAGGCCGCTCATGTGGTTGGCACAATCAGTGCTGCAGGCCCACTAGCAGCATTTGGTTTACAGGTCCTGGGTACACACAGTGCATTGTACTAGGGACTTAACAGTAAATCAAATATGCCAATCATGGAATCACCAATCCATCATAACAATTTACAGGCAGAGTATATGCACTTCAGCACTGATCAGCAGTGGTAAAGTGCCCATAGTCATAAAACTAACAAAAAGAGTTCAAAAACAGGAGGTCAAATAGCAAAACATCTGGGGATAAACCCGCTGGATAAGCCAGGTCTAACACAACCCTCTTCCAGCCTAAGGCCAGGGTAGACTAATCATTCCCTTGATAGACTTCCATGCTTGAGGCAATAGAATCTAGACCTGGCCCACAACAGCAGGGGCACGTTCTGGTTCTACGCCTTTCTGAACTCAGTTGGATCCCTCTGTCCATACTCTCAGGGCACACAAAGCTAACCCATGGGGAACCCTTCTCCTCACCTGTGGACACCATCTGAGCAGCACCTAAGCTTAGCTTGCTCACAGGTATGTCCCAGTAGTCAGACAGAACCCACATGGCCAACACAGTGGTGTGGCCCAGTCCACCCATGGGTGGTGACTCCTGTCCCTTCATCATGGGCCACTCTGTCCACCAGGACAGCAATCCACAGTGGCCACTGACAGTTGTCAGTGATGAGACCCAGGCCTGATGCCTCTCAGGGCTCTTGAACCTCTGTGTCATCAGAAAGTGGGCAGTAGCCCCAGGTGCCTGGCAAACTTTTGACCACCTTCCTTCTGGTGAGGTCAGGAATGACATCCTGACAATGACCCACCAGCCCAGGGTCTGTACCTTGAAACTGGACAGGGGACTGGGGTGGGTTCTTCCACACATGGTCCTCCTCCTTGGGGCTCTGTACCCTCTCACCTGGAGCGGTACCCCCTTTCAGGACTGTAAGGCACCTGAGGCAGGTGTACTAAACAATTCGACCACCAATTCAGGGGTTCGATCCTGCAGCTGGACATTTAGTCAAAGGTCTGTACCCTTAGACTGGGCAGGGGTCAGGGATGAGGCTGCCCTCTCCCCGCCCCCCCTACTGGGGCCCTGCACCCTCCCACCTGTAGCGGTGCCTTCAGAAGACAAACTGGTTGGGAAAATGTTAACAGTCGCACCTTCCTCCAGGTCAGGGGGGACACTCTGAACCTGGCCCTCCAACCCAGGGTCTGTATTCTTAGGCTGAACATGTGCCTGGCAATTCAGGGCTTCTGGGGGAGTACACCAACCCCCCAATGGAAAAACACTCCTCTGGAATTGTGTAAGAGCGTGCCTGGCACAGGTCTTCAACCTCCTGTCCACCTGACGGAGCATGAAGACCCCCTGGCCAGAAGGTGCCTCAGTCTCAGGGTGCTCTGACCTCAGAGCTGGCAACCCCTGACCCACTGTTCCTTCCTCTGAGGACTGCATCCCCTCTCACCCCTCTCTCTGGACCCATGCCTCACCCAACTGGAGAGGTGCTGCCAGACACCAGAGCTGGTAGAATGCTAGTTACAGCAGTCTCCCCCAGCTCAACTGACATCTTGGGATCCCCTCAGGGGATGGCCTCCCGGTACAGACCAGGGCCCCTTACTGGTGTTCCCTCATGGAACCAACCAGGCATTGAGACTGGGTTTTGGGCACCTCTGAGACAGGACGTGAGACCCTACACCCCATTACTCTGGGACCTATCTGGGCCTCCACAACCTCCCCCTACCTCACTTGGTTGGGAAAAACCTGTGCCTCCTCCTTCAGGATCACCCCCATATGCTTCTTCAGACCCCCTGGATCCCACCAAAAGGCCTGCCTCCAGTGTGAGCTCCCTGGGGTCAGAAAACTCATACTCCACCAGGTGTTGGCAAAGCTCTGAACAACAGGGACATAAAATAGGCTCCCCACCGATTGAATCACACAGCCCCACACAAGTGTTAACCAAGCTACCCCTTGATTCACCAGCCAGTGTTTCGCACAAGTAACCCACATCTCTCTCCTGAGATTGGCAAGAGAGTCTCTGATTGTCTCTGTGACTCAAGACACACTCTTCTGGGCGGTATCCACACTCACATGCTAGGACTTCTGCCATGGGGGAACCCCTCTGCCTGCACCTCTCATCTAGAGTCAGTAGAGTGTCCCTCCCACCTCTAGGAATATGATCCCCTGTGCCAGTTCCCCAATCCACTTCAGGTACACTGCGCACTACTGGAGCTAACTCATAAACCTGAACCCCCTGGTGTACGTCAGCCCCTTCCTTCAAGTCAGGCGCCACATCTCTTGGTGTGTGTACTTCTTTCTTAGCACTAGATTTCACCTTTGTGCTGCCACCATTTGAGCTGGACTCTACCTCTAGCCCAGCCAAGCTCGCTTCCTGAGCTATATACATTTCTATTTCATATCAGGCTCGCTCTTCCGCCTCGCACTCCCAGTCTAGCTGCCTCAGCCTCTGGTCACAAGCAGGAATCCGATTCCTCTCTTCACAAGCCAATCTTTCCCAAAATGTTTCCTCCGCAGGGCCACTGCCCTCTTGGTATTCTGGCTGGGAATCCTCCCCCTCAGAGTCCTCCTCAGAGTTATCTGATAGTGTTGCTTTCCAGCATAGCAACCCTTAGCTATACGGGGGTGCCTCAAAATCCTGCCTTGCAGATCTCCTCTTCACAGGCAGTCCCCTCTCCTCACAAAATACTTTTAGTTCCTTTATCTTGTGGCTGTGCAGGTGCCACAAGTTGTCTTCCCTTTTGACAAGGCCCAACAGGTACAACAACTAACCAGAGTTCCAACAAGCAAATTCCAACGGAAACAGGAAAAAACAATATGTGGTTGCATAATGGCCTGCTCTATACTAGTAGTGTACACCAATCCCTGTATGTAAGACACAAATGCAAGTCCAGATCCTCACCGCTGACCACCAATGTTAGAAATGGGATCTCTAGTTGGCAAGGTTTTGCACATTTGTCCAAGTAGACACACTTGTTCCTAGTCAGGGTAAGGGGGATATACTTCTAAAATAACCCCTGCTCATCCCATTGGTAGCTTCCCACAAGCAGACAGGCTTATCTCATAGGGAGTGTGTAAACCATTTATGAACATATACAGTAATACAGTGAAAACACTACAAATGGACACCACACCAGTTTATAAAAATAAGTAATCTTTATCTAAACCAAAACAAGACCAAACGACAAAACTCTACACTACAGTACTATAAATATTATTCTTAAAAGGTAGAAACAGTTCTGTTCCCAGAAAATGTTGGATGCAACTCTTTTACACAAAGTGCCTTTGATGCGTCAAAAAATGTAAGCAATAAGGGTCACAAGGAAGGTGATACGTCGGTGACTTACAATCAGGGAAGGTGATGCATCGGTTCCTTGCTCTGGGTTTTTTTACTGTCAGTTCCTTACCAGAGAGGAGGTGATGCATTGGTTTCTTACTGCGTGGGGAGGTGAAACATTGGTTTCTTACTGCATCCCTTAATGATGCAACAGACTTGGCTCTTCGAGGCATTGCATGACAATCTGGTACGATGTGATGCGTGAAGACCCGGGATGCGCTGCGATTATTTTAGCCACGTCACCTCGATGCGTCTGTCTTTCCACAGCAGGGCCTGAGTCAGAATCGGTGCGCTGATCTCCGACGTCGGAGATCAGTGCACAGGATTCGCCGCATAGCAGACACTAAAGCCACGAGCACTCACTGCGCCGATTCTTCGGCGGTTGCTATGCATCGGAAAATTCTTCTCGCACCACTACGATGCATTAGAAACAGGCGATGCATCGATTTTTACAGTTCTTGTACTTTCCAGTCCCAAAACAACATCCAGAGGCCCAGAACACTGGCAGCCACCTCTCAGCAGGTCAGAACTCCCAGCAAAGAAGTTCAGAGGGGACTGGAGGTGAAGTCTTTATGTCCCTGAGACTTCAGAACAGGAGGCAAGCTCTACTCAGGCTCTTAGATGTCTTCTTCAAGCAGGGGACCCAGCACACAGTTCTTCTCCTTTCATTGGCAGAATCAGCCACCGCAGGCCAACCCCAGACAGCATATAGCAAAGGGCCAGTATGTCTCCTCAGTTTCTCCAGCTCCTCTCCTTGGCAAAGGTTCCTCTTGATGCCCAGAATGATCTTTAAAGTATTTTAGATCCCTGAGTCTTCCAACAGGAGGCAAGCTCTACTTCAAGCCCTTGGAGTAAACTCTAACAGCAAGATGATGAAAGCACAGTCCAATCCTTGCCCTGCCCAAAACAGAAGCAACCACTGCAGGCCAACCCCAACAGCAAACAGAACAGGGGCAGTACTCCTCCTCCAGCTTTCCTGGTTCTTCTTCCTGGCAGGTTACTTAGTTTAGCAATAGTCTAAAGTTCAGGGGTCTGGGCCCCACTTGGTATAGCAGAAATTCCTTTGTTCTCTGGTAGCAGAGGAGCCCTTTGCCCATCCAAAACCAGTTCTGCCGTGGTGCAGCTTCTTGGCAGTAGGTTGATTGATTGATTTATTAAACCATTCGTTTCATTAAAATCATTACAGTAAAAGGGTAAAATTAGAACCCCACCCACCCTTTCCATCCCCCTCTCGGTGCCTCCTGTGAAATTAAAAACATTCCAACAGTCAATCTTGTGTTGCATGGACCTTTCAGCTTTCTATCCTGGTACTTAATTTTGATGCGGCTGGGTTCCAGGCAGAGAACTTGAAGTGGCAAGTAGGCTCTTCTTTGCCCCTTGGTGTTTGTGGGAAGCCATTAGTTGGCGCGTTTATAAACTCTGATTTTTAGAGCTTGAGGACAGACCTTTTTTGTTCTATAGCATCTATAGCTTGACCAATCTGCAAAAATAAATTTTGCCACTCTTGCAAGATGGTATGTTTTTGTTTCCGAGAAGCACCAATCTGATGCCTCCTTGCAAGTTCTGATGCCTTTGGGCTCTTAGGATGGGACGAAGAAGCCTATGTCATTCATTGATGACTTTAGGAGAACAACACAGTAAGTGGAGCCAAGATTCCCGTTGGTAGTTACATAGGCGGCATGAAGCGGCTTCATCTGTTCGAGCCCATGCTGGATTAAAGTCCCAAATTCTGAGGACCATTAGCTTCATGAACAGAAGTTTCTTGCGGGCCTGGGCCCCTAATGCTTCAGTAAGTTATGGTTGTACTTTCCTCATGATGTAAGATTCGTCCAATGCCTTCGTGTAGTTGTTGTTTCGGAGTGCGGTTAGATCCTTTTCATAAGAAATGGAGCGGAGCTGCCGTCTCATGGTGTTCAACCAGGCCTTATGCGGGATTTCTGTTAGGGGAAGACTATTTCGATCTATTTTTAGTGTCTCTATTGCTTTGTCCAGCTTGTTGTGCCAGGGGCAGACCTCTTCTTTGAAGATTGTTACCAAGTTATGTTTTAGGGAGTTGTGGGGTGCTTCAAGGACACCAATGTAATACTTTATTATGTCTCCCTGGAGGGCCAGTCCTGGTCTGTCAAGCCCTAGTTCCAGCCGTAATATAGTATTCCTAGCATTCCGGGGTGCTTGCAACACGCTCTTGTGGGCTTTGACCTGCGATGCAGCTATTAGTTTGTCTAGAGCTCCTGGAAATGCCAGGTGTCTGTAGCTGATGGCTGGAATTAGTTTTGCCCTGAGGACCTTTAGCATGGGTTCGGCTATGGGGCTAGTCAGGCATTGGCTCAGTTGTTTTATTGAAAAAATTACTCTATTGATTTCTGCAGTTAGATGTTTAGTGTGAGTTGCCGATGTTGCCCTCTCGTTTAGCCAAACTCCGAGATAGTTGTAGGCTACGGTGGTCCCAATTTGCTGGTCTCCAATCTTCCAGACCGCTTGTTTTTTGTGCGGGTATCTGCCAAATATCATTATCTTTGTTTTACCTTGATTAACTGTCAGGTGATTTTCCTTGTTGTACTTCCCCAGCTCTTTAAGGGCTCTTTGGAGACCTACCCTTGTGTGGTCCATCACTACGGTGTCATTTGCGTACTGTAGGATTGCCAGTCTCACCTTGCCCAGTCTCGGTGGAACTAAATTTGCCTCTTTCAGGGCTGCCCCCAAGTCGGCTGTATAAAGATTGAATAGAAGGGGGGCCAGGACGCAACCCTGCTTCAGTCCGTTGTTGGTTTCCACTTTTGTCGATAGAGCTGTGGGGCTTATCTTGACCTGTTCCCAAGTCTCCTCATGAAGGGACCTGATGGCCTTCAGTAGCTTAGGTGGTGCCCCCCAAGATGACAGTTTTCTCCAAAGTTTGCTCCTATCAAATCGGTCAAAAGCTGTGCTTTAGTCGATGAAACAGCAAAACAGCTGCGGCTGCCTGACTTTCACAGCATGTTTTGAGAGGTATGCCAGGGCCATGATGTTGTCTGTTGTTGCACTGTTTTTCCTGAAGCCAGTCTGGTAGAATGGGAGTAGATCGTTGTTAGTCGCCCATTCCTCTAGATCTCTCAGTAGTAATTTAGCAAATGTTTTGGCTTCTACATCCAGGAGGGCCACTTGCCTATAGTTTGCAGGGTTGGAGGGGTCTCCTTTCTTGTGAATTGGGAAGAGGATGGATCCTTTCCATAAATGTGGAATTATTGCCGTTGCATATATAAAGTTGTATAGGGAGGTGAGGGCTGTAGAGAAAGTTGTTTGAGCTGTTTTAAAAACCATGGCTGGAATGCCGTTTAGGCCTGGTGCCCGGTCGTTCCTCATTTTCCTAATCTCCAACGTTATTTCAGCTTCATTGAAACCAGCGCCCTCGTACTTCATTTGTTCTGCTTCGTCTGGGTGCATTGGAAGAGTAGCTGACTGGATGCTTGCTCCCCAGATGTTCTTCAGTGGGGCTTGTTCTTTAACTGGAGTACCTCTGGTATATAAACTCCTTACGTAATCTTCCCATTCTTTGCTTGCAATATTGTTCTCCTTGCCCCTAGGCTGGTAGCTCAGACGGTTGATGTACCTCCATAATTTAGCGTTATTCTTTTCCTTTAGCAGGGTAAATACCGTGACACTTTCTTGAACCATCTCTTTCCTTTTGCTCACCTACTTTCCTCCTAAGGGCGGCTCTCAGTGAAGCTATGGAGGTCCCCTCTGCTGATTCTCCTCCTTTCTTCCTGCTTTTAAGTGGCTTCATTAGAGCTCCTTTGCATTGTCTCAGGGACTTCGGTGGCTGTGGGTTCTTTAAAGATTTGGCCTTGAGACTAAAGGTTTTCTTGCAATGATTTTTACCCAGCTTCCGCCATATATCTTCTGTCAGTCCTTCCCAGAGACTGATCACCTCTGATTCGGTCTCCCATGGTGCCCTGGCCTGCCACCTGGATGCCCACTCCTGTAGTTTCCCTTCGAGAGAGTTTGTCCATTTTATTCTGCTAATGGCCCTGAAACGTTCATCCCCTGTGGTTTCTCCTAGCGTTTTTAGTAGCTCTGCTGCTTCCGCTCTTAAATTAAATCTTGCGCATTGAGGCCTATGTTCACTTTCTCCTCTATCATCAACCTGGAATTCTTCCAGCCTGTCCGCCGTTTTTTCGTTGATTAAGATGTAGTCTATGGTGGATGTGTTCCAAAACGATGGTTTTGAGCACCCCGAGGGTGAACGTAATTTCATCAGGTAGTGGGTAGAGTAGAGTTTGACATTCTTAAGAAGACAAAGCAGTGGCCTTGCCTTGTGCCCCTTACTTTGTTTACCGGGGCGCTTTCAAAGTCTCTCAAATAAAAATCTCCTGCGATGATTACGTGGTAGTGCTCGTATTTTATCAGTATATCTTCCAGCATGTTGGTTAGAGATTCCATGCTGGCAATGGTCAATGATGGGTTGATGTAACAGTTTATGAGCAGCAGATTGAGTGGCAAGTGGCCCTCCCTTAGCCCAGCAATAGTCATGGCTTGCAGGTCGAGGGATTTTACTTTTATTTCTGTGGGCTTGAGTTTTTTCGCATGGCAAATGAAAATGGAGGACCGAAGATGTTTCTTTGTGTCGCATTAATATGATGTTCATCAAATCCCGCTATGGGTATTGCTGTCATTGACCAAGTTTCTTGACAGCAAATAATGTCCCCTTTTGCAAAGTAATCCTGTACTTCCTTGATCCCTACTTTTTTGTTTAACCCTGCGAGGGTTAGTTCTTGTGAGGGGTCCAAGTTTTGGCCTTGTTAGGGATCTTCCTGCACCACAGTTGCCCTTCCTTCTCTGGCGAGCACTTGATTTTGGCTAGGGGCCCTTGTGCAAGCTTTCGCTTCTTGTGATCTGTTTCGGTAGGCCCGTTAGCACTCTTCGCAAGTTGTTACTTTGAAATATAGAAATGTTTATTGGAGTTTTCGAGTGATCATATATATGGTCTCCTCGTTTCCTGTTGTAGTTGGTGCCTTTCAAGATTGATGTGGGCCCCAGCCTCTCCTTTTGAGGTATGAGGACAAAGGGATAATTAGATTGGATGGGTTCTGTTGCTTCTATGCCCCAATTTCCTAATTGTTGTGCTTCGGCCAAGAACTGCCCGTTGGAGGAAGCGCTCGCAAAAGCCCAGGATGGTTGAGTCGCTGTGGCTGTCTCCCTGTGTCCTTCTGAACTTTACCCACTCTATATTTTCTGATGTGATATGAGACAGTGATTTCACACGTCCAAAGAGTCGCAGGATATTAGTTCTATTTATGATGTCATGAGGCCCTTCCATGTGGTACCTGGGGGTAAACACTGCCTCGTGTGTTGTGGCTGGGTCCATAGAATTTATTATTTGTGTGTCCCTCCCATTGCACATGCTGTTCGAATTCAGGCTGTGAGTGGGTTTGATATGGGTACGCCGATGTTGTTCCTCTTCCACCCTGTTGTTAATTCCCAGCGCGCTAGCGGAGATGTGGTGTGCTCCATTGGGCCTTTGTGGGCCTCCTGTTCCAGTAGGTCATAGAGCCTGATTTGTGTGGTGGCATCCTCGTTACCCGTGCTGATCTTGTTTGTTTGGAATGGGTTTGTACAAACGCTGCAGAATGTGTTAGGTCCGCCTGGTCAGACTGGAGTACTTGAGCCCCATCTCGTTGTATTACGTTGGCTCTTTCTCTTTCTCTAGCTTTCCCTGCATCTTCTGGCATGTGCTGGCACTTGATCTTTTGTTTGAAATTAAAAATCGAGAAGAGTGGAAGTGAGGTGCTTTTCTTTTCCGGTCTGTAGCTATTCAGCATTGTTGGCAGGATGGATCTTTTTTTTATTTTTGACCTCTTCTGCTGTTTTTTCCAGCTTTTTCTTTGCCCTCCTTGTCAGGGGTGCTTCAGTTCTGGCTTCTATTTCCCCCTCCGTGATCATGTTCTGCTCTTCAACTTCCCTTGAAACCGAACATGCCAGAGCTTCCTCGGTGTAACTCTTTGTCGGGATGCAAGAATCTCTTGGCTGTTCATCTCATTCTTGCTCTACCATGTTCGCCCTTGGAGGTCACTTTGGGGTTGCCCTTATCCGATATTTCCGTTATTCCTGGTTTTTTTAGCGATTTGCCACTGCACTTAGTGCCATAATGTCCCCCAGTATTTCTGGCAATTCGGCCCACTTTTCTGTTATGGCGGCGCTTGAGCTTGTCCGGGCTATCAATGTTTGATTGTTCGCTCCATTTCGTCCAATTTACAGACCTGCTTCTCTAGGCACTGGGCTATTGATTGTAGGAGGTCTACTTGGATCTCCATTTTAGTTGCTTGCCATATCAGGGCTTTAGCTATTGACGTCTGAGCTTCTCTGATCGTTGTCAAAAGAGAGGAATCTTCTTGATCGTCTTGCTCGACTCGATCCTTCTGGTCTATCGATACAGACATCCCTACTCTACTATTGTCCTGGTTTTCTACCTCTTCCCCTCTCCCAGTAAGGAAGGGGGTGAGTTCCAAGGTCCTTTAGATTGTCTGCTCTAACTTCTGTAAGAAAGAGTGGGTAAGATCTCCTGACACTGGTGAGTTGAGGTGTCGGCGCCCAGATGATAAAACCATTGTTCTTGGTCGTGAGACGGCACATGGACTGATCCTTGTAGCTTGGCCCTTGTGGATTTCTTTGTCTAGGACATTGTCCATCCTCTTTGATTTAATCAATTTCCCTTTGAGCATTGTCCTCTCTGCACCAGGAGAAGGAATTGAGGTGCTTACTGGGTTTTAGGGTTCTTAAAAAAGTCACTCCCTTGGTTTTTAGGGGTGTTTCGTATAAACGCTCCACTGCATGTGGTGCCTTGGCTGCTCTCCTCACCACGTGGATTAGGCTGATTAATTAGGCAGGGCCAGAAAGTGGAATTCCCCCGGCAGCCTTCTCCACTGTAGCACTGCCTTTAACCCGTTTGTCCTTTTGCCCTTGTGTGCGTGCATGCGGGCAACCCCGTTTCCTCCTTTGCCACGCAGCTCACATTGAATCCCCAGTCTGTGACCACCGCCACTGTGCTCCTGTGTCCTGTGCCCAGTGTGCTCCTGGTAGGAGAAGACACCCCTTCTGCTTTCATATGCAAAGTTTTGATAGAAATGAGCAAGGTCCCGGCAGCTTGGGGATTGTAATAGGGGTGTGAGGGTACGAGGAAATGTAGAAGGAATGTGGGGAAGAGGTGGTGAGCGTTCAGCGTTTTTCACAGGTTTTTCCACTCACCCGCTGGCCGTACCTGGTGCGTTGTGCTTTATACTGTAGACCATGTGTACTCACAAACTTTCTCTCGGGGGCCAAATTTACAGTGTGGCTTGTGGCCAAGGGACGCACAGGTGGGGGTGGGGTCAGAGGGGGAGGGGGCGGGGCTAAAGCACAAAAAAAGTTGATGATGAGGTTTACACAGGTCCCTGCAACAGACGCCTTTGCCACTAAACCACCAGACCCAGCATACACACATCTCTTTCTCTCTCTCTCTCTCTCTCTCTCTCCCCCTCCCTCTCTCTCTCTCCCTCTCTCTCTCTCTCTCCCTCTCTCTCCCTCTCCCTCCCTCGCTCCCTCCCTCCCTCTCCCTCCCTCTGTCTCCCTCTGTCTCTCTCCCTCTGTCTCCCTCCCTCTGTCTCCCTCCCTCTGTCTGTCTCCCTCTGTCTGTCTCCCTCTGTCTGTCTCCCTCCGTCTGTCTCCCTCTCTGTCTCACTCTCTGTCTCCCTCCCTCCCTCCCTCCCTCTCTGTCTCCCTCCCTCTGTCTCCCTCCATCTGTCTCCCTCCCTGTCACCCACTCTCTGTCTCCCTCCCTCTCTCTCTCCTTCCCTCTGTCTCCATCCCTCTGTCTCTGTCCCTCTGTCTCCCTCCCTCTGTCTCCGTCCCTCTGTCTCCCTCCCTCTGTCTCCCTCCCTGCCTCCCACTCTCCCTGTCTCCCACTCTCTCTGTCTCTCTCCCTCTGTCTCCCTCCCTCCTCTGTCACCCTCCCTCCTCTGTCACCCTCCCCCCTCTGTCACCCTCCTCCCTCTGTCTGTCTGCCTCAGTCACTCTCCTCCCTTTGTCTCCCTCTCTGTCTCCCTCTGTCTCCGTCCCCCTCCATCCCCCTCTGTCTCCCTCTCTCTCTGTCTCCCTCTGTCTACCTCCCTCTGTCCCCCTCCCTCTGTCTCTCTCCCTCTGTCTACCTCCCTGTCTCTCTCCCTTCCTGTGTCTCCCTCCATCTCTCTCCCTCCGTCTCTCTCCCTCTGTCTCCCTCCCTGTTCCCCTTCCTCTGTCTCCCTCCCTCTCTGCCTCCCTCTCTCTGTCTCCCTCCCTCTCCCTCCCTGTCTCTCTCCCTCCCTCTGTCTCCCTCCCTATCCCTCCGTCTCTCTCCCTCTGTCTCCCTCCCTGTCTCCCTCTTTCTCTGCCTCCCTCTCTCTGTCCCTCTCTATCTCCCTCCCTCTGTCACCCTCCCTCCCTCTCCCTATTTCTCCCTCTCACTCTGTCATCTCACCTGTGTGTGTGTCAGCCCTCAGCCTGGGCTGAGACAGCTTCCTCAGCGCACACACACAGCCACACCCCAGTACTTCACAGGTCTTTAAAAAACCATTTACATGTTAATGAGGCTTTCTTGTATTTCACCTCTTAGTGCCCCTGCAGCTCCCCTCTGACAATCACTGGAATCCCCGGCCCAAGTCTGTGCTGCTGCGGCGGTATTTTCTAACACAATTAATTTATTTTGTTTTATACACAGGTGTCTGCAAGGTCCGTGGGCCGCCCAGGAAGGCTTGCCAGGCCGTACTAGGAGTACCCGTGCTGTAGCCCTACTCCTTGCTGCTTGCAGTGCTGCTGTGCAGGGCTCGATGTTGCTCTGGCAAGTTTCCGGGTTTATTCTGGCCTATGTTATGTTATGTTATGTTATTTGTTCATTTTTTTATAGCGCACGGCTACTCAAAAAGAGTGTCCCGGCGCTATCAGGTCTAAGCTCTCGCTAGGATCCAGGACCCTCCATAACCTGCTCTCACCGCTGCTCCTGACGCATGCGGCCCCCTGGCCCTCCGCGGTGCCGCTCACAGAAGCTCATGGGGGTTGCTGCAGCCTCCTGCGGATCTTACTGCAGCTCTGGCTCAGCTCCCGGTTTGCTCCTGGTTTGTGGGAGCACAGTTCTTGGCCCCCCTAGGCTCTGCTCCGTTGCCGCTTGCCGGTTACTGCTGCTCTCCTGCTCCCGCACTCGCAGAAGGTCTCTTGCAAGACCCGGAGTGGAGCCAGTCGAGTCTGTCCTTCGAACTCCTGGCAGGAGGTGGAGACAGCATTGTATAAGGCAGTCAGGGTCTATTCAAGTGCAAGGGAAATCTCCGACCACCACCCTAAATGCTGACCGGGCCTATTCAGGTGCTCGTGAGAACTCCTCCCCCTACTATGAATGTATCCCTGGTCTATTCAGCCCAGCCATGACTCATTCAGGAAAGGCAGGGCACAGATTAACCCCCACTGGTGGCTGTCTGAGAGAATGCTCTTCCCCAGCCCCTGTCATTCTGTAGCCAGACAGTCGATACACAAACCAGCAGAGGCACACAGGATGGCTAAGGAGGAAAATAACAGCTTTCTAAAAGTGGTATTTTCAAACACAGAATGCAAACATCATCCTTACCAAAAGATGCATCTTTATATTCTGAGTTCAGGAATACTAAACTTTATCTTTCTATCTTGTCCCAATGGGAAGTTATATTTAGAAGATGTTACAAATAAACTCCATTCTATCCTATGGGAAAGATAGACTTTCAATAGTGAAATACAAAATTGGCAGTATTTCACTATCAGGACATGCCACACACATCTGGGCATTTCTTACCTTTCACATACACTGGTACCTTGGGCCTACCTTAGGGGGACTCACATGTATGAAAAGGGAAGGTTAGGACCTGGCAAGTGGGTGCACTTGCCAGGTTGACATGGTAGAACCAAACTGGACACAGCCATGACAGTGGCAGGTATGAGTTACATTTACAGGCTGTTCATGTGGAAGGCACAATCAGTGTTGCAGACCCAGTAGCAGCATTTGATTTACAGGCCCGGGGCAAACACAGTGCAGTGTACTAGGGACTTACCAGTAAATCAAATAAGCCAATCATAGAATCACCAATCCATCATAACAATTTAGAGGGAGAGCATATGCACTTTAGCAGACAGATCAGCTGTCTTAAAGTGCCCAGGGTAAAACAAAACAAAAAAACAAGTCCAAAGCAGGAGGTCAAAAAGCAACAAGTCTGGGAATAAACCTGCTGGACAAGCCAGGTCTAATAGATAGTTTTTAATTTCCTAAACAAAATATTACTAGAAGGTTATTAGACCTGTCAGCCTTAGGGTGGTCTTCCCATACACTTTTTGCCTTAACACTCCTATGTTGCTGAATTCATTTTTGTTTGCCAGAGGACTCTGTGCACTTTAGCACTGCTAACCAGTGCTAATGTGCTTGTTCTCACTGCCAAAAACATGGCAATACTGGTTTACAGCTCATTGAAATGTTAAAATTACTTATACGTCTCTATCAAAGTGGTATACCATATACCAAGGGCCTGTAAATAAAATTCTACTAGTGGGCTTGCAGCACTTATTGTGCCACCCACTCAAGTAGCCCATTAAAACTTGTCCCTGGCTTGCCATTGCATTCTGATTGCCATTTCAAACTGCCAGCTTGGCAATATAAACCCTCTTGCCAAGCCTTAAACTCTCCCTTCATTTATTATAACTCACCCCTAAGGTAGACCCTAGGGAGCCCACAGGGCAGGGTGTATTGTAATTAAAAGGGTGGACACGTACGTTTACTATTTGGAACCTACGGCCTATTTTGGATTACATGACTTGGTGTAGTTGCAGGTTTTAATTCCTCCAAGAAAGCCAAACAATAGAGTGATTATGTGGGCCTGGATGGGCCATCACTAGGAGGATGTGGGGGTGGCAGGCTGGACACAGCCCTTCTTGCAACTGAAGAGGATGTGCTCTACCTTCACAGCCAATGCAGGGGAGGGAGGAAACTTCAAGCACTTCAAATAGAACTCTCTAGAAACATCTACTTCAAAAGATGCACCAGGTATACAAATAGAACCCTAACACCTACCCTTCAGTTAGCTTTCTAGACCTGCAAAAGGACTCTCACATGACTGCCTGCTGCTGTGGCCTGCTCTGTACTTCGTAAAACTGCTTTGCTGCACCTGGAAGGACTGCTCTGCTGCTTGAAGCCTGTCCTGAACCATCAGAGGCCTGCCCAGCTGCTTGAGCCCTGTCCACTGCTTGAACCCAGGACTACCAGAGTGCCTCCACGTGCTAGTGGCCGGCCTCCTGGTCAGAGCCTCAGGTACACAAAAGACTTCAACCATCTTGAACTTGCACCTGTATCCGCTCTGAGAGAGTCCTAATCCCCCAAGTGGTGCCCATCCAGTCCTTGACCCTTGGTGGCAGTGTTAAAGTTGCCCAGATAAACAAAATCCTAAACTTGGGACTTTGACTTTTTTGGGCTAAAAACTCATCTGAGAACCAAGGGGAGACCAGGACCAACCTGCTCGTCTATCCGCCCTAAGTGCATTGCCGGTCCATCTGGCTTGGCGGCAGTTTCTGCTACTCTACAGCAACAAATCCTGTGTAACAGTGTTTTGCCAAAGGGGTATCTGGTCTCGTGGAACTCTCATCGAGTACAGCCTGCAGCTTCATCCCACTGGTGATTTTACAGATCCGAAAAAGAGACTAAGGACATTATTACAGTCCTATAACCTCCGTACTCACGGTGGCGATCCAATCACTGCCACCAATGCAGGTCCGCCTGTAGTATTTTGAGTGTGGTGGTCTGACTGCCACAGCACTGCTGCGTTGGGATCCAGGATACTGCTGCAATGATGCAGCAGTAAAGGGCAGGAATATGCTGATGGAGCTGCCCGGCTGACTGTCATCTATTTGTGCACCACCAACAAAATTTGCTTTTATTTTGAAAGAGTCTATGAGAGCCACAAGTAAAAAGGAAGCACAAAGGATTTTGATCTTACCTGGCTCCATGTAAATATTTTGTGGTGACCAAGACAAAGGAATAAGGTCTTATAATTAAGTACCATTTTTTTCCTTGTATAAATAATTGGGCGTTGGAACCAACTAAATCGTTTGGGAGAGAAAAATTTCTTTACTCTGTTGTGTTTGTTTGTATATTTGTAGATAGTGTAGATATTGTATAAATATGTATGTTGAAAACATGTCAAATGTGTTTTATATATGTGTAAATTGATTTTCCTGTAAAATGAAAAAAGAATTGGTTTACTAAAATAAGATATAGAAACCTACTTTTTGTTTTGTTTTGTGGATTTATTGAATTATTTGGATAGTGTCCAGATGAATGATGATAAAGTAGATTTTTAGATTAATTCATGTAGTATTTTCTCAAAAACTGAAGACAGATAATTTGTTTCATCTGCCTTAAACTAATGGTTCTTAGAACAAATACCATAGGCATTGTTTCAGATAATTTTTACTTCAAAATCCCAGATGCCTTTTTGGTTTAATGGGTTGCCCCTGTGATATATAGAGATGGAGCTGCTGCGGCACCGCCAAGCATATTCAAAGTTGCTTTTCCACCCCCCCATTTCATGGCAGTGAGCCCGCCATGAACAGGGTGGCAGAGATGCAACTATGGTGCCCCTAACAGGGACCCAGTGCAGCCTCTGGTCCTGGTGGTACATGGGGGTGGCACATGTTGTGCCCCCTGGGAATTGCACACCATTTCTTGCACGGTGTGACATACATGAAGTGGGGCATGCCACACCATGCAGGAAGATTCTACAGGCACTGTCATGGCTGCGGTATGTGGTATAGGCTCTCCTATTAGGAGGATTACAGTCGCAATGTGGCGGGCGGGTGCACAACAGGCTTGGCAACCTCCTGAGAGTGCAGTTGTGGCAGTCTCACAATCGGACCGCCATACTGGTAATAGGGCCCTAAGTCTGAACATAGAAATCTTCCCTGATAATGAAGCCTCCTCCTCAGACACCGCTTAACTTTACCTTCTCAGGCAACTTGTTGCTGGTATTTGTTCTAAGTACGAAGGTAAGTGGTTACCAGGCCCAATCTGCTACTTATATCCAACTTGTGGTTTATTGTAGTCAGCCATATTTTCTGACTTTGACCCAATCTCACTTGCCTAAATAACCTTGTTTGGCACTTTGATATATTAGGTTCTAGATTTTGTCCTAAACTTTAACAATTCTCTGGTTCTTCTAATTGGATTTTTGTTGTTTTGGTGTCAAATAATTTATTAAAATATACTGTTTTTCTACATTGGACTGCGATTTTTATTGAGTTGTGTTTTCATTTTATTACTGTTTGTGTGCTGCACAAATACTTTACACATTGCATCTAAGTTAAGCCTGACTGCTTTTGTGTTAAGCTACCAGTGAATGCATCACTTTTGGCAAATATTGCTAAACAAAAGAATACATTGGAACCGGTACACTAGCATGTTATAATGAAATAATGTAAGATCACATTCCCTCTAATTTTTTCTGATCAGAGCAATGGACGCAAACCTACATGCAGGCTCGGCTAGTACAGGTAAGAGGTGGGGAAGTCGACATATGACGGGATAGGGAAAGTAAAATAAATAAAACCACTTATCTTGCGCTTGACAATGCGGCGAGCGCAAGGTGGGTGGTTTTATTTATTTATTTTATTTTCCCTATCCTGTTGTCTGTCGACCCCCCGCTCTGCCCCTGCCCCAGCCCAGCCCCACCGCTCTTACCTGTACCGACCTTGCATGCCAACACACACATACACACATTGGGCCTCATATACGAGGCCCCTAAAGCCATTATTTCGCGTTGCCGGAACGTCACTTCTTTTTTGACACTCAGGTGGCGCATGTTTAGCAACATATTTACAAAGCCAGACAAAGCCACTTTACGTGGCTTTTAATGGCATTGTAAATATGTGCCCCTTTCACGCAGAAAACTGAATAAAAGGGGCGTTCTATGGGCCTTATTTACTATATTTTGATGCCCGACAGCACAGCGAGGCTTCCTGCTGCGCTGCGTCAAAATAAAAAGGTAGGAATGTGCCGTATCAACAATAAACAGCACATTTCTGTACATCTCTGCTGCTCAGGCGCACAAACAACAGCAATGCACCAATGCAGAAACTCATACGTCATGTTGCACGGGTGCCTGCGTTACAGGGATGATTGTTTATGTGCAGGAAGGGGTACTTTTCTGCACAAGCTTTACAGATATCCTTATTTCTCCTCATTTTTTTCTCTTCTATGTGTGCTGCATTCCGCAGCACACATAGAAAGAGGAAAACACCTCTCATGATTGTTTTTGTGCAGGAAGGTGTCCATTCCTGCAAAAAAACAATCGCCCCTACAACGCAGACACCCTAGCACCATGGTGCAAAGGTGCCTGCATTGGCCTCGTGGCAGCCCGTTTTGCGCCAGCGCAGGGGAACAGGACAAAAATCTGCGGTATCTCATAGATACGACTCATTCCTGCCCTTTTATTTTGACGCAGGGCAGCGTAGCAAGATTTCTTGCTGTGCTGCCCTGCGCCAAAACTCGTAAATAAGGCCCATTGTTTTCACGCACTCAGGAATATTCCTAAGTTTGATATATAATGTGCTTGTGTCTACTTGATAAACAGGCATTCTATTTATCTTTAAGTAATGTTTCTGCTCCTGTGTGCTTGTTTCAGTCTCTGTCGCATTATTGAAGTAACAGGTGCATCCATTGTACAGGGCCAGATGATTGCTGCCTCTCCCTCTCCTTCCACCCCCTGAAGGAGCAGCAGACCCCCTCAGGATCACGCACTTGCAGGTTGTTATTCTCATGCTAATAATGCCTTAGTGATAATCACCCCATCAGCGGCTACAGTCTGGCAAAACAAAGCTCTTACGTAAACGCCAGCCTACACGTACATGCCTTAAATGTATTCTTACCAATATTTGGCCTGAAAGATAACTCAATGAGATGCAGGATCTCATCTCTGTCCGGCAAACTGAGATATCAGAAACTCCTGTGTGCTCAGTAGATTTCCTTCGGAGCATGCACACACATTCACAAACCTGTCCCACTAATGAGCAGTCCTATGCAGTACTTACACTGTCCACATTATATTGAGATTGCCTTGGCAGCTTACATTTTGTAAATCAGGAATTAACTGCCTGACTGCGTTGGTTGCTCTAATGACTGCACAAAGCATCCTTGGCTTCAGGAGTGACTTTGGAACTTTCAGTAGTCTGTTGCTAGGGAATGAGGGACATGGAGGACAGAGGAAAGAAGTTCGAATTTAATGATGGTGTAAGCATAGACACTTTATAATATTACTTGCATGTTCCCAACAACCCCTTACTTACTCACCTGGGGTATATTCGTCTCAGATAAGGGGGGTGGAGGTGGGTCCTGACACTTACAGAAAACCTACCTCTAGGTAACATCCTTAGACAATAGCATCACCAGGATCACTTTAGTCATTATTTCCCTCTTCCTTTAAAGTAGTGCTTTGAAGACCAGGGGGTATATTTAAAAGGAGTTAACATCGCTCCAGCGTAATTGTATTTGCGACACAGCGGCAGTTAAAACAGTGCTCCACACTGCTCCATATTTACAAACTGCTGCATTGGGTCGACTGCTTCAGCTTGTAGAGGCCTGCGTCACATTATACCTTCCACAGGTATAATTTACGCAGGTTAGGCATTCCCACGGTAAATGCCATGTAGAACTGACGCAGTGGAGTTTGTAACGTTTCCATGCATCACTCTACGACTTAACTGCATCAAAATCCCTACTGCTTCTCAAATCAGGCGTAAGGATGACGCAGGGCTTTTTAAATGGGACTCACCTCTGTGTTCTGACGCATTGCTGGAGTTGCGTCATTCTTACGACCAACTCCAGCGATGCATCATTTTAGCGCCATTAGATGCATCAGAATTTCTGATCCATGAATCCTTGCACCATGGAGCACTGCATCCATGGCATCGTTAGAGCATTTGTAGCAGGTGCAAGAAATCTGATATATCAATGTCGACGTGTCAGTTCTTCTAAATATGCCCCCAGATTTCTTCAAGGGCAGCACAATCATGAGTCCAGAGACTTCGGGCCAGATGTACGACCATTGTGATTTGTGACTCGTAAATTGCGACAAACTGCGAGACACAATTTGTGAGTCGCAAATCACAATGGTCGTACATCTGGCCCGAAGTCTCTGGCACTCATGATTGTGCTGCCATTGAAGAAATCTGGGGGCATATTTAGGAGGAGCAGCGGACATGAGCGCGGGGAGGAGCGGCGGACAGGTGGGGAGGAGTGGTGGACAGGCTGAGAGGAGAGGTGAGAAGCGGCGGACATGCGGGGAGGAGCGGTGAGGAGCGGCAGACCGGTGAACTCATGAGCACGGGGAGGTGCGGCGAATGAGGTAAGGCTCCGGGGGACCCACGGACAATGTCGGGGCGGGCAAGGGCAGGGGCGGGCGGGGGCCCTGAGGCCTAATTGCTCCCGGACAAGGTCGGGACGGGCTGCTAGTTTCTTATATTTAGGACATTTCCAAAAACCTACCTTTCGCAACTCTTCTTGAAGTGACGGGCCCAACTTCAGAGACTGCTAATTTAGTTAGACCATATAGTATGTTGACTAACTGATTGATATTCAACAGAGTTATAAGTAACATTATTATTTCTTATTGTTAATCCAGCTTATACCTGCTGTATTGCTTTCTATTGCATGGTTCTGTGATGTAAAGTGTTCTAGGTATATTTAAAGATTCTGTGGTGCAAAACACTATATAAAATTGTTAGATACCAAATATTGCATCACTGTTGCCCTTGTGTGTTTGTTCCACAACTTGTAGGCCACGAAGGGGCTGACCCATATAGCTAAAAGTGGTTCGGGTGTGGTGCTACAGCCATGGTACCTTAGCCAGCAAATGGTGACCCCAGTCCACACAGTCTTCTCTTGATGTGTCTTGGTATGCATGACAGCCTCTAATTAGTTATCTTCGGATAGTCTTGGCACAGTCAGTTTCCCCATTATTGTTTCTATGGCAGGACACAGTACAGAACCTGCAACGCTAATAGTGATCAGACACATCCTCCTCACTCTTGATAAAGGGCACCCTTCCTCTCATCATACTGGACATGTATGACTTTTGACTCAGTTGACCATGATATTCGAATGAGCACTCCAGAAAAAGGGATGGTTATGGATGGAATACCATTTTGTAATTGTTCCAGTCTTATCTCTGAGAGTGCTGTCAACTAATGAAAGTGGGCAATATCTTTGCTTTCCCATCTACAGCAGCATTTTCCAGGACTCGCTCTTTGCACCCATCTTTTTCAATCTTTATGTTGATCATTTGGGTGAACCGCTTAAACATTATGGCGTTTCGATTAATCAATATGCCGATGACACTCACCTACTTCTCAAATTAGACACTCATAAATCCATTTCCAATAATACATATTCTCTACACAGCATCCCAAATTCAGGGAATTAAAACAAATAAAATTCAGTGCGTCAAAGGCTTAGAGCCAGATTTGGGGGCATATTACCAAGCAATAGCGATAATTATCGCTATTGCTTGGTTAGCGGTAAAAAACATATCGGCGAGCACCGAGGATTTTTACCGCTGAGATACCTTGATATTATTAAGGTTTATCTCAAAAGTGGTAAAAATCCTGCGAAATGCATGAATATCGCAGAAAAATCTGCGATATTCATGCATTATCGTGACAATGCTCTTAGCCATGTTATCCACCTTCCATTGGATAACATGGCTAAGAACTGCTTTTAGCAGGCGTTAGCTTTTGGAGATATTCGCGCTTAGCGCGAATATTTCCAAAAGTTGTTAATAGGAGATAGAGATGTTAGCGACTGTTTTCAGTCGCTAACATCTTGGCACGCCCACTTTGCATGTCATTAGCGATAATTATCGCTGACATGCAAAGTGGGCCCCTAAATGCCCGCTATCGCCTACAAGCTGTCGCTAACTGGTGTTAGCGACAGCTTGGTAATAGGGCGATAAAATTATCGCTGCATTAGCGGGAAAAAGTCCTGCTAATGCGGCGATAATGGCCCTTGGTAATATGCCCCTTAGTTCCTGAAGGAAGTATATAGGCTGACAAGGACTTAACATGCATTATCCGGACAGACAGTAGTGCATTCTACTTAGAGATGACCGCCAGCTCTGCAAGTCATCTAAGTACATTGAAAAGAACTCTCATCACAGGCCTCATCCTACTGGATCTTTCTGCAACCTTCGACACCATCTCCATCCCATCGGCATCTGACAACCACACAAAGCTGGCATCCAAGGTCCTGCAGTTCACTGAATTTCCTCCTTCCTAACAGGACACACCCATTCAGTCAACTTGGCCCATTTCACCTTGGATGTCGTCAACCTCATCTGCGGAGTTCCACAAGGATTCTCACTCAGCCTACTCTGTTCAAGGCCTTCATGACCAAACTCAACAGAATCATTCGTGTTCACAAAATCACCATTACAACCTATACTGAAGACACTTAGCTCATGAATGACCTCCCTCTCTGACAAGACTACAAATACCCAGACCAATTTCTCCGTCTGTATGACCGAAGTTGCCAGAACGAATAAAAACCAACTGCCTCAATATCAACACAGACAAGATGGAAGTAGCAATCTTCAGCAAAGACACCTCGCTCTGGGAATCCACCTGGTGGCTTGTAGAACTGGGACCACACCTCTCCCGGCAACCTACACAGGGGACCACCAGCAGAGACTTCACCCAAGCCCTCATCGCCAGGACTATGACACTCTATGCTAGAATCAACACCAAGAAGATTCTAGATCATGAAAAACTGGGTGGTCAAGCTCACCCTTAACCTCCCACCCCTCACTCACAGCACTGTGCACCTGAAAGAGCTCCACTCACTCCCAATTCACAAACGAGAACTCTTCAAACTACTTATGTACACATACAAAGGGATGTATGACGTTACCACGCATACTTTAACAACGCATACAATTACAACGCAATTTTTACAATGCAGGATCCTTTACAACGAATGCCATAACAACGCAAGACATTACATCGCAGATGCTATTACAACGCATGCCATTACAACATAAGTATAGATAAGTATATAATTTTTAAACAAATGAAATTAATAAATATTTAATTAATTTTAATTATTAAACTATTTTTTTTTAATGTATTTGTATATATATATATATATATTTTTTTTTAAATAGAGTAGGTGTTTAAAAATAATATTCTAACTTCAGGGGGGTGTAATAGTAGGGTAAGTGCAGGATAATGTAGAGGTAAAAATTACTTTTTATTTTATTTTATAAGAACTTTTTTTATAAATATTCAAATTACTTAAAATAATGTATTTAATTTATTTAAAGTACTTTTAAAAAAATAAAACCCTTAAAATACCCCTGTGCCCCAAAACCCAAACCTATCCCTAAACCCTAAAGCTACCCCTGTACCCCATAACCCAAACCTAGCACTGAACCCTAAAAATACCCCTGTACCCCATAGCCCAAACCTAGCCCTGAACCCTAAAAATACCCCTGTACCCCAAAACCCAAACCTAGCCCTGAACCCTAAAAATACCCCTGTACTCCATAACCCAAACCTAGCCCTGAACCCTAACAATACCCCTGTACCCCATAACCCAAACCTAGCCTTGAACCCTAAAAATACCCCTGTACCCCAAAACCCAAACCTAGCCCTGAACCCTAAAAATACCCAAACACTCCAAAACATATACCTCAGTACCCCAAAACATATACTCCTATACTCATACTTACTTTTTAAAATTACTTAAATTAATGTATTTTTAATATTTATTAAATTAATTAAATAATTAAAATAAAATACATAAAAAAAAAAAAATAAACTTACCTATACTTACGATGTAATGGCATGCGTTGTAATAGCATCTGCGATGTAATGTCATGCATTGTAAAGGCATTCGTTGTAAAGGATCCTGCGTTGTAATGGTTGCGTTGTAAAAGTAGTCCGTGGTAATAGTTGCGTTGTAACGGTTGTTTCCCCATACAAAGCCTTACACAGCATTGTCTCTAAATGATTCTAACTGCTTTCTACAACCAAAATGGCTACTTTACTGCTTTCCACTTTATTGGTTAAAATCTTCTTGCCCTGCTGCACTCTCAGATAATTATAACAAAGTGCAGATGTACATTTCTCCACATCTATGTACCTTGAATATAAACATAATAAGGAACACATATGTCGAATTACATGGTGATAGATTGTTATATGTACCGTAAATCTCAGAATGCTGTCAGAAAAGCCCCCTGATACTTCAGACTGTCAAGTGTCACCAAATAGTGACTATACTGTTTTTTTCCACTTTTCTCTTATACCTTATATACATGCTCCACGATGCCATTGTCATTTCATACTATTAAAAAGACCTCTGAAACCTGCCCCATAATTATGCCACTATTTATAGAAAAGGTTTCCTTTACAATCTGCAGCATAAACGTAGCTTGAAATACACATATCTATGCTTTGCGTATTGTTGCTTATATTCTTCAGGAAGTCCCCACATAGAACTTTTATTAACCTGATGTTTGCATTTACTCAGTGCCAGGGACGTGCAGGGCAACTTAGTCCCATAGTACAGGGGACAACCAGGATTCCCCAACCGACAAGGTCCCTTACCCACCTACTCAGTGATAGTACAATTTGATCAAATGATAAACAGCCTGCTATGTGCGATATCCTAGGCAATAAACAGAAAGCAACAACGTTGCAAAATTTTTATCAATTTTTGTAATATAGTGAGGCCAGGTGCTGGCACAAGGTGTCCCAGTGACTCTCCCTGTCCCTGAGCATGTGAGGTTCAGAATGATGCAAGTCAACTAGAGATCATAAACAGACAAGGAAGAGAAATAAGAGAGGACAATACAGAGATGTCGAAAGAGCAAGGAGAGGGAGAGAGGCTTGAAAGAGACTAAAGGGCTAATTACGAGTCTGGTGTTCCATGGACCGCCAGACTCATGGAGGCGTGACGGCAGTGGCCTTCACACCGCCCTATTACAGCTACGGTGGTCAGGCCGTCCTGTAACCACTGTTTTCCTCTCCTCTGCGGTTTTCATTGCGGTTACACTTTCATGAAAACCATGGCAGAGAGGAAACAAAGGTTGTGCCTCTGGGCCTGGGGATGAATTCAAGGGGGGCTGCAGCAGTCTATGCCCAGCAGGTACTGATTTTGATGTTCCCTTTGCAGTGCCTAAGTGGGATCACTAAAGAACTGCCTGCCAGACCAGGAGAAAACTCCTAATCCGGGGGGCAGTTCAACCACGGATTGGTGGTGTGGAAGAAGGGCGATCTCACTGCAGCACCACCAAACTCATAATGAGGCCCTAAGTTAAAGAGCAAGACAGAGAGATTGGAGAGGGAAGAGAGTCAGAGAGAGAATAGCTACTGAGAGGATACAAAGCAACCGGTGAAAAAAAGCTGAGACAGTTCGAGAAAACTTGAAGACCCGAAGTGAGAAATGGGAGAGACGACCAGTGGAAGATAAGAGCGAAGGACACCATTGACAGACCAGTGAGTGTGAAAAAGGTTATCAAGAAACATGGGTTTTGTGTTAGATCTAGAGTGAGGGATACAGCAGAAGTAAGAGTATGACAGACAAGCAAGAGGGAAAAGATGACCAGTAGAATAGAGATTGCATTTTTGATGGAAAGGTGTGTGAGAGAGGAGATGAAGAGAGATGCAACTTCGGGAGAGACAGATATATTTATTATGTACAGAGACAGGTGAGAAAGTAAGAGATAATAAGACAAGTGGAATAGAAAAGGAAAGAAGAGAGACTACCACAGATAAGAGGCAGGGGAGATAACAGAAAATGGAAAAGAGAATGGGGAGGGATGAAATAAGAGGCAGAATAAGGAAGACAGGTAAGGCAGTTGAGATGTTTACCTTGGCAGTCTGAGGGACTGAAGATGTAGCTCTGAGTCGTCTGCTCAGCTTTGGACAGGAATTTAACAGAGACTTTCACATCCCCTGCATTGGAAGGGCCCACCTCTCCTTCTCTTGCAGCGAGGCACCCTTAGGTTTCATTACACCACTGCTCAGTTCACTGGTAAGTTTTTTTGTGATAGGTGAGGAGTATGCACAGAAAGAGAGAGTGTGAGCAGGCCAGATAAGGAATTTAGTTCATGGAAGAGAATGAGAGTTGATTGTGAAAAGCATAGCATTAGTATCCAGAGAGCTAGAGAGACGTGCATAACATCAGCATGTGAATCACAGTTGATAAACAGCAGCAGGTTGTTAATGGTGTGGGCAGTACATTGAACCTGCTGGAGAGATAGCATGTGTACATGGGGGTGGTTGTGATATGAAATAGTGTGATAATTATGTTTAGTTTCATAATACCATCTTACCAAAAAAACGTTTTGAAGTTAAATGGCCAGACACACTCTTGTAGCCCAATGATATTTGTCCTGAAGGTTAGCAAGGGAAACTATTGATATTATTGGGTACAATCAAGCTCCCATTGAATTTGAGAATCTGCAAATTGTGGAGAAAGTGTATATAGCTGAGAATGTGCCTCCAATCCTTGGGTGGATGCACCAATATCATATACATATCATCATTAATATGATGGCACCCAATCAAATTATGGTTGTGAAGGATGTTACCATTGAGAATATTTTGAAAGATGTGAATGGAAAATGTGATGAACAACTATTACACTTGAAGGGGTAAACACATAAAATATTACTCAAATCTGATGCTGTACCATTTCAGCAAGAAGTGAGAAGAGTGCCCATTGTAGCTCTTGGTGAAATAAAGAAAATGTTGGAAGAAATTCTTAAGGTGGGCATCATTGAACCTGTAGAGGTCTCTAGTTTCCTTTCTCCTGTGGTTATCACAAAAAAGGAGGATGAGCACTTGAGATTTTGTGTAGATCTCAGATCAATAAATCATAAGGTTGTAGTCATTTCCCTTTCCTAACATCAATGAGTTGGCTGTGTTAAAAGATGGTAATTGTTTTTAAAGTTAGATTTGAAAAATGCTTATCATCAAAATAAGCGTAATGATGATTCCAAGTCATTAACTGCTTTTATCACTATTTACTTTACTTTAGACTCATCTCAATTTTATAAGAGTTAAGTTGTAGGGAGTTTTTTTCTCATCCAACTTGCTATGCTAGTCATACAGTTTATAAAGTTAGCTTTTGTTACTGCAGGGTCGTTCTCTATGTGCACAATCAGCTACGTATCATCAGCTTAGGATATAGTTTCAAACCCTATGGGGCCGCTTCACAGAACTAACTTACGACAAATTCCTAAACTTACAACTTTTTATATTCACAGAAGGCATTTAGTAGTCTTAAGTTAGGATTTTGTCTTAAATTTGGATTTTGTCTTAAGTTAGGATTTTGTCCTGAGTTAGGATTTTGTCTTAAATTATGATTTTGTCCTAAATTAGGATTTTGTCTTAAGTTAGGACGAGCAGTGTGGGAGATAGTGGGGTACCAAGCTGATGATGTCATCCACGACCTTTGTGAGGAACTTGGATTGGGTTGGCGGTGAGACTGCTCCGACTCTGGCAATTATTGGTTGGTAGGTTCCAAAGGCCAAAACATGCAGCACGGTCAGCAGCTTTGTCTGAGGTGGGATGTTAGTTGTCCGCTGGGTTGGTACCATCAGCCTGTGGGCAATGGTGGTCAGGATGCGGAGGACGGTTGTCCCTTTGAGCCTGTAGTGGGCACTGACATTCTCTGGTGTTGGATCTGTGAGGTTGGTGCGTTTTCTGAAGGTCGCTGTCTTTGTCTGCGCTGCCTCAGTGTTGGTCCGGGGGAAGTGGTGGGGGTCTGGGTGGGTGGTTCCCGGGGGTTGTGGCGGTGGGTGTTGTGGCTCTCTTGGGTGTCCAGCCTGCATGATCAGTGGCTCCATGGCATCTGTTGCCCTTCAGGTGTGGTTCTGGGCTGGGCTTCCTCTTCTGGTGCAGGCTGTCGTCCGACTTTACACCAGGTCAGAGCAGGTGTTAATTTCCTGCTGCTAATGTGCCTTATCGCATGTTTTGTGATCTTATCGCCGATCTGACTGGTCGCTGAAAATGTTGCGGAGTGGTGTTGTCGTGGCTTTTTGCATTGGAATGCCTACTGTGCATCTTATCAGCGATAGTTGCGGGGGTCATCTGTGGCGATGTTTTTGCGGCTGCTATCGCAGGTAAACTGGTGATATAGGCTGTTAGAACCAGCTTGTGAATGGTGCGATAAATTTATCGCGACTTTAGCTGCGATGAAGTGCTGTTAACTCGGCGATACCTCCTTGAGAATATGCCACAAACGTAGTAAATACACACTAACATGCATTTTGATTCCTGAGTAGTGGATGTAGTCCAAAGCTGACCAAAAGAATTGCAATTCACATTCTTGTTTAATCATGTGTTTGCAACAAATATAGTGAAGATGAGATTAAACCATTGTGGGAAAGGGGAACTAGATGTAGAAAAGAAGAAAGACAAAAATGCCGGATGCAGGATCTTCCAAGGAGAGTCCTGTGGATGGGAAGAACTAATTTCCTATTGAAACTGAAAACACATTTTATAGCTGCATGATAAAGGATATAAGTGTATATACTCTTAGATCTTGGCCTCCCCCCCTCCTTGTGGCTTCCGTGTCTGGGCCCCCCCCAGCCCCCAAGAACAATATTAAGAGCCTTGGAGTGTGGCTGGACAGATCTCTGTCCTTCAACGTTCAGGCCACAAAACTATCGGCCACCTGTTTTGGCATCATGAGGATATTAAATAAAATCTTCCCCCTCCTTCCCATGGAAGCCAAACAGGTGGCCATACAAGGTCTTATACACTCACGCCTCGATTTTAACAATGTGCTCTATCTCGGTGCCCAAGAGTACACCCTGCGCAGACTGCAGATAGTGCAGAACTGCGCAGCGCGCTTACTGCTCAAGATCCCTCGTAGACAATCAGTGAGGGCCGGACTGGTTAGCCTCCACTGGCTACCGGTTCGGCAGAGGGTTCTTTTTAAGGCAATGTGCATAGCCCACCAAGCATTCTGGGACACAGGCCCCAGCATTACCCGTGACCTAGTTACTCACTACATTCCCAACAGAAGCCTTCGCTCCAGCCAGACCTTTCTAGCAGTGGCGCCAAGAATAAAAAGATCCAGATCAGGCGGAAGGACGTTCGCCCACAATGCGTCCAGAACCTGGAACACCCTGCCACTGCATCTAAGAGCCAATCCCAACCTTACTGTGTTTCGTAAACAATTAAAGACCTTCCTGTTTAATTCCCCCCGTTAACCCTTAGTCTCCTCCTCCTCTGTTCTCCGGTAGGTTCTGGTTACTATAGCGCTTGGACGCCTCCGGGCAGCAAATCGCGCTCTACAAGTTTACATCTATTCTATTCTATTCTATGTCTGCTGTGTTGTAACCTCCTAATCACCAGGATGCTGTGGGAAAACCTATATGGTTAGCTTCTTCTTTAAACTCTGAGTTGCAATAACTCTCTAAAGGAAAACGGTAGACTTAGGGCCACATATACAAAAGGTTTTACCTGTCACAAAGGGACAATGGGCTGTTTGGGACCACTACATAACCTGTTGACATGTACTAACCCTATTTTGCCAGTTGGTAACCTATTACTGACTTGCAAAATAGGGTTTGCGAGTCGGTTTTAGGAAGGGGCATGTCAAGGGCGTCCTTTCCAAATAGAAAGCTGCAAGGGGATGTATGAATGTTTTGCGACTGGAATACAGTCGCAAAACATTTGCAGTTTACTGCCTACTTCAAGTAGGTGGTAAGCCATTTGTAAAAAACAAGTGGTCCCCAAGGGATCCCTTCCACTTTATGAATGATTGCAAAAACAATTTTTAACAGCAGGCAGTGGTCTCACATACTACTTCCTACTCTTAAAAAATGAAACTGAAACGTTTCATTTTTCCTTCTGAATCGCATCGATGCATTTACAAAATAAAATGTTGCTTTATTTAAAGGCAAACACAGACATGGTGGTCTGCGGTCTCCAGCAGCCCATCATCCCTGTGAATGAGGTAGCAAATTGCGACCTGCCTCATGAATATTCATGAGGCAGGTCAATTTGCAACAGACCAGGAATCGCTAACAGTGTCAAACACACTGTTGTACATTGCATTGTGCGACTTTGTGGTTGCCTCTGGATAGTTATAGGTAGGACCACATTTTCATAGGAAATGGGTTCTTTGGTTGACTTATAACTTTGGTGCTGTTTGATGAAGCTTCATGAAACTTTCCAAAAAGTAGGTTCATGCTCCTCTGTTCCTTCCTGAAAAGTTTCAGGATGATCCATGAAGCAGGGGCTAAGATTAAAGGGGTTGTCCCAAAACGTGTTTTCCTTATGAAGTTTTCAATTGGGAAAGGAGACACAGCTACCGCCAAAATGACTAAACAGACTAACAAATATGACAGAAAGCTAGATCTTAATCCAGAAAGTGTGAATTTTGTAAAATGGCCTAAATCTGTTAAATATTTTTTGATACGTTAAGGTTAAAAATGTAGGTATGTATCACACCGTGTAGGATCTGTGGCCTGATAGATCTAAAGATAAGATCTGATTAGCTGAAACAAAGATGTGGTGGCAACCATTTTAGGATTCAGGCACTCAGTCGCTTGTCCTTTAAAAAGGTTAAAAAACATATGGGCGTGGGATACAGATATCCTGCCACCTTAGGCCTGGTTGGGAGGACCAGGCCTAAGGACCAGGGGGCCAGGACCCCTGAGGCCAATAAGGTATATCTTTTTTACCTTTACCGGATAACACTGCCCTTTTGCCATGCTCTGAGGCATCAGCTTGCACAATGCACTCCGGGAAAAAGTGAAGGGCCGTAAGTGCGCAGGCTGTACATATGGCCTGTTTGAGGATGTCAATGACTTTCTGACAGTTCTCTGTCCTGATCACCTTTTTGGGCTGCTTCCTGGAGGTCAGCTCAGTTAAGGGGGCAACAAGAGTGCCATAACCCTAAGGAAACCTCCTGTAGTACCCAGTGAGGCCCAGGAAAGCCCTCAATTCTGTTTAGGTTTCCGGGCCTACAAGCAAATATAGCCTCTATTTTGTCCTGTAGGGGCTGCACCTTACTTCCACCTAAGAGGTGTCATAAGTAAACCACAGAACCCTGCTCTATCTGGCACTTGTTGGCCTTGACATTCAGGTCTGCCTGTTGCTGAACCCAAGGCACATCTTAGAGGTGAAACAGGTGATCTTCCCAGCTGCTTCTGTAAACCGCTATGTCATCCAAGTAGGCAGCACTGAAAGCCTCCATACCAGCCAAGACGTGGTTCTCCAACCCTTAGAAGCTAAATTGAAAGTGGCCCTAGAGGTAGAGAATGCATGCCTCTCTTTTACCCCCTCAGGTAGGGCTATCTGCAAGTACCCTAGAGTAAGGTCAAACATACTCAGATGCTTGACAGCCCCCAAACTGTCAATGAGCTCATCATCTGGGGGATGTGGTGAGCATCAGTATTGGTGGCTGAGTTTAGCTTCTGTACTCCACATAAAACCCAATTTTGGGGTGGTGCCTGATCGGTCAGCTTTGGGTACTAGTACCACTTGCCTGGACCAGGGACTACAGGAGTGCTCAATCACTACCAATTTCAACATTTTGGAGCTTTTCACATTAGTGCTGGCCCTGACTTTGTCTGACAGCATGTAAAATCTATTTTTGATAGGCAGTTTGTCCCCCGTGGCTATATCATAGGTGCACAAGTGGGTTAGACGATGGGTGAAGGAAACCATTGAGGCGAACTGTCCTCACAACTGGCGACAGTCATCCTGATGTTGAGGGGTCAGGGTAAGAGAGAGGTTGACACCTTCCACTCACCCATCTTTTTCATTAAATGATAGGAGGTCAGGGAGCTGTGGAATGCCCTTAAAGGGTTTCTGGGAGTCTTGAGGTCCACCAAGTAGGTGACCTCTCCCTTCCTCTGAATCACCTCTTACGGCCCTGTCCAATAGTCTTGGGGGGCCCTGGATTCCATTGGCTATATAACCCGTGCTTTCTGGCAAGGCTGAAATGCCCCCAGAGTGACTTTCTGATAGTACACACGTTTCATGACTTGCTAGCTAGCTTCCAATTTCTTAGAAGTCTTTTTCCAGAATTTTATAATCTGGTCCCTGAGCACTTTTTTTTATTTAGCAAACCCATCCTATTGGAGCTTCTTGGGAGCGGGTTCCCACTCCCCCTTCACTAGACAGAGGTCCTATACAGGGTGTCAATACAGAAATGTTAATGGGGAAAATTCAGCTCCCTTCTGTGGCACCTCACTGTAGGCAAACTGCAGGCATGGTATGAGGGCATCCCACATCCTCCTTGTGGGCTCATGCAGGCCCATAGTCATGCCTTTCAGAGTATTGTTAAACCTTTCAACAAGCCAACTGGTTGGTGCATTGTAGGTTGTAGAGAACTTGTAGGTTACTCACACTCTTCCCACATGGACTTCATGAATGCTGAAATGAAGTTGATGCCCCTGTCAGACACCTCTTCTTTAAGACACCCCACTCAAGTAAAAAGTCGAATCAGGGCTCTAGCCACTGCAGATGTAGTCAGAGTGCTCAGAGGGAAAGCCTCTGGGTAGCCAGGGGTATGGCCTACCAAATTCGAGATAAACCTGTTTCCTGATGCAGTTTTAGGATTCCAAGGTTCCTACAATCTCAATGCCCACCCTTTCAAAGGGGATGCCAATGACTGATATGGGATTCAGTGGACCCTTTAGCATTTTTCCTTTTTTCCCACTTGCCTGATGTGTGAGACATGTCCTGCAGAAGAGAGCTGAGGATGTCTTCACCTGGGGCCAATTAAGTGGGAGACAAGCCTGACAAAGATCTTGTCCTGTCCCCGATTTCCCACCAGGGGAATTTCATGAGACAACCCCAGTGGGAAGGCCATGTAGCATTGAGGTACCACCAGCACACATGTTGTCCCATGCCCAAGTGCCTTTGGCTCACTATACAGGAGATCATTCTCCGAATAGAGGAGGTGACTCCAGAGGTGTCACCAACTGCTAGGGCTTCAGTTTGCCACCTCATGTCCTCTAGGGTTGGATATCTTTCTGTGCCTTGCAGAACTCTTCCCTGGTGGGTCCACCATCCACTCCCCATCCAGGAAACTCAAGCAGGTCGCCTAGAGAGGCAATTTCCTCCCCAGTAGACTCCATGACGGCCTCTTTGGGCACCCCATCAACCTGTACATGCGAGTTGCAGGGGATGGCTTTCCACACCTGCGGCCCCTCTATTTTTGGCACTGCTATGTCCATTTTTCCAAACTTCCTTGACTCCCGTCCTGGGCAGTCATGGACCTGGTAGTCATACAGACCCTGTCAGATAGGCCCAACATTTTCCAGTTGTGACCCAAGCTCCACTTCCTTATAGGCAGTGGGTTCCAGATCCTTTCCAAGCAAATAATCTATAGCCATGGCAGGGCTCACAGCTACCCTAAAAGAACCTGAGACCCTTCCTCTTAAAAGTGAAGCAGAGACTCAGAGAAGTAGCTGTCACGGTTATTTGCTACTACAAATTGGTGAAATGTTTGGGTACCACTTGCTCTGAGGACACCTAATGATACGCTGGCTCCTGTGTTTCTGAGAGCTTCTACACTCTTTCCATTGATGGTGACCCACTGCCTGGACTTTGAAGTATTAGAAAGCATGTGTGATTTGGGTACCATCCCTCTGTCATACAGGAACAGTAGGGTAATCTCCGGTGTCTCTCCCACATGAAATGGGGTTATCTCCTCCCCAAGTCCTACACTGGCCAACCCCTGTGTCAACAAACCAGTGGGGGACTGTGCTCTCTTAGGGCACCTGGGATCACCCTTTGAGTGCCCAACCCGGTAGCACTTATACCATTAGGGGCAAACTTACCATTACCCTTGTTCCCAAATCCAAGTTTCTTGTGACCTGTTTGGGAGTGAGACCCTTTCTGCTGAAAAGAACCATTTTGGGTGTCTTAAGAGAACTTATCCCTAGTTTTTCCCCCATTCCCCTTCTGTCGGGAACCCTAACTACCCTTTCGAGAGACACCACCAAGATACCTTATTGCGGACCCTGGCGCTAAGCCAGCGGTCTGCCTCCTTAACAAGCTCCCTGAGATCAGAGAGCTTACTCTCAGCGAGGTGTTGACGCAGCTCTATAAAACAATTGCTGAACATGTGCTCCTTGGAATTCAAATTATGTAGCCCTTGTTAATCACTGGCATCACCTTCAGCCAACCATCCAGTGCCTTGCAAAAGTAGTTCAAAAAATACCCAGGACTGTTGGGCAACTTCTGTCTGTCTCTAAACATCTGCCTATACTTTTCTTATGTAAGCCCATATTTCCTGGTGATACGGTACTTCATGAGGGGGTACCTCAACCTGTCTCCTTTCCCTAGGGCTAACAGGGCATATCTCCCTTCATTGGGAATGTGCTTTCAGAGACCGGCTCCAATCATCTTTAGGGACTTTGTGCATCACCAAAGCAACCTCATAGACCTCAAACTCTTTATCTATGTCAATTGTCTATGGCATAGTTAGGTACCAGATTCTTGGGGATGTGAACCCTCTTTTCTCCCATGTACACTGGGGTATTGTTGGCACAATAGAAGCTGAATTCTTGTTAAAAAATCACTTTGCTCTCGAGCTAGCCTAAAAACCAGTAATGCAGGCACTGGTTTTAGCCAGATTGGAATACTGCAATATTTTGTACTTGGGCGTCTCCAATTTGCGACTGAATAGGTTTCAACGCGTACAGAATGCAGCAGTGGACATTGCTCGGGTTCCCGAAGGCGTACTTCTAACAGCATCACATTGAAGAAGTTGCACTGGTTACTAGTGAAACAAAGAATTACCTTTAGGGCTCTCTGTTTTTGCTTCAAGGCACTTTCTTGAAAAGGCCCACTTATTTGCAGGAGATGGCTACTCCCTATGCTCCAAATATAGCATTTTGGCATCTGTTCCCAGAGTTGGAGGGCTAGAACGGGTGGCTGTGCCCTCAGTTACCTGGTTCCCACAGCGTGGAACTCGCTACCACTGTTTTTTCAGCTGCCCCCCCACTGAACTGATATTCAGAAAAAAACTGAAAACTTGGCTTTTTGGATCCATTTAGGCTCTCCCCACTGTACTTTATGTTTTCGGTACCCAGCCTCCTTGTGCTGAGACTCTACATGTGAAGTAACCATGCGCTTTATAAATGACATTATCATTAATATCATTATTCTGATGTTTCCCTCAGTTTGAGCACCAGCTCTTTTATGCTTTTATCATGTTCCAGCTATAGTTTTCACTCAGCAAGGCCCTGTCAGCCTCAGTACTTTTCTCATCTGCTTGTGCCTTTTCTCTAGCTAAGGCAATCCTTGCCTCTGCCTTTTATTTCTCTGCTTCCAGTTTAATTCTGGCCAGTTGTATTTTGAGCTCCTAATGCTTCAGCAACGGTTTCAGCACTATATACACAGTTATCAGTATTTCTAGTCACAATCCATATTCAATAAATTACACTAATTTTGCACATAAGGAAAAAAGTATCCAAATTCAACAGATGTTTTTCCTGTTCCAATGTTCTCTTTATTTATCACAAACATATTCTTCTTTCACAAATTGATTCATCATAGCCACGCGTTCAGTCTCTTTGAGAGACTTCTTCAGGGCTATTGAGAAAATATACAAATACATATTTAAAAAGATGGCGACTAACCCCTTTAACACGCATTTATATACGAAGAATCAACAGCTAGATTCATGAAACGAAAATCGGCTCGCAAAGGGCCAGATTCTGAGAATCTGGCCCTTTGCGAGTGCATTTTTTGCATTTGGGATTCATCATCCCAAATGCAAAAATCGCTTTTAAAGAATTTGCACATTTGCGAGGAATTGCATTTAAGGAATCTCTATTTGAGATTCCTTAAATGCAATTCATGAACCAATTTAAAATTGCGAAATCGCAATTTTGGGCTGCTATTTACCGCGAGGTCAAACCTCGTGGTAAATAGCGAAAACTTAGAAAAATGCATTTAAATGCATTTTTCTAAGTTGCATGTTACACACACACATGTCCTTTGGACATGTGTGGGCGCAACACCTATGTAGATTACATTTCAGGGGTGCTACAGGGTGTCCTTTGGACACCCCTGCACCCTTGAAATCGCAATTTCAAAATGCAAATCGCTAATAGCGAGTCGCACATTGATATGTCTTTCCATTCGTTCCTATGGGCCTAAATGAATGGAGAGTTATTCCTTATTTGCGATTAGCAATTAGCTAATCGCAAATAAGGAAGCTGTAGGAATCGCTAAATAAATTGCGATTTGGACATGAATCCCGTTTTGCGAGTCTGTAATAGCGATTCCTTAATAATCGCTATTACTGACTCGCAAAACGGGTCTTTGATGAATCTAGCTGCAAATGTATTTGCAAAATCGCATGGCTGACAACTCAAAACAATACACAATTAAATATAAAGACTAGTAAAAGGATCAAAATGCATATCCAAACATCTTTCTATTATTGTGAAGATTCAACATTTGACATTTGACTAGATTAGTGCATAAACATAAAAAAGTATGGCACTCAAGCCTTATACATATGTACATAAAACCCAACACCTCTATATAAATATCACAATAAAAACCAAACCTCACAGTGTATGGCATATAGTAGTGTCAATGGTACAAAAAGGGTGTTAGGACACTTAAAGTTAGAAAAAGGAGAAAACAGACAATCAAAAACAAAGAAGCTAAAAAGGTTAACTCTGGTGTCAAATTATTTACATGGGATTTTCGTGTTACACAAATCACGGTATAGTTCTGCACACATACAAGTACTAGACCTCACCACTGAACACTAATGTGAGAAATTGGGTTGTTGGTTGAGTGAGGTGTTAACCCTGCTCAAGCAACAGCCACAATGCCTGTCATGGACAGTCAATGCTATAGTGCGAAGATCCTGTGGGGCATCATGGACCTTCGTTGCTGGAGATTTGCGTTGGTGGTTACTGCTGCAAATCTCAGGTTGCTGGGTGATGTTGCTGGTCGGTGTGGGGCAGGTAGTTGGGTTCACCGGAGCTTCGCATCGGCAGCCAGTGTGGATGGCAAGATCTTGGCAAGAACAGACCCCTCTGTGGTCTTGAAAAGTCCAAAACTTCAAGACATCTGTTGAGATGGAGTTCAATTTATGCTACCCAAAGGTAAGGGACCTGAGGGGCATCTCTGGCAGATCAGGAACTCACTCTAGCAGAGACCATCAGGGCTCAGTCAGTTCCAGTTGTAAGTACAGTCAGTAGGTCACCTGGGCAGATGCAAGGATGCATCTGGAGCTTGCAATGTCCCTCTAGCTCACTTCACTTCAGTCTGAGATAAAGGGTGCAGGCTTAGACGTCCTTCTCAGCAAGTAGGGCAGTTCTCAAGCAACAGTGCAGCAGGGTGTCCTTCTTCTGCAGGATCCACAGATTCAGAAGTGTACTGAAAAGTGGGTCTTATTTTCATTCCTGGTGGCTTCTTTGAAATAGGAGACTTTCTAAAGAATTCCCTTTGAAGTGCTTGGAGCTTCCTGTCTCTCCTACCCTGGCCCCAGCCTTGCTGCATGAACAATAAAGTGGGATGAGGGCTTTTGTGTGAAGGTAAGGTCCAGCCTATTGATTTGCAAGTGGTGCAATGCCCAGCTCTACAGCCATCCTGTCAATGAAGGCCCATCCAGGCACATCAAATTCCTTTATTGTGTGACCATCTGGGAGGAATATACAAAGTCCAACTGACAACTACACCCAACCATGTGAGCCAGGAATAGGCTGCAGGCACCAAATAGGGCAGGAAAATACCACTTTTCAAAAAGTTGCATTTTCAAAACAATTTTTAAAATTAAAATCAGACTTTACAACGAAAGAAGATTTTAAATTAATATTTCTCAGACACCAAACACAAAATCTTTATTTCTTCACCATCAAAGGTTAACACTTATTAAGTGTAATAAGGCAATCAGCTGTTATCCTCCAGGACAGGTAGGCTTCACAGTAGTGAAAAACAAATTTGGGAGTGTTTTACTACCAGGATATGTTAAACTTAAAAATACATATTCAACCTTTTATGTACAATGCACCCTGCACTATAGGCTTCCTCGGACTTACCTTAAGGGTGACTTGTATACAATACAAGGGAGTGTAAGGTTAGGCAAGGGGGTTATTTTGCCAAGTTGATTTAGTTTAAAACTAAATACAAGCTGCAGTGGCAGTCCTGTGACATGATTTAAGGGTTACTTAAGTGGGGGCACATTAAGGGTTGCAGGCCCTCTAGTGCCATTTATTTACAGGCCCTGGTTATTTGGTATCCCCTTTACTAGGGACTTACAAGCAAAATGAATATGCCAAACAGGTGTAAGCCAATTTGACCATATGTTAGGGAGTGAGCACAAGCATGTTAGCACTGGTTAGTAGGGGTAAATTGCACAGAGTCCTAAACCCAACAAAAAAGAATTCATCAAAATAGGAGGGTGAAAGCAAAATGTTTGGGGGAAGAGCACCCTAAGGCTGTCAGGTCTGACACAGTTTAAATAGCAGTACAATATTTTTTTCCGTTAAAGTTTCTTCCAAAGACACCATTCACCTCGAACAAACTCTGTGTGTCCTCCAATTGTGCAGAAGCCCAGTCAGATTGAATCTGTACATATTACACTCTCAAACCCATTCTCCCCGCTTGCCAACCTAAATGAATTAGATTGAATGAATAATAGTCCTACCAGTGATAAGGGGAATGCGCCAAAGTCAGATGCTAGAATGGTTTTAACTATCCCCTATTTATCTTCGGGGAACCTTTTGATTAATTTGGTAGGTTGGAATATCTTGGGCATTAAGCCAAAGCAATCTAATATTGACTGGTTAACTCATGCGGAAACATTCAGCATTATCCTGTTTCAGGAATCTTGGGGCATATTTGCAATAAACTGACTGGGTGCTCTGTAGCTCAAAAATTAACTAACGCCGTGCTCCGGCTATTCACAAGAACCTGCACCCCTGCAATTCCCCTAGCACTGGCGCTAAATCCGGCTGCCTAGTGGCAATGCAGGCACCGGTTCGCCATAGTGTAAGGGTGTATTCACTGCAGGGAATGATTGTTCATGTGCAGGAAGGTGTCCCTTCATTGAAACATAAACAATCACTTATGGCAATTTGTAACTTCTATGTGTGCTGCTTTGTGCAGCATATATAAAAGTTGCAGCTCGTCATTATTTAATGATTGTTTATGTGCGGAAAAGGAAACCTTCCTGGACATGAACAATCACTGACGCAATTTTCTCTTTCTATGTGTGCTGCAAAATGCTGATCAACCATCATCTGACGTCAGCACTGTGTATCGATTGTATTTTTGCATTCTGTTTCTTGCAGCACTGTGTAAGCGGTAAAAACAGCACCACCTATGGTTCGCATTCAGCACCAAGGATAACCAGAATAACTCTGCCTCTGGGCTCCACAGGCTATATAAAGTAGATCTGACTGTTGTGGCCTGGTTCTAGGGCCTGCATGACTGTAACCCTGTAAGGGTTTCACTTAACTCGACCTGCAAGTGAGCGATTGTCACTAGTGGTTTTTGCCATGGACTGCATTGATTTTTTTGTCTATCTATTTTACTGCACTGATTTATTAATGCTTCCAAAATCTATAACTCCGGTTATATGTATGCCAATCCGTTCATTTTGGTGTTTAAATTAAGATAAAAATACACAATTTTTAAAATAAATTGGAGTTGGATTTCTTTAGATTCATGCCAATTATGTATTGTCCACCATGTGAGTACTATGAAATGCTTAACACATGTGCCTCTTGTAAAGCCTGACTGCACTTTGCCATTCTACCAGGTTGGATCTAAGGAATTATTAATGTGAATCCAAGGACCATTTTAGTGGTATTGTGATAATACATGGTAAGGTTATCCAGCCATACCATATAATATTCCACTTTCAAACACTGGTGTTACAGTAGTGGGGATATGAACCTGTGTTTCACAGTACCACTTGATCATAAGTGATTTTGCATGAGAAATCCTCCTAATTGACTTTAGCTCTAAAGAAATGTTTTCAATATGTTTTCGATTATTCTAATTGGATTGTTAGGTCCCAGTGCAGACCCCCATTATATTAGTACATTTTAAAAGTCATGGGGGCTTGTTAGCAGTATGGCGGTCCTGGGACCACCGTACTCATGGCGGTGGTCCAACCACCACCACCGCTGCAGGTATGCTTACTTCATTACGAGGGTGGTGGTCAGACTGCCACAGGACTGCCAACTCCACCGAGTATATTTCGAGTTGCATTTCCACTGCCCTGTAAAGAGTGGTGGACATGTGGGTGAATTTGCCCTTGGGGTGTGTGTGGGGGTTCATATTGTGACCCTGTATATTTGCACCTTTGTTCCTGCACTGTGTGGCATGCACAAGATGGTGCATGCCACACCGTTCAGGAACGTGCTGTAGGCGCAGTCATAGCAAGTCTGCTTGTAATGCTCTTCTATGAGAGTAACAGGCCGCCGTTGTGACACCGCCGCCTCACCCCCCGCCCACCCTGGATTCATCTTGGAATCTGGCAGGCGGTGCACCATGGGCTTACCGGTTCTCCTGGGAATGCAGCTTTGGCAGTCCTGCAGGAGGACCACCACACTCCTAATCAGGCCCGTAGTAAGTTAGGTAAGGTTTTTAAAGTTTTTCTAAATTTTTAATAAGGTCCCACCTACTCAGTAATAGTTAGGCACATTGGAGGCTGGTCAGTACCTTAACCTGGCAGTGATCCAAGCCCTGAGGATCATGGATCTGAGGGAGTTACATAGGGAGGTCCATGCCTCAGATGCTGATCCTGATGAGGATAAAATCCTAGCTCAAATTGATAATGATGGGGAAGGTGCTGAGGGCCATAGCTCTACATACTTCCCCAGAACCCCTTCACCAGTGGTAAGTGACTGCAGTCACTCTAGTAGACCCCACAATGGTGAGGTGGTAGGAAACCTTGAGAATACACTTGACCAACTCTCCCTGAAGGAGAAAAACCTTGAACTAGAGGAGAGGACACTAGCCCTTGAAGAGAGAAGGGTTAGGCTGGGCCTTAGGCTCAAAGATGGTGGCAGCAATAACAGTAGCAGGGAGAAGTAAGAATCCTTTGACTCTAAAATTCTCAAAAATATGGTCCCTAAGTTTAGTGATGGTTATGATATTGACAAGCGATTTGCAGCCTTTGAAAGGCCTGCACAATGAGAAGGATAGCACACCATCAGTGGGGCTCTCTACTTTGGTAGTTATTCTCAGTGAAGAGCAGAGCTAGTCTTCTGTCTTTTAATGAGGCGGTAGCTGAGTCTTACCAGCATGTGAATGAGACCTTTATAGAAGTATTTGGACTCACTACAGAAGAGTACATGGCAAAGTTCAGAGACATTCATTAAGGTCAAAACCAGACGGACTCTTCAGCGAAAGCACTAGATGGCTGGATAAAAGATAATTAGATGGACACTTATGATGAGCTGTTTAATTATGAAGCAGCACATTTTAAATAACTGTACCACAGAGAAATTACATCAGCATTTGATGAGTTCTAAGTTGTCAACTCCCAAAGAGCTGGGTAAGATAGCTGACAAATGGGTCGGACCAGGGTGTTCAGAAAGACTCATGGTGGGAGTGACCAGAAAAAAGATTCATAGACTCCCCAGAAGGGGAAGGAGGTGAGTCATAAAAAAGACAAAAAGAAGGAGTTCTCTAAAGGCCTCAAAATACTTCTCAGGAGTGTGGGCCTTAGGTTTCTCCCAGCACAAATGCAAGTGGTACAAGGGTAGAAACTGGGATCCAGTCATGGCTTATGGTTTATCTCATGACTGTCATCAGGCAGTTAATAAGAAAGGAGATGCAGCATGCTCCAAAAAGTCCCCCAATGGTGGACAGTCCAAGAGATAGGCTAATGTAGAAGTGGGGTAGAAGTGTACTCTGGAGAAGCCAGAGGTTACACAGAGACAACTTTAGTTTCCCTGGGTTGGCTGAATATTGAAGCCCTGGCTGTCTTGCCTCCAAGTGTGGTGAAGTATAGCTAAACGGATCAATGACCAATGGGGACTGAGGTAGAGGCTCTGAGGCATACAGGTGCCAGTGTCACTATGGTGACAGCTATGCTGATTTCCCCAGAACACATATTGTCTGGTATCAGTTACCAGGTTACCTATGATGACAATGAGACTATGCACCAACCAATGGTCTTGGTAAGCTTATAATGGGGAGAAGCACTGGCCCAACGAAGGTGGTTGTGTCCCCTGCCATCCCAGTGGAGTGTCTGTTGGGAAATGATCTTGAGACATCTGCATGGGCAGAGGTGGCGAGGAAGGCTCATGTAGAAATGCTGGGTCTCCCTGAGTGGGTGGGTGTTACTACCAGAGCACAAGCAGCACATCAGGGAAGTCATGGGATTTTGGATTCCAAAACAGTGGACCAAGTGACCCCAAAGAAGAAAAAGGGCAAAAGGTCTGCTAAGGCAGCTTCTAAGAAGTCATAGGACCAGGATGAGAGTTCTCCTGGGGGAGCTGCCCTTGTGCCTGAGGATGGAACTGCGGATGATGGAGTCCAGCCTGACTTTGCGGAACTCTTAAGTGCAGGGGGACCTCCCTGAAATGACCTATACCAAAGGCAAAAGCAGTACCCTATTCTTGAATGCCTTAGGCAGCAAGCTACAAGACAAGAACAGTAGGCAGCAAGCTGCAAGGCAAGTAGAGGGAGATGGCAGTGGTCCCCAGAGAGCCTTCTGGGAGAATGGGGTTCTGTACACTGAGGCCAGAGATCCAAAACCACATGCTTTCAGGAGAGTGGTGGTCCCCAAATGAACAGAGAGCTCATCCTTCCTTTGGCTCATGACATCCCCCAAGCTGGACATCTGGGTCAACCCAAAACTTGGGTCGGGTTGTTTTCCCATTTTTAATGACCCCAGATGTCTAAAAAAAGTTTTGTTGCTCCTGTGTGACCTGTCAAGTCAGTGGCAAGAGAGGCTCACAACCAAAGGCTCACAGTAAGTCTGAATCATTACCAGTGGTTGGGACTCCCTTTGAGAGGTTAGAGATTGACATTGTTGGTTCCCTTGACCCTCAAACTGCATCTGGGAATACGTTTATACTATTTTCAGTGGATCATGCCACTCGATACTCAGGGGCAATCCCCCTCAGGGCTGCAACTGCTCCTGCATTAGCAAAGGCCCTCCTAGGAATCTTCACAAGGGTTGGTTTCCTAAAATGATGGTCTGTGATAGAGGAACTGACTTCATGTCTGCATACCTAAAAGCTGTGGGATGAATGTCGTGTGAGATACAAGTTCCATACCCCTTATCACCCTCAGAACAATGGTTAGGTAGAAAGATTTAGCAAAGCAATGAAAAGCATGATAATGGGCCTTCCTGAAAAACTCAGGAGGAGCTGAGATGTCCTGTTTCACTGTCTACTGTTTGCCTACAGAGAGGTGCCACAAAAGGGAGTTGGATTCAGCAAATTTTAACTTTTTATTTGCCCATTACTATAAGGGGTCCAACGAGACTTCTAGGGGAAGGATGAGAGAGACCTTCTTTCAAAGAGTGGACTAGGTACTGGGCCTTCATTCATGTATGACAGAGTACATACAGAGGGCAAACAGGAACCTAGAGGCCAGCTAGGAGCTTATCAAGCACTGGAATGATCAAAGATTAGCACTGATGGAGTACCAACCAGGTCTTCTGGTGTGGGAGTTGGATCCTGTGGATCCCAGGGTCCTCTAGGATAAGTGTACTGGGCCCTATCCAATCTTGAAGAAGAAGGGGTATGTCACTTACTTGTTTGACTTAGGCATCCCAAGGAGTCCTCATAGAGTTCTCCATGTAAATTGCCTAAATCCTCACCAAGACAGAGATTATATAACCATGCTCATGGTCATTGATGGAGGGCAGGAGGAGTAGGAAAGTGAGCCCCCTCCCTGATACCCTGTCAAACAGCCCCAGGATGGGTGGGCCACTTGAAGGTGTTGTTTTGTCTTACACCACTACTGTATAACAGCACGCTGCCGCAGGCAAGTCTTAGGTCAGTTTGCTGAGCTTTTCTCCTTGACCCCTGGTCAGACAGCATTGTTGACACTGGTGACAGCCACCCTATCAAAAACAAGATTTACAGGTTGTCAGACAAGTTAAGAATGCATTAAGATGGTGGTCAGCAAGATGTTAGATTTGGAGGTTGGGGTTATTGAACCTTCTGACAGTCCCTGTCCTAGCCCAGTAGCACTGGTCCCCAAACCTCATACCGAAGGTGGGATACCTGAGATGAGGTTCTGTGTGGATTACAGGACTCTTAGTGTAGTTACCAAAACTGTTGCTTACCCCATTCCAAAAGCTGATAACTGATTGTTTTCAGTTTTCATAAACTTTTATTCGATTACCACTTGTTTGCAATCATAAAAAGTACACAATAAAAACAGTAGACATAAACAAAACAGTTTTTCAATTAAAAGGAGAATAATAATTTCTACTTTAGGACGCAAAAGTTTAGAAAAGAGAAATTAAATTAAAATATAAAAATTATAAGATAAAAGTACGTCAGTTTTAAGGTGGAAATTTCATGTCAGTCATAAGCTTGACGTATTTTGATACTAGCTTTTAAAAAAGTGACTATGCACTTCGCAACATGTGGCGAGTCCAAAAGCTGCAAGAAGAGGAATGCAGGGTGACATAGTCTATGACCTGAGGATTGGAGAAGTGGGAGAATCCAGGATTTTCGTGGTGATTTATAATATTTGCAAAAGAAGATAATATGGATTGTTGATTGTGAAGAAACTCCATCACATGGGCAGTTCATGAGAGTGCGAGACCAGTTTTGAACTTCGGGAAAGGAAACTAAACGGAAAAAGGTATTGAAACGAAATCTTGTCAGAAGATATTTCTCGTGGTTAGACAGATAGTAAGTCAGATAGGGTTGCATGCCTTTAACAGTTTGAGTTGCACAGATTTGGTTGTTCGAAGTTTTTGTAATCTCCATCTGATTGCGCAGTTCTCTCAAATGGACCAAGCACATCTTCTTTAGCTCTTTTCTGGAGATGTCTTCGACACTAGGTGGGTCGTCAAAATAAGACCTGCGGCCAAGATCATTGAAAAAGTTCCGCACATAAACCAACCAGGGGATCCTGTGCCAGTTGGTTAAGGCTATACAGTCCGTGATCAAAGATCGTGTCAGATGGCACTCAGGTTTAGACCATATGCGTTGCCACAATAGAATTGGTTGGGAACGAATCGTATCTATAATATATTCAATACCAAGCTCATTGTGTGAAGCATAGTTCGGGGCGCTTTGCGGAAGGGCCAGCAGATATTTAACAAAACCGTTCTCTGTTATCTGTATGGGGTCTATGTGGCCATACCCCCAAACGCCTGCACCATAGGTAGCCACACTATGGCATTTAGCATAGTAAATCTTCAGGAGTTCAGGTGGAGCGGGTTTGCCTAACTTTCTCGAGAAGGAGACCAGGGCCGATGTTGCTCGCTGGAAGAGAAGATTTCTACTGGCCGTAGCCTGTCGCCAGTTCAAGGAGTCATCCACGAGGATGCCCAGGTAAGGGTAAACAGAGGTTTTCTCCAGTCTTGTATTGTCCACCAATATTGGTTTGGGATTGTTGACCCTGGGACCAATATGCATGGTAAATGCCTTTTTTATATTGATTTTCAGGCCAAGTGAACCCATAAAGCTGCAGTATTTGTTGAGTTGTTTTTGAAGTTGATTTAGCGTTCGGGCTAAGATGACGCAATCATCTGCATATAGCAGTATCGGTAACTGATTGACAAACTGGGTGCAGCCAATTTCTTGAGTACCTTTGATTTAACATCAGGGTACTGACAGATTGCACTTATCCATAGATAAAAATAGAGGTCAGCATTTTTGACCCAAGAAGGCCTCCACTAATTCAATGTTATGCCTTTTAGATTTAAAAAAATGCACCTGCCTCCTTCCAGAGGTTGGTGAATAGAGTTCTTTTAGTTTTGGATGACTTTAGTGCAGCATGTCTGGATGATATAACTATTCTTAGTTCCACCTGGGAGGATCTCCTGGTCCACCTCAAAGCAATCCTTATTATCAAGGCCAGCAACTGCCAGGTAGGGCAGAGCTCTGCTGTGTACTAGGGCACCTTGTAAGTGGAGGCGAAATCCAACCTCTACAAGCCAAGATCCAGACTATTCTGGTCTGGGAAGTTCCCAAAATTCAGACTCAAGTCAGGACCTTCCTTGGCTTGACTAGGTACAGGAGGTTTGTGAAGGGTTGTGAACCCATTGTAGCCCCAATCACTCAACATACCTCCAAGAAACAGCCTAAGAAGTTCATCTGGACCATAAGATGCAAAAAGGCCTTTGACACCCTGAAGGAGGTTAAGTACTCAGCACCTGTACTGAATGCACCTGATCATGGAAAGCAGTTCATTGTCCACACAGAAGCTTCTAAACTTGGGATTGGGGCAGTGTTGGCACAAACAAATGAGGAGGTCCAGGGTCAACACTTGCCTATATTAACCGGCGACTCCTTCCTAGAGAGCAGCGTTGGAGTGCCATTGAGAGGGAAGCCTTTACTGTGGTTTGGTCCCTGAAGAAGCTGAGACCATACTTATCTGGGACTCACTCCAAGGTTCAAACTGACCACAGACCTCTCAGATGGCTGAGGCAGATGAGAAGAGAAAACCCCTAACTGTTGAGGAAGTTAATTTCCCTACAGGGTATGGACTTCACAGTGGAACATAGACCAGGGACTGACCATGCCAATGCAGATGGTCTTTCTATGTTTGTTCACTTAGACGATGAGAACTATCAGGAGATAGATTAGTGGCTGTCACCTGTCGTCTGGGGGGGGGGGTCATGTAGGAAAGTGCCTTTTTATGCCCCCCCCCACTTCTTGCTCCAAATGCTGATGGCTATGGCTCTGATAGTGTACTGGAGCCTTCTGCCCAGACCCCAGTGCCTATGCTCTCACAACTTTTATGTTCAACTTGGTAATGCTAAATTGGCAAAGACTTTACAATCTTATAAGTCCCTAGTATATTGTACCACGGGTACCCAGGGCATAGGTGGTAAAGTGGTCTCCAGGACTAGAGCATGGTTTTGTGCCATCCTGGGTGACCAAGGCAACCTACTGGCAGCAGGCCAGCCAATGCAGACTGCAAGAGCCTGGAGCAGTGAAACCTGCTCAAACTCAAATGTGCCCTCACCATGTGTGGCGCAGTCAATGCACTGTCTTTAATATATGCCAGGCACTCTTAAGGCCCAGAAGGCAGGGTGCATTATTTTAAAGTTTTGATACATATAAGTGCAAGCCTATATGTCGATATAGTGGCATTCTCTATTGGATACTACTATAAGTGTTAGCGGTCCATAGGATAACATTGGCTGCTAACTGGGCACTCTCGAGATTAGCAGCTCCGCTGTCATATCACTAAAATATGTCATGTTTGGTATCAAACAATGTATATTCTCACCCCTAACCTGCTTCTAGTTCCCTGGGTGATTGAATAAAGCTTTTATAATGCTTTATTGATTGATGGTTTGATTAAAAAAAGCAATACTTTTTAAACATAAACTTAGAAACATTTGAAATTGCCACCCTTTCTCCACTGTAGAAAATGACATTTCTGAACTAAGAAGCAAGCCAATTATCATGAAGCCTTTACAGACTGCCAATATTGTTTCTATAGATGGAGCAAGACTATTGTAAAATAAGCCACATATAAGACAGGTTTGTACAGCACCCATTCTAAATGGATGTATATCAATGTGGTCTCTAATATGTTGATGTAGGAAAAGGAGGCTGAGCACAGTTAAATTATTGGTTAGGATAACACAATTTGGTCAAAAAGGGAAACTGGTAAATATGCCAGGTTTCCTGGCTCGACACTGTGCAATTGACCTACAAGATGGGTGTCTTTTTCCCTCCAAAGAACAGTATTTTGTGTTGATTTCTTGGAGGAACTAAATTAGTAAACATATGTAATACCACACACTGAATCAAGCAGACACTAGAAGTACTTCTAGAAAATAATTTAACTATTAAGGTGAGCACTAAGTTAAGGGAGGCAATCCTACTCTGTTTTTTATGCTTCTATCACCAACTTCCCCAGACTCAACAAAGGCACACAGAGCAAGAGAAGCTCAAGTTCCTCAACACCCCAGAAAAGGCAATGCAAGATTTCCAAAACAAACAGGTCTTGTAGATCCTACAGATTTACAGGTCTTGACGGATACAATAGGGAAGTCCAAAGTGGCTTGGCATACAGACTTCTACACAGAGCTCACTTGTGACTGCAGGTTTTATTTTTTGGACTTTTGATTCACCTCTGGCAGAGGGGTGCTGCAGTTAAGATGGGCAGAGGGTCAGGGCCCATTCAAACCATCTTCCATCAACCATTGGAGGCTGGATTGTGCAGAGAGATGGCCTCTGAGGGTATCTCTGTTACTTTCTCCAGCTTCACCAGGTTAGTTTCAGCGCGCACAGCAGTTGATTTAGGTAAGAGCGAGGAGAGAGAGAAGGAGAGAGATGGAGATTAGAGAGGAGGAATGGAGCAGTCTGAAATGTTTTGCCAGATGCGATACCGGCTTTCAAGCACCCTCTACATTTTTAGATTAACCAGTTGTGCACATTGACATTTCTTTCAGGAAGCAGACCCCCTGGCAAGAAGGCTTGTTTAGCTGTCTGCCCCTCCCTCGGTTTCACAGCACAATAATCTACCTACCTTACATTTTTGCTGAAGCATTTCAGCTCTCTGAATTATCTGCCCTAAGAAGGTTGTGTTTCGCAAGAAGTAGGCAAACTACAGGGCAGATTTACAAGAAACGGACGCATCTCTGTCTTATAGCAGAGATCTGTCAGTTTCCTTGCACCATGCCAAACAACCCTTGCACCACCATGGACGAGTCATATTTACAATGCAGCGCACAATGGCGCAAGGATTAACAGATGTGCCATGCATCTGTTGGTGGAAAGGTAATGCATTGCTGGAGTCGTGTCACAAGCACGACGCAACTCCAGCAATGCTCAGGAAGGCCTATGCCTATTGTGCTGCGGCACTCCTAACGCCTGCTTCAATCACGCATTAAGTTTTGATGCAGTGGCATCGTAGAAGTGAAATCTTGTAGATCTCACTGCATCACTTTTACTGGGCTTTCTTGCACCGGAAATCCTACTCTGCATACATTATACCTGACGCAGGTATAATGTGACGCTGGGCTTTACAACGTGATGCATCTCCCTAGATGCGTCACGTTGTAAATGTGTCGCAACATGGGTAATTTTTTACACCGCTGGTGTGTCACAAAAGTGATGTATCTGCGCCGCAGACGTGTCGCTTTGGGGGTTGTAAATCTGCCCCTACATTTTTAAATTAAGTACGTATGGCCATGTTGTGCCCCTCACATTCCACCCACTTAGACCACTGTTTACATTTCCAAGCAAATTAGTTCTTACCGCAAACGTGAAACTAAACTGCCAGTGGCTCTCTAAGTATTTTCAGCCAGTTGCTCAGGCCATTTTTTAGGTCGAGCCTAGAGTCAGCTTGCAAGCGCTGCCTGGGTGAAGATCTGCTGTAGTTCAGTACGTGAGGGAAGCCCCGCCCATATTTTTCATTGGCTTGTGTCTTTGTCCCATGTAAATTCTGCCTTCAGATTAATTTATAGGCTTGTTAGTCCCTCCTTTTAACGGCCATGTCATCATTTGTATCCTCCCATGTCTACGGCTCCTTTACTGCGAGTGTTACCTTGTACGTGTTATTTAGACTGTGAGCACTATTTTCTTTAATGAAGTTCTCCTAGTGCCTTCTCTACTCTCCCTCCCTCCCGTTGTCCGTGCCTTCTCACCCCCACCACACTCATTTCTTTGCCTTCTTGCCCCTTCTCCACTTCCCCCACCCGCACTCCCATTGTCATGCCTTCTCCCCCCTCACCCCGCCTGCAATCCCGTTGTCCGTGCCTTCTCCCCTTCACATCCGTTGTCCATGCCTTCACCCCCCTCACTCTCATTGTCCATGATGACTTCCGTTTGCAATGCAATAGTTCTTGCGTAAATGCGAGGCCTATTGCATTGCAAATGCTTGTTAAAACAGAGGTCATACTGCTAATAAAAACAACAGCCAGGTGACAGCCCTCTGTGGCATCGAAAATTTAAATTACTGTAAGTTGTTACGAATTTTCCTAAATCATAAAGAAATTTGCAAATATGTACCAAAGCTTTGTGTAGATTTTGCTTCCATTCAGCTGAATACATTTTTGAACACCTTGTACATTGTCTCGCACAACGTTTAACTTTAGTACTATGACGAGAACAGACACCGTTCTAAGATGGTAGAGACGTTTAGCGAATGTAAAGTCCGCTCCGTTGCTTTAACGTAATGTACACATATAATAAAAGCTGTCTTCGAAATGTTAAATGCAGCTTTGATATCTGTGTTTTGTGTCTATTTCATTAAACTGAAAGTGAATTTCCATTATAAAAACATTTTAACCCCTTGTGTGCTCAGGATGGCCCCAGGCTGTCCTACGTCACGGTGTGCAGGTGCTCAGGATGGCAGGGGGCCGTCTGAACGCTGCTGATTCCCCAGCCCGGCGCAAATTTCTCGCCTGTGCGGAAGAATTAATTAGTGGGCGGAGTTCGGACGGCCCCCGGTCGCCCTCTGCACACGAAAAGGGTTACCCCCCCAATTAAATCCTCGCACCGCTGCGGAATTAGCGCTGCAGGGAATGGGTTAATAATGTATTCTTGTAGAGAATTAAATGAGAGTAATCATTCAATTGGTATCACTAGCAGTATACCAGTTTTATTAAGAAGGTAATTTTCAATACTATATCTAAATTGCTGTATACCTGCTCTCTGTTTACTGAATGAAAATAAATACAATTCAAAGAAGGCCGACACAGTAGACTCTAGTGGTCCTCCAAATTAATTGGCAAGGCTGTACTGTATGACAGAGGCCACGCAGGAGTGACACCCCTTGTGGGCGCGTCTCGAATCTGGAGCAGCTGCTGCGGGCTGCAGCAGAAGGGTGAGCGACTTGCTGCTTGTGCATGTGGAGGGTGTGCGGTGCATGTGCTGGGAGGGTTCTCACTAGATAGGAGGAGCAAGCAACAGCCTAGCGGTGAGAAAGAGGGCACGAGTGCTTGAACAGAAGGAACCAGCATGCAGGTACAGAGCCGGGATCCTAGCTCACCGGGGGAATCTGCTTGTGTTGTAAGAGATCATCCTTTCAGGGACATTCAAGGTGACAATGGAGGGGTGGCAGTACTGATTAGCTGGACATGCCAACTCTCTTATGTTAACTTCAAAATAATCCTACGCACAAAGTGCTTGGGATTATTTTGAAGCCTGGTGCCTGGGGCTTCAGCTCCAGCTCGAACATTCACAAGACATGATCCTTGCACCCAAGGTTTAATCGCGCAATGTGCCCTCAAGTGCAGCTGACATTGCCTTCTATTTAGGTTTTAAAAAACAAAACAAAATTAAAAGGCATTGTTATTTACAATGTCAATAGCTTCAACTTGCATAAATGTGAGACCTATTGCATTGCAAGTACTTGTTTTACTTTCATTGAGAAGCCTACTGACAAGAGCTCAAAGATGGAACAGGCAAACTCTGCACCAGCAGCACTCACAGTGGCTCGGCGACAACCCTGGAGCTGCTGCTGTTCTATCACTCTATAAAAGCCCATGGAGGACTGTGTGTGTGTGTGTGTGTGTGTGTGTGTGTGTGTGAGTGTGGAGGGAGGGAATGTAGACTGAAGGACTGGGAGATGTGACTCACAGCCAGGCTGAATCTTTCAGTGACTCGCTCACCAACAAGCCAATAATGGACTGGTAGCTATAAGAGGAAGTGGAGGCAGCCCTGCCAAGGTTCATACATTGCGGGTTAGTCTACTGAATTTTAGTGCCTGTCTCCTGCATCACTGCGCTACATTGCAATGTCACGCATATTTAGTTCTTCAGTGCATTGCTCGAAACCTCTGCTTTCAGTGAGGTAGTGCAGCCAGTCCTATCGCTGAATTCAATATGTTTTGTGCCCAAGGCAATCAGTTCATTAGCCGAGGTCAGGGTGCAGGAGAGGTGCCTCTGATCAATGGATACCACATTCAGCTTGTTTACATTGATCATGTTCTCAGCGACCTGCGTGGATGTGTATTGGTGGGCCGGGTATGGGTATGAGCAGCAAGGCAGCACTTGGGAGTGCAGCTCTGCCATTACGTTTGGGACCAACAGTGGCCCATAACATCCCAAGGCTCGTGCTCAGGCCTTAGCTGGTGAGCTATCTGACTGTAAAAACTACTCCATGCCCGAGAAAACCATGCGTAACCTTCCTGTCAGATGTCTTTTAACTTCTAGAAAGATTTTTCAGTGCACCATGATGCCCTGTGGTCACTGTGGGGCCTTTTTATGCGAATGTCAAACAGTGCAGTGCATCAAGTTACCTTACTGCGCTGCGTGACAGGGAAAGGGCAGGAATTCTACGTATTTAGGGCAGTGCAGCGCATTTATGCCTTTTCCCTTGTGCTGGCTGCCTTTTGGCAGCGTAGCGCCAACAGAGGCACCCTTAAACCATGATGCAAGGGTGCCTGCGTAGCATGCAGGATTGTTTTTGTGCAGGAAGGGATACCTGAGAGGCTTTTTCTATGTGGCCTCTTTCTATGTGTGCTGCACATAGAAAGAGGAAAACAGCAAGGAGAAATAAAGATATTTCCCCCCTTTATGCCTCTCTTTTTTTGGCACATTACCAGGCTTACCTGTTCTTGTAAATCTGCAAATGCGTCAAAATCCATGGATGTTGCGTTGCCTCCCTAGTGCAGATTAATGCAACACAGTGATTTGCGCTGCGTTACGCTACCTGAGATTTATGTAGCCACGTAGGGCCACACAAGGTTGCCTTGCGTGGGTTCATAAATTACATTTAAGGTTTACGTTGTTGGTGCAAGAGCGAAGCAAACCGGCTAATAAATAGATGCCTGTGTGTGGGCACTGCAGTAGTTCAGTAAGAGCATTAGATCACCACCCACATTAGACCTGCAGAGACAGTCTGGAACACGAAAACAGCACCTCCTTCCTACCAGGGGTGTAACAAAGGCCCCCGCAGCCTCCGCGTTGCGGTGGGGGGCCTGACCTCCAGGGGTCCCCTCCGAGAAAGCGCAGCCACTAAGCACTACACACGTCCATCTGGGATGTGTATTGTGGTTACCTTACGCTGGCTGTCTTTGCTTCTGACCTTGCTGAACTCGCCTAATCAGTCATCATAAATTAAATTATGCCCGGTGTGCAGATGCGTCCGCTTCTGCATGGTGGTCTTCACAACCTTTTATTCAAGGGCTATTTCTTAAGGAGCGCGTGTACTCTGTATAGCACTCCGCTATCTCCTGAATGAGGAAATGTAAATGTATTTACATAATAAAGCCAATGCTTATTTAATCGAATAATATGCCGCATAATTTGAGATTCCATGCAGCATAAATAATTCAAACTCTCCTAGTAATCTTCGAGGCACTTCAGATAGCAACTCATTTCACTTGCTGTGCGTGCGCTCAGTAGCTAGTTAACATTTCTTATTGTTTCTGCACCTAGAATAACAACACAGAAGCAAGAGCGACTGGAATAAAACGCAATATTCGAATTGTTTCAGACTATTGGTGCTGCACAGCAGTATCTAAAGAGGAGGGAGGGAGGGACTGCATATGCCAATTCTATACGATGCATCTTTTTATGCGGTTGTACATGTTGAAGCAGCACATTGATTGATTCAACAAGGTAATCTGTGATCTTCCCCAAAACAGTGGCTTCTATTTCCGCACTGTTGTTTATCTCATCAGTACTGCTTTCTCGCTCAGGCCGGCAGTCAAATATGTAATCAAACAAATACGCGAAATCTGTAGCAATTTTACACTGACTGACTCCATTTTGCCTGCCACTACAAAATGGTATAAAGAAACCATCATGCTGCAGTAAGGAGAGCCTGAGGCCAGACCACATCCATCACTTAAGAGGCATTGATTGGTACAGGTACCGTACAGTAGAAATAACACCGGCCTTCCGCTTTGTAGTTTCTACCTAACTTTTCAAAACGTTCCCATTACAGTTTGCTTTGCATTGCCTGCTAAGCAATCTCGTTGCTATCTCTGAATAATTATAATACTGATCTGTTGAGAATAAGACCAGATTTACCGTACCACACTTAAATGCCCACCACTACGACCCCCCCCCACACACGAGATCACTGAATTGTACTGATAAAGCAGGAGATAATTGTATGTTATGGTTACATGGCCAGTGTCGTATCTAAAACCCAGTGATGCCATTAAAGCCAAGAAATGCTGGGGAGAAGGGAAAGGAAAGGGGTGAATAATGGAAATTGGGAGGAGAAAGTAGGGGGAGATAACAAGAAAGATGGCCTGTTCACTCATAAGCTTGATAAAGGGCCCATTTTGCCCTTTAGGAGCTGGTCCAGGTACACCATTGTACAGTAACCCAGGTCTGTGAGGTGCAGCACTCGTAGATATTTCTGCCTAGAGAGTTCTTAAAATGCATTTGTGAGAAAATCCACGCAGGGGCCCTACTGCTTCTCAAACTGTTGCAGCTGGTGGTTTACTGTAGCTGAGATCTTTTCCATGATCAGGGTGTGGTATAGCTTGTGAAGCCAGTCAATATCTTCCGTCATGTCGCCCATACCCCAATGACCATTCAGTGTTTGCATGTGAATTACAGATGAGCACGTTGTTGGTGTTGAAACAGGTGGGCGGAAAAGGAAAAGCTACAGAAAAAGTCCCACTGCCATTAGCACATATAAAATGTTTTTTAGATACATATTGTTCATACTGACTGCTGAGACATTGTTAGATAAGTCGCTGTCGGCCTCAGATTCCTCTAAATTAAAATCCGGTTTCATCTGCTTTATTGAATCAAAAAAGGTCATTTTTGTTGGCTCTTTGGGCTCAGTGCACTTTCCTACCACTAACCAGTGCTAAAGTGCTTGCGCTCTTTCCTTTCAAACATGGTGTCTTACACCGAATTGGCAATTTTAAATTACTTGTAAGTCTCTAGAAATGTGGTGGTTCTACATGTATCCAGGGACTGTACATTAAATGCTGCTAGTGGTTCGGCAACACTTATTGTGCCACCCACTTAAGTAGGCTATTTAAAGATGTTTCATGTCAAGGCCAGGGCCTTTGTGTTAATTTTTCATACTTTCTGGCTAGGGTGCCGTTTTGAGACATTTCCATGCCTTCTGTCAGCCTGGGTGCTTATGTGTGACGTTTCCATGCTTTCTGGCCTGGGTGCTTGATTATGTATGCTATTTCCATAGTTGCTGGCCTCAGTGACCTGGAGCTGGAGGCTCATGTGTGACATTTCCATGCTTACGGCCTGGGTGCTTATATGTGACGTTTGCTTGCTTACTGGCCTGATGGTGTGACCAGGTCTGGCTCAGTGCCTTGGTGCTTATGTGTGACATTTCCACAGTTTCTGGCCTCAGTCAGCGGCTTGTGTGCTCATTTGTGACATCACATCAGTGCTTAATTTGTGACAACATGAGTGACAATTTACTATGCTTTAAAAGTTAATACAATCTAATATGTAATGAAAAATGTGTTAAAAAATGCTTTGTTTTGACCTTTCTGTCTCTCAAATTTTCTAGGGGAGGACAAGTTCAACCCCCCAAACTCCCCTAGTAGTGGTTGCTCACTGTGCTTGCTCGCTACACACCATGTGGGGGTTGGTCTCACTTTTACTTTGCTCATTCTGATTCACTACTTGTGTCTATTTTTGATGCTCTCTGAAAGGATGTCTATGGTACATTTGACTGGGTGGCTAACCTGGTGCTCTTTAAGGTCATCATCTACTATTTACTGTACTTTGAAAGTTGATACAATTGACGTGCTGTAAAATTCACCATTTTGGTCTGTCGTTTTCAAAAAATTTCTAGGGGGGGGAACCCCCCAAACTCCCCTAGTAGCAGTCGAGCTCGCTCGCTGCGCTCGCTCGCTACACGCCAGGTGGGAGCTGTTCTGCAGAAATTTGCCAGGGCTGCTTTCAGTTCCCAGTCCGGCCCTGCTTCACGCTTAGGGTGGGCCATAGGGTGGGGCTGCGTTCAGTGGCATTGCCATGCGCAGTTAAAATAGTGCACGTGACGTGAGGCATCCGAGGCAGCAAGAGGGACCATGCAGCCATATTTTCATAATTGTTAGTGAACCTCGCCCAGTCTTCTGCCGCCTGTGCCTGCCAACAAAGCTGCAGTGCAGGCCTCAGGTGAGTCCATCGGAGTTTCAGTTAGAGGGTGGGGTGGGCAGGCAACATTTCAGAGCAGGAAAGGGGGAGATTCTAAGGAAAATGTTGGGGGAATGTATTTTCACCATTGAGTTCTATTGACCGGAAAGAAATTTCTGGCGGGAGATAGGAAAAACAAAGCAAGGCTTGGCTTTAAAAATCGGGATTCGCCAGCCTGGATCCAGCCGGTTGGCATAAATGGGCATACTGGACATGACACCATACTGGACATGACACAGTCACTTTATGGGCAGGCAGCGTAAAACGAAATATAGGCCCACAGCCCTCGTGCTCCAGCGCCCCCTCAGCCATTCAACGTAGCTGTAGCTGTGGCACACACAGCACTACACTGTCTCGCCGGCGTTGCACCAATTCAATAGTTGCATCATAAATTAAATGGTGCGTGGGTGCAGGTGACCTGAGCTCCCAGCAGCAAGAGGGTTGAAGGAAACTTCCTCGAGGCCAGCCAGAGATCTCTACTTCTAAAAGAGGTTAATGTAAATATGGCAAAGTGAGGTTGGGCTCTGCACGCTGGTGCAGGATGTTAAAGCTAGCCTGGAACAATGCATCTTTTTTGTGCAGAGGTGTTTGGTCTTATTAGTGAAAAGAACATGGGGAATATTCTGAAAGTGGTCTCTTCCCATACGTTTCATGTGCTACGTGAAACCTTGACTGCCAAGTGTTAGCCTGCACTATGCTGAGTGTCATGAGTTTCACTTCAAAACAAAAGACTTGCTATCAGTTTTCTCATGAATCGATCTAAAGCATACATTTCCGCCCATAACTATGTCAGCAGGAGTTTACCTTTGCTCTGAAAGTTTAAGAATAGAATCCAGTACTGTTCTTGGGAAGGGTGGCCCAGCATGGAAGTAATAGAAATAGAGACATATTATGTTTTTCAGTCATAAAATCGCTCCGTCTAATGTATTTCCATTTGGTGTTTTATGGTGTTTCCAGTGCAAAGAGAACATTTACTGTACTTTAGATTTTCCTTTTTCCACTGCCCTTTAGCTAATTTGTAAAATGAAGAAAGTAAATACTTTTTTCCTTAAGCATAGGCAAAGTGGGCTCTGGCTCAGGGCCCCAGACTTTCAAGGCCCCCCCAATAAAACCAGTATTGTTACACCACTGCTTCCTACACTCTACCAGCCGTGATCAAGTGTCCTGCTTCTGCAAGCCTGTGGAATGCTGCTGTGCTTAAACATTTCTGAGTGTTTCCATTTACTGCAGACAAAAATGGAACAAGAAGTTAATGTAGTAAATCGAAAGACGTATTGAATTGCCTGAGGCTAAATATTTCATGTCTAGGAGGCAAGTTAAATAGAAAAAAGTTATTATAAAAGCTTCGTTTTTGCAGATCACATTTGTTCTGCATTAGAAAACCCAGTCAATGATGAAACAGACAACAACCAAAAATGTATAAAGGTTCAGATTTTGGATTGCTTTAGATTACTAGTCTCTGTGTGCGCAGCCACTAGCCATCCCTGTTTATATATAGGATAAAGTAGTCCCTGTTGTACATTCTTTGTATAGCACAAGTGACTGAGGAGTTCTGTGTACATACAGAGAAATTAGGTCGAAGGCTGAGTTTCTTCATAAGGTCAAGGAGCATCGAGGTGACTTGTAATATCCTTATAATGTACTGAAGGGGATTCTTTATTCCTTATAATTAGGGTTCCCGTTTTTATGGTATTTATTTTTGGGACATTTGTGTCTGTATTCATCCATATTTATTTTTGCTAATTGTATCTGTGTTTATCTATATTTACTTTAGGTTTTGTGAAAAAATTAAGCTGAAAGTAGTATATTTCCACATTTATTTAATCCACAAATGTACACTTCTACTTGGATGCCTGATGCATTTCCATAACATGTACACCCATAAATGGTAAATCAGTACACTGGTATGAAAACATACACATTTGAGTATCAACATTGGGCACAATCTTAAGTCCCATTACAAAATGTATCTCGTATTTAACTTCCTTGCCTGTTAATCTACACAGGTATTGGCCTGGCAGTCATGACTAACAGAATTTATATTCACTCAAAAACACAACCTAATTTCCGCTTTATTCCACATGTAAAAATAAATAAATATAGGGAAATTATTTTTTGTCTGCACTTATTTGTAACAATCAGGAACATTGGAAAACAGGGAGCCTTACTTATAATACATGGTCAAGCCATCATCCTTCCCACAAACTACTTAAAGGCTCAATGTGCTTCTTTTTCATCTGAAAGAGATATGATATTTGTAAACATGAAGAATAAAAGTAGAAACTCTAGTACAAAATTAAACACACAAAAAAGTAGTTGGTTACTTGTTGCAAAAATATATTAGAACCTTTTCAATACAAGTAAGATTTAAAACAAAAAAACACTGTAGCTCAGAATTTATAGAAAATGCAGAGAAATTCTAACATTCCTAAAATTACCTAGGGCCACATGTATCAGTATTGGAAATGGCAATTACCTAATTGCAATTCTCTGTGAATTTCAAGTAGGTCATTGCTATTCCTAATGTATGAAATTCCATGAGTTGTATTTAGCGATTCCTAGAGGGTCACAAATCGACCTACTTCATGAATATTAATGAGGTAGGTCTCAATTTGTGACCTATTAGGAATCGCTAAAATCACAGTGATGGTGACCTGCTCGGGTTTAGGTATTAGAAAGGGACCCCCTAAATAAACCCCTTCCTATTGCCGAATCGGTATTTAGTCGCAATTCCAAATTACGATTCAGTAACATGTTACTGAATCGCAAATCGTATATACCAAAATGCATTTTACCAGTCGCAAATGTTCCGATTCTGCTAATCGGGCTGTTAGCGCCCGGTAAAATGCATGATACAAGTGGAACTTGGAGCGTTGAAAAAAAGAAACATGTTGCCATAAATATCTCCTTCCTTCCGATCAGTTTCCATCTAGAAAAATAGATCAGAAGAAGGAAAAGGCATTTTTTATTTTGTTTTTCGAACTGCAGCTTTAAATATGCATTTGTCCTACCTTTCACCCTAGCTGCTGGCTCTAGCGGGCATTGTGACTAAGAATAAGTGATTGCAGTTGAGAAGCAATGCCATTTCTTTATTACAGGCAACTACAGACAGAAAACTAGAGACGGGATTTTATACAAGGGCTGAATGCTTCCATGCATTATAAAAGTCTTAAAGACATTCCAGGCGTTCCAATCTTTTTTAGTACTACAAAATCAGCCCATGAAGACCAGCCGCCCCTTTGCTCACATTAAACGTTTTTTTTTTCAATTAGTGCTGCTGTACTTAATCAAACTGTGCTTCTGTTGTTCTACCCTTGTGGTTAATCTTGTTGCATTTTGTTGACATTTTCGCCCAACAAGATGAGAAAAGGTCTGAAATGAGACATATGCTCTATTTATTTGAGGCATATTTATAAATAATTCTTCCTGGAGCGCACCCTCATGGAGCCTCTGGTACAACAGAATTGTTGCCCTGTGATACACATTGAGTAAGTACTGGCTTTATAGTCAACAATCTACAAGTCCCAGAATGCAATGTGCAATTGTCATGCATTTTAACACCATTAATAATTTTGTGTCGAGGCCAGTACAACAGTGATGTTATACTCATGGGCATTACTCCCTGGTTCATGTTTTTTCATCCCAATGTAAATGTTAAATTTACATACTTTTATTAAATAAAAGATAAGTGACATTGGCCATCATTTGCTGGGTAATTATCAAAATCAGAACAACCATTATTGCAGCATGAATGCACTGCCTCCTCTTATTTAAGGTTTCATGATTTATTGCTCAATGTGCTATCATCTACAGCTCTAATTCCCCAGGTGATGGTATCCCATGCAGAAAATCAAATATATTTAAAGTTTCGCATCAGTACCTAGTCAGTGACAATCAAAAAGCAAAGTAAGGCAGATGCCTTACAGGGTCACTGGAAGGGGGCAGCAAAGAGCAAAGTGCTATGGCGGGTTATTATAACTATGGTAGTTTTGTTGTTTGTGGTGCACCTCTGTCTAAAACTTCTAGCAATACGGATTTAAAACTTAATTACTTTCTTGAACCGCGGGTGAACACTTTAAAGCGCCAACAGCAGGCGCCCACACAGCATGCAAGAAAACACATGGATTCCTTGATTCAACTGCCTGGCTGGTACCTCCTTAATCCAATTCCATGAACAGCCGCAATTGACCAAAACAATCTATACATCATTTGCCTTTGTTAACCCTTTCTGTGTGTAACTGCAAACTCTAATCAAAATCCGAATTGCTTTCTAATTAAAGCCTGCTTAGCCATTATCTTATTTGTCGTGATCTGTTTGTCAATGGTGAGCTTGAGACAGCCCTGGTGGGTCGATAGTTTTGTTTCTGTCCTTATTTACCCCATAAAGAAAAAAAAATACAGAATCGAACCACTTAATAAAAGGTGGTGGCTGGATACCTAAAACATCTTACTTTAGGGCTGCGTGTACTGTTTCTCAGCTGAATTACTTTGGGCTGAAAAACAGGTGTTTGTGCAGTTTTATTTTCGCCTCCTTTTTGAATAAAGACCCCATAGCTATATTGGAAAGTTCAAGAAACTTTGGCGGAATATGATCACACTTACTGGTAAGAACCCCGCGTCTAATAGTACTCGGAGTTTAAATGTATCCTGAAACATGTATTTTGTCATCCATGAAACCTTTAGAATTTCGATAGTGCTTGACAATCTCGTAGTGCTAGGTCTTGAACAAATGGCTTGTTTTACCCACTCTCTTGGCCATGATTAATGCCTATTACCAACGTTTGTGCACATTTTATTCATTGGTATGCAATAAAGGAATTAAAGGTAGCAAATTAAAGGATTTTATAATGATAAAGTGCACCTACAATGGTAAAAAAAATTCGAATGTGGCGAATTTTCTAATGTTTCAAATTCTGGATTAGGATCAAATCAGCGGAGATTCCTGGTGGTCGTGTTTCAAAATGAAGAGAGTGCCCACGAGTTTGGATGTGTTTTCTAATATTTTGCATACATTTTCTCAACGGACTTCAGCTGTCTCGACCAGTGGAAACACTAGACCTCATAGTCTATCCCCAACTAAACTGCAACGTCCAGGGGAGGCCATACCATCAGTGGCGTAGGAAGGGGGTGCGGTGGGTGTCATCACTGAGGGGGGTGACAAAATGGCAAAATATGTGTTTTAAACACATATTTTTGCCATTTTGTCAAGCCGGGGGTGACAAGAAATTTTCTGCACCGGGTACCACCTGACCTTGCTATGCCACAGCATAGCATCCTATTTAGGGTGAAGCAACCATCAGTGGATTCTCTTGACCAGGCTCGCCATTCAAGGCATGGTGGTCTCGGCAGGGAAAACAAAGAGTGGCCCTGAGACAAAGGCAGAAACTACTGGCGCATCAGGTCTACTGATTTTTTGTTTCACTGAAACACAGCCTGACTTGGGAGTTTGTTCAAATAAAGCTAAAAAATAATGCCAAGTGGGCAAAAAACATTGGTCGACTCACAGTTATCTGTGGTTTCTATGCATCGGCCCTAACGGTGCATACACTGATGGCACAAAGATCCTTGCTAGGCAGGCAGAGGTCTCTAATTATGATGGGCAGTCCTGCCAGAGGCAATTGGAGGCCAGGGTCACTTGTTAAACTATAATTGACCCCCTTGGCCTTGTCCAGCTCACTCTGATTTGCACATCTAAAACTCTATTAAGCAGAACAGAAACGGATTTTGTAAACTCAAGGCCTTCCTAAGGATCAAACCCTGAATATCCACCCAAATCTTCTCATGTGAAAGGCAGCAGTAAGTGCCTTTCAAGGGTGTGGAAGATAAGGGATCAACCTCATGTTAAATGAAGGTCTAGATAACGGGAATCTTCATAAATACAAATATTTCTGTTGTAAATATCATTCTCTTTTGTCCACAGTTCTATTTAGCCCTTTCTTTGTGTTCACCTTTAGATCTTTATTGTAGAACCCTGAATGTTCTCTTGCTTGTCATCTATGCTTGAGGGTTCCAGTTTGGTCAGTTAGAGTCTGGTCAGCTGGCGAAATGTGGCGTTCTTTCTACTCTCCAATAAACTCATTTACTTACCTCCATGGAGTTTCCTGAGAGCTTATTTCCACTTACAACAATTTCCCTGTGAAGAAAAAGGGTACATGTACAACTGCAAGGTTCCAGATCATTTAATCATGCAGATTTAATCTGTTTGTGCACATTTTGCAAATTTGAAGTTCTCGTATACATCTCTCAATCAATCGATAATACGTTATTTTCAAGAAATTATCTTATAAAAATGCAAATCATAAAATGTTACATATATATATTATAATTCTATGACTATTGTAGATTTCAGGATGTGCTCCTGGGACTCTTTGTGACTGCAATACATTTTAGAAATCTTCTCTAAACGTAGGTGCATGTAGAAAGATTTTTTCAGCCTGATTTTGTTAATCCGGACCATTGTTCAAACTAGTGCATTCTGTCACATCTGACTTAATCCCGCTTGATGGTGTTGTTATTTCTAAAGTACGTTTGGTACCATTTGGATACTCAGCGACACTGGTCAAAACCAATCCAGAAAAGGCATCGCCAGCAGAATTAATCCTCTCGATTTCCACTGTACCTGCTTAAAGGTCAATTGACTCACAATTGATATTGAATCAATTGCCGAACATAATATGTTTGGCTTTTGAAGCCTTGACTCCAGAAGGGGAAAAAGCTGGAAGAATGCTGAAAATGGTGTTCTACCAATAGTGAACACATATATATGACCACCAGTCCTGGGAAGTGTAATTGACATCTCTGCCCAAGCCCATGCATGACTAGGCTGACTAGAGGTAGAGTAGCACATCTTTGGAGATGGAATTTAGACTGAGGGATAGCTCGTATATGCCCCTACGGAACCAGGGCTATGTGCACAGGTGTACACAGGTCAGTACCACTTTATTCACAACACCCTTGTGAGAGGCTACGTGGTCAAATGTCAATGAAATGCTTTAATTATTTCTATCGTGGCAGTGACGTGTTCTGTTTGAACCGTGAATGGGACTCATTTTCTTACCATTCCACTTTTTTGTCATTTTTACACTTAACACTTTCTGGGCAAAGTTTGCACCTCATTGGTGCCAATTTAACACCTAAATATAGCAATAAGCAGTAGAAAGGTGACCAGTCAACCATTGCAAAGGGACTTCTGCTATGCGGCAACACGTGTGGCTGGTTTTGAGTAATTTTTTTACCATTTGAGCTAGAAACACATTTTTTGTTTGTTAAAATCTGGAGATTATGCAGCAGATGATGGATTATGCATCAAATGCAGCGAAACCATTGCTATGTGGAAAAACACAGAACAATCGCATATTTCCAGTGGCTCTGTTGAGAGGACTGGAAGCACAGGGCAGGTCTATAAGAAGCTGGGATAGAATTGGGGATCCTGCCCCTGCGGCACTTTGTGGATTTTCATTGGCTTCAGGGATCCATTGATGTACACCCTGACAGCCCCATTTTAGCAGATAAACTGTGCTGGCTGAGGCATATGCAGTATGTCTGCTTAATAAAATGGAGTGCGCCTATGTTAGGGGATCATAGTTGAACTACTCCCTTCAGACATCTCACATTCCACAACCCAGAAGGTCCTTGTGTGCATCTTGCTCTTTTTTGTTTGCTGGAGAGAGGAGGGAGTGACAGACATGATTGAAGAGAGGGAGAGCGAAAGAAAGGGTAGATACTAGTGAATGAGAATTAAGCATTGTGCGAATTTGGACAGAAATTGAGAAAGAAATGAGGAGAGTGTTACTGAGATGGAAAAGACAGAGAGTGAAACAGGAGATACCAGAAGTAAATATGTATGAACAACACCAACGTTAATGCTAAGGAAAACTTTATGTTATGTTAAGGATATTTGTGAAGTGCACAGCTCACCCTGAAGAGTATCTTGGTGCTGAGAGAGCACGGGTTATGTCAGCTGTGACTGTAACTTGCCGAGGTGAAGAGCCATGTTTTCAGGTTCTTGTGGAGCTCAAGTACTTAGGAGGCAACTTAAATGTGTAGAGGTAGATTGTTCTAGGCTTTGGACTCAGGTAGATGAAAGATGGTACTTTGTATGTGGTGGATCTTTGTGAACAGGATTTTTGCTGAGCAGAAAGGTCTGGTGAATGTGTTGTGTGTGGTTTAGAGAATGGGAGACAGTGGAGATCTTTTTCGGTTCAGGGTGAGGTGAACACGGGGGAAAGCCTAAGTGTAAGTCTAGCCATTGGGTTTTTTATGGTCTTAAGTCTTCTAGCAGTTAGACAGTGATTCCGAAAGAGTGGGTTGCCATATTCCGGCTTGCTGATGATGAGGGCCTAGGTGACCATCCTGCATGTCCTGACTGAGAGCAATTTGAAGATTACATTGAGCATTTTGAGGGTATGGAAGCAGGAGGGGGTGCTTACATTGACTAAAGCAAACTTTACAGCATATTTATCCCATTCCCTTTGCTCCCTTCATAAGATGTCTGCCTTTCACTGTGTCACTGGGCAATGCTGTTTGTGGATGGTGCTGATACCAATCTCCAAAGAAACATTTTGGTCACAGCACACATTTTGTTTTAGCCAATTAAGCACTGGGTTGGAGGGACGGTGTTGCACATGTGACAGATTCACTAGGCAGCTATGTTTTAGAATTGTAAAAGGTAGTCTAATCCATTTTTAAATTGTGTTTCATGTGGAACATCAAAAGTAAACACTTCAAATACTGAAGGAGTTTGGTATTTTATATAGTCACTTCCCTGGCGTGGTTGAATCAGCCAAATACCAAAATGAGTGAATGGATGGGTAAAGCATAAAGTGTGTGAAAGCAGGTCAGCTTCAAGTGTGCAATAAGAGGGATTCTTGCAGGAGCCTCTGTTAGTGCATGTGCGCTAATCGATAATGAATGCCTTGGTGGGACCTCAAACAAAGAGAAAGACTCTAAACATGGTGCCCTCAAATCATGGTCCCCTCAGTGGACAAAAGCTCAGACACACAAATTGTTTCAAAGCTGAGAGTGAATCATATTCCACTGCAGGACACTGAAAAATGACTGTAGGTCCCACCCAACCAGTAAGTTCTATATGGATGGTTTGTGAACTTAGTGCTACAAGTAAATAACGTACAGGCTGTTCCACAATAGTGTGAAGCATATAAGCACACTATGTAAATAATATGCTTTTCCCAAAGGGCAACAGAAGTTTATTTTCAGCCCATTCAGTCATACTAATTTTATCAGAAAGATGGAATATTCATTGACCTCATTGGGAAACAAACTTTGCACTATTATAACATGCATTAGTCTAGGGGCTTAGCTCCCGTTGGAGCAGTAGGTGCAGTTGCACCGGAACCTAGAGGCTCATGGACTATTGCTGCAATATACGATTCAAACCGCAGCCAGTGTTCCCATTTTCTTCCTTGCACTAGGGCCCATGACACATTGGCTTCGCCACTGCGTTAGTTCCCTGAACCAGCATGCAATCCCTGACAATCTAAACTGGATTCAGCCCAAGAGTATTTATATTAGGCATTTGTAAAGCTGCAAAATCTTGTAATACATGTAAAAGTAAACTTTTATATGGAAACTTTAAAATATTCTGGGCCAGATGTATGAATCTTCCTTTTTGCAAGTCGCAAATTGCGTCTCAGACACAGTTTGCAAATCCCAATGGGGTGGCGAATGACCTGCCTCATTATTATTCATGAGGCAGGTCACAATTTGCGGCCCCTTTTGGAATGGCCAGTACTCACAGGGATGGTGGCCTGCTGGGTTCAGTAAACCATCATGTCTGTGACTGCTTTGTTAAATAAAGACGTTTTTTTAAATGCAGCCCGTTTTCCTTAAAGGAAAACAGGATGCATTTGAAAAAGAAAAAGAAAATGTTTCTGTTTCATTTTTTAAGAGTAGGCATTGGTCCTGCTCTTAAAGAATATTTTCGGTGCCAGTTACAAGGGACCACCTTTTTGAAATAGGTGGTAAACTGTGGGTGTTTTACGACCGCAATTGCAGTTGCAAAACAATCGGCAAAGAAGTTCAACTCGCTATTAGGAAGGGACGCCCTTTGCACGCTCCTTCCTATTAGCGAATCGCAAACCCTATTTTGTGAGTTGGTAATCGGTTACCGATTGCAAAGTAGGGTTTGTACATTGCACAAACATATTTTGCGGTCGCATATGGGCCGATTTCCCGATTGCGATGGCAAAAAATGGTTGTACATCTGGCCCTCAGCGTGTTGTCGGCACAAGGAGAAAACCTATTGTAACCTGCATTAGTTAGCATACATGTAAAACAAACAGAGGAACTGGCTGTACATTCAGACATAATCCTATGAGGAATACAGGCTTCCATTACATTTTTTTGTCATTTTTGTTATTTTCACGATGACGTATAACTGCAAAACAGGTGAAGGTTATAAAGAGATTCAATTTGAAAGAAAAATAGCATATTTGTTCTCTCTATGACCTATTAGAATATTTACAAATCAAAAATGCTAAATAAACATTTGATGAAGTTTGCAGGTTTGTCTGCACTCCTGCAGAGATCTTTGAATCTCAAAAAAGATTATTGGGGTTTTATTGTAGTTAGGACTGGAAATGCAAGTGGCTTGCGGGGGACAGTATTGTGGCAGGGTCTGTAGGTTTGGGGAAGTGTTCTGAGGGAGCTGGAGGGTTGCACATCTGTGGGAGTATCTGGTTAACTTGTAGCTTCTCAGCAATTTTATACCACTAATTGTTTTCCAATATTTGAAGTCTTTACCATTTATTAGCCTATCAGAGTAAGGGTTATAAAGTCACATCCGATAGATAAACTGTGTTAATACTTTTTTAAACCTTGAACCTGTATTAGGTGTGAATTGTGGTAACAGATTCTAACCAGGTCTTGCCTTAGGCATCATTGGTGCTTCCTTTGCTACCCTTTGTTTAAGGGATCTTTAAAGGCAGCAGCGCAAATAGAAATAAGGTCTGGCCCTAAAAGGCCTGTTTGGTGTCTGTAATTTCTGTTCCTTGCCCCTACTACAGAAGCAATAAGGAGGTTATTACTCTGTGAGGAGTGGAATGAGGGGCCAGCCTTCTAATGTCATCAAGAAGGGTCAAAGTAAATAAATGATGTAATTTCCCCTAATCCTGGCATTTCAGTGATTTGACATCCACTTTTGAAATTCCTAAAATTCAGATTCCCATGTACCATGGTGTGGGTTCTGAATATCGAGGAGGAAACATCTTTGTACCTTAATAGCATAGCTAGGCTTTCCAGTTCTCAGTTTCTGTTTGTTGTGAAATCCAGTGGTTTTTTTCCAGTGTTTTTCAATATTTACGAAAAGTGTAAAATCAGTGGTTATCAGGGTTTATTCTTTGTTTGCTGCATACAAAATCAAAGGAATTGTGCTTTTAGTTCCTTCTTTCATTCTTCATTCATATTGTCAAATATTCCTCCTCTCTTGCTCTTAACATTTCTTTGTACTCGTTCCTTGAATTTGTTCTTTCAGGTAACTTTCTTTGTTTCACCTCACCATCTGTCTAATTTCTTACTATTCAACCCAGTGATGGCTGGTGGATTTTAATAGTGATATGGCGAAAACTAAAAATGAGAACAAATATATTGTATGAGCACAGCAAGCAAGCCCAAACAGAAAGAATGGTGTGCTGGGTGGTTCTAATTTTGAAACAAATTGATTCAAATGGTGGATTTATTTTACAGCATACATTTACTGTATTTTTTTTTTTTTTACAAAAAAGACACCTCATTTGATCATTTTGCTGCACAACAGTCAAGAAAGCATAGGAAGACCAAAAAAATACCACAAGCGTCACATTGGTCTGTTTGCAAAATGCACAACAATACCTAAGCCAAGTACTATCACCAACTCATGAAAAAGGATGCCCCAAGTATTTCCTACCTGGAACAAATCCTGGCCTCTTTATTTGAATTAACTGATCAAAGCTAAGACATTTGGTGACAGCATGCATGCCAAATCATGAAAAAAACAGGGAGAAAGACAGATCCAATAATAGGCAGCCAAGTCTGTCATCAGTAGTGTGTGCCGCTCTCTTGAGTTGTGGGTGGCCTGGAGCTCTGAAAGCCACTTAACTCCAAGCTGCATATAGTTGCAGGTGGCGGCAGGGACCTGGCCTCAGCCAGATGCGTTCACTTATAGTCAACTCAGAATGATGCAGGCTACTAGAGACTGGTCAGAACAGGCGTCAGCAGTCAAGAATGGTCTGGAATGCCATACTCAGGCAACCAGTAAAAATAGAAACCAGAAGTAGAGATTTTCACAACTGATATCAGAAAACCTGATCTTGAAAAACACATGTTGTAGGAGAGCCTACTCCTCAGTTCTTGTCTAGTTGATTTGCACTAAAATCTGGTTAGTTCCCTTTTCAATGCCTCAAAGGCACAACCCACTGTCTGTTGGCATGCTAATCATATGCCTGGAAATAATTATATATATTATTTGTTATGGCGTGCACATTAAACAAAGAAATCATTATATGAATTAAATAGTGAATTAAAAATAAATATTACATTGCAATTTCAAAAGTATAAAAACTTGATTTCAATGAATTTGGAAGTAGTATAGGAAAACATGCATGTGGGACCAACCCCCATGCATGTTTTCCTATCCTACTTCCAAATTCTATGCCATACAGGGGCGGATCATATGGGATATGAGCTCTCAGAGCTACTCACACTCTACCTAAACAAGTTCAAATTTTGGAGCTACTCAGAACTTAACTGGAACAAGTTATGGCCCTGACGTAGGTAACTTACACCTGAAAGGCGACAACTCACGATCTCTTCACTAGGCACACATTATCTGACCTGAGACAAGTTGTGGCCTGGGAGTTGCTCACAATGGACATGGGGCAACTTGGGGTTTGTATGCTAAACAAACATGACATATTGAATTATAACTATCTCAAATCAACTCAGACATTGTGGATGGAAAGCATAAGATTGCTGAAGGGCTCGCACCTAGCCTTACTGCTACTCACAGCCAGCATGAGCTCCAGTACCACTCTGACCCTATGTCCAACTGCAGCTCTAGGACGCTCACCATCCAGCATGAGCCCATATCTCATCCTGTCCCTATGCTGAAGTATCCACTTTTCTCACCAAAGGCCCAACTCCCCCCGGTGCTATTCCACACTACATTGAAAAGCCAGCCCCATCTTATGACACTTCCTGGACACTGCGTAATGTATCACTACTACCTATCACATGTATATCCTTCTCAGCTTTGCACTTCTCCTTGTTGTAATATGGCAGTGACTGGTTACATTACCTGTTCTGCATCCCATCACATCACCATCCTTACCCACCTGCAGGTTGCCAGGGGTTCCATATTAGAAAGGCACAGTTTTGTTGGTCCTGGGGCTACCTTTAGCATGTTAGGGAAACCTCGAGTAATGTCTCCTAATTCAAAGGAAGGCCCAGGGATAAACATTGGGATTCAGACACCAGCTCTTCAGTACACTTCTCTACCTGTGGATACTCTGCCTGGAAGAAGGACTGCTGTGCTGCTGGAAGGACTACCACTCTGCTGGACTGCTGCTCTGAAGGACTGCTGCCCTGCTGTGCTGACCTACCCTCTTGCCAGGGTGAGAAGGATTGGACCTGTATCTGTTTTACCCAAGACCAGAGAGTGACTCCAAAGGCTAGTTGGCTGCCCCCCCCTGACTAGAGCCTTAATGACAGAAGGCTCCAACAACCGTGAACCTATCACATGAACTCTACCATCTGTGAGTCCTCCCTTGCCAAGTGGTGCCATCCTAGTCCTGGAGCCTTGGAAGTGGGCCTGAATGTGCTCTGCCAGCCCATCTGGGGATGTAGCAGAACCAACGCATCTCTTCTGCTGTGAGACGCAATCTCGAGCAGATCCGACTCATCCCTCCTGCTATGAGAAGAAGGCTGAAAGGGCCTTGGGGGAGAAAACCCTGGCCATGGAGGCAGAGTAAAGGAAAATGGCTCATGAGAGGAGCCTCAGAGAGCTGGATATAATAGCTAGGCAACCAGGATCCAGCATTCTTGATGATAGCATACCTGCAGTGCCCTCTGGAGACAAGAGGGACCATATTCCTAAAAGTCTGATGACTGAATTTGCTGTGGGGGATGACATTGACAAGTGATTTGAAGCTTACGATGTGGCTTTACAGATGCATTGGATCCCTGAGAAGAATTGGCGTGGGGGTTTGTCTCTGGAAGCATATCTTTAACGAGGGAAGGGATGCTGTAGAAAAGAGGAATATTGTGTGGTATGGCTGGGTAGCATTACCATGTAATATTATCACAATATCCCAAGGATGGTCCTTTGATTCACACTAATAAATCCTTAGCTCAGTCCTGGTAGAGTGGCAAAGAGCAGTCAGGCTTTACTAGAAGAACAAGTGTTCAGCATTTCAGAGTGCCAACATGCATGATAAGTAATTGACATGACTTGAGAGAAATACAACACCAATTTAGAAAAGTAGAGTGTATTTTTATCTTAATTTAGACATCAAAATGAATGTAATAGCATACATATAACCGTATGTATTGATTTTTGAAGCAACATTAAATTAGTGCAGTGAAATACATTGACAGGATAACATTGCGGTCCATGAAAAAAAACACTGGTGACAATCGGTCACTTGCAGGTTGAGTTATGTGGAACCTTTATAGGGTTACGTGTATGCGGGCTCCAGGCGACAACAGTCAGATCAATTTTACCTAGTCCGTGAAGTCTGGGTGCAGAGTTGTCCTGGCTGTCCTTGGTGCTGAACGGGAGCCACTCTGGTGCTGATTTACCACTTACACAGTACAGCAAGAAACAAAATGCAAAAAGCCAACAGATAATCACCTGCTAACGTCATACAGCATGCCCGTCTACGCCCATCTGCGCCTGGACCGTGCTCAGCGCCTGAACCCCTGGACCACGCGAATGCCACGACACCAGAATCCACTACGACGCCAGCACCCTCTATGCACTCAACACCGGCCGAAAGCACATCTGCTTCCAGGTCGCCCTGAAACGGACCCACGGACCCTTCTCCTGCAACACCTGCAGCTTCACCTGCGACAAAACCACCAAACCTCCAAAGACTGGACCCAACCATCTCCGCTGCATACTACTCCCCGCACTCAAACACGCTGTCGAGCTCTGGGATCTGATTGACACCTCTGCCCCAGACGTGGCCTTCCTGACCGAGACCTGGTGGAACGACTCCTCGGCGTCCGACATCGCCATAGCCATCCCGGACGGCAACAAGATCACCCCGCAGGGACCGCACCAACGGAATCGGAAGAGGAATAGCCATCGTCCACAAGTCCACCCTCAAGGTCACCACCCACGCTGACGACACCCTCAACACCGCCGAACACCTGCACTTACGGATCCACACCGACCCCAATACCACCCTCAGAGAAACACTCATCTACAGACCACCCGGACCACTGGCTCAGTTCAGCGACTCCATCGCCGACCTCCCCAGCACCCACACACTAACCTCCACAGACTACATCCTCCTCGGGGACCTGAACTTCCACCTCGAGAACAACAACAATGCCAACTCCGCCACCCTGATCGACAACCTCGCCAACCTCGGCCTCAGACAACTCGTCACCGCATCTACCGACGCCCCCGGCCACACGCTTGACACCATCTTCTCCACAGACTCCCACGTCGCCTTCTACCACACCACCGAACTCCACTGGACCGACCGCCGCTGCATTCAATTCACCTTAAAGAAACCAACCAGACACCACCGCACTCAACAGCTGCCTCGCCGCTGCTGGAGTAAAGTCACCGAAGACCAGCTGATCACCTCCCTTGCCAAGAACCCACCCACCGACCCCACCAACTCAGACGCCGCAGCCCACAACCTCAGAAAGTGGATCGACGACTGCGCCAACACCCTCGCCCCACTCAAGAAACCCTCCAACAGCCACGCCAACAAGAGAGCCACCTGGTTCACCAACGAACTCCAGGCCTCCAAACGAGCAACTGGAGAAGACATGGCTCCACGAACGCACACCGAACAACCACACAGCCCAAAAGGACGCCACCCACAGACACCACCACCACAGACACCACCACCTCATCAGACTAGCCAAGAGATCCTCCTTCAAAGACCGCTTGGATAAAAATGCACACAACAGCAAAGAGCTCTTCAGCTTCGTAAAGGAACTCTCCAACCCCAGCGCCAACGGCAACAACATCCCACCCTCACAAGAACTGTGCGACTCACTAGCCATCTTCTTCCACCGCAAGATCGCTGACATCCACGACAGCTTCAACACCACGACCGCCCCTACTACGCCAGACTCCACCCCCCCTGTGAACACCACCAGTGTCAACCGCCTGACCTCTTGGTCCAACGTCAACGACAAGAGACACGCAAGGTCATGAACTCCATCCACTCAGGATCTCCGTCTGACCCATGCCCACACCACGTATTCAACAAAGCAGACGCAGCCATCGCACCCCAACTATGGAAGGTCATCAACATCTCCTTCAAAACAGCGACATTCCCAGAAAGCTGGAAGCACGCAGAAATCAACGCCCTCCTCAAAAAGCCCAAAGCGGAGCCCAAGGACCTTAAGTACTTCCGGCCCATCTCCCTGCTCCCGTTCCCAGCAAAGGTCATCGAGAAAATCGTTAACATACAACTGGCCCACCACCTGGAAGACAACAACATCTTGGACCCGTCCCATCCCGCATTCAGACTAAACGACAGCACGGAGACAGCCCTTTTCGCCGCCACAGACGACATGAGGCGCCAACTAGACAACGGCGAAACATCAGCCTTCATCCTCCTGGACTTGTCAGCCGCCTTCGACACGGTCTGCCATCGCACTATAAAGACAGGCCTCCTAGATGCCGGAATCCAAGAGAAGGCTCTTGACTGGACCACGTCCTTCCTCTCCTCCTCCCACCCTTCCGATCCGTAGCCACTGACATCATCTGATTCTGCGGCATCCCCCAGGGCTCATCCCTCAGCCGACGCTGTTCAACGTCTACATGGCCCCCCGCACACAAGTGGCCCGCCATCCCGACCTCAACATCATCTCCCACGCCGACGACAGCCAGCTCATCCTCTCCCTCACCAAGGACCCATGCACCGCCAAAACCAACCTCCACGAGGGAATGAAGGCCGTCGCCGGCTGGATGAGGAGCAGCCGTCTGAAGCTGAACTCGGACAAGACGGAGGTCCTCATGCTCGACCCACCCTCTTAGCCTGGGACAACTCCTGGTGGCCGACCACACTGGGAGCAGCACCAACACCCACCGACCATGCACGCAATCTAGTATTCATGCTCGACTCCTCTCTCTCCATGTCGAAGCAGGTCAACGCCGTCTCCTCCTCCTGCTACAGCACTCTCCGCATGCTCTGCATGATCTACAAGTGGATCCCCACCGAAACAAGAAGAACAGTGTCACAGGCCCTCGTCAGCAGCAGACTGGACTACGGCAACGCACTCTACGCAGAAATCCCAGACAAGCACCTACGACAACTACAACACATTCAAAAGGCCTTCCCCCTGACTGATCGTCAACTTCCCCCACCGCAACCACATCACCCCCCACCAAAGGGACCTACACTGGCTCCCCATCGACAAGAGGATCACATTCAAGCTCCTCACCCACGCTCACAAAGCACTCCACAATGCCGGACCAGCCTACCTGAACAGCAGACTCAGCTTCCACACCCCCACCCGCCATCTCCGCTCCGCCAGCCTCGCAGCTGTCCCCCGCATCCAACAAATGATCTCCGACGGCAGATCCTTCTCCTACCTCGCCGCCAAGATCTCGAACACCCTCCCTACCCACATCCGGCAGACCCAAGACCTTCTCACCTTCAGAAGGCTCCTCAAGACCAGGCTCTTCGAGCAGTAGCAGCATCCCCCCCCCTCCCCTCAGCGCCTTGGGACGCTCACAGGTAAGTAGCGTGCTTTACAAGTACTCAGATTGATTGATTGATTGATATGATGGTTGCACAGTGTCCCCTGTAGATGCAGCGTCAAGTGTGGTGGTCGGTTACTGGAGTGGTGACCAACAAGCTTTGGTAGTGGTAAGCACAACAAAACAATTCAGGAATTTTACTGGGTCCGGTAAAGTGACGTAGTGGCCTGAGACTGCTGGGCAGGTGAGACTACAGCTCCCACAATGCACAGGACCACCTGGATTTGGACGGCCTCATGTCGGGCCCAATGGCCAACGATTCTTCGGGTCAGGCATCTGTTTTTACCTGCAGTTTGCAGGGGACTAGTGCCACTAGTCCAGGGGATACTGAGGATGCTTCTGGCTTCCACAGTTGTCCCTCTCTTTGGGAGTGCTGAGATTTAGCCATGGACGAGGTTCGTTCAGACAGTTCCAACTGTTGCCACAGGGACAGAGTATTTTTCTTTTGTTTTGGCGCTGTGGGCAAAGCCCTGTTGATTGCGACACAGGTCTCCTTTTGGTCCTTCCTTGATGCAATTTGTTCAGATCTGAGGTTCTGGTGTCAGGGAGTCCCTTAAAACCTTGATTTAGGGGCGTTAGATGTATGGGAGCTACTGACCAATAGGCAGGTAGTTCCTGCAGCTAATCCACCCCGAAGGTGACCATATCTGGGGGTGTAGGTCGCCTTTTCTACCCTGGACCCACTATTTCTGCCGTCATGGCAAAATTCTATTTCAGGAGTACAAATCAGGCTGCCCACCCTGGAGGTGTGGCCAGCCTTTCTGGAGGTGTACACCGCATGCATACCAAAGGTTCCACTTTTTCCTGGTACAAGCACGTCTGGAGCAAGGGGAGGGCTGTATCCTGCACAGGGGGACAGCCCAGTTGCATATCAGAGGAGGTGCAGCCTTTGAATTCCATTACCTTGATGAGCAAATTCACTAGTCTGCTTGGGACAAGGGAGGTATGACCTCCTTCCTGCTCAAGCCTTTGTTCTTGACTCCTGGGATTTATCACCCTGCCTGCAGGAGGTCAGAATCTTGTCTTGGCAGCAGCAGGCATGGGAAAGCATAGGCTGGTCAGCCAGAACACAGTGAAGCTTGGGCAACTTCTAAGGTCACCACCTGGGAGAATACCAATTCACCCAGGAAATGAGATTCATGCCAAGGATTTGAAGGCATTTTGTTTGATACCAAACCATGACATATTTAGTGGTACCATAATGGAGCTGCCAATCTCGAGTGTGCCTGGTTGGCAGCCCATGTTGCTCTATGAACGGCAAACACTTCTAGTACTTTCCAAATGGGAATGCCGCTATAGGGGCATATAGGCTTGCACTTATATGTCCACACCTTTAATACTCTGCTTCCTAGGTTGAGGAGGCCTTCCTTAGGCCTGGCATATATTCCTTAAGTCTGGCATATGTTATAGGCAGTGGATTTGACTGTGCCACACACAGGGAGGGCACAGTTGAGTTTGAGCAGTTGGCACTTCTCCTGCAGCCTGCGATGGCAGGCCTGCTATCAGTAGTTTGCTGGTGTCACCCAGGGTGCACAAAACCATGCTGCTGCCCTGGGGACTCCTCTATCACCAATGCCCCGGGTCCCATTGGTACCATATACTAGGGACTTATAAGGGGGTAAAGTCTTTGCCAATTTGCGATTACCAAGTTGAACATAACAGTTTTGAGAGAGAGCACAGGCACTGGGGTCCATGCAGCAGAAACCAATGTGCTATCAGAGTCATAACCATCAGCATTTGAAGCAAAAATTGAGGGGGATGGCCCATAAACAAAGGGACACTTTCACAGAGATGCCCTGTCCTAGAGAAAGGGGACACGTTGAGGACTTGTCCCCCCCTCATAAGGAAATTTGGCCTCACCCCTGAGAATTACAGGCAGAAGGTTAGAGACAGCCAGCAGCTGCCCCAGCAGTTGCGGTGGATTTTGTGGATTCCTTTTGCAAGGCACTGGAAGGTTGGGTGAAGGGTGGTGAAATAAAAGATTGTCAGGAGCTGTAAAATTTGATTACAAGTGAGCATATGTTCAGGTTTTGTTTTGCAGATCTGTTACAACTAGGGGCACTGACCCCCAGGAACTTGCTAAGGAGGCAGACCTCTGGCTCAGCACCAGAAGAAGGTATCTGGGGTTGTCACCACAAGGGTGGGCAGGGTCCCCACCAGAAGCAGAAAAGGGGAAATACAAATAAAAACAAGGAGTTCTCAAAAGTCCCCAAACTAGTTCTGCGGGCCAGGACTCCCAATCTTTGCCTGAACAGAAAAAGAAGGGGTTCCCTGACAAAAAGTGCTCAGGGAAGGCACCCCCCAAGTGCTATGAGTGCCAACAGGTTGGTCATTACAAGGGGAATGCCAAGTGTCCCAAGCAGGCACAACCCTCCACAGGTAGGCAGACACCGGGGTTAGTTAGACTAGTGCCTGGGGAGGAGATTGTCCCAGATAGTATGGGGGACAGTGTAGATATTACCCTAGTATCCCTGGGTAATGAAGAGAGGGTGCAGAGAACTCACATGCCTAATAACATGAGGAAATACAGGCCGTAGGTCAACATCAATGGGTAGAGGGTGGAGGCTCTGAGAGACACTGAAGCCAGCATGACCACTGTCAAATGTCATCTGGTGACCTTAGAGCAGGTTATCCCAAGGCTTTCCACCAGGTTAATACAGCCGACAACTATGAGAGTCACTACCCAGTGGTTCTGGTTCCCTTTGAGTGGGTCTCAGGTTCCTTGGGAATTGCTGTGAGTCTATCTAAGCCTGCGGATTCTCTGCTTGGCAGGGACCTAGAGCACACCATCAGGAAGGAGGTGGAGCTCAGGTCATATCAGCCAATGCTTGGGTTGCCTGAGTTGGTGTTCCTGACCACACAGTCCATGACTTTCTGAGAGGCTAGACAGGAAGGCCTGGAGCCTGAAAGAATGGCCCTGGTGCCTGCCAAAAAGAGGAAGGGCAAGGAGCATGGGAAACCTGCTCCTGAAACTCCCATGGTCCAGGGGGAGGCTGACCCTGAGGGTGATGCCTTGGAATCTACAGTAGAGGACATTTCCGGCCTGGGGAACCTACCTGAACTGTCCAACTGGCAGAAGGAAGGGGGTTCCACCAGGAAGGAGTTTTGCAAGGTGCAGATGGAGTGCCCTTCTCTTGAGGGCCCACAGTGGCAGGCCGAGACCCAGGCAGCTGGCAACAAAGCTGACGATCACCAAATTTATTGGGAGAAAGGTCTCCTGCATAGCGAGCCTAAGGTTCCTGAGCCTGGTGCAGCATGTTTTTGTTGTTCCTCAGTGCTACAGGGCCTTCCTAATGGAAATGGCTCATGATGTTCCCCTGGCGGGCCATCTAGGGCGGGACAAGACCTTTGAAAAGCTTGTCATCCATTTGTATTGTCCCCGGAAGAGGATGGCCTCAGATACATTCTGCTGGTCATGCCCTACCCGCCAGGACAGTCGCATGTCAGGACAGAAGCACAAGACTCCCCTACAACCATTCCCTGTCATTGGCACTCACATTGTACAGGTGAGAATCAACATTGTTGGGCCTCTGAACCCCAAGACAGCTCTTGGCAACAGGCTCATTTGGATATTGGTGGACTATGCCTTCCGACACATGGAGGCTATGCCTCTGAGGTCAGTGACTCTGCCCACAGTGACCAGGCCACTGATGGGTATCTTTACCCATGTGGTGTTCCCTGACGAGGTTGTATCGTACTGAGGTACCAGCTTCATGTCTTGCTTATATGAAGTTCAAGTGGAAAGAGTGAGGGGTAACTTAGAAGTTCTCCACATGCTACCATCCCCAACCTAATGGGCTTGTTGATAGGTTCAACAAGACCCTAAAATGCATGATTATGGGTTTATCCGAGCCCATGAGGCAGAAGTGGGACATTCTCCTGCCATGCTTATAGTTTGTGTACAGGGAGGTACCGCAGAAGGGGTTGAATTTAGCCCCATTGAACTTCTGTATGGGTATCTTGTGAGACGACCTCTCAGTCTGCTGAAGGCGAGGTGGGAGCAAGCTCCCAAGTATGTCCCCAAGGATGTGGCTAGCATCATGATAGCACTTCATACCCAGATAAAGTGCTTCTGGAAGAAACTTAAAGAGAATCTAGAAGCCAGTCAGAAGGTCATGATACAGTGTTATGACCAGAAGGCCACTGTAGTAGAGTTTCAGCCTAGCCAAAAAGTACGGTTGATGGAGCCTGTGGACACCAAGGCCTTGCAAGACCACTGGTCTGGTCCTTAAAAGGTGAAAGAGTGAGATCACCTACCTGGTGGACCTCAAGATCCCTAGGAACCCTTTAAGAGGTTTGCACTTCAATCGCCTCAACCCCTGGTTCAAGAGGTCCGAAGTAACCAGACTCCTGTTCACGGATGATGGAGTGGAGGAGGAGAGGGAACCTCTCCCCAACCTCCTTTCTTCCAAGGAGCAGGATGGGCCAGTGGACGGTGTCAGCTTCTCATAGTGCAAGGAAGCAAAAAAAAACCCTAGTCTCTGTTCAACTTAGGAAGTAAAGCAATAATCAGGGTTCTATTCAGGGTTCAGTGGGTTCCTCAGGCCTGTGGGACCTGGCGCCACTTCACCTGGTGAACCAATGGAAACCACACTTTTGAGAAGGTATTTCAAATGTATTCTAGAGCAGCCATAATGATTCCTGACAGTTATTCTAAGTATACAAAGTCATTAAGGCTTTGCTAAAAAAAAAGACAATTATATGCATAGTGGTATTAGCCCAGTTCTTTAAATGAATAATCGATCAGGTAACCAAATAAGAATGAGTGTTTAATACATGCCAACATTTCAACTTCAATAAGAGGAAGAAAAGTCTAGGGCTGCAATGGCATGAAAAGTGCGAAACAACAGGGGGATGAGGCAACTGGAAGAGATGATTTTATTTACCATCTGCAAGCAAATAAATGGGAGATGAAAGAGAACATCACTACCGCGAACTGTGCAGGAAGCAGACAGCCCATGAATGCAGCACCCTCTGCCTCTCATGCCTGCAGATAGCGGAGCCTTATCAGAGCCTATGTACAGAAACACCTGGCAGACTGGTTCATAACAGAGCTTGAGACAAATTACTTCTCAGGACGGGGCGGAGGGCTATCAATCAGTGCACGTCCGTTCTACGCAATAAGGCAGAGTGGGGTGTAGGCTTGCCCATTGTATCTGAAACTGATTACAGTGGCACTCAAAATGAATGTGGTCTTGCAGACTACTTCGTTGTTACAAACCATTAATCTCAATTATAAGGAAAGCCTAAAAATGGTAATGCTCAGGATGAAAACAAAGTCTGAAATAAATCATGTTTCATACCACAAGTTAATTAAGCAGCTTTAGAGCCGAGAGACGAAAGTAGCACATTTTCAAAGGTGCACATTTCCGGGCGCTTCTGTAACAAGAAAGGCAAATTCATTTCTTTGGAGCAGCGTGACCCTGCCTCTAAATTGGTAGTCTCCCATCGGAATCTGGAGGGTTGGCATGTATTTATTTGTTTGTGCCTGCGTACATGCTTGTTTGCTAGTCTGTGTGTGTGCCTTCGAGGTGAAAATCCGGGGTATGGGGGATGAGATGGGAGAAGAGGTGAAGAGAAAGCTTACCTTTTAGTTCTGGAAAACTTCTGTTACCTTGGAAACCAGGAGGGGAAACAACGAGGAGCTCCCAGTGCAGAGGCAGCCAGGAGGATGAATCAAACACCGATGAAAACACTGGAGCATTGAGGACGACCAAGAAAAGTAACAGCACGAAATGAAAGGCATCAGAGCATGGAATAACAGGCACCAGAGCACGGAATGAAAGGCAGCAGAGCACTGAATAGAAGGCAGCAGCACTAAGAAAAACTCCCACAAAGTAAAGCCAGTATTCCAGAGATGCATCTTTATGGAAACAGTTTGCGGGTATTCCCTGATATCCATGCTGCAGTCCCTCTGATTGGAGGACAGACAGTCGTTCGTGACATTTTTGCCACACTATGATTGTCTTCTTTTACGATATCTTCCAGTCAGAGAAGCCTCTGAGAAGCACGCTTAACCAAAACCAAAACGAAGAGCAAACCTTTTGGATTAGAGGTAGAAGTAAGACTGGGAAATGCGCGACCCCCTTTGCATGACTCCACTGCCCCCCTGGGAGTTGCGCCCCACAGATTGAAGACCTATGCCCTACAGCAACAGAGGGACTAGCACCAGTTGCTGGGGCAGTTTGCCTCTCTCTTCTCCCTTAGCCCAGGACTCACTACGTGGTGTACCCACGATATTGATACTGGGGAATGTATGCCTGTGAAGAGTAAGAACTACAGGTGCGAGCCAGCATATCGGAGAAAGTCTTAAAAATCCCGGATTTAGGGGTCATTTAGCCCTCAAACAGTCCTTGGCCCTGCCCAGTGGTGTTGGTCCCAAAAGATGCTCCTCCTGGTACCATCCCAGAACTTAGGTTCTGCGTGGATTACTTGGGCCCAGTGCAGTCATGGGGACTGACATGCACCCCATCCCCTGAACTGATGAGCTCATTGATCAGTTGGGAGATGCCTAGTTTATGAGCGCGTTTGATTTAACATCTTGGTACTGGCAGATTGCCTTGACCAAGGGGGCCAAAGTGAGTTCTGTGTTGTCTACCCTAGAAGGACAATTCCAGTTCTCGATAATGTCCTTCAGGTTGAATAACGCACTACCACCTTCCAGAGGTTGGTCAACAAGTTCCTGGCTGGATTAAGGAACTTCAGTGCTGCCTACCTAGACGACATTGCGGTCTTCAGTTCCTGCTGGGAGGACCACCTGCGTCATCTCTGAGAAGTGCTTCAGGCTCTGCTGAGGGCAGGCCTCACTATCAAGCCCAGTAAGTGCCAGATAGGGCAGGATTCAGTATTCTACATGGGACATCAAGTGGGAGGAGGCAAAGTGCAGCCACTCCAGGCTAAGATTGAAACCATTCTGGCTTGGGAACTACCCCACAAGACCCATACAGAGGTGAGAGTCTCCCTAGGCCTCACTAGGTACTACAGGAGAATCGGCACGCAGTGTGGCACCATTGTTGCTCCCTTGTCAGAGCTGACTTCTAAGCAGCAGCCCAGACAGGTGTACTGGTAGGAGGCATATCAGAACACTTTTGACACCCTGAAGAAGGCCATGTGCATAGCACCCATGCTCAGGGCCCCTGACACCTCCTGAGCATAAATTGTGCAGACAGGCACCTCAAAGCATTTTACAGGGTCTGTGCTTTCAACCTGCTGAATAAAGAAAGTTTGAATCAAGCTGTAGTCTTCATCGGTAGGAGGTTACTACCCATGGAACAAAGGTGGAGTGCAATAGAAAAGGAAGACTTTGCAGAAGTTTGTGCACTGAGGAAGCTGCGACCGTGTCTGTTTGGTGCTATCTTTTGAGTTCAGAAAGACCACAGACCCATCAGAAGGCTAATGCAGATGATGGGCGAGAAGCTAAAACTGTTGAGGGGGTCCATATTTTCACAGGGAAAGGAATTTACAGTGAAAAACCATCCTTGAACAAACCACTCTAATGCTGATGGTCTCTCTAGGTTTAGTGAAGAGAACTCCCAAGGGTTGGGTAGTTCTCCCCACTTTCAACAAGGTGCGGGACACGTGTTAGACCTGGCATCCTTGGCCTGGTTCTTTCCCTAAATGTTTGCATTCAAACCTACTGTTGTGCTGACTTTAGGACTCTGTGCACTTTACCACTGATAACCAGTGCTAAAGTATTTGTGCTTGCTCCCTAAAGCATGGTAGAATTGGCTTATACCCTATTGTAGTATTTGCTTCAGTTGGAAGTCCTTAATAACGTGGCACTGCCTGTGCTCAAGGCCTGTAAATTAAATGTTACTAATGTGCTGCAGCACTGATTGTGGCATTCACTTAAGTAACACTTTAAACATGTCTCATGTCTGTCATTACATCTTGCCTGTGCAGTGTTTAAACTGCCATGTTGACCTGCAAAATAAATCTTTAGCCAGGCTGAAACCTTCCATTTTAATGCAGGTATGTCACCCCTAGGGTAGAACCTGGACAGCCCACCGGGTAGAGTGCAATATACATAAAAAGTGGAATGTGTTCTTTTTAGTTTTATATGTCTTGGTCGTGAAAAAATCTTACATTATTTTTTCACTACTGGAAGGCCTACCTCTCCCATAGACTAACATTGTAGTTAGCTTATTACATGCATTAAGTGATAATTTCCAAATGCCAGCAGGTAACCAGTTCACGTATGGTGTCTTTGGAATTGTAATGAAAAATCCTGTCCCATAGTGAAGTTGGATTTAAAATTAAATTTCCTGCTTTAGCCATATAGTGCCTGCAGCCTGTCTGCGGAAACCTCTAGAAGCTTCTACCACTTCAAAGGAAAGCCCAGGTATAAATATTGGACCCCAGACACCAGCTCTTCAGTACACTACTGGACCTGTGGATAATCTGCCAGGAAGAAGGTCTGCTGTGCTGCTGAAAGGGTTGCTACTCTGCTGGACTGCTACCCTGCTGCCCTCTTGCCTGGGTGAGAAGGACAGGACCTGCATCTCTTTTACCTAGGACCCAGAGTGACTCCAAGGGCTATTTGGTTGACCTCCTGACTAGAACGTCTGGGACAGAAGGCTCTAACAACCTTGAACTCAGCACCTGGACCCTGCCATCTGTGAGTACTAACCCAGCCAATTGGTGCACCCCAAGTCCTGGAACCTTGGAAGTGGGCTTGAAGGTGCTCTGCCAGCCCGTCGGTGGGTCCAGCGGAGCCTACGCATCTCCTCTGCTGTGAGGCACAATCCCGAGCAGATCCTATGCATCCTTTCTTCTGTGAGGCTTCTCCAAGTGCAAGGACTCCACATCGACCACGCACCCCGCATTGGCACCGCCCCTGTGCGAAGCTTCACTGACACAGGCTGTCGCATTGCAAATCGAGCAGCTGCATACCAATCCAGGTTCTTGCATTGCAGCCTCGCAGCGCTTCAGGAACCGAAGCATTGCTTTGACTGCGTGACACATCCTCAACATCTAACTTTGCATCACAAACCCTTATTGACTGTATCCTCGACAACAACACAGGACCTCGTCTCACAGCTCCACAGCACCCTGAGACTGATTCATGGCCTCAGCTGTGCAAAGCATCCTCTGCACGGCACACCGGAAAGCTTCACAATCAGAATTTTAAGGTATCACTTTCAGCGGGCAGAAATGCGTCCCAGATCTACTAATTGGATTTTTGTTGTTTTGCTTTATTTTTATTTATTAACATTGTTCTATTTTTCTAAATTGGTGTTGGATGTTCATGTGTTGTGTTTTCACTTTATGATTCAGAAAAGGGGGTGGTGATGAACAGAGTGTCTGAATTAAGCAGACCACTCTTACCCAGTCCAAAGATCAGGGCTTGAGACGACGGCCGAAGACGGCTGAAATGCCAGAAACCGGTCCCCGGTAGCTTGTCTCCTTTCTGGTGAAGAATTGGCTTGGTAGTTTAGTCTGCCCTGTTCCCATGATGCACTGGGCCAGGGACAGACTGATTTGCATATAGCCAGGTTCTGAGCTGGGATGGTGCAGTGAGATAAATAACGGTGATGGATCAAGCCCTGATCTTTGGACTGGGTAAGAGTGGTCTGCTTAATTCAGACACTCTGTTCATCACCACCCCCTTTTCTGAATCGTTTTGGCCACTATAGGTGTGGCAGGGTATACTCAGACATGAGTCCCTTTCTCACTGCACCATCAGGATTCAAGCAAGCCGGGCCGAAGACGGCTGAAATGCCAGAAACCGGTCCCCGGTAGCTTGTCTCCTTTCTGGTGAAGAATTGGCTTGGTAGTTTAGTCTGCCCTGTTCCCAAGATGCACTGGGCCAGGGACAGACTGATTTGCATATAGCCAGGTTCTGAGCTGGAATGGTGCAGTGAGATAAATAACGGTGATGGATCAAGCCCTGATCTTTGGACTGGGTAAGAGTGGTCTGCTTAATTCAGACACTCTGTTCATCACCACCCCCTTTTCTGAATCGTTTTTGGCCACTATAGGTGTGGCAGGGTATACTCAGACATGAGTCCCTTTCTCACTGCACCATCAGGATTCAAGCAAGCCGGGCCGAAGACAGCTGAAATGCCAGAAACCGGTCCCCGGTAGCTTGTCTCCTTTCTGGTGAAGAATTGGCTTGGTAGTTTAGTCTGCCCTGTTCCCATGATGCATTGGGCCAGGGACAGACTGATTTGCATATAGCCAGGTTCTGAGCTGGGATGGTGCAGTGAGATAAATAACGGTGATGGATCAAGCCCTGATCTTTGGACTGGGTAAGAGTGGTCTGCTTAATTCAGACACTCTGTTCATCACCACCCCCTTTTCTGAATCGTTTTTGGCCACTATAGGTGTGGCAGGGTATACTCAGACAAGAGTCCCTTTCTCACTGCACCATCAGGATTCAAGCAAGCCGGGCCGAAGACGGCTGAAATGCCAGAAACCGGTCCCCGGTAGCTTGTCTCCTTTCTGGTGAAGAATTGGCTTGGTAGTTTAGTCTGCTCTGTTCCCATGATGCACTGGGCCAGGGACAGACTGATTTGCATATAGCCAGGTTCTGAGCTGGCATGGTGCAGTGAGATAAATAACGGTGATGGATCAAGCCCTGATCTTTGGACTGGGTAAGAGTGGTCTGCTTAATTCAGACACTCTGTTCATCACCACCCCCTTTTCTGAATCGTTTTTGGCCACTATAGGTGTGGCAGGGTATACTCAGACATGAGTCCCTTTCTCACTGCACCATCAGGATTCAAGCAAGCCAGGCCGAAGACGGCTGAAATGCCAGAAACCGGTCCCCGGTAGCTTGTCTCCTTTCTGGTGAAGAATTGGCTTGGTAGTTTAGTCTGCCCTGTTCCCATGATGCACTGGGCCAGGGACAGACTGATTTGCATATAGCCAGGTTCTGAGCTGGGATGGTGCAGTGAGATAAATAACGGTGATGGATCAAGCCCTGATCTTTGGACTGGGTAAGAGTGGTCTCCTTAATTCAGACACTCTGTTCATCACCACCCCCTTTTCTGAATCGTTTTTGGCCACTATAGGTGTGGCAGGGTATACTCAGACATGAGTCCCTTTCTCACTGCACCATCAGGATTCAAGCAAGCCGGGCCGAAGACGGCTGAAATGCCAGAAACCGGTCCCCGGTAGCTTGTCTCCTTTCTGGTGAAGAATTGGCTTGGTAGTTTAGTCTGCCCTGTTCCCATGATGCACTGGGCCAGGGACAGACTGATTTGCATATAGCCAGGTTCTGAGCTGGGATGGTGCAGTGAGATAAATAACGGTGATGGATCAAGCCCTGATCTTTGGACTGGGTAAGAGTGGTCTGCTTAATTCAGACACTCTGTTCATCACCACCCCCTTTTCTGAATCGTTTTTGGCGACTATAGGTGTGGCAGGGTATACTCAGACATGAGTCCCTTTCTCACTGCACCATCAGGATTCAAGCAAGCCGGGCCGAAGACGGCTGAAATGCCAGAAACCGGTCCCCGGTAGCTTGTCTCCTTTCTGGTGAAGAATTGGCTTGGTAGTTTAGTCTGCCCTGTTCCCATGATGCACTGGGCCAGGGACAGACTGATTTGCATATAGCCAGGTTCTGAGCTGGGATGGTGCAGCGAGATAAATAACGGTGATGGATCAAGCCCTGATCTTTGGACTGGGTAAGAGTGGTCTGCTTAATTCAGACACTCTGTTCATCACCACCCCCTTTTCTGAATCGTTTTTGGCCACTATAGGTGTGGCAGGGTATACTCAGACATGAGTCCCTTTCTCACTGCACCATCAGGATTCAAGCAAGCCGGGCCGAAGACGGCTGAAATGCCAGAAACCGGTCCCCGGTAGCTTGTCTCCTTTCTGGTGAAGAATTGGCTTGGTAGTTTAGTCTGCCCTGTTCCCATGATGCACTGGGCCAGGGACAGACTGATTTGCATATAGCCAGGTTCTGAGCTGGGATGGTGCAGTGAGATAAATAACGGTGATGGATCAAGCCCTGATCTCTGGACTGGGTAAGAGTGGTCTGCTTAATTCAGACACTCTGTTCATCACCACCCCCTTTTCTGAATCGTTTTTGGCCACTATAGGTGTGGCAGGGTATACTCAGACATGAGTCCCTTGCTCACTGCACCATCAGGATTCAAGCAAGCCGGGCCGAAGACAGCTGAAATGCCAGAAACCGGTCCCCGGTAGCTTGTCTCCTTTCTGGTGAAGAATTGGCTTGGTAGTTTAGTCTGCCCTGTTCCCATGATGCACTGGGCCAGGGACAGACTGATTTGCATATAGCCAGGTTCTGAGCTGGGATGGTGCAGTGAGATAAATAACGGTGATGGATCAAGCCCTGATCTTTGGACTGGGTAAGAGTGGTCTGCTTAATTCAGACACTCTGTTCATCACCACCCCCTTTTCTGAATCATTTTTGGCCACTATAGGTGTGGCAGGGTATACTCAGACATGTGTCCCTTTCTCACTGCACCATCAGGATTCAAGCAAGCCGGGCCGAAGACGGCTGAAATGCCAGAAACCGGTCCCCGGTAGCTTGTCTCCTTTCTGGTGAAGAATTGGCTTAGTAGTTTAGTCTGCCCTGTTCCCATGATGCACTGGGCCAGGGACAGACTGATTTGCATATAGCCAGGTTCTGAGCTGGGATGGTGCAGTGAGATAAATAACGGTGATGGATCAAGCCCTGATCTTTGGACTGGGTAAGAGTGGTCTGCTTAATTCAGACACTCTGTTCATCACCACCCCCTTTTCTGAATCGTGTTTTCACTTTATTACAGTTTGAAGTGATGCATAAATACTTTACACATTGCCTCTAAGTTAAGCCTAATTTATCTGTGCCAAGCTACCAGAGGTTTGAGCACAGGGTAATTTGGGATTTGCTTGTGCCTCACCCTAACAGTATTTCACACCCTCAACCAGTAACCCAATTTCTTACAGCACCACATAATGTGCATCATGTTGCTGCATAGCTTAGTCAACTCTGCCACATAACTAGACCATCCCCTCATGCATATTTCCAGTGGCTCTGTTTATAAGTATTTTAATTAAAAATCTAAAAAAAAAACAATTTGAAGCATTTCTATGGTGTTCGTGATAGAATAGCGCTGCCATCAGTGGTCACTGATACATTTGCAAGACATGTCTGCATTTTCACCTTCCATGGTTGCAGAGATACAGTAAGCAAATATATCCCCTTCCCCAAATATTCGAGAACTGTAATATTACACCCATGTTTCCTAACTCCATGGCTGCTAAGGCAATTCCCTTCCTGTGCTGGAAATTGCTATTTTACATTGTTTCATGATGAGCTGGGCTCGTCATCAGCGTGCGAGGAGGCTACGCCATGACGAGCCCAGCTCGTCATGAGCGTGGAAGGGGTTAACAAACAAAATAGAAACTATAAAGCATCAGATCTTAAAATATGTCATACATTACATTAGGTCTCAAAAGCTTATGTGTATCTCTATGTGTATCTCAGCCAATCAGGTAACTGAAATGGTCAGCCAGTTTCAGCAAACAGCAATTGGAACAATAAATCTTAACCCTTACAGTTCCTAGTCAAATGTAGGAATCTAGAGTATGCCCTAGTAAATGGTCGAATTCATTTCCAAATCGATTGGTGGCCAGGATACCATTCACAAACATTTTGGGCATGTTTCCTAGATTGAAGACCATCAACTCATGTTGTCAGATCCCTCCTTCTCTTTCCTCTTTTATTGTGATGGCATTTTGGGATGGACACTGAGTCTTCTCTGGTTGACCTTCTGCCATAGACCTAAAGATACTCAACTCACCACTCTCCTGATTGCCTGTGCTTAGTCTGCAGAGCTCTGTGGATTAGAACATTGCTTTCATGCCTCACCCACTCAAGGTGCACCACACCCACGGTCCTCACTGTAAGGCTGCACCCACTAGTCATGGCTCCAACTGTACCCTGACAGCTGTCTTAACATATGCTCTGCTGAGTGACAGCTGGTGACATTCACAGCAAATACCCCTATCTGCGCCCTTAAGTGAGACCTAGCCATGGTGCGTGTCCCGGCTGGGGGGTGGAGAGGGATCACTGCGCTGCAGCCATTTCATCCCTTAAAATCCGGTGACATCTTCTGATGGCCAGCATCATTGCCTCCCTTGCTTATTCTAGGGTGGCTTTATGGTTTGGCCAGTCCTAAAATGGTTAACTACTACTTATTATTTAATTTAACACATTGTTTCTTAATATCACTAATATTTTATCCCTATGGCTCAACGAGACCTCCTAGCTCTTTACACCAATGACTCATTTACTTCTCCTCATTCACCAATATCATAGCTTGTTCAGGTCAATCCCTGTGACGTAAAAGACATGCTTTCACTTCATCCGATCCAAGGACATTATTAAGGCCTTTAAAAATACCTTATTCACATATCTTCTATTCAATTTAAAAGAAAATGAGTTACTTTTATAGCGACACGTGACGCACATTTGTTCTCTACCAGTTGTCATAGCAATAGGATATTTTTCTTAAATCATCTCTAGGAGTGATCTATTCCACTAATTCATGTGCTTAGTCAAGTAATTTACAAGCATCCTATGTCAGTTAACCTACCTCAGTGGTCATTTGCAAAAGCTTTCCTCATCTCAACAGGTCAAGTGACATAGTGTTAATAAAGAGAATATTGCTTACCATTAGGAACATCACACTCTTGTTATTTCGGTTCCACTCTATCAGATTGGGTGCAGAGATTTCTGATTTAGTATATAGAGGTATATACTCTGTAACACATACAAATAATTCGTATTGTTTTGGGAAATTATACTTGCGTGTATTTAGATCTCTTCACTAGTATTAAAGGTCTTTCATCGTGTTACTCATGGCCTATAGATTCCAAAAATATTTATTTCAGTCCTAAATCAATTTGTACCAAGAAAAGGAAAGGTGTGTTTACTATGCTTGGTTTTCTTCCCCCCTCTTTTTCTTTTCTTTCTCCCATGTATATGTTGTGCTCCATGTAAATATATCTTTTTTTTCAATAAAAAATTACAGAAAAAAAAAAAAGAAAAAAAGAAAGAAATGTATCTCATCTCCAAAGGCCGAATTAGCAGGACGCAGCACATAAAACTAATACAACCAAAGGGGATTCATTGTATCGGATATGAAAGGGATTCATTCGTTCAGGTGGACTTCCTCAGGATCAATGAGTTTGATCCCCTCACTGTTGTCCTGTAGATGATGGAAATGCTTTTGAAACTTAAAGACATTTCTCATTGTTAAGAGAAATGTTTTCACCACATGTTGATTCCTTAGAACTCACATTCAATGACCATGTTCACAAACCTCAACCTCTGCCATTTGAGTCACCTTGTGTGGGGGCTGGTCATAGATGTTACTTGAGTTGATACTGAGTTAATTATAGTTTGGCAGATTCTTCTGCCTATGTAAAATTCCCTAAATAAAGGAAAAAAAATTTAAACTCCTGATAATCCTGTATGCGAAAGAGAAGGTGTGTGTTATCTGTGATGGATACGACCCTCACCTTAAAATGGCAGTGCATTTGAGATCAGTGTCAGCCTTAATTTCGTGCATCAAAAATGAAGCTCTCCCACAGCCATGTATAATGATATATATATATATATATATATATATATATAATTTATCTTAAAATACACCTATGTTCATCTGATAGGGATTGCAGCAGCCAACATTTGGTAACCATTTCAAACAAGCATTGTAAAGTAAATAGGTTTGTCATTGGCTTTCAGAATTCTCCATTTGTCAATGCTTGTTTTGTTTTTGAAAAACCTTATTTTGTTGGGAATGCGAATAGGCCTTCATCAATCTTAAACAAATTGATTACAAGCAAAAGTATGTTAAGGGCTTCAAAAAGTACAAAACTGCTACTGTCTCTGGTAGTGAATGGAACTACTTTGTATATGAATGTGTTTCTTGTGAAAGTACAATGCCAAGAGTCACAATGAAGTAAGTTAACCGCTGAAGTGGACTGACCCAAAGACCCAGCTGTAAAGCAATTGTGAATGATACAATAACAGACCAATGGATGAAGAGGGGTGGCTGAAAGTCCCTATAGGTAAGCATATAATTTGTATACTCATTCATTCAGAAAATCTTTATTTCAGTTTATAATACTATAAAGGATACAAACCTATAGTTCCTTAACAATAGTGCTCGAAATAGAATTAGTACAAAAAAATTCCGTCTTATAAACACGAAAAACATCAACAAGGAATTATTTGTATAATTTTAGTAGAATCAAAATGTCTTGGCTAATCCCAGACCGTAAAAAGAGCCTTGGTAAGAAGATATTTAGGCTGAGATAATGATGAGCAATGGATCCAAGTTGTCCTTTGAGTCGCTAAACCATATTTGAAATTGGTAAGTCACAGAGTGAATTCTAAGGAAGGGTGCTCCCAGTACTTAAAACAGTCTAACAAAATAATGCACTTCCCATGACTGAAGAAGGTAATATTTATTGCAAGGATCATATGCCGCTGGTGATCTATTCCAGGTTACGTTGAGAGTCTTGTCTCTATCAACGACAGAGGCAAAGCACCAAACACAGTGCTTCAGAAGTTGTAACAACAATTGGGGATATTAACCCTGAAGGTACCAGAGGCATTAACTCATGATATCTGGCTTCCTCTTAGGAAATCTGGAAAAGTGCTTTCCCCAGATCCTACAACTAAGCTTTCAGGCTGGTGTTCACAGCCTTCTACAATTCCCCTGAATGCATACCAGAAGCCCTGTGCCCAAACAAGAGTGTGGCCCATTTTATCGTTTGTAACAATAATACTTTGCTCCACATGGTATCAAATGGCTCCCTAGACATATTTCGGAGCACGGTTGAAGGAAGACTCTGGTGCAATGGATTGTGATTTTTGGTTCTTTTTATTTCCTATAGTGACAGGCTATGTTTATGTTGCTGTGTTGGAAGTTTGTGAACCTGTGGAAATTGCCACAGAGAACTGGGCTAGGCCAGTAAAGGAGGATGTTGGCGGAGGGGGATGTCTTGTCTGCAAACCCACATTTTATTTGGAAGATCCCTGTTTGTAGACAAGGCACTAGGGGGTCAAATGCATTTAAAGGGTTTTACTTATTCTGTGCCTATGGAATAAGTGTTTATACATCAGGGCATAGATTTCTTTCTATTGAGGTTATTGACTGGGTAAGCTTAGATTGTGCACCTTTTGTCTACAATGTTGGCTTGAAGGAGATCACTGAATTCTAGGAGGCTATATTTATAAACCTTGGTTTTATCTCCTCATTTTCTCCAATTTAGGTAGCAATCTCCCCTTTCTGCACTTTACTTATACACACTAATTCTTTGCAAGACATCTTGTCCATCTGAGTCTCTGGTGAACTTGCGAGATGTGATCTACAACAAATCAATGCTTCAGCACCGTTGTTGATTGCTGCTGGACCCCACAAGGCTCTTCAGTCACTACCATTTCTGCTTCCAATTTTCCTTGCCAAGCTTTTCTTTTGAAGATCGACTAAAACAGACCTTCTGCCAAGATTGCGAATATGGATGCCTCTTCAGTTCTTTCATCTATATCCTAATCAGTAAGGCATAAACTCAGGTTTCAGTCTCTCTTGGTTCCAGGCCATAACCACCCTCTGCTGAAATGGTGGATATAGATGGCTGGGGAAGCCTCCGCTCAAGGAATATTGATTCTAGGAAAAGACATCTAGATTTCTTTCTGTCAGCTCTTTCTCCTGCTGCTCCTCTTCTCCTTCTGTAGCTACTTTCCCAAATGTCCTAATTTTAAAACCATGTAGGATGGAGGTGTGCCTAACCCGTGGAAGGGTGGAGAGTCCTATTGAGGATATAGAAATGGGAGTTGGCTTCCTGGAGGACTGGACATTGATCAGAGATGGTTAATAGAAGAAGTGGAAATTGTGCGGTTGTCTAAGGCAACTTACTCATCCACCTTCTTTCCTTTTTTACAATAAGTCAAGTTGCATTTGTTGGTGGGGCTTTTGGGGACTCTGAATAGCGCCCAGGCTACTCCTGCACTGAGAATAGAATGGATTTGACTTGTTGTCTTCTTTGTAAGAGATGGCTGATCTTGATCCAGCGAAGCTCCCAGGGGTATCTCGCTGCCCCCGAGAAGGGATACTGTGTAAGGCAATGCTTTCGATCCCACTTTTAGGAACACATGGCAGGTGTAGAGGGAGAGAGCCCTTTATCTGGCTTATGGTCATAGATCCAAGCTTGCCCCTGAAAGGTTCTGCATTTAAGTGCCCCAGAGTTGGTATCTATGCTATGTACAAAGAGTGACTTTAAAATACAGTACCCAGTCAGTATTGTTATCGTCTAAGCTCTGTCAGTATTTCTGGAAGTAAGCTAGAAACGGTAGGAGTCAGTGCTCCATGAGCCTTCTTTTACGGATGGGGAGGAAATGGCCACTGTAATTCAATGGTTAGGAAGTCCTTACCTCGACTCACGCCATCCCGCGGCTCCATGGGATGACTGTCAGAGCTTAGACAATAACAATACCGACTGGGCGCTGTATTTTAAAGTCACTCTTTGTACATATCACTTATTTCTGCACTAATTGATAGCAACATAGTGAGTACTAAAGGGATCATCTTTAGTCCTGATGAAGAAGCCTTGTAGCTTCGAAACATGTTGACTTGACCAGGAGTATCAGCACATTAAAACATGTGATATCTCCGCACTACCATTTTAATAGTATCAGCCTATGACCTAATACATTTCTTGAGTCTATAAGGCCAGGCACTTTTTTAACCCACTCATCCTATCCACCCCTGACCCTTTCTCTCACTACACATACACCACACATAGCACTACAATAACAGTGCTCCAGCGTAGTCGCTAGTCGTAGCACGCCCCGTCCGGCAGCAGGGTGGGAAGACCCCTATGATGAAGCATGACACCAAGGGCCCTTTTGGTGTGTGAGGGGTATTTAAGCAAACACTGTGTATGCCCTACCAAGTTTGGGTACACTTCCCCTTGAATCTCTTTGAGGTGGATCATTTTGTTTTGAATAGAGGTTTGGTGAAAACCAAGCATCATGATCTAATAATAATAAAAAAGCCGCTAATAAAGTTCATGGCTACTTCTAACAAAGTGTCACAGCGCCAGGATGCTAGTTACAGCTACCAGAATTGCACATAGAAAGGTTTCTAACTGGATCTAAACTACCAGGTTTCCATTTTTTTCCTAAAGATCCCCTTGAAGGAGACCAGCTGGAGTTTGTAGCCGGAGGTGTGTGCCGCTCCCGTCCCACCCAGTACCGTTGAACAGGTTATTGACTTTTTTTAAAACTTTTTTTTAATTGAAAGTTCATAGCAATACAATATACACTAGACAAGACAATATATATAAATATAGGAATAAATATGCATGATATATAGGCAAGAACAATTAATGTAGCAAAAAATATTGTAAAAAACGGTACAAAGATTAAAAGAGTGGCGATCATATCGGAATCTGGCACCTGAAAACATTATGGGACCCCACCCCTCGACAACCTTCATGTAACCACTGGTGCCCAAATCCGTAGCCCCATTTCTCTAGATTTAACACCCTTTAATGCATACAGTTCTGACTCGATGTTGTGGATCCCTAGCATCCTGCAAATCCATATTTGGAAGGTTGGGGCCTCGACATCCTTCCAGGCAGCAGCAATTAATATTCTAAAAACAGCAACTGATATAAAAACGAGCGCCTCCATCTCTGTACTTAGACCCAGTTTAGCATCACAACCTATTATTAAAAGTGTCGGGGATAGATCTATTCTGACATCTAGCAGCCCCTCTAAAAACGCTTCAATCTCCTTTTTGATGGGCCCTAGTTTTTCACAACTACAAAACATGTGCATAACATCGGCTGGCCCATTCCCACACCTAGGGCAGTTGTTATCAGCCCTCTTACCCCAATCGAATAATTTCGCCGGTGTGTAATATAGATTAAATAGGGTCTTAAAGTGCTGCGCTCTTAGGTTTGAAGATCGCAGGAACCGTTTATCCATTAAAATGGCTCTATCCAAGTCAATATCTGGATCCCCCAGTTTTGAGGCCCAAGCTGACTCTGTCTTAACCATATCGTCGGGGAGCACTTCCAAGAATAGCCTGTATATTTCCCTGATTCTACAGCCACCCCCTTCATGTAATCCAGTAATGCACATCCTTTAGACACATTTATGCAGGGCCTTTTTGATTTAATTGTATTTACCAGCTGTATATACTTGAGCTCTTGACTCCCTTGTAGTGAGTACCGTGACCTCAAAAGTTCCAGGGGCCTGCATACATCCTTTACCATTACTTGACCCAGTGTAGTAATTCCCTGTCTTTCCCAGTGTCTCCAAGGGCCATCGCTACTTAAATACGGGAATAGTCCTGAATTCCAGAGTAAAGTATGTTGATTGTACCTTGGAATATCCAGATTTTTCTGAACAGATGACCATAACCCCCAGATGTCTTCCAATATTTTGTACCCTGATGCCTTAAAGTATCGTTTGTCGAATTTCCTCAGTAGTACCCCATATACTTCACTCCCAAGGGCCAACTGGAAAATAGAAGGGATGTCTCCCTGGCTGTACGTGGAGTCCTCTGGAAAAAAGAGTATAGCCATTTCTGTGAGAAGACAAGACCAGTTATAAAACCTAAGGTTTGGTATTCCCAACCCACCCCTTTCCTGGGGAAGAGACATGAATTTGCTTGATCTCCTCACCTTGCCGTATTGCCAGACGAAATTCATGAAAATAGCTTCCATTTCCTTAATCAATGTACCGTCTATTTTAAAGGGGATAGACCTAAATTTATATGAAATCTTTGGAAACATCGTCATTTTAATAACATTGGCCCTGCCTATGATTAACAAGTGGAGTGTATCTATTCTTTTTAGATCCTGTTCCATCGTTTTCAATAGCGGTGCAAAGTTATCTTTAATAATATCCCTTGGCTGAGCATTGATTGTTATCCCTAAGTAAACTACTGAATCCACATATCTGTCATCCTGTTTAGCTATATTTCTAGAACATAGTACCTGCCTCTTCGCCACATTTAAACGGTATCCAGATAGCCTCCCAAAGTCAGTAGTGATACTAATTATTCCCCTCATAGCACTGTCGGTATCTGTGGTGGTTATGGCTAGGTCATCCGCGTATGCGAGGACCTTGGTATGGAATCCATTAGTGACAGCTGGCTTGATACTGATGCTATTCATTATGAGAGTTATTAGGGGATCTATATATAGCGCGAAAAGGATGGGTGAGCACGGGCACCCCTGTCTCGTGCCCCTCGTTATATGAATCTGCCCAGAACTCTCACCCATAAGCTGAATACTCGCAGTAGGATTGAGATACATGGCCTGAATTGCCTGCCGGAATCTGGGACCAAATCCTCTATCTTCCATCACTCTCCACAGAAAACTCCACCTAACGCGGTCAAAAGCTTTTTCCGCATCGAGTGAACAGGTTATTGACATTGATGCGGCGTTGTGTGAGCGTGAGTGTGGTCGGAGGGCTGCTTGTTCTAAATGTGCTCATTATGACTTGGGAAAAGCATTCCACTTCAGAGTCCCAGGACATTAATGCGAGGTATACATAACAAGCATTTGCAATGCAATAGGTCTCTCATTTGCGCGACTTTAAGCTATTGGCATTGTAAATGAAAATTCCTTGTATTTATGTTTTAAAAATGAAAACAAAAATAAAAGGCATTGTTATTTGCAATGTCAATAGCTCAAACTAGCATAAATGCGAGACCTATTGCATTGTAAATGCTTGTTTTAACCTGGTTCTGGGGACCTATGCGTGACCTTTCAGTACACTGAGGCTTTTCTTTGCCCACATTTGCTTATTGTCACCTTCAAGGAGACACACTTGAGAGTCAGAGTATGTATTTTTCCAAAGTACATCCTTGTTTCTCAGATCTGTAGTGCAGCCCCGTGGGATAATGCACATGGATTCTGTAGGCATCACCTTCAAGGGACCAGTGATCTATTCGCAGATCACTTTTTCTGGCATTTGATGCCACCTTTTTCCAGTTTTCACTTTCTGCTCAAATATTTCCATCAACTGCAAATCTAATTCGGCGGTACATAAAAAGACAGAAATGCTACTCACCGGCATGCCCTGGTCCAGGATTCTAGAAATGGAAAGTATATGACGAAGCCAGGATGGGCCATGAAGATGCACAGGGGCAGTGGGCAAAAATCAACAAGGGTGCAACCAGATCTGCTATTCAGACATTTGTGAGCAGCTCTCCAACATGGACATGCCCACGAAGCAAAAGTTATATATCTTTAGTAATGATGGATGCATTAGATGTCCATTTGATTGTTTATTTTTTACTAATGGGAGCTTTCAATTTCCTTCTTGTGTTGTAGACTCAATAGTGAATGGCTAATGGATGTGATTACATCATCTTCCATAGTCAAGGAAGTGACATCTACCCGCAAAGTGGGCTTGTCAGGAGGGTTTCGGAGGGCGGAGGGATTCTTGGAAAACCTAGCTGCTTGCCCCTTCATTGATCTCTTCCTAGATGTTTCTGAACATCCATTTGCAAATATTGTATTTTAATGCATTTTGTGCAATCTTGTTACAGTTTAAAAATTGAGATTTAATTTTGAAAAAAAACCCTCTCTACGTGGTTTGCAGTTGTCAATGGGAGATGTTGGGAAGATGAGTGACAAATAGAGCTTTTTAAAACAGTGTGACTAAGTAACAGTTATGGGAAAATGGGCCCCCCAAGGAATTTTGGGGAATACTGATAAATTATGTATTTTAATGCATGGACTAGTCTATTGACTGTGACCCACCCCTAGCATCCTTTCAGAGACACCACTAGTAATTAAAACTTATCTTTAATCATCCGTTTGATAGTGTATACTCTGTAAACTTTGGACAGAGACAGCTGGTCTCATGGCTGTCCCTCAAAAACCCAGGAATGGGGTGGAGCCTCTGAGGTCGGAGAGCTGCAGGAGAGGCCCACCCTGAGCTACAGGGCAGCAGCTGCTGTTCACTGTCGCACTGCACACAGAGGGCCCGACTTCCCTTGCAGTGGAACTCCCTTCTTACTGCCCCCTTCAAACACAGTCCTTGGGTAACAAAGTCTTGTTTTGACTGTGCTTTCATACAGACACTTTATGTTTGCAAAGCCATTTCTAGTTGCAGGCGCGCAACTCCCATAGAGCTAAAAGGGCTTCAGCAGACCCCCTGTTATGTGTCTCAGCCCGGGCTTCGGCAGCTCGAGCTGGGCAGGGTCTGGAGGCTTATCTCCAGCACGCCTGAGTTTTTCACAGGTCTTTAAAGACAATTAGCATATTTACATACCTTTGTAAACTAGTTACCGAAGCTTAGTTTTATTCTGGTTCCAGTACCCCCATTCTGCCTATTCCTTACACTAGTATTTTACATTTACTGCTGTAGTGTGAGAATGAATTTCATTAAAAGGAATATAAAGTAGGGTTGCCAAAAGAAAAATGTCAGCCATGTGTTTATAGAGCCTGCAAATACCTCCTCTTGACACTAAATAGGGTTATAAATAAAATTGTATGTATTAATTTGTAATGCCACTTCACTCTCTTTGTTCCCTTTAATTATCAGTCAAGGATCATTAAGGCAGCCCTAGAAAACAAATAAAAGTGCTTTCTATTTATATTTGCTGTTCAAAGTATGCACAGATAAGTTCGGAAAAACAGCTTTGGCTGACTGTTTATTTTTGTACCATCTGGGACATCAAAATAATAAGCAGGCAACCCTGATCATGAGACTGGAAGTTTGTTGCAGGATCAGCACATTATTAATTTCCTCTACCCTCAATCCCTGATTGATGCCATAATAGCAATAGTTTAACTTATATCTGAAACCCTAAACCGCCGTCAATAACATGCTCAGTTACTTCATGTGTCTGGGAATGCACACTGCATTGAGACAACTCACTCCTCATTCTCACCCTTCACTTTCATGCTCACCCTGCACTCACAGCGATCCCAGTGCACTCACACTGATTACCATGCACTCACACCATTCACCAGCTCACCCTGCACTCACAGTGATCACTCTGCACTAACAATGCACTTGTGCTGTTCACCCTGTACCTTACCCTGCAGTCACACAAGCACACTACTCACCCTGCACTCATGTGACACATCACTCACCTGTCCCCCTCACTGCTCAACCTGCAATCTCACTCAAGCAAGCCCATCACTAACCATGCACTCAATTTCAATTCAATTTATTAGTCTTTATTCGGTACTTAAAAAGACACCATAAAAGCACATACACAATATACACATAAAAAAATGAAAACATTTTTTTTTTAAATAAATCAGCTAAAAACACATATTTCATTAAGCTAGGGAAAAGGAGTTGTCTAAACAGGTTTAAATGGTATTAGAGTCAGTTTTCTCTTGTGTTCCTTAACCGTAATGCAACTCGAATGAAGTTCACAATACAGAACAGTGTATGGGCATCTGGGGCTTCCTGTAGGAACTTCAAGGCCATTTTTGCTTGTCTGAGTTTTGTTTCTTTCAGAATCCCTACTAAAAACTTACGCCTTGGGGCAGAGTAAAAGGGACATAGCAGAACAAAGTGAAGGGTATCCTGCGGAGACCTAGCGTCGCAGCCGCAGGTACCATGCACTCATTTGTCCCACTCTGCACTTACATCTGTGCCCAAATTCATATGGTCAACTGACTCACCATGCAGTCACTCCTCTTACCCTTCTCTCACTCTGTCTCATCGCCCACCATGCACTCACCTGGGCACGCCTGCCACCCACACAGAGCAGTGTTAATGTGCCTGCTACAAAGAACATGTACCATGCAGATCACAGAACTGAGTGTGAGTAAACCATGAGTAGCTCTATAAAAAATTAAATGTTTGTCAGAAAGAAGCTATAGAGAGATGAGGTGCATTGTTGGTGAGTGGTAATGAGGGAATTCATGGAGAACGAGGAAATGGGAAAGGGGGCACAAGAAAAAACTGTTGACCGTGTGCGACCAGTGCTAGAGCCAGCCAGCTGGCTGGGAGTGTTAGTCCCCGCGAAGTTGTCATGGAAGTGAGGCAGCTAGACAGGCTACCAGAACACATGAAACATTAAAAAAAAAAAATGGCGCTCTTCCATTTCTGAGTGGGATTTTTGTGGCACAGGGGTAACACTGGAGTGTGGTCAGGTCAGGAGGGGGAAAACTATGTGCTTATTGAGCATCGGCCTATTATGTGGAGGAAATACAATAACGAGGCATACACGAGCGGTCCAGCCCCTTTCATTTATGCGTTTTGCCCGTGCTCAGACACATTTGTGTGCTGACGTCACTCCGTATGACAGTGAACCTGATTGGGTCACTACATGGGTGTGGGGGAGCTGGCCCTCCTGGTTCTCTATAAGTATCGGGACTGTTCTCCAGCTAGAAACACTAGTGAATTTAGTAATACGTTCAATCTACTACTAGCAACCGATTACTCAGGAAACACTTTGAAATAGTGAGGAAAGAAAGGCACAGAAAAGCGAGAGGCGTCATGCAAAATGACGCCACCCCTACAACCTCTGCAGAATGTAACGATGTGCCCGAGTCTCCCTTATGTCGCAGACATTCTTGACCTTGGGCTAAGAGGGGGGGGGGGGGGGCGCTTGAAGGTTTGTGGGGGCCGTGAAAGGTTCCGTGCCCCCCTGGCTCCAGGGGCCTGCTTTACAGCCCATAAAGAAGCATAAACCCAATATTCAAAAAAGTTTTTGTTGTGTGATTTAAATGCGTTTCTTGCGTCTTCATAGGAATTTGCAGGAATAAAAAAAAAAAACAATGCCGCCAACATTTGCTAATACTGTTCAGTGTCTTAGGAAATGGATGCTTATAATAAACAGGGAAACTGAAAATAGTGACGGAATGTGTACAGCCAAAAATGAACATACTTGTTTATCAGAGCTCTTGCACCCTGGGCCATGTGACAGATAACACTTTCGATTACTGTTAGTTGCTTGCCTGCGCTGTCTGTCATTTGGGTTCGACTTAGGTTTCGGCAATGCCAATCATTGCATCAAATCCATATATTTAAAGGTTGCTAGACAAGAACGCAGTCACTGGACGTTTGCCTACCAGAGGTGGAGCAGAAATCAGGGGAAAAGAATCGATGAACACAATGATTTGCTGAAATTGACAACCACCAGAGATCGTATGAATCAATGACTTGCACGTGCCTTCCCTTAGAAAAACTTGAAGATGTAAAGAAAAGAAACACAGCTGCTTTTCTGGGTAGTAGTTACAGGGGAATCACGATATATTTAAAGCATCGGCAAAGCCAATATGTCTGGAGTTTATTAGTGATAGTCATTGGCAAATGATTAGTGAGCTTGTGTTTGTGCGTTGGAGTGGATGTTTGGGTGAGTCAGTGAATGTCGGGTTTGAGTGAGTATCAGTTTGAAAGATGATTGTTAAAACAGAAGAAAGGTTTATGAGGGTATCTCATTGTCCAAATAACCGGTCCTCTTTTACAATTCGTGTTTTAAAAATAATACTTCTATTGTTCTTGTTTTGACCTCTTAAACCTCCTTTATGGACATCTTGCAAAAAACATAGGGGCATATTATCAAGGGGGTTTATCTCCGCTTTTTTGGCTTTAAAAGCCAAGAAAGCGGAGATAAAATTATCTCCCTATTACCTAGCTGTCGCTAACACCAGTTAGCGACAGCTAGTAGGAGATAGCGACCATCTTGGGCCCCACTTTGCATGTCAGTGATATTTATCACTAATGACATGCAAAGTGGGAGTGCCAAGATGTTAGCGACTGAAAACAGTCGCTAACATCGCTATCTCCTATTACCAACTTTTGGAGATATTCACGCTAAGCGCGAATATCTCCAAACGCTAACACCTGCCCTGAGCAGTTCTTAGCCATGTTATCCAATGGGAGGAGGATAACATGGCTAAGAGCTAATGCATGAATATCGCTGACTTTTCAGCGATATTCATGCATTGCGGCGATTTTTATTGCATTTGCGATAAACCTTGGTAATACCAAGGTTTATCTGCGATAAAAATCGCCGCAGCTCAGCGGTACATTTTTGTCTCTAACCAAGCAATAGCGATAATTATCGCTATTGCTTGGTAATATGCCCCATAATAGATACAAAAAGGCTAACGAAATAAACATAAATTGTGTTGTAGTACCCTCAATATTCTGGTTAACAGCACTTAGAGGAACGCATTTTTGTGAGACTAGGCCGCCTTCTGCACTTTAGTCTCTGCTCCCTCATGCATGTTACCTTATGCCCCCCTGCTGCATTTCTTTCTGCGCTCCGCTGATGTATGTCACCCTATACTTTCTGCTGCATAGGATTATTCATGATTGTCCACCTCTGTGTAGTGATGCCTATATGTATCTGTTTTAAAGGGGAGCCTGTAAGTTTGAAATTGGGGGCATGCAGATCTTTATGAATGCTCTACATGTAGTTGTGTGCATGTATTTTGTGTTTCTATATACTTGTCATGCATTCTACAACCGTGATTCTTAATCTTTTTCATGTCAGGGATCCCCACTGAATCACTACTAGAAGCTGGGGATTGCAGCCTATGCAATTTCAAGGATAAGAAAAAAAAGAGAAAAAAAACGAAAGGAAAGAAAAAGTCAGTGGCACCACGGAACCACTGCTGCTTGTTGATTAGTAACAGCAAAGGTCTGCTCCCTCTCCGATGAGAAAGTACCATCATTGGCCCTCCCAATAAAAGAAGATGAAGGCACATGCTCCCACCCTGTCCACATCAGGAATTAACTCATTCAGAGCCAACTACCCACCTGAAATCCATAAAGGAGCAAAAAAGTTCAACCACAAGATTCTAAAAAGCAACCTCGAAAGTCTCATATCTGACTCCTATTTTTGCTTCTCTAAAGGAGCTATTAAGACCGATCTGATTTTCTAAATGCGATGCACAGCAAAATGGCGGAACGTGTTTTACTCTGTCAAGGATGCCAGTGCCACACAGAACATGCCCTGTGATCTCAAACTCACAATAGCACTCTCCCCTTTACTCAAAGTGAAAGCTACCATGCCAATTTATCAAAATGGCAACATCCTTATCCAAGCAGTGAACAATGACCCACTAGTTTTTGACTCACTTTTTAGTGACCTAAAAAGGCAAGTAGCAGCCCTAGTTAAACATGCAGCTCACAATTACCTTACACCTACAAACACCCTCCACAGAACTAACCACAACTTAATTCCAAACCCTGCAGTCCACATTGTCTCACAGAGACTAGACCCTTCTACAAACAGCCCTCTCAGCCAGGGGAGAAAATACTCTACAACAGGTAATGGATCTGTGCCCAAACAAAATCCCCCAGTCAAAGAGAAGGTGATAGAAACCTCATTATGGTCCACTCAACCCAACGTAAACCCTGACCGGATCAATTTCACACGGAACGATAATGAGTTTTGTCAGGGTCCCTCACTCATAATCATTACATTTTTTATTCAGTTGACAAGAACAACCATAAAAGAATACAAAAAACAAAAATATAAAATCATCTTAGTTAAACATTTCCGCATAAAAATGACAGTCAACATAACAGAAAGCACTGGTCATCTGGAACAGTACAAGAACTAATTAGGTCTCGATCTCCTAGACAACAATACAGCTCGTAAAAAGCATAAAACAGAAAGCAAAACAAATACCTTGGGCGCATCTGCAGGTAAACCAAAGACGGCCTTACTTGAGAAAAATTCTAGGACTTCAGCAGGGGACTAAAAGTAGCTTCATGGGTGTACTAAAATAGCAGCAAAACATAATGAAGTGTAGGGTATCCTGAGGAGACTTACTGTTGCAACCTACAATTGGGAAAAGCCCAGCCAGTTGGAGAGTCCAATAGATGGTGAAGTGAGTTGAAGCTAAACCTGGCCAGGAAAACCATTATCTCTGATGGCAAGCTTTGGCTCTATAGGGCTCCATACCCTGAACAGTCTTCAAGAGCATGTGCCCCCGCACCAAGAGTTTCTGCAGCTCACACTGCTCTCTATCCAGCAGGGCTTGAGCCAAGAACAACCTAACACATGTCAATTCTCGAGAGGATATAGAATTGGAATCAGTGAAGTTATTTGCTCTCCCGAGAGAGGCAAAGGCTGCATTCATATAGGTTATCCAGGGGATTTTGTGCACCAGATCAAGGGCCAGACAATCCACAAGGATCATCCTGCTAAGTTTTTGTTGATTCCTGGTCTACACCTTGTTTCAGCACAGAAGGAGGCTGAGGACTACTCTGTCCATCACATGACTAAGACTAAGCTCCACATACACTGGAAACACGATGATGGAGTGCGGAACCTGCACTACCTGTTGTAAAATTTGTTTCTCCGCAGATTGGATCTTATCCAAATTTGCGTAACCCCAGACCTCACTTCCATTCCGTAGCTGGGACACACATTTGGCTTGATACATTTTTAGGAGGACCCTCAGTGACCAGGAACCGAGTTTATGCCAAAACTAGAAAGTGCCCATAGTTTTGATAAACTCTGATCTTTTGCGCTCAATGAACGCCTTCCGGTTGTTTTTGGTGTCAAATAAAACCCCCAGATAGGGAAAATCCGAGACGTTACCCAAAGTGTGATTAGCCACATTAAAGATCTTTCTGCTAGTAGAATTTGGACCAACAATCATAATATAGGACTTAGAAAAGTTTAGGGACACATCCAGATCCCCCATGAATGAAACAAACTTGATCAGGAGTAGGCCTAAGCGGAGCTTGTGGAGTTCCACTCTACGGATTTCTACAGAGTTACCGAAAAACTCCACCAAATTCTGCAGAGTTCTGTTAGCGGGCAGAGTGTATTCGGTCACACCTAATTTTTTAACAAAGAACAATCTTTTTCTGCTGTGCCCATCATTCTGCACAAGAGGAAGACAGCCTGTGAGTGCTGGCCCACATTTGTAACAGGCTGACTTGTGGTGCATGGCTTTTCACTGGAGGTGACTTTGTGCTTTGGCAACGCATCCGCTTGGGGAAGGGTGGGAGTGCAAGCAGCGGTGTTCATAGTTGAAGGCGGCTGGTAGAGATTGAGGTTGCATCTGCTTCTACTGGAGATAGAAGGGAGCAAAGTGGGCGCAGATCTCCATGATCAACCCTCCCCATCCTGTCAGTAGCTCCTCTCAGGGCTGTGGATGATGGGGAAGCGGTATCTGTGTGAGAATCACAGTCCAGAGTCGCTGACACTGCTCTATTTTACACCTTTCACAGCTTGCTAGGGCGGCTTAGGATGCCAGCATCAGCACCTCAATGATGCCATCTGTTTCTCTGTACTATATTGCAGTCCCTTTGTCTGCTATTCAACTCAAGCAAAACAATGGTCAATGGGCACTACATGTTTTTGAGCTTTCTTTTGTTTGCATGATGCTGCTTCCAAAATTCAGCAGCTAAACAAATGAACATGATCGTCACAGTGGAGGAGATTGGTTTATTTTGCGTATTCGACAGATGCGTACAGCACAAAGAGTAACATTAATAAAATTCCCAGAAATGAATATAGATTGGATTAATGTCACTAACGTTACATGACATTGAATCCTACCCAGACTTCAGTATTGCTGTTTTTATTAGCTTTGCATCTGTTTTGAGACGCTTAACAATAACATGGCAGAACGTTGGCTAAACTTATGTATAGGTTGGAGTTGCCTGTTGACTGTCTTCACAGTGGCATCACAAAAGGTGACAGACAAAGGCAATAAACATGGTGGGCTAAGCTTCAACAAAGGAGGCTCATTAGTTTGAGACTGGTCTGTCCGGTCTACCACCTCCCTAATATGACAGCCCACACATATCTATCTCTCTGTATTCAACTTACAAATCCAACGTCTATGGAGGAAAGACCCAAAAACTACCCTTCTTGAACGGTTGAGAAGGCACAGAATCGCATACAAAAAGGCCATCTGGAAAGCCCAAACAACAGCGATCAAACCTCACAGAGTGAAGAACAGGCCTAGAAAATATTTTAGTCACACAAGAAGGGTACAAAGTTCCCCGGAAAGAGTGAACAAAGGCAGAGTGCGTGTACTATGAAAGGCAGAAAGGGGGAATTCCCTTGTTGGAACTAAAACCCTCACACACCCAGTAAACTAGGTGTCATGCTTCATCATATGGGTTCTGCTCCTCGTCAGACTGGCGCTGCAATGTCTGACGGGCTCCCGAAACCGGGGCTCTTTATCGGAGATCTTTTGTTCCGGCCATATGGTGCATGCGTGTGAGAGGGCGGGGAAAGTGTAGTCGTGGCGTGAAAGGTGAATTAAAAAAGGTTAGTCAGTCCACAATATACTTTATACGCGTGGTTGACTCCCTTGATTAAAAGGGTGGGAGAGGAGATATATGCCCTGAACCTTTCAAAGCAAAATATCTACAACCCTCTGGTCAGGTCGACATGTTTCTTGCCATAATGGCAATTCTTCAGGACCTCAATGATCAGTACTACACGAAGAAAGAAAATAATAACACAGTGTGGTATACAACCTTAGTTAGTAGGTTTTAAAGATGCGCAGGCCGATTGGTCCTGCTGAGGTATTGCGATTCCTAGGATTTCCCTAAGGTGCCCCGCAGACTGCTCCTGTGGGACCGGCTGTATAGGTATGGTACCTACGGCGGCGTGCGGTACTGGCCGTTGGAACCTACCTCCACGTGCAGCGCCCAGACAGGACGCGGAGCAGCTAGAAAATATTTTGACAAAATAAAACAACAATCAGGAAAACTTGCAGAACCCACAATGGAAGAGGACTCACAGGATATCTGCAACACCTTCTCAACTTTCTTTAAAGAGAAAATTGCAACCATAAGCAATTCCATCCCCTGCCAACCTAATGCCCAACCTAGGGAATCCGTTTTCCCAACTCTCACAGTGCACAGCAAGGTCACAGACCCTCACACCCCAATTGTCCCAATAAAAATGGAGCCTTCAGGAAGAGTTTCAGAGCTCTGTCTTTTCAAGATGTAACATCAATACAACGTATGACAATATCCTCATGTACATATATCAGAGTGCACAACATAATTCACCACATGTCGACTTCATAATTCCTATTAAAGCAGATTGGATGTAGTTCCTCTCTGTTGCATAATGTATACTAAATATATTAGGGGTCGTCTGCGCTTCCTGAGCATTAGCCATAGACAGTAGGTAGTTAGTAAACGGGCACCATATATCTTTAGGGCATGAGAGGACACAGAGCTCTTCTGCATATATCTCCAACTGTGTTTTACAGTACGTCATATCTTCCACCCAATGTTGTAACTTAGGGGCATGTTTGCTACCCCAGTTCAAGGCCATTGTCAGTTTAGCTAAGAGTAAGGCACTCACTATGAATCTACGATTAGGTGGCTTCAGTGGTCTTACAAGACCTAGAAAAGACACCTGGGGAGTATTGGGAACGGTATCGAAAACCATAGTCTCCAGAGCAACTGAGACCTGGGTCCAAAATAGATAAAGCTTTGGGCAAGCCAATGCCACATGTAGAAAGTCAGCCTGCGCATGTCCACAACATGTACAACTAGCATAATTACTCATCCCAAATCTATGTAGTTTGACTGGGGTGTAGTACATTCGATGTAAGTACTTAAAGTGGATAATGCGCAGTTTGGGGTGAGCATACCCATGAGTGTGCAGCAGAATCCCCAGTCCTCAGTAGTTAGAGTTGTAGTCAGTGTTGAATTACATTTATCCAGTGATTTATTTGGGCCTATGTGGTCCTCCACTTGGGCTGCAGAGAATAATTTAGTTATAAGACGTTCACGTGTAAGGGTAGTAAGGAGTGTTGGTAGCGTTTGAAGAGCGAGTTCTAATGGAAAGGTTGGATATAGAGCTTTAATAGCCAGTCAGAGACGTAAATAGGTAAAGTGAAGTAGTGAGGTATGTGTTGTATCACAGTGTAAGTCTGATAGGGTTATGAAGGTTCTCTCTTGGTACATGTCTCCCATTGTGCGCAAGCCTCCTTTTGTCAGCATAGTGTGAGCGTTTTGCTCCTGTGTTACGGATACATCAGGATGATGTGTAAAGGGCAACGCAAGGGCGGAGATGGGAGTCTTATGGGCCCGTCGACCTAGGGAACACCAGGCTGTGATGGCACACTGAATAGTGTTCAATTCAGAGCTAGGCATGGCGGGCAGTCTTTGTAAAACAATAGCAGGCAATGGGGTGGGATGTGCGTTTGTCTGATTCTATAGCTGCATGAGGGATAAACCCATGGGGACGTTACCAGTAGTTTGCAAAGTGTGCATGTATGCATAGGGCATATAGTTGCATATTGTGTGCCCCAAATCCCCCCAAAGCATAGGGTAGTGTGAGTTTTTTTTCCAATGGATCTGAAGTTGCTTATTCACCCATGTGAGTGTAATCATGTGAGAGTGCAGTGTTGTGAGGACCGATGTGGGCGGTGTGATGGGGATGTTAAGGAATAAATATAAAAATCACAGTAGGATTATTATCCTTTGAAGTGCTATTTCCTCTGCTAAAGACAGAGGTAGGTGGCTTCATCTAGTTACTTGTTGCCCCAGCTTGGTTAACACCCTACCGTAATTTTCCTGTATTACTACCACTGGGTCTCTAATTGGCTCGGTGTCCCAGGTCAAGAGAAAATCCAGTGGAGGTGGTTTCATACCCTGTGTCAGCAGTGTAATGGCCTATTAAGACCAGTTAATGCTGAAACCTGCAAAGCTTTTAAAGCAAATGTATTCCCTGTTCAGGGGTGATAAATTAGTGGTGGGATTTTGTGTGTAAAGAACCATGTCATCAGCATATAGTGATATGATAATGCGCCGCAGTCTAAATCATAATGCAGACTCAACATGTCGTTGTCGTATATGGCATGCTAATGGTTTCAGAGCTAGTTTACATAGGAGCAGGGACAGAGGATGACCCCGCCGGGTGCCTCTTTGAATAAACATTGGGCTGGTAGTGGTACCATTTATGCGAATCTATGCAGCGGGGTCTTTATAAAGGAGATGAATCCAATTTAGAAAGATGCAGGGTAATCTGAGCTGTCTCAGTACAGTGAACATGAACCTCCACTCTATAGAATCGAAACACTTAGAGGCGTCTAATAGTGCAGCAGCTGCAGGAAGGTCTGGATCAAGCTGGTGAAAGGAGAAGATAGTGCGTAGGTTATGCGTTGTGGAACGGATGGGGATAAAACCTGATTAGTCCGGAAGGACAAGTGATGTCAACAATGGATGTAGCCTGTTGGCCATTATTTTTACAAGGATTTTAACATCAGTGTTAATGAGTGACAATGGCCCATATGACTCATAGCACCCGGGCTGCTTCACTGGTTTCAAGACCTTCACCAGCAGTGCCTCTCGGAGAGAGGGGGGTGGGCTTTGTTCTCATAGGCTGCTGTGTACATTTCAATGAGACGTGGGGCCAGCAGATCACTAAACTCTTTGTAGAATTTGCCCATGAATCCGTCTGTACCTGGGGCTTTGCCATTTGGTAGGGACAGAATCGCTGCAGCAATTATTTCCTCAGTTATGGTCTGCACAAGATATTCCCGTAGACCAGGGGTGAGACAGACCATGGTTATTTCATTAAGGTAGTCTTCTATATCTTCCACTGAGGCTACGGTACCAGCCGTGAATATCTATGAGTAGCAATTTCTGAATGCCTGTGCTATTGACTGTGTGTCATAGCAATCCGTTCCCTGCCTGTCGACTATTTTAACTATGTGCATGCAGTCATGAGTTTTCTAGCTAATGTTCAGATTGGTCGGCCTCCCTCACCGTATGTGTGTGCAGTGTGGCATCAAGATAGGTACTTAATATCATGGTCAGCCCTTTCTTGGTACTCTGACAATTTTTCCCTGATATTCGCCGGGAACCCATGCTCGAGGGTCTGTGCATGTGTATTTTCTAGCTCATGTATGTCCTCTTTCAGCATGTGAGATTGCTGGTGAATATCATGCAGTATCCCCACATGTTTACTGATACATCTTCTACTCAAGGTAGCCTTGAAAACCTCCCATGGTGTAGTAACACTTGTCCCAGAGCCTGTATTGTGTTCGGAGTGTTCAACAATGGCCTATTGGATTTTATGTTTGAATGTGGAGAAGTGTGGCTCAGGGGTTAGAGGCGGCAGACCCGGAATCAGAGATCGGCCCTGGACCAGGGTTCAATTCCCCGCCTCGGCGTGTCTTGGACTAAAAAATGCCACGGACTCGATAATTCTCGCTCCGGTGCCTACTTGACTCACGGGTTCACACTCTGCGACTCTGGGCAATAGCTTGCTTAATCTCCACAATGGCCCCTCGCGGCGGGATGCCTGGCTTTCACCTTGTGGATACCCTGCCGGGGTTATCTCACAGGGGAATACCAGGACGGGTTCCCTAAGTAAGCGCCCGGAAACCCACTGCGGGTAGCTGTGTGCTATATAAGCTCAACTACATTTACATTTACATATAGGGGATCTGGTAGAGCCGTAGCTGAGAAGCACCACATAAATTGCTGTGGTGAGTAAAAGGGTAGGGATACAGTTAATTTAACAGGAGCATGGTCACACAGGGTTCTAGGGAGGTGGTTGATGGAGGCTGTCCATCTTTACGCCTCACACGTCACTAACCAGTAGGTATAGGCGTGACTATGAGTTTGTTGCCGCTTGTGGGATTGCAGAGTCTCCAGATATCTACTAAACTGTAGGCCTCCATCCCATCTCGGAGAACTCTAGCTGTTTGCCGGTCATGTCTAACTGTGGAAGTTGATCTGTCTATCATTGAGTCAAGACATGTGTTAAGAGCATGCAAGGGTGTCCATAGCTGTCTATAAAAATCTGTGTCATCTATATTTGGTCTGTATACATTAATCAGTGTCAGTATGATGCAGCCTAGATCCCCCTATACCACAAGATACCGGCCTGACTCATCTGTATCAGTATGCAAGATTGTAAAGGATATGCCAGTTTTGACCAGCAGGAGCACTCCTCTGGCATAGGGGGAGTAGGAAGAGGCTATTCACATAGATGCCGAGCGGGTAACTATAGTACATTCTATTTGCTGAGTGAGGTGTGTCACTTCAAGTAATGCTGTGTGGATATTATGTCTGACAAGATATGCAAGGACCTGTATAGTTTTTCGGGGGGTTGTTTAATCCCTGGATGTTCTACATAATTAATGAGAGAGGTCTACTCATTTGTGTCATGTCTGGTTAGCTTGCAGAAGCCATATAGTGAAGGTCGCTGGTTGATGTGTTATGCAAATCGTTATTCATACAGAGTCACATCGGTACATAACATAGAAAACTGTTGCAATCCCCTTTGAAAATCCACACTCCACCCACATCGGCATACCACTCATGCCAAATACAAACCCTTCTAACAAACTATACTTTGTGTGAAACTCAAACATTCTTAAACCACCAACATAAAACCTATTGTGAACTTTTGTGGTACACACAGAGGGGCAGGAGCCACCCGCAGAGTTCTTCCGCAGTTTAATCATTGTGGAAGGGCCGCAGTCTCAGTGTAGAATGCGCCAAATGTGCACCTAAGGTTTATGACCAGATTTAGTACATTTTTGTTCAGTAAGTACACCATGCACTGATAGTGTTGCCTCTCTAAGCTCTACCTATTTACCCCCATATTAGTGATTGCACAGTGAGAGTCCCATATCAAACAATATTGAACTGTAGAGTCCTCAACTTTTCAACCAGCGAGGAATTGAAAGCAGAAAGCATGCATGATCAGCCAGGCTCATCCAGTGTCGAGGCGGCTCCCGATTCTCTGTCTTGATGCCCAGGGTATCTTCGCGTATCACCATTTCGTTCTTGTTGTTTAATGAATTGCTGTATACTCTTCGACTCATTGACCTTCGTTTTTCCATCGGTAGTGACTTTCAGCCTGATCAGATATAACATGGCAAAGTTTATATTTAGTTATTGGTGTTTACATTTGGCAGGTAAAAACTGCTTCCGTGCCTCCTGAACTTGAGTTGTAAAATCTGGGAAGATCAAAATTTCTGCGCCTTCATGGCGTAGTGTATGCAATTCTCTGGAGCGTCATAACGCAGCACCACGATCTTTGTAATTTAGCAGTCCGGCTATGATCGGGCAGGGAAGGGCACCTGGTATGGGCCTTTAGGCAAGCGACCAATGAGCCCTTTCCACCACAAACAGATCACAGAATGTGTCACACCCATGAGATTTATCAGGAGTTGTTCCACAAAATTTTCCATGTTGTTCGTCTGTGTAGATTCAGCCACGCCATGTATTCTTAGGTTGTTGAGCCTAGAGGGTGATTCTAAGTCCTCAGCCTCCGACATGTGGCTTCCACCCCATCTAGGTGCTCCACATGTTTATCAATCCTTTCAGACATTCTGTCCATGCGGTAAGTAAGAGCGTCAATCTTACCATCTACTCTGGTGAGGCTTACTTGCATGGCAGTATTTGGTTTAGGTCTCCATCCAATTCAGGTTCCACAGTGTCGGGGCTGACCCTTTCAGTTGCTGCCCCATCTTCACGGTGTCTGGGGGTCTTGCACTGCTCAAACTGTAGCTTGTCTGTGATGTATCTACTTTCCCCATATCGACGTTGTCTGTTAGGAAACCAAACTGGTGGCACAGCGTGGGAGGGGACTGGCATATCTACATGTACCAAACTCTTGCTCCTGTGTCTCCACCTAGCACCCTCATGCGGGCCCTCGATGGATCTCGCTATGTACCATGGATGGTTCAATAGAGACCGGCCCAGGATAGTATTACTGAACATATTGTGTGGCCAAAGGACATGTAGTGGCCAACAGAGGAGTGTCAGAGCTCAAAGGATCACAGTGTCATGTATACATCATGTTCAGGATCTTAGAAAACCTGGACCTCAGGTGTTCCCTTTATCCCCTTCGCTGCCGGGTGTTTTCCACCCGCTGTGCGGGGGGAGGGGGGCCGAGCGTGGCGCCGCTGTGCTTGTGACGAGCTGAGCTCGTCATGAGGCACAGTGGAGCTGCCGTCATGACGAGCTGAGCTCGTCACAGCCACACCCGTTTTCGAACGTTCAGCACAGCAGGGAAATTATCCCCACGTGCGAACATTCCAACAGCTGTGACGGGCTCAGCTCGTCATGAGTGCAGCTGCACTGTGCCTCATGACGAGCTCAGCTCGTCACTAGTATGGAAGAGGTTAAAGCAGTTATTGAAGCCACTATTTAAGATTTTTCCCATGAAAGCAGTGGTTAATGTGTTCTTGTTCTTTGTTTTTTTTTTTGTTTTGTTCCTTACACAGTAGTGTCATCTTAAGGCGGGAGCCGCAGGGGGCCCCTGGGTATAGGTAACGAGATTGTGCCTCTACTTATGTGCAGACTCACCAAGGGGTCACCACTGGGATCACCCAACTCAGGAGAAGCCGAGCGACGTTCTCCACACAGCTGCCAATGTAATCAGCCCTGGAGACTAGACATACATGGAGCCCACAAACCTCAGTTAAGCAAAGGCTGCTGCTCCTCAGTCGCCAAATGCAGTTGCGCCCAGGCTGCCCAGGGGGCCCAGATCCTAAACAGCACCATTTACCCTCTCTTCACACTTCCAATAGTCAGCTCTCAAGGCCGGAGCATAGCCCCTACTCCCCTCACATCAGTGAGGTGCCAACTCGCCCAGCAGAGGGCGCGCCAAGACCAGGCTGATCAGTATAGACAGAGCGTGCTCTGCGAGGATCGGGTGTCACTCACCTGCAGCCCCTGGTGACTCGTCGCTTCCGTTCCATCCCCTCAACATCAGCCGCTCTTCGTGCTCCCAGAAAGCAGCGGCACACCGTGCGCCACACAAACCAACAGGCCGCGCTGACGGCTCAGGCCTCATGATCATCTGTTGCCGGTGCCGGGTATTCAGGTCATTGTTTCGAGCTCCAAGTGTTCAGTGAGATCTTGAGGCATATGTGCCGTTTTGTATGGTATTCTCTCTGGTGCAATGGCACAGGATAGTGTAAAATTAGTTCTACAGCCGATGGAGCTCGCCTAATAGGCGGCCATCTTCTGGCCAGGCAAGCTCCGCCCCCCTTCAGTTCTCTATCTGAAGGGGAAATCCAAAATAACATTTAGTTAATGAAATTCACCTCACACTTCAAATGCTCCATTCCCTCCCATCTACTGAAAGAGATCCACCAATCTATCATTCCCCCATGGACACAAATTGTGAACAAATCCCTCCAACAATGATCCCTCCCAGAATGCCTGAAGATAGGCCAAGTATCTCCCTACTAAGATAAAAACAGGCACAGATCATAAAGACACACACAATGTCTGATTGGTATTCAATCTGCCTTTTTGAGCTAAATTGTTTAAAAAATGCATCCACGATCAGCTGTGTGAACACATTAAGAATTTTGACTTTACCGTTCTAAACATCCTTGATGATATCCAAACATCAATTGACCAAAACTAATCTTGTCTCCTTATACTTCTAGGTTTATCAGTGGCATTCGCCACACTCAGCGAAAATCTTGAATTCAGAATAGGTGTATCAAAATTAGTCCTTAACTGGTTCACCACCTTCTTGCAGAACTGACAACACAGAGGTAAAATCGGCAACACCCTATCTGATGTAGCCGACATTGACAGGGGCGTTCCGCGAGGATCTACATTTTTACCAATTCTCTTGAATTTATTAATGGAACCACTCACAGAAATCCTTAAACAATCAAAAGTCTTGTACCGTATGAATGCTGATGATACATAACTTAACATCAACATCTCCTCTCAAAAGTATATCTGGAGACTAGATAATACCCTGATGGAAAACACAGGACTGGCTGGCACACAACCATCTAAAACTAAATCCACTAAAAACTGAATTTATTCTCTTCTCCCCACCACTTAGAATCCAACAACCTTAACTATGGTCTTGTAACCTCGATTCTCTAAACTGCACCCCATCCATCTGCGACTCCGTAAAATCATGAGGCATCTCACTAGACACCAATCTCAACATGTGAGCTCACATACAAGCTACAACCAGAAAAGCTAACCTACATCTATGACTTCTAAGAAAAATAAAACCATTCACACTGCTTGGAGACCTCAAACCGGCAGTCAAATCTCTAGTGCTCTTAAGACTTGACTATGGTAATATCACACTCATAGGTTTTCCTAAAGTCAGCCTAGCCCCAATGAGAGCGGCAATAAATGCAGCAGCAAGACTCATAACAGGCAAACGGCTTTATGATCTTATTTCCCCATCACTCAGAGCCCTCAACTGGCTTTCAGTGGAAGTTAGGATCCAACTGAAAGTTGCATGCATACCACACAAAGCTCTACGTAATTCTGGTCCTAACTACATGACGGATAGGATCAAATTATCAGGAGGTGGAAGGAGTTCTAGAAATGCTAAATCCCTCATACTAGAATCCGCCCAATTAAATAAAAGCAAAACATACGGCCAAACTTTTGACGGATCTGCTCCAAAAATATAGAACTCCCTGCCACCCTCAACAAGAGCAATTACCTACTTCAAGCTTTTCAAGTAGGAAGGTAAAGCCTTACTACTAGAAAAACATATGACATAAGAAAACTCTTTATAACTGTTATTCACACTAGATCATTTGGTATCTAATCGTTTTATACCATGCTGTTCTATGCACATTATGTCATAAATATTTGGTGCTTATTGTAATGAAACCCTCATCAGCTCTCTGATATCCTGTGGTATTTGTTCACGCAATGTAAAACACTATAAAGAAATACATTTAAAAAAGGATTTAATCCTAAAAACAATATACGAATATACATGAACAAGTGTATGTTGAACAAAAAAGTCAAATTATGATTTTTTTTAATTTACAAAGGTACAAATTGTAATTTTAATTTTAATGGAGCTTTCAAAATTCATCTTCATTTCTAAAAGCCAAAGCAATATGCTAGACTCAAGCATATCACCTGTCTTTTTTGCACCTAATGCAGTCTCTCTTCTTGTTGGTGAATATCAGTGCTTCAAGTGAGGCCACAAATTGTCGATTCTAGATACATTTTGTTTTACTTGCTCCAATGAATGATCAAGGTAAGGATATCAAATTAATTTTAGGTCTCCAATTTCAAATGTATTATTTGTTACAGAGCATTTTGAAATATTCAATATTAAACTTCAGTTTTATGTATATATATTGTATTAATCTGCTAATATTCAATTTTCTAAACAGTTGTTGATTGTTGGTTAACAACCAATGCTTTACAAAATAATAAGCCTACCAACTTCATCAATGCTTGTTTATGTGTTTCTGAAAATGCAGTTTCAATCAGGTGGTACAAAGGATGCCTTTTCAATGACACCTATCGTTTTACAATCAAGTACAGTGGCTTCAATGTTTAATTTGTAAATAAAGTAAGTGTCAGGGCCCTTCTCTGGAGGCCACAGCAGCCTGCACCACCCTGTCCTCCTGCCTGCGCTGCCAATGACTGTACTTACAAAACTAATACCCATTGCACTCCTAAAGCTGAGATAACCCAGACTATTTCAGGCTACCCAAAGCTGAAAGGATGGTGTGAGCAGCAGGTATTACTCATTTTAAATTATATTGAATTTTTAAACTCTGTTGTTATGCTCATCTAAAATTCAGTACTGGTGCTGATTACAGGAAAACACCAGCTTAAATTAAGCACTGGGGCGTAACTTGCATTGGTGCAGTAGGTGTAATGGCACAGGGGCCCAGATGCTCAAGGGCCCACTGCACCCTAACTATTACTTTATTGCACAGATCAAACAGCAGTCAGGGGGACTATTTTATTCCTTGCACCATGGACCAATGACACGCTGGCTATGTCACTGTTCAAGTATAGTTACATTTGCGTTCAACAGCATAATGTACATTTGAGCAAGATGTTACTCTTAATGTGGGAAACAAACATTTGTTTTAAATGTCAAGACTTGGTGTGAACTGTCAGCTTAAGACTGTGTGCTCTACTTCGCTGATTTCTGACATGTTTCATTAAAGCATTCTCTAAGGCTCTCCTGTTTCTGACACTTCTTGGTTTGTGGGTGTGCTCTTGTTATTGAGAATTGATTTTGGTAAAAGTAAAATGGACTGTACATTGGTATCCAAGTTTGAGTGGATCTGAAAGGCTGTGTTCTGTCACCTCTAGTGTTGTTGGAGACAGGCATCAGAAGCACAAAATTAGAAACAGAAAATGGTGTCATTTCAGATGTCATCAGTGATGTTAATGACATGTCATGAGTGATGTAATATATGTGGTAATAAGCAATGCATTGCAGGGGCGCGAGCTATAGTTACCTCAGCTGACTATAACGGCTGAATTTCTCTGTTTTTGTAAGAGTGGCATGTCTGACTAACTATAACATGCCCCTAACCTTTGTTTTTTTCTGTGAATATCTAAGGTTTTTTAAATGCTAATTTCTAATTATAACGTCCCTGAAACCTGTGTTTTTTCAGTGAGTTTCTAAGATTTTTAAATGATAATTTATAACTATAACGCCCAGAAACCTATGGTTTTTTCAGTTAATTTCTAAGGTTTATTGAATGCAAATTTTTAACTATGGCACTCCTGAAACCTGTGTTTTTTTCCAGTGAATGTATAAGGTTTTTTAACCAGTGGTCGTGTTTGCAGAGTGGTGGAGAAAGGGTTCTGGGCATTCGACAAGCTCTCAGGAATTCCGTTGAGTAGGACTTACAGGAAGTACCAGGAGGGTTTCTGGGTCTCTCTAGAGTAAAGTGGACTTTACTTACTTACTCCTGTTACCTACAGTAAGCCCCACACAGCTGGATTGCTGAGAAGTGGTCTGAGGCCACACCCCCTATCTCCACCACTCTGCAAAAGCGCCTCCTGGTGCACTGCTGCTGGGGGATGAAGTCCACTTTAGTTCTGAGGTCCTCGGTATACAAGGGGACCTCATCCCCCACCAGCAGTAAACCTAGAGTCATTTTTGCAGAGTGTCATAAAAGGGGGCACCTCTCAGCAATCCTATTGTGTGGGGCTTACTAGAGGTAAGTTGGCCCCTAAGGACCCTCAGCAGAGACAGGGCCTTCATCCGCCAACCAAGAACACCCCAGGAGGTGCATTTGCAGAATACTGGAGAAAGGGGCGGGCCTCTGGTGAGTTGGCGGTTGTATATATATTTTTTTAATTTAGGAAAGGGGGTGTGTGCCCCCCCTTCCCATGGTGCTTTAGGGCACCGGGGGACCCCCCTCACAGGCCAATATATGCCCTACGGACCACATCCCCAGGGGCGGGGCATTTCTATGTAATTTTTTTTAAAGGGGATCCCAAGGCCGATTTTGGCCAAGGGACCCCATCCTCTGAGGCCCGGCCAACTTTACATTTTTTTTAATTTTATTATAACAGGAGTGGGTCTGAGTGGCACTCCTCCCCTAGGCCATTTTCAGCCTTCGGGCCCCGTCCCCCGAGACTTGGCCATTTCTTTTCATTTAAAAAAATATAATTTAAAGCAGTGGGGGCCACGCTGCCCCCCTCCCCAGGCCTATTTCGGCCCCAGGACACCATCCCCTGGGGCTGGGCCTTTCTATGTATTTTTTTTAAAGGGGATCCCAAGGCCAAATACGCTCCCGGGGACCTCATCCCCCAGGGCTTGGCCATTTCTTTTTATTTTTTAACATTTATTTTAAAGGAGGGCCATTTTGGGCCCAGGGGACCTCATCCCCCAGGGCTTGGCCTCTCATTGGGCACTGCAGGGGGAGCCCCAAGATCCCCGCAGTCCCTGCAAGCTCCCTGCTTCTTGTGGGAGCCAAGGAACAAGAGAGGTTTGGCAAAAGCGCAGCAAGGCCACGCCGTACGTAGTATAAAGAAACAAAGATGCCAATGCTGCGTCAGACTTTCGCACATTTGAGTGCACAATGAATTGAAACAATTGTAGCACAACAAAACTAAATTTTGACTCAATATTTTTTTTTTTGATCGTGTACTATAAAATTTCTTTTAAGAACAGAAATTATTTAAATTTATTCTGTGGAGCAATGAATATGTGGGGGGATAAAGAGAGGGCAAAATTGCATTGTTTATTTTACAACCTACCCAAAGGACTCGGAAAGGGATGGTGAACTAAAGGAAACAAAAGAAGTCTTAGAGGTGTGTGTCAAGTGTTCAACACATAGTCGTCTTCCTACATTCGCTCTGTGAATCTTTCATACTATACTTATACAATATTCAATCATACATCCACGCATAAAGTGAAAGCAAAAAAATGAAAAAAAGTGAAAAGAAAGAATGGGGTATCTCACCTAGATACGGGGCCTAGGATAATAGTAAGAAGTGGGGTATTGTTTTTTTTTTTTAATTATTATTTAGCACAATAGTGGATTAGTCTTCAAACAACAGGCCATCCAACAATTATAACAATATTACAATTTTCATAAGAAAACAGAACAATAAAGAGTGGCCATTAACAACAAAGGGTCGACACGTTTCGAAGCCCCTCTAATCCGGGGGTTCTCTTCAGGACCATAAGGGATCAGTCCTGTAAAAGATAAAACAGCAATCCTTACTACCCTGTTTATTCAAACAACCTTCTATTTATGTGCAGACCAGTACACTCGAACATGGTTACCTTATTTCTTTAGACATGATGGAGAAATCCTTCCTTTTGAGCAAGGCACCATATGTTAACTCTCTTCCAGATGGAGTGTTACATCATCTGTTTTGTGGGAAATACAGCACACCATGTGATGTTCTGATTGTATCTTGTATATGACACGCTGAACAAATAGAAATTATTCCAAATACCTTCTGATGTTGATGTCCGCATCTCACTGTCAATTTTAGGTATTAAATTATTTTTTGTCACCATCCGTTTTCTGTTGGAAAAAAGGGGGAAACGTAAGTAACATTAAACCGTTTTTTGGGGCATGAGACTAAGCGTGATGCAATTAAATACTGATTCCAAAAGTTCAACGTGAGTTGAATTACTGCGCTATGTCACTCATGTTGGCTCGTGGGTCCCAACGTGCCACCTTATACAATATTCAATCATACATCCACGCATAAAGTGAAAGCAAAAAAAAGAAAAAAAGTGAAAAGATCCGCGAGGATCTACATTTTTACCAATTCTCTTGAATTTATTCATGGAACCACTCACAGAAATCCTTAAACAATCAAAAGTGTTGTACCTTATGAATGCTGATGATACATAACTTTACATCAACAACTCCTCTCAAAAGGATATCTGGAGACTAGATAATACCCTAATGGAAAACACAGGACTGGCTGTCACACAACCATCTAAAACTAAATCCACTAAAAACTGAATTCATTCTCTTCGCCCCACCCCTTATAATCCAGCAACCTTAACTATGGTCTTGTAACCTCGATTCTCTAAACTGCACCCCATTCATCTGCGACTCCGTAAAATCATGAGGCATCTCACTAGACACCAATCTTAACATGTGAGCTCACATACAAGCTGCAACCAGAAAAGCTAACCTACATCTATGACTCCTAAGAAAAATAAAACCATTCACACTGCTTGGAGACCTCAAACCGGCGGTCAAATCTCTAGTGCTCTGAAGACTTGACTATGGTAATACCACACTCATAGGTATTCCTAAAGTCAGCCTAGCCCCAATGAGAGCGACAATAAATGCAGCAGCAAGACTCATAACAGGCAAACGGCTTTATGATCTTATTTCCCCATCACTCAGAGCCCTCAACTGGCTTCCAGTGGAAGTTAGGATCCAACTGAATGTTGAATGCATACCACACAAAGCTCTACATAATTCTGGTCCTAACTACATGATGGATAGGATCAAATTATCAGGAGGTGGAAGGAGTTCTAGAAATGCTAAACCCCTCATACTAGAATCAGCCCGATTAAATAAAAGGAAAACACACGGCCAAACTTTTGACGGATCTGCTCCAAAAATATAGAACTCCCTACCTCCCTCAACAAGAGCAATTACCTACTTCAGGCTTTTCAAGAAGGAAGGTGAAGCCTTACTACTAGAAAAATATATGACATAAGAAAACCCTTTATAACTGTTATTCACACTAGATCATTTGGAATCTAATCGTTTTATACCATGATGTTCTATGTACATTGTGTCATAAATATTTGGTGCTTATTGTAATGAAACCCTCATCAGCTCTTTGTACAGCACTCTGATATCTTGTGGTCATTGTTCAAGCAATATAAAACACTATAAAGAAATACATTTAAAAAAGGATTTATTCCTAAAAACAATATACGAATATACATGAACAAGTGTATGTTGAACAAAAAAGACAAATTATGATTTTTTTTTAATTTACAAAGGTACAAATTGTAATTTTGATTTTAATGGGAAGAGTGGAGCTTTCAAAATGCAGCTTTATTTGAAAAAGCCAAAGCAATATGCTAGACTTAAGCATATCACTTTTTTGCACCTATTGCAGGCTCTCTTCTTGTTGGTGAATATCAGTGCTTCAAGTGAGGCCACAAATTGTCGATTCTAGATTCATTTTGTTTTACTTGCTCCAATGATCAAGGTAAGGATATCAAATTCATTTTAGGTCTCCAATTTCAAATGTAACAATTGTTACAGAGTGTTTTGAAATATTCAATTTTAAACTTCAGTTTTATGTATGTATATATTATTAATCTGCTAATATTCAATTTTCTAAACAGTTGTTGATTGTTGGTCAACAACCAATGCTTTACAAAATAATAAGCCTACCAACTTCATCAATGCTTGTTTATGTGTTTCTGAAAATGCAGTTTCAATCAGGTGGTACAAAGGATGCTTATCAATGACACCTATCGTTTTACAATCAAGTACAGAGGCATCAATGTTTAATTTGTAAATAAAGTAAGTGTCAGGGCCCTTCTCTGGAGGCCACAGCAGCCTGCACCACCCTGTCCTCCTGCCTGCGCTGCCAATGACGGTACTTACAAAAATAATACCAATTGCACTCCGACAGCTGAGATAACCCAGACAATTTCAGGCTAGCCAAAGCTGAAAGGATGGTGTGAGTAGCAGGTATTACTCATTTTAAATTATATTGAATTTTTAAACTCTGTTGTTATGCTCATATAAAATTCAGTACTGGTGCTGATCACAGGAAAACACCAGCTTAAATTAAGCACTGGGGCGTAACTTGCATTGGTGCAGTAGGTGTAATGGCACAGGGGCCCAGATGCTCAAGGGCCCACTGCACCCTAACTATTACTTTATTGCACAGATCAAACAGCAGTCAGGGGGACTATTTTATTCCTTGCACCATGGACCAATGACACGCTGGCTATGTCACTGTTCAAGTATAGTTACATTTGCGTTCAACAGCATAATGTACATTTGAGCAAGATGTTACTCTTAATGTGGGAAACAAACATTTGTTTTAAATGTCAAAACTTGGTGTGAACTGTCAGCTTAAGACTGTGTGCTCTACTTCGCTGATTTCTGACATGTTTCATTAAAGCATTCTCTAAGGCTCTCCTGTTTCTGACACTTCTTGGTTTGTGGGTGTGCTCTTGTTATTGAGAATTGATTTTGGCAAAAGTAAAATGGACTGTACATTGGTATCCAAGTTTGAGTGGATCTGAAAGGCTGTGTTCTGTCACCTCTAGTGTTGTTGGAGACAGGCATCAGAAGCACAAAATTAGAAACAGAAAATGGTGTCATTTCAGATGTCATCAGTGAGGTTACTGACATGTCATGAGTGATGTAATATATGTGGTAATAAGCAATGCATTGCAGGGGCGCGAGCTATAGTTACCTCAGCTGACTATAACGGCTGAATTTCTCTGTTTTTGTAAGAGTGGCATGTCTGACTAACTATAACATGCCCCTAACCTTTGTTTTTTTCTGTGAATATCTAAGGTTTTTTAAATGCTAATTTCTAATTATAACGTCCCTGAAACCTGTGTTTTTTCAGTGAGTTTCTAAGATTTTTAAATGATAATTTATAACTATAACGTCCAGAAACCTATGGTTTTTTCAGTTAATTTCTAAGGTTTATTGAATGCACATTTTTAACTATGGCACTCCTGAAACCTGTGTTTTTTTCCAGTGAATGTATAAGGTTTTTTAACCAGTGGTCGTGTTTGCAGAGTGGTGGAGAAAGGGTTCTGGGCATTCGACAAGCTCTCAGGAATTCCGTTGAGTAGGACTTACAGGAAGTACCAGGAGGGTTTCTGGGTCTCTCTAGAGTAAAGTGGACTTTACTTACTTACTCCTGTTACTTACAGTAAGCCCCACACAGCTGGATTGCTGAGAAGTGGTCTGAGGCCACACCCCCTATCTCCACCACTCTGCAAAAGCGCCTCCTGGTGCACTGCTGCTGGGGGATGAAGTCCACTTTAGTTCTGAGGTCCTCGGTATACAAGGGGACCTCATCCCCCACCAGCAGTAAACCTAGAGGCATTTTTGCAGAGTGTCATAAAAGGGGGCACCTCTCAGCAATCCTATTGTGTGGGGCTTACTAGAGGTAAGTTGGCCCCTAATGACCCTCAGCAGAGACAGGGCCTTCATCCGCCAACCAAGAACACCCCAGGAGGTGCATTTGCAGAATACTGGAGAAAGGGGCGGGCCTCTGGTGAGTTGGCGGTTGTATATATATTTTTTTAATTTAGGAAAGGGGGTGTGTGCCCCCCCTTCCCATGGTGCTTTAGGGCACCGTGGGACCCCCCTCACAGGCCAATATATGCCCTACGGAACACATCCCCAGGGGCGGGGCATTTCTATGTAATTTTTTTTAAAGGGGATCCCAAGGCCGATTTTGGCCAAGGGACCCCATCCTCTGAGGCCCGGCCAACTTTACATTTTTTTTAATTTTATTATAACAGGAGTGGGTCTGAGTGGCACTCCTCCCCTAGGCCATTTTCAGCCTTCGGGCCCCGTCCCCCGAGACTTGGCCATTTCTTTTCATTTAAAAAAATATAATTTAAAGCAGTGGGGGCCACGCTGCCCCCCTCCCCAGGCCTATTTCGGCCCCAGGACACCATCCCCTGGGGCTGGGCCTTTGTATGTATTTTTTTTAAAGGGGATCCCAAGGCCAAATACGCTCCCGGGGACCTCATCCCCCAGGGCTTGGCCATTACTTTTTATTTTTTAACATTTATTTTAAAGGAGGGCCATTTTGGGCCCAGGGGACCTCATCCCCCAGGGCTTGGCCTCTCATTGGGCACTGCAGGGGGAGCCCCAAGATCCCCGCAGTCCCTGCAAGCTCCCTGCTTCTTGTGGGAGCCAAGGAACAAGAGAGGTTTGGCAAAAGCGCAGCAAGGCCACGCCGTACGTAGTATAAAGAAACAAAGATGCCAATGCTGCGTCAGACTTTCGCACATTTGAGTGCACAATGAATTGAAACAATTGTAGCACAACAAAACTAAATTTTGACTCAATATTTTTTTTTTTTGATCGTGTACTAGAAAATTTCTTTTAAGAACAGAAATTATTTAAATTTATTCTGTGGAGCAATGAATATGTGGGGGGATAAAGAGAGGGCAAAATTGCATTGTTTATTTTACAACCTACCCAAAGGACTCGGAAAGGGATGGTGAACTAAAGGAAACAAAAGAAGTCTTAGAGGTGTGTGTCAAGTGTTCAACACATAGTCGTCTTCCTACATTCGCTCTGTGAATCTTTCATACCATACTTATACAATATTCAATCATACATCCACGCATAAAGTGAAAGCAAAAAAATGAAAAAAAGTGAAAAGATCCACGAGGATCTACATTTTTACCAATTCTCTTGAATTTATTCATGGAACCACTCACAGAAATCCTTAAACAATCAAAAGTGTTGTACCGTATGAATGCTGATGATACATAACTTTACATCAACAACTCCTCTCAAAAGGATATCTGGAGACTAGATAATACCCTAATGGAAAACACAGGACTGGCTGTCACACAACCATCTAAAACTAAATCCACTAAAAACTGAATTCATTCTCTTCGCCCCACCCCTTATAATCCAGCAACCTTAACTATGGTCTTGTAACCTCGATTCTCTAAACTGCACCCCATTCATCTGCGACTCCGTAAAATCATGAGGCATCTCACTAGACACCAATCTTAACATGTGAGCTCACATACAAGCTGCAACCAGAAAAGCTAACCTACATCTATGACTCCTAAGAAAAATAAAACCATTCACACTGCTTGGAGACCTCAAACCGGCGGTCAAATCTCTAGTGCTCTGAAGACTTGACTACGGTAATACCACACTCATAGGTATTCCTAAATTCAGCCTAGCCCCAATGAGAGCGACAATAAATGCAGCAGCAAGACTCATAACAGGCAAACAGCTTTATGATCTTATTTCCCCATCACTCAGAGCCCTCAACTGGCTTCCAGTGGAAGTTAGGATCCAACTGAATGTTGAATGCATACCACACAAAGCTCTACATAATTCTGGTCCTAACTACATGATGGATAGGATCAAATTATCAGGAGGTGGAAGGAGTTCTAGAAATGCTAAACCCCTCATACTAGAATCAGCCCGATTAAATAAAAGGAAAACACACGGCCAAACTTTTGACGGATCTGCTCCAAAAATATAGAACTCCCTACCTCCCTCAACAAGAGCATTTACCTACTTCAGGCTTTTCAAGAAGGAAGGTAAAGCCTTACTACTAGAAAAATATATGACATAAGAAAACCCTTTATAACTGTTATTCACACTAGATCATTTGGAATCTAATCGTTTTATACCATGATGTTCTATGTACATTGTGTCATAAATATTTGGTGCTTATTGTAATGAAACCCTCATCAGCTCTTTGTACAGCACTCTGATATCTTGTGGTCATTGTTCAAGCAATATAAAACACTATAAAGAAATACATTTAAAAAAGGATTTATTCCTAAAAACAATATACGAATATACATGAACAAGTGTATGTTGAACAAAAAAGACAAATTATGATTTTTTTTTAATTTACAAAGGTACAAATTGTAATTTTGATTTTAATGGGAAGAGTGGAGCTTTCAAAATTCAGCTTTATTTGAAAAAGCCAAAGCAATATGCTAGACTTAAGCATATCACTTTTTTGCACCTAATGCAGGCTCTCTTCTTGTTGGTGAATATCAGTGCTTCAAGTGAGGCCACAAATTGTCGATTCTAGATTCATTTTGTTTTACTTGCTCCAATGATCAAGGTAAGGATATCAAATTCATTTTAGGTCTCCAATTTCAAATGTAACAATTGTTACAGAGTGTTTTGAAATATTCAATTTTAAACTTCAGTTTTATGTATGTATATATTATTAATCTGCTAATATTCAATTTTCTAAACAGTTGTTGATTGTTGGTCAACAACCAATGCTTTACAAAATAATAAGCCTACCAACTTCATCAATGCTTGTTTATGTGTTTCTGAAAATGCAGTTTCAATCAGGTGGTACAAAGGATGCTTATCAATGACACCTATCGTTTTACAATCAAGTACAGAGGCATCAATGTTTAATTTGTAAATAAAGTAAGTGTCAGGGCCCTTCTCTGGAGGCCACAGCAGCCTGCACCACCCTGTCCTCCTGCCTGCGCTGCCAATGACGGTACTTACAAAAATAATACCAATTGCACTCCGACAGCTGAGATAACCCAGACAATTTCAGGCTAACCAAAGCTGAAAGGATGGTGTGAGTAGCAGGTATTACTCATTTTAAATTATATTGAATTTTTAAACTCTGTTGTTATGCTCATATAAAATTCAGTACTGGTGCTGATCACAGGAAAACACCAGCTTAAATTAAGCACTGGGGCGTAACTTGCATTGGTGCAGTAGGTGTAATGGCACAGGGGCCCAGATGCTCAAGGGCCCACTGCACCCTAACTATTACTTTATTGCACAGATCAAACAGCAGTCAGGGGGACTATTTTATTCCTTGCACCATGGACCAATGACACGCTGGCTATGTCACTGTTCAAGTATAGTTACATTTGCGTTCAACAGCATAATGTACATTTGAGCAAGATGTTACTCTTAATGTGGGAAACAAACATTTGTTTTAAATGTCAAAACTTGGTGTGAACTGTCAGCTTAAGACTGTGTGCTCTACTTCGCTGATTTCTGACATGTTTCATTAAAGCATTCTCTAAGGCTCTCCTGTTTCTGACACTTCTTGGTTTGTGGGTGTGCTCTTGTTATTGAGAATTGATTTTGGCAAAAGTAAAATGGACTGTACATTGGTATCCAAGTTTGAGTGGATCTGAAAGGCTGTGTTCTGTCACCTCTAGTGTTGTTGGAGACAGGCATCAGAAGCACAAAATTAGAAACAGAAAATGGTGTCATTTCAGATGTCATCCGTGATGTTACTGACATGTCATGAGTGATGTAATATATGTGGTAATAAGCAATGCATTGCAGGGGCGCGAGCTATAGTTACCTCAGCTGACTATAACGGCTGAATTTCTCTGTTTTTGTAAGAGTGGCATGTCTGACTAACTATAACATGCCCCTAACCTTTGTTTTTTTCTGTGAATATCTAAGGTTTTTTAAATGCTAATTTCTAATTATAACGTCCCTGAAACCTGTGTTTTTTCAGTGAGTTTCTAAGATTTTTAAATGATAATTTATAACTATAACGTCCAGAAACCTATGGTTTTTTCAGTTAATTTCTAAGGTTTATTGAATGCAAATTTTTAACTATGGCACTCCTGAAACCTGTGTTTTTTGCCAGTGAATGTATAAGGTTTTTTAACCAGTGGTCGTGTTTGCAGAGTGGTGGAGAAAGGGTTCTGGGCATTCGACAAGCTCTCAGGAATTCCGTTGAGTAGGACTTACAGGAAGTACCAGGAGGGTTTCTGGGTCTCTCTAGAGTAAAGTGGACTTTACTTACTTACTCCTGTTACCTACAGTAAGCCCCACACAGCTGGATTGCTGAGAAGTGGTCTGAGGCCACACCCCCTATCTCCACCACTCTGCAAAAGCGCCTCCTGGTGCACTGCTGCTGGGGGATGAAGTCCACTTTAGTTCTGAGGTCCTCGGTATACAAGGGGACCTCATCCCCCACCAGCAGTAAACCTAGAGGCATTTTTGCAGAGTGTCATAAAAGGGGGCACCTCTCAGCAATCCTATTGTGTGGGGCTTACTAGAGGTAAGTTGGCCCCTAAGGACCCTCAGCAGAGACAGGGCCTTCATCCGCCAACCAAGAACACCCCAGGAGGTGCATTTGCAGAATACTGGAGAAAGGGGCGGGCCTCTGGTGAGTTGGCGGTTGTATATATATTTTTTTAATTTAGGAAAGGGGGTGTGTGCCCCCCCTTCCCATGGTGCTTTAGGGCACCGGGGGACCCCCCTCACAGGCCAATATATGCCCTACGGACCACATCCCCAGGGGCGGGGCATTTCTATGTAATTTTTTTTAAAGGGGATCCCAAGGCCGATTTTGGCCAAGGGACCCCATCCTCTGAGGCCCGGCCAACTTTACATTTTTTTTAATTTTATTATAACAGGAGTGGGTCTGAGTGGCACTCCTCCCCTAGGCCATTTTCAGCCTTCGGGCCCCGTCCCCCGAGACTTGGCCATTTCTTTTCATTTAAAAAAATATAATTTAAAGCAGTGGGGGCCACGCTGCCCCCCTCCCCAGGCCTATTTCGGCCCCAGGACACCATCCCCTGGGGCTGGGCCTTTCTATGTATTTTTTTTAAAGGGGATCCCAAGGCCAAATACGCTCCCGGGGACCTCATCCCCCAGGGCTTGGCCATTTTTTTTTTTTTTTTAACATTTATTTTAAAGGAGGGCCATTTTGGGCCCAGGGGACCTCATCCCCCAGGGCTTGGCCTCTCATTGGGCACTGCAGGGGGAGCCCCAAGATCCCCGCAGTCCCTGCAAGCTCCCTGCTTCTTGTGGGAGCCAAGGAACAAGAGAGGTTTGGCAAAAGCGCAGCAAGGCCACGCCGTACGTAGTATAAAGAAACAAAGATGCCAATGCTGCGTCAGACTTTCGCACATTTGAGTGCACAATGAATTGAAACAATTGTAGCACAACAAAACTACATTTTGACTCAATATTTTTTTTTTTTGATCGTGTACTAGAAAATTTCTTTTAAGAACAGAAATTTTTTAAATTTATTCTGTGGAGCAATGAATATGTGGGGGGATAAAGAGAGGGCAAAATTGCATTGTTTATTTTACAACCTACCCAAAGGACTCGGAAAGGGATGGTGAACTAAAGGAAACAAAAGAAGTCTTAGAGGTGTGTGTCAAGTGTTCAACACATAGTCGTCTTCCTACATTCGCTCTGTGAATCTTTCATACTATACTTATACAATATTCAATCATACATCCACGCATAAAGTGAAAGCAAAACAATGAAAAAAAGTGAAAAGAAAGAATGGGGTATCTCACCTAGATACGGGGCCTAGGATAATAGTAAGAAGTGGGGTATTGTTTTTTTTTTAAAATTATTATTTAGCACAATAGTGGATTAGTCTTCAAACAACAGGCCATCCAACAATTATAACAATATTACAATTTTCATAAGAAAACAGAACAATAAAGATTGGCCATTAACAACAAAGGGTCGACACGTTTCGGAGCCCCTCTAATCCGGGGGTTCTCTTCAGGACCATAAGGGATCAGTCCTGTAAAAGATAAAACAGCAATCCTTACTACCCTGTTTATTCAAACAACCTTCTATTTATGTGCAGACCAGTACACTCGAACATGGTTACCTTATTTCTTTAGACATGATGGAGAAATCCTTCCTTTTGAGCAAGGCACCATATGTTAACTCTCTTCCAGATGGAGTGTTACATCATCTGTTCTGTGGGAAATACAGCACACCATGTGATGTTCTGATTGTATCTTGTATATGACACGCTGAACAAATAGAAATTATTCCAAATACCTTCTGATGTTGATGTCCGCATCTCACTGTCAATTTTAGGTATTAAATTATTTTTTGTCACCATCCGTTTTCTGTTGGAAAAAAGGGGGAAACGTAAGTAACATTAAACCGTTTTTTGGGGCATGAGACTAAGCGTGATGCAATTAAATACTGATTCCAAAAGTTCAACGTGAGTTGAATTACTGCGCTATGTCACTCATGTTGGCTCGTGGGTCCCAACGTGCCAACAAGGGGGGTTAATGATCATCTAGTATTTCGTATGGTTTTAGCAGCTTACTTGTTCGTTCAAAATGTCACTACTTATTTGTTACCGGCTCTCCCTTCGATTAGCAGTTGCCTGCGCGTTTAGTTCGCTCTCATACTACGCTGAGTTTATTCTAGTCGATCGTGGAAGCCCTATTATCGGTTATTTGGTCCGTCGTGCTCACATACCTTTTAAAGATCGTGTTCCTCTCCTAGTCTGGCGTCTCTGGTGCGCGGTCGCTCCAAAGCCGAATGGTCTAGGCGTCGCTGTGTCTTTTTCGGCATTGCGCCGCTCAGCATACTGGGAGGTGTAGTTCCTCAGTGCGGTCTGGGAGTGTGTGAGTTTTTTTTTTTAAAAAGGAGGAGAAGGATGGGACAAAAAACTTTAACCATGACTTTCGATTTCATAAGGGCTGTGATGAGCGCTTCAGCCATGATGTTTTGACAAAATGCAGTAGTATCTTATGGTCTAACGGACCCCTCTTGAAAAGGAGACATCTCTGGTGTCCTATAGACCTTAAATAACTTCAGTTGTGTAAATGGTGTCATACAGAATGGTGTCTGCGCGCTCAACTCTTAGAGATGGTATAATTCAGACATTTCATTTAATCCTGTAACTGTGGAATTGTATTTCAGGATCAAAGTCGCCTCTCTTGATGACATTTTTTCTTCCAGGTCACCTCCTCTGGCGTCTGGTTCAATCTTGGAGGTGACTGTCCATTTGTATCATTTTCCGTGTGTGAGTAATCAATCCAATGTTGGACCAATGGGGCTGTCAGAGTGTTTTTCCTAATTCTCGATCTATGATGGATGATTCGCTGTCTTACCTCTTGGCTAGTTTTTCCTATGTACAGTTTTTTACAAGGGCATAAGATGCCATTTTTCGTCTTACAATTTGTAAATTTCGTGTGTCTCCACGAGATTCCATTGTGTTTGAACATTGTCAGGGGACAGCATATGCATGTCCCACATTGGTGGTGGCCTGTGATAGGTGGTAGGTTCATGTATTCTCTGAGAGAGGGAGTCTTTGTTTTAGGCATTGCCGCTCTCACAATGTGATTCGCTATGCTTCTGTCCTTTCTAAATGCAAAAAGTGGGAATTCTTCTAGTTTTGCATCTAGCTCATTAACCAGATGCCAATTTTGACAGATCTGTTTTTTGAGCCAGTTTGATGTGGGGCAAAATGTCGACACACAAACTATCTGATTTTGGTTGTTTCTTGCTCTCTTCGTAAGTAGTGTTTCTCTCTGTGTCCAACAAGTCCGTTTTTGGGCATGTTTCAATAATTTTGACAGGTAGCCACGAGCTAGTAGCTTCTCCTTTAGGGCATTTGCGTGAAACATGTATTCATCTTCAAAGGAACAATTTCTGCGGATTCGCAGAAATTGTCCCAGTGGCAAGTTTTCTTTGAGGCTTCTCGGGTGGTTACTGGTGAAATGCAGAGCTTTGTTGCGATCTGTTTCTTTTTTGAATAGCGTGGTGACTAGGATACCTTCATAGCAATAAACTTCCACGTCCAGAAATGGTAATTTGTATTTAGAATGCTGTATACTGAATTTTATATATTCAGTGCGGTCGTTGAGCCATTGATGGAATGATATTAGTTGTTCCTCATTTCCTGACCAAGTGAAAAAAATATCATCTATGTAGCAGAGCCATCCTCCGATCCATTGTTTGTATGGGTTATTCGTATAGATGAATTTCTTTTCAAATTGGCTCACAAAAAGTACAGCCAATTCCGGGGCAAAGGACAGCCCATAGCGACTCCTCTGATCTGGAAAATGAAATCATCCTTAAATTTAAAGAAATTTCTTTTAAGTGCCATTTTAGCCAACTCTACAATGAACTCTGTTGGCAACTTCATTGGTCTCTCCCTGGTATTTAAAAATTATCTTAACACTTCTAGCCCCTCATCCTGAGGAATCTGCGTATATAAAGATGTCACGTCCATGCTGACTAGGAGATCTCTATTGTCTTCAAATGGTAATTCCGCTAGTTTATTAATAAAGTTCATCGTACCTTGCAAGAATGATTTTACATCTGTCATGAATGGTTTCAGAAAGAAGTCTACAAATTTTTAAACTGGCTCAAAAAGGGAATCGCAGCCGGAGACGATTGGTCTTCCGGGGGGTTGTTTTTCGTCTTTGTGCACTTTTGGAAGTACATAAAACAGGGGTACGCGAGGATGTTTGTTCTGTAGGAACTCCAGTTCCTTTTTCCCTAAGATGCCTTGTTCAAAAGCCTGATTGAGAATCCCAAATAGTTCATTCTGTAATTCCCGAGTTGGATCTTTTTCCAATTTCCTATAGTACTCTTTGTCTAAAAGTTATTTATTGATTTCTGCTGTGTAATCCGCAATATCCCATATCACTATAGACCCGCCTTTGTCTGCCTGTTTTATCACCACTTCTTTCTCCTTTGATAGGGTCAGTAGGGCATCCTTTTGTGACTTTGATAGATTAGGTTTGTTGAAACCAGAATTTTTCTTCTCTTGTGAGGTAATTGCAGAGAGGCTTATTTTTTCGAAAGTAAGGACTTCTTTTGGGACCTTACTTGTTGGGGGACAGAATTTAGATTTTTTCCGAAATCCTGTTGATTCAGAGCTCTGAGGTTGTATCTGATCCGCGAAGAATGTTGTTATTCGTAATTCACGACAAAACTCTATGAATTCCGACTTTAGTCGGACAAAATCTGTCTTTCTGGTTGGTACGAATGATAGTCCCTTCTCTAAGAGGCTAATCTCTGTCGCAGTTAATATTTTATCAGAAAGATTGTAGATTGGAGATTTTAATTCTTGTAATTGTTGTAATTCTGTCTCCTTGTAGACATTTCCCATGGCTGCACAAATCTGGTTTTGGCCCGTCTTTTTGATTGGCCTCGTCCTAAAAAAGACTGTTGTTGTTGTGCCCCCTGTTGATAATTTTGTTGTTGATAGTTTGGTTGAAATGAGCCTCTTCTCGCATAACCAGGTCTATAATTTGTATTATCAGCATCACTTTACTCTTGTGGGAGCCGGCATTGCTTTTGGACAGAGGGAGCTACTAACATGCAGCTCCCTCTATCTCAAAGCAATTCTGTTTTACTGCATGGAAGCATGGGAATTTTTCCTGCTCTCGCTCACTTGAAGCGAAGCAGTGTTTGCATGGCATGGCGAGAGAGCCAAACCATAGCAAACTGCAATGTCCCGGGGCTGGGCCCCCCGGGACATTGCTGGAGCCTGCCCTAGGGGGTGGCTGTCCCCAGGGCCATGGAGTGCTCCTTAAGGGGGGACCGTGTGGCCCCGCTCCCATCTTCTTTGTAGCCCGGGGAGGTGGTGGTCCCCGGGGTTCCATAACAGACCCCGCATTTAATTAATTTGTGCCCCAGGAAGGTGGTGGTCGCCAGGGCAGTGTGACAGGGCTCGAGCCCCCCACACTTCATTTTTTAAGATAGTCCTGGGAAGTTCGCAGTCCCTACGGCTGCAGGGGACTGCGTGGCCCCCGCATTTAATGAATATAGCCCCGGGGAGGTGGCAGTCCACTGGGCTGCTTGAGGGGCCGAATTAAAGAATAAGCGAGCTACTGCCAGAGTCACATGGTGCTGAGCTGAGCTGCCCCCGTGCTTTGGAATCAGTCATCCTGGCCGCTGCGACACTCCTCCTGTATCATCCATCCAATTCAGATCATTGGATAGCTATCAGCCTGTATTACCTATGTTATCTCATTGATGTGTTTCATTAGATTGATTATCATAGTTATGTTTTAAGAGAGTTCCATGACAAGTTTCTCTTAGTCTAACGGTGAAGGTGTCAGACTCTTAGTCTGGAGGTTAAAAGTGCAAGGCTTAATGTTTCCATTTTTAAGTATCTGCTCTAGGGTTCAACTAAATTGTTTTCATATTGCAGCATTATGACCAAAATTGTGTTTGTTGATGGGATAACGGTAGCATTAGGTGAAAGTATTTTCTTTTGCCACTTTGTTGGAGAATACTTGGATTAAAATATACCAAGCTGAAAGAATGAAAAAAAATCCCTCTCTCTCCTCCTCCCTTCATCATCACCTTGGGTCCACATCCATCCTATTCTGTCCATTGAATAGCTATCAGTGTTCCCTGACCTATTGAACCGAATTGACATGCTTTATTGAATCGAACGTCATAGTTATGTTTTCAATAAACATACACATAGTTGTGGTCTAATGGATAACCTCTGTGATGGTAAAATGTTTAAGCTCTGGTGCCTGTGTTGTCATGTTTTTGCCCCAAGGTGCAGGAAACAAAAGAATTGTTTCCATATTGCTCTATTAAATTAGTGGTGGGGGAACTATTGGAATTTGGCTTTGTGGAATTTGCAGAGTTATGCCGACAGGCGCTAATAGGCCCATTCTGCTGCTGGTGCTGCTGGTGCTGTTATTTCAGCACAAACAACACTACGCGGTGCACCTGAGGATGCGGCTACTTGAGTTGATTTTGCTGCCACTTGAGTAGATTTTCTACTCCCATGTCATTGGAATGCCCCATGTCATTGGAGCTATTGATGGCACTCATGTTGCTTTGGTTCCACCAAAGGCCAAAGGGCAGGCTTATCGCAACAGGAAGTACTTCCACTCCATCAATGTCTAGGTGGTCTGTTTGCCTGATATGTGTATTTCACACATCTGTACCAGATTTCTGGGGTCCACACATGACTCATATATCCTATGTATCAGTGTCATACTCCGTTTGATGAGTCAACTGCTACATGAGCAGGCCTGGCTTGTTGGTAAGTATTGTTTCATAAGAATGTTGTAGAGTGTGGGTTTGTATGTCAGATATGAATATGTTGGTTGACTATAACACTCATCACTATTTTCCATGCAGGCAACTCTGGATTGCCCAACCAGTCATGGTTACTTACATCATTGCACAATCCAGTCACCCCTAGTAGACGTCTGATTTAATGAGGCCCAATACTTAGACAAGGCGGACAGTGAAGCGTACCTTTTGCCTCCTAAAGGTAAGATTCCGCTGTCTTGATTAGACCGGAGGAGCTCTCCAATATGCCCTAGGAAAGGTGTGCAAGATCTGCACGCTACACAACCTAGCAATTCGTAAAAACATCCCTCTAATTGAGGAGGAGGGGGACCAGCAGGTACCACTGATTGAGGATCCAGGCCTGGGCAGTGAGGACAGTGGTGATGAAGCTGGAGTGGAGTTGGAACAACAGCTTATCAACAACTTTTTCCCATGAATGTAAGCATGCAATCAGATGATGTTGCAAGTCAACATTGCTTCTTGTTGTGTAGCTGTGTGTACTATGTGTATGTACACATCAGAGTGTCTGATAAGTGTGCTAAGGTTTGTGGAAGACGGGTTTTGAATGTGGTCATAGTTACATGCAAAGAGTGTCAGTCAAACCCAACTAGTATTAACTATGACATTGCAGTATTAGTTAAAGGTATATGTTCTTGATTTGTTCTCTGGAAATATCTGTTTTTAAATATACCACACCTCAAAGAACAAAAAAACGCCTTTCTCTCTCTCCTATTCCCTCTCTCCCCAACTTCCCTCCATGCAGCCTATTCTGTATATAGCTGTCAGTGTGCCCTCAACCGCAGAACCTCATAGGCTTGTATTTTTAGATTGAATTGCATGGTTACGTTTTCATCAAGTGCAATGGAGAGACGAGTCCTAAAACGTAAGGTGTCAAGCTTTCAGAGTGAAGGTTAAAGCGTGAAGCCCTTCTTACTCCATGATCAGGTGCCTCCATGCATGTATTTTGTATTACAAAGAGGTCCAAGGCTGAATTGGATTATTTTCATAATCCTCCATTATTTCAATTGTTTTTTGTAAATGAAGTAAAGTAATATTATGTAAAAACATTTTTTCTTGTCAGTCTATCTGGGAATGCATGTTCTGTAAAGAATATATATATATCAGTGTCACTCAGTTACAAAACCTCGAGTTCTTATTTTTGGATTGAATTCATAGTTATATTTTCCTCACCTGTACTAATGAATAACTCCTGGCTTAATAATTAACAAGTCAGTCTGAAGGTTTAAAGTAGGACATCTGACTACTCTATGGTCATGTGTCTTCCTAAACGACTGTTCAAGTAAACAAGTGAATTGTTTTCACATGGTTGCATTAGGTCCATATTTTTATTTTGAAAATTGACAAAATTAGTATTAGGAAAAAATATTTTTTACCACTTGTATCGCAATACCTGTTTTTAAATATAAAGGTACCACTAAACAAAAAGAAAACTTCTTTCTCTATCTCGCTCTCTGTATCTCGCTCTCTCCCCCCTACACTTTCCTCCTCTGCCTCCCTCTCTTTCCCCCTCACTCATCTATCTTGCTCTCTCTACCTCACCAGACTCACCAGACTCTCCATATCTTTACCATTCTGAAAATGGACTACCTGTCAGTATACGCTCCTATAAGGAATCGTATAGGCTTGTGTAGTAATGACGGTCCACACGTGGTAGAATTCAAGAACATTTATTCAGTTCAATTTAACACAAGGTGCTCCCAGCTTGACAGGATGGTAACCGCTCAACATTCTACAGCTGCCTCAAGTCACAGCACGGGCCATACCAAGTGGGAAGGAAGCGGGAGGGGGAACAAGAGGGAGTGGGAGGGACCAAGTGCAAAGTTACAACACATCATTCTCCCTAGGCAGACAAATGGGGGGGGGGGGAAAAGGCAAGGGACAGCAGTGGGGGGAAGCGGAGTGGGGAGGAGGAAAGAGTAGGGAAAGAAGAGAGAGAGAAAGAGAGAGAGAGAGAGAGAGAGAGAGAGAGAGAGAGAGAGAGAAAGACAGTTGGGCAAGGAGGGGAGAGTGGGGAGTGCTAACAGGAAATGCAGAGGGTCCTACACAGAAGACCTGAGCCCCGGTGGGAACCGGGGACATCGGGAAGGATGAACCCAAGGCCTATGCCAACACTGGCATGGGACCAATTTAAACGAGATAAACAGTCTTAGTGAGGGCGTGGTGGGGATATCCAGGGACGGGAGGGTGGTAGCCTGAAACTCTATCTACTCTTCACCCCCCGTTCCTACCAACTGTAAAGTGACTAAGGTTCCCCCTCATATCCCGATTACATCTGATAGAGAAAGGTAGAACATGGGCTGGGGACCCCACCCTCCTGTCCACCCTGGACCACTAAATTCTTAACCAGAGACTATGAGACATCAAGCTCCTAATAATGCGTGTGTCTGTGCTCAAGGAAATAATGTAGACCCTGGTGGGAAATTACTACCCCGTAGTCATACCCCAAGGGGCCAACACTTCAGACTACTAGTTATACTCAGTAACATGTCTCATGTGGTATAACTGTAAACAAGGGCTATTAGTTCTGTGGTGGCCACCCCAAAGTCAAACTTCTAGTAATCCTCGGTTCCAAATCACACAGGAGGTATTTCTGTCAACGAGAGTTATTCGTTCTGTGATGGCCAACCAATAGTCCTGGCCTTAATCCAACGTGGAAACACGGACAGTCCAAGCGGACGCTGCAGGGTGAATTATTCCTAGAACTCCTGCTTTCTCGCTATACCAGTCATCCACCAGTATGTACCTAAGTTTAGTTCTATTGTGCTCCAGACTTCCCTCCCTCGTATCATCACCTCCTTACAGGTGAGAGATAATAACTTTATGATCTTTTCCTTGGGTAGTTTTCTGGACTAGACCGCACTGCGTCTGCGCCTTGTAACCCCACAGACCTCATACACTTTTTCCACCACGTTGTCTGGTCTGGACCATCCTCCCACTTCGAATCTCTTTCCATACTCAGCACCTGAAGCTCTGGACATGGGCTCATTCCATGTAACTTCATGCCTCTCTCTCCAAAAATCTTGTCGAATAGGATTATACTTTTCCTCCTTTAGTGGGAGTTACCTTACATTTTCCTTTGTTAACAGATCCATTTTCTTTTTTCCTGATTTCTTCACCTTTTCCCTTCACAGATTCCTTGCTTATATTCTTTCTCCTTTCAAGTCCTTTATGTGTACCCTGTTTTGCTTTGAGTTTGTCCATGACCACATTTTTTCTCCATAGCACTCTCCAAGCAGTACTTTTCCATGCCCCCTGACCCTTATAAGGTGGTTTCCTTTCTTTTAAACGCTCGAACCAGACCATTTGTGTACTGTTGATTCTCACTCGATCACCCCTGAGTTCTTTGCTTTCTTAGTATATCATCAATCTTAATTTCTTTTGTTCCTCCTCTCTCAGATCGGAGGGTTCCTTTACTGTGATGTAAATCGTTTTCCTTGTGCTTCTTTTCTTGTTTCTCAAGTTCAACTCTTTGCCACCTGTTATGTTATTGTCATCACCTATGTACGTTTTAAGGGATATGTTGGTCACTTTGAGTTCAAATTCAAAAGCTTCTGCTAGCTTACTTTCCCACAAACTTGTGCTCCCCGTAAAATAATGTGACACAGAATCAGCGACATAATTAATTTCACTTCCTCCAAAGTTGATAGGACACCCAGGGTTAACTTTACTCATGTTCATTCCCCCTTTGTCATCCTTGTCCTCCCTGATATCTTCGTACCTTTGTACATCACAAGACATCACTTGCATATAATGAACCACTGTATCTTCCATATCTTCTTCACCGACCTTCCTTCCAGCTCCCTCTTGGTCCTTCTCTTCAATGTTAATGTAGACTTCTTCCCCTCCTGCACTTAAACTATTCAACAACATTTCCACCTTGTCATTGGGAAGTAAGGGTTGTTCCTCATTTCCTATTATCTTTTCAATGTTAATGTACACTTCTTTTCCTCCTGCACTTAAACTATTCCACACTATTTTCACCTTGTCCTCGGGAAGTAATGGCTGTTTCTTTTGACCTTTTATTGCTAAAAAATTGCGAAAATATTCCTTCCTCTCTTCCCATGTGGCTGTTGTAATACCATCCTTTTCAACAAATGGCACCGGTGGTAGTAAATTGTACACTTTGTCTTTTTCCATGTTAGTTTTGCAGCCGATCCCAATTTGTTGTACTCCTCCAGTAAGTTTCGCTCTGAGCGATATCATTTGTGTTGCTTTTGTTTTACTTTGTTTTAACTTCGAGTATTATTCACTTTTATTTTGAAGTGTGACAGTTGTGTGCTAGTTTCCAGAAATTCCTACAGTTTTATTCACCTTGTAGCTACAGTTCACTTTTACTCATTTGTTTATCTCCTTTTCGTCTTTGTACACTAAACTGGTGATTTGGGAAATAGCTTCCCTTCGAGACTAACACCCGCATTAAATTTGCTACCCTACGCGGTGTCTTCCTCACTCAAAATGGCTGTTAGATGCAAACGCGATATGGCGGTTGCTCATGACCGAACGCTGGGGAACAGTGGTGAAACTCAATTCAGACTCTAAAGAGTCACCTTCCCCCTTTCCTTCCTTCAGTTACGAATATAGCACTTTAATGTCTCTTTTTTGGTGCTCCACCTCGCCGTGCTATTTGTTCGAAGCCTTTATTATTATTTTTTTCAAAATGTGCCCCGTCACACTCTTGTTCAGTCTAAATTTCGTTGAAAAACAGCTGTTTTATGACAAATACACTTCTTTTAATTTAAATATGCCTTGCACATTAACCTCGCGCTGCACGTTTTAGATGTGAATGCTCAAAGTCTCTTTACCAACATGCTCTCTCCCACGCGCCTGGCAGCTTCTGCTCTTGTTTATTTTCTGCACTCTTCAGTCTACGTGATTTTTGCTTCTCAATAGAGCTGCTCCCCCTCGCGCTCTGCCATGCTTCACATAAATTCACAAATGCAGTTTCAGAGATACCTCGCTCCCTGCCCCTCGCACTTCTCCTCCTTCCCGCCACCAAGACTCACCAGATAAGCCTTGCTCAGATTATAGTGTGCATAAATTCCGGGTCTTCAAAATACTTTCAGTCGACACTTCCACCGCTTAGCGCTGAGGTGAGTCTCACTTCTTTCCTTCCGGCCGTTTACCCATCCGAGGGAATCCGCCCCTCAAATGTGCCTCCTCTTGCCATAACCCAGTTGAATTGTCATGCGCTGTCCTATTCTTCCTGGAGATTTACATGCGGTTTTATGCTCTAAATGAACACCAGGCGGCAGTACATTATCCCATTAGCTATTGGGTTTGCGCTGTAAAACTGAGGAGAATGTCACCTCACACGCCTATGAATGATGACGTTTACTTGACTGCACTCTGGTGATCTGTGGAGAATTTCACCTCGAACGTTGTTTGCGCTGAACCACCTCAAATTCAATTGCGGTACCAGAGAACACTTCGTACCTCTGCCTCGCTCACTTCTCAACTCAGACACCGAGGCTCTTCACCTTTGTTTTGCGCAACTTCCATCTTTAATAAACAAGGGTTCCTTATCATCACCAAAGTTTTTTTTTTTTTTTTCTCAATAAACCCAAGTCCAATTATTTTCTTTTTCCTTCTTTGACTGTCACATTTCTTATGCAACACATCCAAGGTTCATTTTATCAACTTCAAAACCCAGTGTCCGAGATTTTAAATTCGTTCCTTTCTCCGCTCAGCTCACCTCACTAAGCACAATCTGGTCACTTCATGAACTTTCACCTTTTCCTGTGTTCAACAACCTGAGTCTTACTTCTCTTAAATATTTCTTTTCTTCACGAACGCCCAAGGTAAATCATCAATTGGTTACTTCATATTTTCTTATTCCACGCCCCAGCTCATACCATTCCAGGGGAGAACACCACACTGGCACTGGCTCTCCAGTTTTCAAAAACTTGGGTCTTACCTCTCTTTAATGTTTCATTTTTCTTAGAGCGCCCAAGATAAATTCATTTCCTCATATTTTCCTTGTCCAAGCACATTTCACTCCAGGGGAGAGACACCACACTGACCCTGGCTCAGCTCCGTTTCCTCCGTCGCCAAAATTGTAGTAATGACGGTCCACACGTGGTAGAATTCAAGAACATTTATTCAGTTCAATTTAACACAAGGTGCTCCCAGCTTGACAGGATGGTAACCGCTCAACATTCTACAGCTGCCTCAAGTCACAGCACGGGCCATACCAAGTGGGAAGGAAGCGGGAGGGGGAACAAGAGGGAGTGGGAGGGACCAAGTGCAAAGTTACAACAGCTTGTCTTTTGGATCGAAGGTTATAGCTATGCTTTTAACGTGAGCAGCAGTGCCACCTAAGGTCAACTGGGTGAAGTGTAAGGGCCGATTCACAAAGGGAAACTTACACTTTTGTGTAAGTTTACGATTGTTCGGTATTCACTAACAGCCTGATTCATCATACTCCCGTTTTGCGAGCCCCTAATAGCGATTCATAGCGAATCGCTATTAAGGACTCGCAAAACGGGATTCATGTAGGAATATGCAAAAAAAATGTGATTCCTACTAATTCCTTATTTGCGATTAGCAAATTGCTATTCGCAAATAAGGAATAACTCCCCATTCATTCCTATGGGCCAAAAGGCCCATAGGAATGAATGGGGAGTATTCCTTATTTGCGATTAGCAATTAGCTAATCGCAAATAAGATAGCGATTGAAAGGGTGCCAGGGGTGTCCAAAGGACACCCTGTAGCACCCCTTAAATGCTAATATGAACAGGGGTTGCGCACACACATGTCCAAAGGACATGTGTGTGTGCAACATGCAACTCAGAAAAATGCTTTTAAAAGCATTTATCTGAGTTATCGCTATTTACCACGAGGTTTGACCTCGCGGTAAATAGCGGCCCGAAATTGCGATTTCGCAATTTTTAAATGGATGATGAATTGCATTTAAGGAATCTCAAATAGAGATTCCTTAAATGTAATCCATCGCAAATTTGCGAAAACGCAATTACCGATTTTTGCATTTGGGATGATGAATCCCAAATGCAAAAATCTCACTCGCAAAGGGCCAGATTCTCAGAATCTGGCCCTTTGCGAGCCGAATTCAGCTTCATGAATTAGGCTGAAAGTGATTTACGATTAGTATATTTACGAATGCAGAGTCTCCGCACATAAAAAGACATCTTTTTTTATGTGCTGAGACTCGGCACTCGTAAATACACTACACGTAAATCCCTTTGTGAATACCATACAATTGCATACTTAAACGAAAGTGTATGTTTTCCTTTGTGAATAAGGCCCATGGTCTCCCAGTTTAATCTGAAACGTTCAAGAATTGTGTTTTCTTGGTCATCAGGTCTGTTACTTTTCAAAGATCCTCAAGGTTCAACAAAATTAGAAGTGATTTATTTTCATATAGCACCGTACTATCCAGCATCTTACTGCTGTAAGGAAATACCTATTTTTAAATATACTATGTCTCAAAGACCAATAAAAACTTCCCTCTACTCTCCCCTCTCCCCCCTCTCGCCTCTCCCCACTCTTCCCTCTCAGTTCTCCTCTCCTCCCACTCCCACTTTCCCTACTATTCCATAAATGGTGTACCAATCAGTGAACACTCTGGTATATAATCTAATTGAGTTGCATACCGATTATCATTGTAGGGTTTTCATCAAGAGCAACAGAGAGTTACTTGTGGCCTAACTGATATTTTTATTTTGCACAATTAATTCCACTCTTTAGATTATGAAAGGAAGAATAGTTTTCCATAAAAACATTTTTATTTTTGGCACTCTCTCAGGAAATATTTGTTTTTAAATCCACAGCGCATTTAAGAACAATAAAAGCCTATCTCTCCCTCTTTGTTCCAAACAGAGAACGCACTGTCACTAGATGGCGCCAGGTTCACATTTATTTAATATAGGAATTGTGCATAGAGTATAAAGACCTGACCACATTTCCTTTCGGAGATTTCCCAACCTGTCTTTGAGAAGACTCTTGACAGGTGTTTCTTTCTTAATTAAAACCATTGTTTTTGAGGAATGAAATCAAGATTTCCTGGCTGAGCATCTGCACAACGAATAAGAAAAAATGTTAAGTAATAAGGTGCGAAGATGTGTTTTTGAAAGAAAAATGTACTGACGTCTGGAAATTAATTACAGGGTTTTGCTTTCTATGCTGCACACGGGCTGTTGACACATATATAACCTTGTCAGGGCTACACTTCCAAGCCATTTCCAGACTCCTTGGAGAAAGCATTACTCACAGGAGTTCAAAGCCTGCCTTACCAAAGTGATAAGAATGGAAAGTGCTTGAAATGGAAAAAATGCACTGTGGTCTGGGAGGGGAGCCTCTGACTTAGGCAATGCAGCAGGGCCCTTCATCACCACCCCCTTTTGTACCCCTTATTTATGAGGCCTTGCGTCAGTTTTGCGCCGCCGGTGCGTCACTTTTTGTGACGCACCAGCGGCGTACAAAATGCGCCTTGTTGCGCCATATTTAAAAAGTGATGCATCTAGGTAGATACGTCACTTTTTAAACCCCTGCGCTACATTATACCTGCGTCAGGTATAATGTATGCAGAGGGGGCGTTCCCCCGCAAAAAGCCTCTTAATAGTGACGCAGTGAAATCTATGAGATTTCACTGCCTCCCTTTTAGGATGCTGTGGGTCAAAATCTTGCGCCTGCCTCACAGCAGGCGTAAGACTGACGCAAGCCCTTTCACATGGGGCTTTCCCCATGTGAAAGGACGCATTGCTGGAGTTGCGTCACTTTTGTGACACACTCCAGCAATGCGTCACTTTTGCGCTTACAGATACGTCAGAAATACTGACGTATCTGTAAGTCCTTGCGACATGATGCGTCATACATTAAATATGACGCATCATTGGTGTCGCAAGAAGTGCGCAGTGAAAAGTGACGCATCGCTGTTTTCACGCATCAATGCGTAATTTTTCATAAATGAGGCCCCTAGAGTATAAAGGCAGGCCATATTGACAAGCAGGTAAGAGGCTAGTGACATTATAATGCCAGTAACAGCACAACTCAGTCCGGATAATGGGCAAGATTTACTATGATTTTGCGTTGGGGTCGCGTCACTTTTCTGGCGCAGCCCTGACGCAAAAACATTGCAAAATCATTTTTGCACCTACTCAGGATGGTGATGGAGCATGATTATTTGAGAATAATCTTGCTTGATCAAGTCTGCTCATTAAGTGCGTACAAATATTTAATTTATAAATATTACTTACAGTGTGGTGGTTTTCAAACCACGTGAGTTTTAAAACGTGAAAACGCGCAAGAGTAAAACAACACATTTAGAGTTAAAAACAACTGCAATAAAAAGCAGTCAGAAGGATTGCAAACTGGTGTTATGAGAGATGTTTATGTCACGAGAGGAAACTTATTAAATGCACTAAAGAATACAGTGCAAAAGTAACTTGCAAGTAGAATTATAGAAAATATGTTAATGAAAATGCTTAAAGTAAAATGATTCTAACTTCTATTTTCTTTGATCATGTAAATCATATTAGAAAAATGATTGCTTATACTTTCAAAATTCAAAATCTGACTATGCTTATGAGTTTAATTGAAATTATGTTTTTCTTATATCGTTTCTTATGCATTATCTATCTTCTTATACATAATTAATAATGGTGTGTTTTATTCTTTAGAAAATGATGATTTGTGTTTTTTTGTGAAGGTCTCAAAACCTGTTAGTGGTATTTTTCTTTCGAACATAGGTCTGAGAAGAATGCATTTTGTCCTTCATATTTCTAAAATGCTGATCTCTTTGCTTCAGTCATGAATGTTTATCATATCACTAGAGTTTCCTTCCTACGGTTAGAGTATTCATCTTTATGTATAATTGTGTCAACTATGTTGCAAGCTGATGTGGAAGTGAGCACGTGGATATGAAAAAGTTCGATGTGCTTCCTACTTCCAAGCTAACATGGGGGCATATTATCAAGGGGGTTTATCTCTGCTTTTTTGGCTTTAAAAGCCAATAAAGCGGAGATAAAATTATCTCCCTATTACCTAGCTGTCGCTAACACCAGTTAGCGACAGCTAGTAGGAGATAGCGACCATCTTGGGCCCCACTTTGCATGTCAGTGATATTTATCACTAATGACATGCAAAGTGGGCGTGCCAAGATGTTAGCGACTGGAAACAGTCGCTAACATCGCTATCTCCTATTACCAACTTTTGGAGATATTCGCGATCAGCGCGAATATCTCCAAAAGCTAACACCTGCCCTGAGCAGTTCTTAGCCTAGTTATCCACTGAGAGGTGGATAACATGGCTAAGAGCATTAGCTCGGTAATGCATGAATATCGCTGAATTTTCAGCGATATTCATGCATTGTGGCCGATTTTTATCGCATTTGCGATAAATCTTGGTAATACCAAGGTTTATCTGCGATAGAAATCGCCGCAGCTCAGCGGTAAATTTTTGTCTCTAACCAAGCAATAGCGATAATTATCGCTATTGCTTGGTAATATGCCCCATGATGTTTTGCGAATGAACAAAAACCATCTTGTAAAGTGCCGGATGAACTAGGCTGGAGAACAACATACCCTGGATCCTAACCAATGGAATTGTGTAAAACTGTGAAGAAGTTACATTTGGGGGCCGGAATTGTGAACATTTCAAATGACTATTGCTGTTTAATGCTCATGCTCATGCTTCTCATGATCATGCTCTGGCACTTGCTCCTGGCGCTACTCTGTCTGGCTGACTATTATCCTTGCAATTCTGGGCGTGACATGCTGTTGGTCCAAACTTTTATTTTCCCCTGAACTGAACTATCCTGATTACCTTGCACTTCATCGGCTGGTGATGTTGCACAAGCTATACCTTTTCGGCTGAAGGGTTAGCTATTTCAGACAATTGGACCCTGTGCATTAGCTCATGGATCTTAGGTTCGTATGATCTCAAATTACATACCGAAAATGCAATGTATATCTTTCTTTTTGACTCTCTCTCTCTTTCTCTCTCTCTCTTCTCACGATAGTTATTGAGTTTGATGTATTTTATCATAATCTGAATTTTCTGTTGTGATTTTACCTGTAATCATTGAAATAACAAAAGTACTGACATTCTGATGTGTTTTTGTGTCTTGACCATTCATATTCGATGATTTAGATAAAGGTACCTTGATACATATGCAGAGTTTTTTTTTAATGTGTTTTATTGACATGATCCGTATCTTGACTATTGTTGTTGGTTAGGCATTTTCTTCATTACAGGTCCTCATGAAGGAAATACCATCCGTCTCAAATTATTTGAGTCCTTGTTAGCTCTTATAAAGATCTATCGAAAGACCTCATGATTTGTGAGTTTTTATTGAGTTTCCATGGGTCCAAACTCTTGGTTAATGATTGTGTATTTTGGTTCATGATATATTGGAGATATTGTGAATGATCATAAAATGTACCCTGCTTTCACTGGATCAGTTTTCTGGTAGCTAGATCAATGGCAACACCTCAAGGTGGCCTACGATGAAGCATGTCACATTACATGAGTAAACCCAACTCGTTCAATTCTTGGAATTGCCATCTTGAGCAGGAGACACAGAAGCGTATATCTTTAGAAAAATAACAATCAGAATATTCTGAATCACTGTTGGTATTTTCCTCAGACGCTCCAAACATAAGGACACCACGCCATCTTTTTGTGTGTAATAGTAATTTGAGAGGCAGGCGTGGGTCATTCTCAGCCTCTTTTTTCCCCCTTGTTATATATCACATGATTTGTTTTTCATGCAGCGTGGCCAATACTCTATGACCACATAGTCATAGCAGTTCAGATCACACCACTTTGACAACCAATCAAACGCTTCCTAAGGGTTACAAGGGTTAGAGGAATGTCAAGATGGGGTATACAAGGCAACTGGCACTTAAAGGGAGCAGCGGAGCAAAGGAAGTCCATTTCCACACCATCTAAAAGTTCAACAGTTAGGGTCCTAGAACTGGTCAATACAGTTACTGTATGTGCCATGTGTACTCAAGAAACCAAAGCAGGCAGCTTTATGTGGAAGAAGCTTAATGCAGTATGTGTTCAATTGACATGCAACACAATCTCTGGCCCAGGCGAGCAGTGCCAACAACGATAGGCACTGGGGATCATGATCTTCACCTGTCGATGGAAGGTGCAGACTCACTAGTTTGTTCTCATCTAAAGCAAGGGGTCCCCAACTTTTTCTGTAATCAGAGCTACTTCAACTAATGGAAAATCATCTGGAGCTACTAATAAATTCTAACACTGCACAGTACCGGCCACCTCCCTTCGGCACTAAGGACATAACCACAGCAATCTGTCTCTCTGGTTGAGCTTGAGTTACTACCCAGCTATTAGGTTTTAATGTATGCAGAAATGCAACACATTTATCTTTATGAGCACATCAGGTTATGAAAAATAATAATTTTCAATCAAATACCTCTCCCATTCTGGCCCACACCGAAACTGCGCTGCCCCGACTCCAGCTCTTGGTGTGACAGACAGAATAACGCCTTTAACATGTTTAATCTCATTGTGGATACATATGATCACACTACTGGCCATGCAATGTCAGTGTCTTAGCACGAGGGCTTCCCATTGGTTTTTCTGGCTCCTACTTTAAGTGTCCCCCATATGAACAGTGTTGTCTTCTTTAACGCACATACACTCCCTAAAGGACGAGCAGAACTCATTTTAGCTGTTAAGAGTTTATTAATGATTTGGAAAATGCTATGTGCCCCTATTATGGGGAAGAGGCTTCTGCAGCAGTGTCTTGTCATATCAGTCTGAATCCCTGATCCGATTCCTTGGAGGCCTTTACTTGGTCATTTCTGCCCCAACCATGGCTTTGCCTGTTTTCACGCTTTGGGCTCACTACTATAGGTTTGGATGGGAGCTAATTTAGCAAATCAACTGGAGTGATGCTTGCATCTGAGTCTTAGCTACAGGATAGAGTAAGGGGCCGATTTGACCCACAGTAATGAGCTTATTCCCCTTCCGATTATCATCAACAACACCTCAAATGTAACATTCTTTTGACCTTGTGTAAAGCTTAGTTGCCAATAATACAAGATGGCGCGGTACAAGCAACACACAAGCAGACACTTTGGGCTGCAGCGGTTGAATGCCACCCGATTAACAAGGGTGTTAACAAAGCCACATATTTGTAACCATTGGTTTAACTAGGTATACATTGGTGTTGAGCAAGGTGGGGATAGTCTCTATTTGGGACTGTAGATATACCCCGTCTCATCATCGTCTTCTTCCTCATTGCCCTACGGTTTTACTAAGGCCAGACCTGTTTGCAAGTTTGGGTCATAATTGTAGTCAAGTGTCGTAGAAGGGGCTCTCGTACTAAGGACTTCAGTTTCTTTGCTTGCGCAGTTGAAAATATGTTGCCTTAAATCATGCAGTCTAAGACATCAGGGAATTAATGGCAATTTTGGCTTCTATTACGCTAGTCACATACAAATCCGAACCAACAGGTGGGTATTCATGCTTGGTGACCAGAAACAGCTTGGGTCTCACATGCTACAATAAATGTTTCTGTGCACACCCATTACTTTATTGGCTATGGGATACTAGGATCAGTTAAAGTATGAGACATAGGGTAATAAAATCAGTTAAAGTGTGGGGCATGCAAGTTAAAAAACAGTGGGCTTGTCAATACAAATTCTTGGCACAGTGGCCTTTAAGCCTATGTCACCCAAAATACCTAACCAGGTCACAGGCAGAATTTAATTTAAAACAAGGGCCAGTGCAACCGTGGAATTGTGTTGGAAAGCCAGAACTCAGTAAGACACTGAACAACACCCTGTTCATCACAGTCCAGGCAGGCTGACAATATTTGTGATAACTTTCAGCATTGGACATAGGACATGTCAATAGGAGGAAGTGTGTAGTATGTTTTTAACAGAAATGGAGATGAAGCATTACTGGCACCAACACCTCAACATCCACAGGTTGGGTAGTTAAGCATGAGCAGCAGGGTGTGAGACAGCTAAGGAGGACATAGACACAGCAAGTGGCATGGCTATTCGTAACCTGTTCCAAGGTAATCAAACAGAGTACTGCCCATAAATAGGTTTGGTTTTAATTTGTGGGAGGGGACTGCTACACAGCTGGGGCCTCAAATGTTGCCAAGCATGTTCTTGTGAACATCCATAAGTTTATCGGCTGTGGGATTCACCACATCCTTCCAAATAAAAAGATCAGTTCATTATAGGGCTCGAAAGTCCATGAGATGTAAATATGCCTTTAAACTCTGTAAATGACTTGTCACATGAACTGCACTTCAAAGACAGAGGTCAAGTGTGTGGCCAGATCTGCTGACAAATTCCAGCATAATTTATTTGTATATTGAAGACACAGACTGGAGCTTACACAGCAGTGAGGAAAGTGAGAAAGCAATAATATTTCTTGCCATTCTGGAATATGATGGAAGCAGCAATTTTAATACAGGCAAAAGTTAGGTCTGACTGCCTCATGGCCATTGATGCCAGCAGGTGGGGAACTTGCCTTTCACATTGGTTCAGAAGACAAATGCGGACAGACTCATCACAAGACATTTCGGATTTCCATAATTAAGTAGAGGGCAGGAAAGATTTAGCCATTTATTTACCCAACATTTTCTCCAGCACGAAGTTTTTCTGCTTGTCTGCATTCCAGCAATATCTGTATCAGAATGGGTGCACAGACAAAATATCGACTCCAAAATATCGACTGGACATAATATCGAGTTTTAAATATAGACTGGACAAAATATCGACTGGACATAATATCGACTACAAAAATATCGTTTTTCAGGTAAGTGAAGTAATATCGACTGTATAAAATATAGATAGCAAAAATATCGAATTTTTAATAATATATAATATTTTATAGTGTATTTTTATGTAATAATATGTGTGAAAAGTGTGTATTAATGTTATAAAATATTTTATTAAATGAATTTAGTTTTTTTAATAATTGCGTAATGTAATTCTGTAGCGGGTTGTGGGTTTATAGGGGAATAGGGTGGGAAGTAATTTAATAATAATTAATTAATTAATATATGTTTGTAAATATTCATAATTAATAATTAATTGATAATTAATAATAATTAGTTAATTAATTAATATAATTTTGTACATATTTTGTATTAGTAATTAATTGGTAATTAATTAATTGTAATTAGTTAATTACATTAATTAGAGTACATTTTAATATATAATTTTGTGTTATTGTTAAGTAATTAATTGGGAAAAAATAATATTAATTATTAAAATAATTACAGCTAATGTGTTAATATATTTACTTTATTGTTATTGTTAATTAATCATTATTTGGTAATTAAATAATATTGATAAATTTTGGGTAAAGGGGTATGTTTAGGGTTCAGGGTCAGTTTTTAGTTTTTGGGTAAAGGGGCATTTTTAGGGTTCAGGGTCAGTTTTCAGTTTTTGGGTAAAGGGGCATTTTTAGGGTTCAGGGTCAGTTTTTAGTTTTTGGTTAAAGGGGCATTTTTAGGGTTCAGGGTCAGTTTTCAGTTTTTGGGTAAAGGGGCATTTTTAGGGTTCAATGTCAGTTTTCAGTTTTTGGGTAAAGGGGCATTTTTAGGGTTCAGGGTCAGTTTTCAGTTTTTGGGTAAAGGGCCATTTTTAGGGTTCAGGGTCAGTTTTTAGTTTTTGGGTAAAGGGGTATTTTTAGGGTTCAGGGCCAGTTTGGGGTTTTTGGGTAAAGGGGTATATTTTAGGGTTCAGGGTCAACAAATAAGATTGTAAAAAATTATTTTTATTATTTTCATTTATTATTTAATTATTATAATTTAATTTAAGTATTTTTAAGTATCTTTTAGTAATTAAAATTTAATATTAATTTAATTTAACACTGTTTTTAATAAAGTCGATATTTTTTACATCTATATTATTGTTAACGATATTTTGTACTCAATATTTTTGTACTTACCTGTTTGTAGATACAAACTCGATATTTTGACTGTCGATATTTTGTCCACGATATTTTGGCAAGTCGATATTTTGTCCCTCGATATTATTTCAGTGATCCATCAGAATGTTGGCACTGGGCTAACAACACCAGGGTGAGTGCATCAACACAGCATCAAAAGACCATAACTAGACTGGGGTGAGTTTCCAGGTAGGAAAAACATGACAGGAAGCAGAGTACTAGCGGTGCATTTATGGGGGCCAGGGTCTCACCGCTGATTCAGGTCATCCTCTCCCTTGGTTTTGGGCATAGAAGCACACTGGGCATCCATGAAAGGGCACAACGCAGTCTCATTCCCTGGGGACATGTTAAAAAACGGCCATGCGTGGGGAGGGGAAGGCCTCAAGCCTGAGGGATGCAATGCTAAGATCTGGCACAATACTAGACACTCACCAAGTCATGACAAGCAAATATCCGCCCCAAGAGGTCCTATTTCTTGCTAGTGCTGTACTCCCTTACCAACAGAGGCAAGCAGGTAATGGTAATGGAAGTGAGTTGGTCACAAACAATACCTTATTAACAAATAGAATCATGAATTGGAGATGATTAAAAAAATTCGGCAGAGACTAGTGGGGGTGGGGGAAATCCCCTCTCCACATTTTAGTCATTCGCCTTGGTGGTGTGTCGGTGTTGCATATGGGTACCAGTGAACCCTGAACTTGCAGCCTGTTTAGTGGGAGACAAACACAGGGCATAGCCAACCTCCAATCAGAAAGGCACACCTGTAGACACAGGGCTCCATAGAGTATATCACACAAGACTGTGGTTAATGAAGAGAACAGTAGTTCCCAACTGGTCCCTAGGGGTCCGCTGATGAAGCATCAAATGGCTGTAAGTGGCTAAAGATAACTGAATCGTGTTGAACACAGGCAATAACTTATTAATACATATACTTAAGACACCTTGAGGTTCCCTCTCGCACTGTTATAGCAGGGCTGGGTTCCCCCAGCATGCATCAGCCCAGTTAGATCATAAAGCGGCAGCAGAAACTAGCGGTGCAGGTCTCCCCCCAGAGTTTAAAAATTCACCTGGGAGGTAATAACCTCACCTCACTCGGGGTGCTGTATGGTAATCAAATCAATGAAATCTGCATTGAGTGAAACCAGCAATTCATGGGGCACTGCAAAATATGGCGGTCGCTTGATGCTGTTTGGCGAGATAAGCCCGCACAGAGTCTAGCATGAAGCGAGATCTGGGGAGGCCCTCGAACATTCCTGCAGAAGGGTAATTAAAACCATGTGCAATCTCACCCAGCAGAGGGGCTTTGGTTAAATAGAGCGTGGACTCATTAGGGCAAACACCACAGGGTACTCGGATAGGGACAGGGTAGATTGGTAACTGTGGGTTGCTGGAGGTTATGGAGCCTGCCATGGTGGGGTGTGGGGGGGGGGTAGATATGAAGGTGACCACATCCAGGGCATTGGAGGACTTACAGGACAATCCGGAGGTAGTTTGGTACATAAGGGTACCATCTGAGGGAGCACAGTAGGGGTGCTTGATGCCAAACCTCATGAGTCTTTACTGCAGGAACCTGGGATGTATAAATGACGTGCGTCAGTCCTTCGGGCAGTTGCATGCTTGACCAACCGAGGGCTTGCCCTGTACAGCTCCCCCCTAAAAAGGTGTGAGTAATTATCCGGGACTGGCTGTCTTAGATTTCAGATTTAAAAATGGTAGCGCCAAATGGGTTGGCCAACGGCACTATTTGGTTCATCAGGCGGGTAGGCAGCTTAGAATAGTCACTGTTGCCTGCCCTTGAATTGCCCGCAGGTTAGCCCATCACGTTGGCATATTTCACTTATAAAATAAATGAAATAAATCTGCAGAAAATAGTTTTTCCACCAAATCATGTGTTTTCTGATTTATTTCATTTCTTGTGTGCTAAGTAGCTACTCATCAGATGTGCGAGGTAGGGTTGCCGATTTCGACACTATGGCATTTACTAAGCCACATAAAGTCACTTTGCGTGGCTTACTAAATACAAGTAACAAAAAGCAGCGCATAAGACTGACTTCCCTTACTTTGTGTCGGGTAGGTGTTACATCGGAAGAGCATGGGCATTATCATGCATCCATCCATGTATTTTGATGCAAACCCAATGTTTTAAGACTTGCAAATCTGGGTTTGGACTAAAATGGTGTGCCTCCCTGGCAGAGGCTTAACAAGGACAAATATCTTTATCTGCAACACACATAAAAATAGGAATATGCCTCGAAGGATTGCTTTTGTTCAGGAAAGTGTCCCTTTCTGCACAAAAACAATCCTGCCCACCTCACAGGCCCCCTTGCCCTATGGTGCAAGGGTGCCTGTATTGGCGCTAGGCAGCACACAGTGCTCCAGTGCGAGGAGAGAGCAGAAATTAGATCAATTTCTTTGTAACTATGGAGCATTTCTGCTATCTCATGTTAACACAATGGAGTGCAGCAAGTATCCTTGCTGCACTGCATTACATGAAATAATAACAAATGTGCCCGATGCACTTTTAATGTAACAGCACCATTACTAGTGATTGATAGTACAAGAATTATTTCGCAGTGGCAGCATTTCCCTGCATAGGTTGCATTCTTTAAATGCAGGGCTAGTGATACATAAAATCCACTATAAGAGGTTGTCTTATGGCATCACCACAAATGTCCACACAATGGTCCCAAAATGCAACAAACTACCCCATAAATAGCCTTGCATCTTGAAAAAGGGAATACCCTGGCTGTCAAAGTATTATTATTAACCGGACCAGTAGGGGTTTGGGGAGGCAAAACCAAGATGAGAAATGAGTATGGGCACAAGTTTCGACCTTTGAGATTCCCTTGAGGAAAGCAGCTCTTGAATTTTTCTTGGCAGACAAGCCGTGGGGTATGTGTAAAATCAGAGAGGAACCTGCTTGTCCTGCCAGCGGTGTCCTACTGGAGCTTTCAGTTGTGAATCTGATGGGGGGTGCCAATGCCTATTCAATCAATCAAGTGACATCACATTTAAAACTCTGAGTTTCTTTTGAGCTAAAGATCTGGGTCCAGATTTACTATCCTTTCGCGCAACTCAGTGTAGCAAGGCAACTTGCTGTGCACCATTGGGAGAAAGGGATAGAGCAGAAATGCGCCATATCTTCTAAGATATGACGCACTTCTGCTCTCTCATAGCGCTCGATCACTTCAGGCTGCCTAGCTCCACGGTGCAAGGATGCCTGCACAATTGCAGTCTCTGGAAGCATTTCATCTTTTTCTTGCTGGTGCTGTACTCCTTTACAAACAGAGGCAAGCGGGTAATGATAATGGAAGTGTGTTGGCCACAAACAATACCTTATTAGCAAATAGAATCATGAATTGGAGATGATTAAAAAAATTCAGGAGAGACTAGGGGGTGGGGGAAATCCCCACTCCACATTTTCTAATTCGCCTTGGTGGTTTGTCGTTGTTGCATATGGCTTCCAGTGAACCCTGAACTCGGGGACTGTTTAGTGGGAGACAAACAAAGGGCATAGACAAAATCCAATCAGAAAGGCACACATTTACACACAGGGCTCCATAGAGTATATCGCACAGAACTTTTGTTAATGAACAGAACAGTAGTTCCCAATTGGTCCCAAGGGGTCCGCTGATGAAGCATCAAATGGCTGTAAGTGGCTAAAGATAACTGAGTGGTGTTGACCACAGGCGATAACTTATTAACACATATGCTTAAGACACCTTGAGGTTCCCTCTTGTACTGTTATAGCAGGGCTGGTTTCCGCCAGCATGCATCAGCCCAGTTAGATCATCCCCTTTGGTATTGCTTTGTTCGCCCTAAGTTGGCAGGGTATGCCCAGACGTGGGTCCCTTGCTCACTTTGCCACTGGATTCAAGATAGCCTGGCTGATGAGGGTTATGAACCCGATACCAGTCCCAAGATGCTTGTTTCTGGTCCAGGGAAGACATGGCTTGACAGTTCGGGCTAGACTGTTCCCATAAGGCACAGGGTCATACTGATTTGCATATAGCCATGTCTGAACTGGGGTGGTGGAGTGAGCTAAAGAAGGATGATGGATTAAAACAAGATCAGTTGACTGGGGGTGAGTGTTTGATTTGCTCAAACACTCCATTCATCATCCCTTTTGGTATTGCTTTGTTCGCCCTAAGTTGGCAGGGTATGCCCAGATGTGGGTCCCTTGCTCACTTTGCCACTGGATTCAAGATAGCCTGGCTGATGAGGGTTATGAACCCCAAACCGGTCTCAGGATGCTTGTTTCGGGTCCAGGGAAGACATGGCTTGGCAGTTCGGGCTGGACTGTTCCAATTAAAAAAAACTATATATTTTTTCAAATCAAAGTGTTTATTGTTTGGATGTTATTGAGTGTGGTTACTTCGTTACTGCACCTAGAATATTTCTTTGTGGTTAAATAATAACCTTGCTATTGGTTTCTTTATATAATCTGTTCCCATGAGGCACAGGGTCAGGCTGATTTGCATATGGCCATGTCTGAACAGGGGTGGTGGAGTGAGCTAAAGAATGATGATGGACTAAACCCAGGTCAGTTGACTGGGGGTCAGTGTTTGATTTGCTTAAACGCTCCATCCATCATCCCCTTTGGTATCGATTAGATCATAAAGCTGCAGCCGAAACTAGCGAGGCAGGTCTCCACCCCACAGTTTAAAAACTCACCTGGGAGGTAATAACCTCACCTCACTGGGCGTGCTGTGTGCTAATCAAATCAATGAAATCTGCATTGAGTGTTTTACCAGCAATTCATGGGGCACTGCAAAATATGGTGGTCCCTTGAAGCTGTTTGGCGAGAGAAGCCCACACAGAGTCTAGCATGAAGAGATGTCTGGGGAGGCCATCGAACATTCCTGCAGAAGGTTAATTAAAGCCATGCACAATCTCACCCAGCAGAGGGGCTTTGGATTAATAGGGCATGGACTCATTAGGGCAAACAGCACAGCGTACTCTGATAAGGACAGGGCACACCGGCCAGTGGTGGATATGGACTTGGTCTGGCTAGAAGAACTGGTAGCTGTGGGATGCTGGAGGTTATGGAGCCTGCCATGGTGGGGGGGGGGCAGATATGAAGGTGGCCACACCAGGGGCTTTGGTGGACTTACAGGATAATCCAGAGGTCTGGTACATAAGGGTACCATCTGAGGGAGCACAGTAGGGGTGCTTGATGCCAAACCTCATGAGTCTTTACTGCTGGAACCTGGGATGTATAAACGACGCCCCGTCAGTCTTTCGGGCAGTTGCATGCTTGACCAACCGAGGGCTTGCCCTGTACAGCTCCCCCCCTAAAAAGGTGTGAGTAATAGTCCGGGACTGGCTGTTGCAGATTTCAGATTTTAAAATGGTAGCGCCAAATGGGTTGGCCCATGTCACTGTTTGGCTCATCAGGCGGGTAGGCAGCTTAAAATACTCACTATTGTCTGCCCTTGGATTTCCCATAGGTTAGCCCATCACGTTGGTATATTTCACTTATAAAATAAATGAAATAAATCTGCAGCAAATTGTTTTTCCACCAAATCATGTGTTTTCTTATCTATTTAATTTCTTGTGTGCCTAGTAGCTACTTATCAGATGTGCGGGGGAGGGTTTCCGATTTCGACGCTAAGGCATTACCAAGCCACACAAAATCACTGTGCGTGGCTTACTAAATACAAGTAACAAAAAGTAGTGCATAGCACTGCCTTCCCTTACTTTGTGTTGGATAGGTGTTACATCGGTAGAGCATGGGCGTTCCCATGCATCCATCCTTGTATTCTGATGCAAACCCAATGTTTTAAGACTTGTAAATCTGGGTTTGGTCTAAAATGGCGTGCCTCCCTGGCAGAGGCGTAACAAGGAGAAATATCTTTATCTGCAAAACACATAGAAATAGGAATATGCCTCCAAGGATTGCTTTTGTTCAGGAAGGTGTCCCTTTCTGCACAAAAACAATCCTGCCCACCTCACAGGCACCCTTGCACTATGGTGCAAGGGTGCCTGCATTGGCGGTAGGCAGCACACAGTGCTCCCGTGCAAGGAGAGAGCAGAAATGAGATCAATTTCTTTGTAAATATGGAGCATTTCTGCTATCTTATTTTCACACAATGGAGTGCAGCAAGTATCCTTGCTGCGCTACATTACATGAAATAATAGCAAATGTGCCCGATGTACTTTTAATGTGACAGCACAAGCACCATTACTAGTGATTGATAGTACAAGTATTATTTTGCAGCGGCAGCATTTCCCTGCATAGGTTGCATTCTTTAAATACAGGGCTAGTGATACATAAAGTCCACTATAAGAGGTTGTCTTATGGCATCATCACAAATTTCACACAATGGTCCCAAATTGCAACAAACTTCCCCATAAATAGCCTTGCATCTTGAAAAAGGGAACACCCTGGCTGTCAAAATATTATTATTTGCCGGACCAGTAGCGGTTTGGGGAGGCAAAACCAAGATGGCAACTGAGTATGAGCCCACGTTCAGACCTCTGAGATTCCCTTGAGGAAAGCAGCTCTTGAATTTTTCTTGGCAGACAAGCCTTGGGGTATGTGTAAAATCAGAGAGGAACCTGCTTGTCCTGCCTGCCTTGTCCTACTGGAGCCTGCAGTTGTGAATCTGATGAAGGTATAAGTGATATGGTGTTTGCCTGAGTAGTGCAGTTGCCAGAACAGAAGGTGACCTCAGCGAAGTTATTAAGGGGTGGTGGACATGGCAGGGCACTTCACTTTGGAGGCAGAATGGCACGTTATGTTAGCGCACATTTATAAAGCGCGCGACTACTCCCTGGAGGGTCCCGGTTCTAAAACAGCCATACGTCACGTAACATAGAGCAAAAACAAACCACTGCCAACGGCTCACAACTGGAAGACCCACGTTTTAAGACTTTTCCTGAAAGTAAGGAGATAAGGGCTCTGTCTGATAGAAAAAGGAAGACTATTCCAGAGCCATGAGGCAACTGCATGAAAAGATCTACCCCCTATCCGGGACAGGAGCACCCTAGGAGTAATGATCAAAAGTTGTGATGAGGATCCTAGGGTGCGCTGAGGAAAATAAGGCTGGAATCTGTCCCTGAGATATAGGGTACCAATCTTATGGAACTCTTTATGAACCAGAACCAGGGCTTTAAACTGAATTCTTTTCCATACCGGAAGCCAATGATGTGAAGACAGGAGCTGGGTGGTATAGGTCCTGGATCTTGTCAAAAAAGATGGCTATGGCGGCTGCAATCTGGATCACTTGTTGTCGGCCCAGAAGATATTCAGGAAGGCTGAGATACAAGGAAATAACATAATCCAATCTAGACATTATTAACGCCTGAAGAACTGTCTTCCTGTATGGGATAGAGAGTATTGGGAGGAAATTTCGCAACATTCTCAACAGCCCAAAGCAAACCCGGGCTACCGAATGTACTTGGGCCTTCATAGACGGAGTTGATTCCAGCTTGATTCCCAGATTTTTCACCGTAGAAATGGCCGACACAGGGGGGGACATATCCTGGGGCCACCATTCATGCCAGGAATCAGGTGGCTAAGGCCCAAAGAAGATAATCTCAGACTTCTCGGAATTACATTGTAGGTGGTTATAAGTTAACCAGGAGAAGACTTTAGAAAGACAGGTGTTAATTAAGTTGCCATCAAACTCAGCTCTCTTCTCGCAAGTGAACAACAGCTGAGAGTCATCAGCATATGACACTATTTTGGCACCAAATTTCTCAGCGAGGGGGACCAGGGGGGCCATGTACAAATTAAATAATGTAGGGCTCAAAATAGAGCCCTGTGGCACCCCCACATTCAGAAGAAGAATCGCTGCAGAGAAAGGAGGAGACAGATGGTTTGAGAGTGGTTGGCGAGAAAGGACTTTGCAGTAGTCTCGAATGAGGCACGGTGTCGAAGGCTGCAGAGAGGTCCAGTAAAACCAAAATGGCATTACCTCCATGGAGCTGTGGAGAGATGGATAAGCAGGCCCAGGTTTTGACTGTTTCCCTCCTCATAGAATTACTGGGAGGTACTATGAAAGTTTGCGTAGAATTTAGGATATGACAATCGTTTGGCGAGTTTGCCACCTCAGAGGACCACATCAGGACTGAGACTGGAGAAACAATGAAATTATTGAGTGCCTGCTGGGATTAAGAAGAAAGATATAATTTTCGGTTTTACATTCTGCAACAAGTTATTTATCAGATGATCAGAAATTTGATGTAGGATGTACTGAGCACTGTTGCACTCGGTTGCTTCGAAACACACTTTTTCCACAATGGCTGATGGATCTCCGGCCAGGATTTACATTGAGAGCTAAAGGGAATGACAAAATTAAGGGCCTGATTTATAGACTGAAGGGTATGGGACATTCGCCAAAAAGCAGCATATGTCCTGTCCACACTATTTAAAATGCATACACATCCCTGCACTACAAATAAGGTTGATGGAAAATCTGCTGCTTTTCCGCCAAACTTCAATTGAGGTCCTACTTCCTAATGAGCTGTCTGCTTGCAAAATGTGCTTCCTTTGAGGCAGTAGCTAGTGCTAATGCTCTTATAATTGTCTGATACTTGTGTAAGCAGAGGCAGAACATGTAGACGAGTGCCAGTACATTTCTGGTGGACAAGAACAGTAGTAATCCCATTGTAGGGGGACTGTTCTGAGACACAAACTGGAAGGGAAGACCCTAACATCTACTAAAATTAGGCATATATGGGTCCAGAATTTGTGTTGAAGATGCAGAAGATTCCCCCATGAGAAGTGGACCCACAGCATAGTTCATTGGTGACAATGAAGAATTAGTTGGCTCATGCAAGAAGAATAAAGAATCAGGAAATCCATGTGTGCAGCATCAGCGAGTTCATGATGAAAGATCATGGGCCCGATGTAGGTGTCCATTTACTGACCGGTAATTGCCAATTTCGGCTGTTACCGACCGGTAAATGGTCATTCCTGATCTAGGGGCCCTATTTTACTGATTAGGTAAATTTACCGAATCGCTAAATTTACCGAATCGGTATTTTTACCGATTCGGTAACTTAGAGATATAGGTGGGACTCTTCTGAGTCCCACAGGCCTTACAGAATCGGTATTTTACCATCCAAACCAATTGGGTGGTAAAATATCGCATCCAGGTGCGCATGCACATGTATGCATGCACACCTGTGCCATGTGACAGACAGACATGCCCTTAGGGCATGTCTGTGTGCCACATGTCACATGTGCCTTTATTCGGGGTGCTAGAGGGTGTCAAAGTGACACCCCCTGCACCCTTACAAAAATCGGTATTTACCGACTCGGTAAATACCGATTCGGTAATGACCATTGATTCCTATGGGCTTCAATGCCCATAGGAATCAATAGGCATTACCGATTCAGTATTTACAGAATCGGTAAATACCGAATCTTAACGATTCTGTCTTTACCGAATCTGAAATACCTACATCCCCCCCATCCATTTTACCACTTCTTAAATACCGAATCGGTATGATTCGGTATTTAAGAAGTGGTAAAATGAATTTACCTACATCGGGCCCCATGCCTCAAATCCTCAGACCCCCAGGCAAACTGAGTTCTACTCTTTTAGCTTGAACGAAGAGGCAGTGAATCAGAGCATGAAGGAAACATGAGATATAAAAAAGTGGGTGCTATATCAGTGTTAGACCACTTATATCTCAATTTGGAGAGGGTGGAGGTCCGATGGACAGGATTCATGACGCAGCTTAAGGAAAACTTGCAGAGAAAGTAGGTAGTACATTGAATCCCAGATCAGAGAGATACAAGACAACTATATTACAACCTTAACACAACCAGAGGCATGATACCTTTTGTGTCAGAAGCACATATCAATCACAATGGTAGAATGCCAGCAAATTACACACATTGGTATTGAAGGTGAGGAAAATGAATAAAGGAAGGGAACTCCTCCAGTCAAAAAGGACACCATGCTTGATGATGAATATTATGCAGAAATATTATTCAAAGTGTAATAAAGCTGACAGAATTTTAGCTACGAAATTAAGAATCCAGTGAAGCGACTGACACATAGCGACATCAAGGATGAACTTGGAAAATTGAGATGGGTATGGTGGATGCGTTCAGAAACATTCACCAACGCCTGCCACTGAAGGAACAAAAGATCACATGGAGTGGGTGGTCTAAATAGATGAATCTTCACTTCCGAGCCTTACAAGGGAAAAGGAAGCAGAATTGAGGGAAGCAATATATTGTTTAGGGCTAATAAATCCCCGGGCCTGACGGATTCTCTACAGACTTTATCAAAAAATACTGCAGGGGTACATTTCGAGATTATTGCTGGCAAGGACACTTTATGAAACTGCCTATTTGTCAAAATCGGCCAAGTGTTGCTGTCAGGTCAATTGTGGAGAAGTGTGCCTCACTGGTTAGAAGCGGCAGACCCTGAAGCAGAGGTCAGCCCGGGACCAAGGTTCAATTTCCGACGTGGCAGGGTCTTGGGTCAATGTCCGCGGACTCGATAATTCTCACCTAGGTGCCTACGCTAACCATGGGTCCCACTCTGCAACTCTGGGCAATAGCTTACTTAATCTCCACAACGGCCCTAGCAGCGCTGGGGATGCCTGGCTTCACCTTGAGGGTGCCCTCTCACAGGGAAAGCCAGGAAGGGTTCCCCAGTGGTATACAGCGCCAGGACGCCACGTAACGAGGTAACAGTGCGCTTTACAAGTATACATACATTACCTCCTGTAGTTCCTCAATAAGCAAGGCGGGCTAACACATACTCGTCTACAATTGTATATACATTGTTTGATGTTTATATTTATGAAATGATTGGGAGATTGCTTTGGAGATGGAGGGGTGGTGAAGGTAGAATCCTAGTGGACACATTTCACAAAGAGATTATTTCATCATTTGAGCGATGTAAACTTGATTTTTCCTTAAATGTGTCAGTTTGGTCTTCTGCCATATTTCACATTGTGCATTATACCCAGCCAATAATAGAGCACATACTGAAATGCCTATGACCTTTCAGGACTTTTTCATGGATAGTGCCCTGTTAAAGTGATATGATATTGAGAATGTAGAAATTGCTCGAGTAAGGGGAAAAACAGAAACTGACTCACTAGACTCACTGGCAGTGCAAACTTGATGGAGTCGATGTAGCTCAAAATCTAATTTTCGTTGTATGGTTGCATTGCAATCACACACGTAGACTGCATCCTCAGAGAATCTTTTATCGTGTTAACCTAAGTGTTAGGATCTTGTAATGTAAATAACATGAATATGATGTGTTTAGGCCAAAAGGTAGAATATGTGAAGAATTCTGTGGAAAATCAAATGTGACCAGCAGAAAACACTGTCAGGAAATATTCCTGTTGTTCAACTGTTAACCATTTATTATTGAATATCTTTATTAATCATGCCATTTTACATGCAGATGAAGATATTAACTGTATATGTCTCAAATTCTATATAACTTTGTAAAGCCCATGTTCATTTCTCCTATGTTAGCTCAATTTGTAGGCCTGAAATGCATTTTCCCTGGAAGCTCTTGCATTAGAATTAATAGTAGAATTTCATGTGTATGTTAGATTCTGTTCTTTCTCACATTTGATTTGCAGGTGGAAGGTGGAAGAAGTATCCTTGTGAGTTAGAGTAATGTCTTTGTTTTAGGAGTTAGGCAAGGAGAGAAGGGTGTACATTAGGAGCTACTGACGATAAGGAGGACTATTGAATTTTCTCATCAGGGAAGGGCCTGGGAAGCAAGGTCATTGTGTTACTGATTAGGAGTGATTGCCATCCTGTGGAAAATCACAAATGAGAACATGGCCTGATCGCCTGGCATGACCTGAGAGGAATCATGGGAAGACACCTGTGATATTGGAGTAATGCAAGTAGGGAAAGAGCCCACTTCTCTGCCTTTTGAGAGAGTGCATCTTAGAACGAGCTCTGTCTCAGTTGCTTCATGCTACCCAACCTTTTAGTGGAGACACTTATTTTTCAGGTCAGAAATAAGTTTATTGAAGAAATTTAAGATAAAGGTACATAATATAGTCAGACAATGAGTAATCACATGAATTAAGTTGAAATGTAGACAACAAAATAGTTAGGTGTAAATATTAGATTAACATGGCTTGAAGGATGGAGTAATAAAGAACAAACGGAGAGTTAAATTAGTGTATACCACAAGATGTTACATTTCATACAGAGATATATTAATGATATTAATATGAACAGATTCATATATAACTAACATGTGGAAAGTCATGGAAGTTGAGAAACATCTTCTTGAAAAAGGAGCGCCTGGCACTAGCATCTATGAACGTTCTGACAGGCGACCATAAATTCAAGTATTTCAAAGTCATATGAATAGGGTGTACAAGGGCTGTATCCAGTCCGTGGTTATGACAGATAGCGTACCATCAATCTTGATAAGATAATTTGGTGAAGTCCTTCCAATTTTTGATTATTTTCTGGAAAGCAACTGCTAACAGAATTTCTATAATCTTTGTATTGGAGTTACAATTGATCCAGGCTGGAGATAAACTCCCTAAAAATATGTGTATGGTGGAGAAGGGGATTCTGGAGCCAAAGATTACGTTAATCTGAGACCAAATGCTCTTCCAGAATTTATGTTTATTTTGGAAGAATGGGGCCCCTGCCTCAAGTGATGAACCCTAGCAAGGAAAATAACTTTTTTTGGAAGGAATAAATCAGGTTATTGTACTTAATATTTATGAGTTATCTAGACGCTGTTTGGATCAAAAATTCTATCAGATCATCATTTGTTCAAACTGTTTATTTCTTTTTCATCTTTTTGTTTTTTTCATGCTCTCCTTTGATTTCTATTGTTTATACATATATAGACACTTTTTTGTTTTTTTGTACACATAATTTTTTACATATAATACATTACGGTTACTGTACAATAGAAAAAATCTTTAAAACATTCAACAATACGCAGAAGTTATTACTTTCAACGCGTTTCGGCGCTTCGCCTTCTTCAGGAATTCTGCATTTTTTCTTTTTTTTTAAATCAGAGATGCTGAGCTATTCAGACTGGATGACGTTTGGTCTGGACCTGAGGCGTGGCCTTAAACGTGATATAAAGCCCAATTGTTTCCTGATTATTAGCGGGGTTGTTAACTGTATATGCAGTTATAGTTCTAGTCCAGGTGCATTAAGAGCGATACTTTTTTGATGTCTTCTGGATAATACTTCTGTATATATGACGTAGCTCCTAGTGTGGATTTTCTTATATAGTTGATGATATCTCCCCTTATGTTAATTGCGCTGGAAACTGACCCGTATTATGCCTCTTAAGGTACTTGTGGCTTCTGATTTTAGAGTTGAGCCTTGAATTGTGTCCTTCCTATTGATGCGGTCGATATCAATCTTGATAAGATAATTTGGTGAAGTCCTTCCAATTTTTGATTATTTTCTGGAAAGCAACTGCTAACAGAATTTCTATAATCTTTGTATTGGAGTTACAATTGATCCAGGCTGGAGATAAACTCCCTAAAAATATGTGTATGGTGGAGAAGGGGATTCTGGAGCCAAAGATTACGTTAATCTGAGACCAAATGCTCTTCCAGAATTTATGAACATGTGGGCATGTAAAAAGTAAGTGATTTAAATCAGCAAGTGGGGATTTTGCTTAAAGTTATCAGGCATTGCAAAATTTTAAAAGTGTTTGCGTAGGGTTTGCTGCTTTAGGGGATTTCCTGATTTGTGTCCATATCTTATTCCATAGGGATGTTGACCAGCACACTTCTAAATCATGTTACCATGAAAGCTCTATTTTAGTTTTTTTCGCTAACCTTGCGTGAGGTGCGTAAATAATTATAAATAATAGAAGCCTTGGGATAGTTGCGAAGAAGAGTGTGTAACCTATTCACAGGAGAAGAGGTACTGGTGTTAGGGTTAGAAATTGAGCAAAGCAGTCTGAAGATTGTGCTTCAGAGGTTTAGATTTATACTGAAAGGAAGTAGGAATATTGAAGAGTCGTTAGCTATTAAAAAAGACCTCATCTTGTACAAAAAGATGATGCACCCAAATTGAACCCTTCTGTCTCCAGGATTTCCAATACAAAGGCTTGCCACATATCAGTAACATCTTGTTGTGCCATAGTGTGGATCCAAGAATAGAGTCTGACTCTGTAGGGAGAGTTGATGGATTAGAATCTAGACTTTTGCATGTGTATTTAAAGGAGTAGATATATATTAAGGTCTGCAGATGAAGGATAAACATTCTTGAAATGAGTAAGGAATAGGAAAAGAACGTTCGATGTTTCACCCACAAAGGACAATCCAAAAGAGATTCAAAGAGCCATCTTGAAGATTGGCAGAGCAAAAACGATTTTTAATAGGACTGGAAATCCGGAAAGTTGACACCACCCGCTGATTTTGGCCATGTCAACTTTAATATTGACATGCAAGATGTTTTGTTATTCCATAGAAATGAAGATAACACAGAGATTATCTTCTTAAAAAGTTTTGAAGGAATGGGCACTAGAATATTGTAAATTGTATAGAGTATAATGGGGGTTATCATCATCTTTATAGTATTTAAACAACCCCACCAAGATAAATATAAGGCATGCCAGTTAGCAAAGTGGAGAGACTGCTAAGGAAGACTCCACATGCTGACACCTTAACCTATAATGCCCTGAAGAATGCGTAAATGGGGATGTCACGTTAATGCTAGTGTAAGGATAGATTAATGCTTTATTTCTATCAACCTTCGATGCAGCGGAACCTGTATTCCTGCTCCTTGATCTTTTGTATCCTGATTCTTGAATTAATTGTCTTGTTCATATTGCACCACCTTAACCTTAATAGTAGATTTAGTTCTATACTGGTTCAAATCTATTTCTACACCCTCATTTTGAGGTGTCTTAACATCCAGTTGTTTTGGGCTTTATAACAAAGTAACTAACCTTACTTAGTAGTCTGTGATTATTATGTGCCTTGAGAACTGCAACTGAAGTGATTGACACCGTTAAGGATTTCACCACTCTCCACGCTCTCATGCTGGAAAAAAGTACCATTGAAACAACTTTTCTCCTAACCCAGTGAATAATCCACAAGTCACTGCCAGCAAGAACGGAGAAACTTTCAATGCAGTGATCAAATTATGCTCCAGGAACAGAGCGGGCTGGGATGTAGTCCAGCAGCAGTTAGATGTGATTGATTTCCTTTCTAAATTTGATATCACCTGCGTCCAGGAGCCTGAAGCAACAAGAACATCGCCAGCTCTGAAAGCTTTACGGTTGCAGCCAAAAGACCTTGAAAAGAGTAAGAACTTCAGGAGTATAATGCACACTTGTGGATGTGGCATAATGGTCAGATATGCTGACTTTGGAACTGAGGAGGCAGGTTTGAGTCTCGCCATTGTCTTAACATCCTTTGATTCTGGGCAACTCATTAAGGGCCTCATTTATGAAAGTGTTGCATCGCTAGGGAAAATCAGCGATGCAACACTGTTCATAGCACCATCCTTGCAACACCATGGATGCAACATATTTACTCTACGGCACTCCATGCCTCAGGGATTGCACAGATACGTCAGGAATCCTGACGTGTCTGGTGGCACAGCAATGAGGCATTGCTGGAGTGTGTTGCTAAACAGACGTAACACCAGCAATGTGTCATTACACATGGGGCGAGTCCATGTAAAAGGCCCTGCGTCGCTCATTACACCTGCTTGATACATGCGTGAGGATTGTTAAGCTTTCAGGTTGAAGGGGTGGAGCAGTAAAATCTCATACATTTCACTGCGCCTCTTCTACGAGTCTTTTTTACTTGGGAACGCCCATCCTGCATACATTATACCTGTCGCAGGTATAATTAGCGCAGGGCTTTACAAAGTGACACATCTGCCTAGATGCATCACTTTGTAAATAGGGCTCAGAGGGGCGCATTGTTTACGCAGATGGAGCATCACAAAAGAGTGACGCAACGGCATCGCAAGTCCTCATAAATAAAGGCCTTAATCTCCTGTGCCCTTGAAATAAGAATGTGTCTTTGTGTAACATAACTGGTAATCGTGTAAAGCGCTTCTAATACCTTCGAGTCAAGTTTGCGCTACATAAATCTGCAAAAAAACACATCTTAACCTAGGATGTACAGAATTGAATATTCACCTTCCGTGCTTACATGGGATAGCTGTGAAACTGAAATCAAAATATTGCACTTCTCACATGTCTTTAAACTCAAAGTAGACATTCATCTTATATAGCAGTCAGGAAATCTAATGTTAAAGAATTAGCTAACACATAAGACTCCCTACAGTGGTTCGCTTAGGGAGCCGACTAATCATAAGCGATGACTTGAATTTTAATCTCTTGGACCAACACACAAAATCCAACTGGCACGAGAGGAGGACAACCATTTGAATGTACAGGAACTCTCTAAATCTGCCCAAACTGTTGATGCATCCAGTAGGGTTTGATGGACTATCTTTCAGGACTCAAAGCTAGGAACCCTAAACAGTTGCTATCCAAGCGACAACCTTATAATGCCTACTAGTAAAGGAACAACCTGAATGGCAGTTGCATACTGCACACTAGTCTCTATAGTGCTAGTGAATTGTAGTCCAGACTTACAAAATACTTCAAAGGACTGAAAGCGATCACGTTCCTCAAACCAGCACACTAAGCATAAATAAATATGCAACACCAGCCTTTGTAGCAGCTGGACAACAGGACAGTTTGATGTCTCACTCAAGAATTACATGGTCATTACTTGGCCAAAAGAAACTAGATCAATTGATAACTGGCGAAGCCCCAAATCTATTACAGCATATCATCAAGTCTGTTAATAGAGAAACTTTATTGAAACATGGGATCCAATGTTAAAACTAATCTTAAATACACTAAAAAAACAATCAGTCAGGACCTCCCCTGCACCAACCAAAAACACAGTGGTACTCAGTCACCCTTCAACAAGCAGGAATGCCGTAAATAGGAACTTGAGAAAAGCAAACAAAACCAGAAGCAGTGATGAAGTGGAAAGGATCAAACTGATCAGGAAAACTATAAAAAAGCAATATGGAGTGCAAAAATGTAGCACAGAGCTAACCAACGGCAGGCTCTTCAATCCATCAATCAATCAGGGTTGGTAAAGATCAACTACTTGCCATGAGGGTCTCAAGGTCCTGGGGGGAGGGGGCCACTCTGATGAGTGCTTGTATCCCCCGAAAAGCCAGGCCTTGAAGTCCTTCCTGAACTGGGGCAAAGTGGGAGATTGCCAGAGGTTGGGGGGAGGGTGTTCCAGGTTTTGGCAGCGAGGTAGAAGGACTTTCCTCCCTTTCTGGTCCTACTGATATGTGGAACAGTGGCCAGTGAGAGCTGGGCTGATCGGATGTGTTTTTTGGGTGCGTGGAAGGAGAGGCGGCTGTTCTGAAGGTCTTTCGAAGCAAGAGGAGGGTTTTGAAACAGGTCGAGGAGACAGTGTTGATCAGGCAGTTCATTGTGAGCAATGAGTCTAGTATGATGTAGAGGTTTTGTGCATGGCCCGTCAGGATGAGGGGATTCCTGAGGGCGGAGGGCCACCAGGAGTCCTTCCATGCAGAGGGGGTGGAGCCAAGGGTAAGTAATTCTGTCTTTTCTGAGTTGAGTTTCTGACCGCTGTTCTTCATCCACATGGCTACAGCTTTCATCCCTTCTTAGAAGTTGTGTCTGGATGATGGCTTCATTGGTGACGGAGAGGATCAGCTGGGTGTCGTCGGTGTATGGGACAATGTTGATCCCATGGTTCCTGACGATGGTTGCGAATTTCGAATGTTTTCTAAATTCTAATTCCTAACTATGACGTTCCTGTAACCTTTGGTTTTTCAGTGATTTTCTATGGTTTTTTAAGTAGTAGTTGCATTTGCAGTGTGGTGGAGAAAGGGGCGTAGCCTTGAACCATCTCTCAGCAATCCCATCCTTATTTGAGGTAACAGAAGGTCTTTTTGGCCCCTAAGAACCCTCCTCAACCAAGGGGAATTTATCCCCCAACCAGCAGCTCGCCAAGAGGAGCATTTGTGAAGTGGTGGCGAAAGGGGAGGGGCTCAGATGAGATGCTGGTTTATTCTGTTAATTTTGTTTCTATTTTTTAGGACTGGGGCCCCGTGGCCCCCCTCCCTGGTCCGTTTTGGTTCCCGGGGCTGACCTTTGCAAATTTTTATTAAAAATAAAGTAATACTAAGGTTAGGGGGACTGTGACCGATTTCGTGTCCAGGGAACCCATCCCCAGGGCCTGGCCGCTTTTTCTCTAGTATACATTTCTAAATTCTCCACATTTTTTAACGAAGTAACTTTACGAACCCGGCAAATTATATTATTACCCTATAGCCAGTGCTAGTCCTTTTCGAGATGCTATTGCTAAATGGATACCAGTCACACTGTCAAAGCACATTGGAGAGATCTTTAATAGCCTGCTCATACTCTGTGTGCAGTAAGATTATTGAGGGGGGAAAAGTAGACAGAAAAACATTTGTCTCAAAAATATTTTTCACTGAAAAAATAGAATGCAAATGAGTAGTGGCTTAAAAACATGGAAACATGTTTTGCCTTATAGAGCAAAGGTATGTGTACTGTGAGCAGGGGTAAGGGGGCATCCTCCTTCTAAAGTAGACAGGAGCATTTAAAATGAGGTGATAGAAGGTAGTGGGAGACTAGTAATGCATTTTTAAATTCAGGGAAGCATAGCTCTAATAGGTAGTTACAGGATTTTAGGGATCAGGGTAGCACTAAGGAGTAGTACAGGGCTATTATGACACAGGGTAGCATTAATAAGTTGTAAATTTGTTTAAGCATCAAAAATGGGTAACATTAAGGTTCAGTTTGGGGCTTCAATGTTTCAGGGTTGGGAAGGATTAAGGGATACTAAGGGATTATTAGGCTAAAGTTAAACTAAAGAATGCATACAATATTAAAAGACTTATAATTCAACATTGTTTGAACTGTCTTAGTTAATAACAAAGGCCACAAAATTATGACTTTGAAATTTCAACTTGACTTTAATGTAGGAGACATAGTAAAAGTCAACCGTATTACATGTATCCTTATCCCCTCTGCACTGTACTGCTTAGATAAACCAACATGCCTCCACCCCTTAAGACACATCCTCAATTGACCAAACAGTTGACACTCACATACAGCTGCATGTAGACCTTTGCTCTAAATAGAGAAGCATGTAGGGGCAAATTATAAAACAGGGCATTAAAAATTATCACCGTTTTAGTGGCAGAAAACTGCAGCTAAAGCAGCGATAATGGGCTTGATAATATGGCCTTGTGAATTCAAATAAAAGCCCATGTTCTGGTGTGAGCATGGGCTTCTATTGGAATTCTCCATGGCATAATATCAAGCCCATTATCGCCGCTTTAGCAGCAGTTTTCTGCCGCTAAAACAGCGATAATTTTAACGCCCTGCTTGATAATATGCCCCTTATTTCCTTGTGTCCTGAGGTCAAGGATCAGGAGGCTAAGTTTAGGTCAAGGTCCTGTTGCAGCGGAACCGAGCCGCCACATGTGTCTTCTTTCGATGTCTCTCAGAACTGATCTTGAATGTGATTATTTTACGACTAGTCTTGACTCCAATTTCTCAAGTGCTAAACAATATAAAAACAAGAATTATTCATGTAATGTGTGTGGCAAATATGCTTCCTGTCTAATACTGTTTCACACAAAACAATTGAATAAAAACATTTAAAATAATACATTTGGGTGGCTTTACAGAAAATACATTTTGGAGAGCCACTAAAGGCTGGAGCTCAGTGCCTTGCTTGGAGGAGGTTGCAGTTCTCTTGGAGTCACTAGCCAAATTCGAGCCAAATTGAGCCTCAGAAGGTTGGAGGGATTAGAAACTGAGCACGACATTCCATCTTACTAGTTTGCAAAGTATGACTATCAAAGAAGGAGAGGTTAAGGTTTTTGAAAGGAGGTGTGGGCAATTTAAAGAAATACTACATTAGAGGTTAAGGCAAACATTTACATGACTTATAATAGGCTGTAGTCAGATAGAGGAAGCATGCAGAGGATAGAAATAATGAGAGGGTCAAAAAAAGAAAAAGGAGAGTGAGCGAGTTTAGGAACAAAGAGTAGACTGTGAGAGAGCAAGCCATCTGAGGATGCAAAAGCTGTAGAGAGAAACATCGTTATTTGCATGTGATACACAGCTAGATTCATCATAGTGCCGTTTTGTGAGTCCTTAATAGCGATTATTAAGGAATCGCTATTAAGGACTTGCAAAATGGGATTCATGTAGGAATCGCTAAATAAATTGCGATTCCTACACATTCCTTATTTGCGATTAGCAAATTGCTAATCGCAAATAAGGAATAACTCCCCATTCATTCCTATGGGCCTAAAGGTCCATAGGAATGAATGGGGAGTTATTCCTTATTTGCAATTAGCAATTTGCTAATCGCAAATAAGGATGCGATTTCAAGGGTGCCAGGGGTGCCCAAAGGACACCCTGTAGCACCCCTGAAATGTAATGTACATTGGTGTTGCACACACACATGTCCAAAGGACATGTGTGTGTAACATGCAACTTAGAAAAATGCATTTAAATCGCTATTTACCACGAGGTTTGACCTTGCGGTAAATAGCGGCCAGAAATAGCGAATTTGCAAATCAAAAATGGTTAATGAATTACATTTAAGGAATCTCAAATAGAGATTCCTTAAATGCAATTCCTCGCAAATATGCAATTTCGCAATTACCGATTTTTGCATTTGGGATGATGAATCCCAAATGCAAAAATTGCACTTGCAAAGGGCCAGATTAGCAGAATCTGGCCCTTTGCGAGCCGATTTTTCTTTCATGAATCTACCTGATAGTGCTATATTAGGTACTCTTTGATTGGCTCTATAAACAGACGGACGTATGTGCACTGCCTGGCTATTTCTAGACCACAGCTAAAGCGAGGACAGTTGATCAGCTATTGGGTTGGAAGAGTATCATAATGGCTAGGGGCATATATAGGGAAATATGGTGAGCTTTAGTATGCTTTTGAATGAAGCAGTAACATCATATTAAAGGGAACCTGACAATATATGCAGAGTAAAAGTAATGCAAACAATGAAAAGGTGATTCTCCAAATGTGGGAATGAATGTGTTCTGATGGTTACCACTAAAGTTTGCCATACAGTAATAATTACTAAAGCAAAGTGGAGTCCATTTAGATGATTCACCCTGTTTAGCATTTTAAAGGTTGTTGGTGAGGATAGTTTCCCAGACAATGGAACTGCATTACCTACATTGTTGTAGAAGGAGGGAAGAGACTCAGACACTGAAGTGAGGATGAAGAGACAAACTTCCATTTAGAAATTACAAGAGGCCTTTTGTTTAAGAAAGAAGTGCAGATTAGTATTCCCAAGTACTGCCAGTCGGTGGGTGGCATGGATGATAAGTGAACTACAGTTTTTGTTTTTTCAAAGAGAGGACATTTCTTTCTAGACCAGGCTTGTCCTTTGTCCCTGGTTTTAGCTTCAGGAAGATCTCACAAGACATTAATTACCAGTGGTATATAGACTTGCCCCAATATAAAATTACAACAGCATGGCTTATGCCACGTACAAGCAAATCCCACAGGGGCATTGTGATGGTGTTCCAGGATGGATGCATCTGCAAAATACAGCGATGATCTACAAACTTACACATTTGTGGGCATTACAGATGTTTTGCAAGGAGCTTCCCTTGCTTAAATCAGTGTGAGATTTACTCCTTTCAATGGCAGGAGTATATCTATTGTTAGGGAACCTACCAATGCTGAACAGATGTATTTTACTTCTCGTCATTGTTGACTAATGTTACTGATCCAATATATTTGTGATGCACCATTTCCCACAACATATGTTGTCCTTAAAGTGACCTTTAAATGTTATCCAATTTTGACTGAGGATGCTGACATATCTTTTAAAAATAATTTCTGTGGGAACTCTCCCACTAAACTTGTCTGAAATTATATTTGTTTTTGACTTTATGTGCTTTACTTGCACAATCTTTCAAACGCTTTTCACAGAAATCCATACAGATTGGAGAGGAGGAGATTAATACAATACTCAAAAATACAAAAGAATATGCATTGTGTGCTTTAAAAAAATCACTAATATTACAGTGTGTTTCAGTTTTTTTCAGGTAATAGTCCCCCAACGAGGGATCAAAACTTCCCTTCATATTAGTAATGCTGGTATAATGCCCCCCAAAACAAATACGCCTGGCTAGGCCACTGGGTCTCCACCCTCACAATAGAATACTGCTGTAGCTATAGCTCCATAAGATTTCAATGTGCGTATGACTTAGGCACGTAGCCTGACCTACTCAACTTCGAAAAGAATCATATAAAAATCAGCAAGATTCTCTCAACAGCCAAGGACTTAGATTATTAAATTAAAGACCAATTGGTAGTATAGTTGCCAATGCCTATTCAATTAATCAAGTGACATCACATTTAAAACTCTGAGTTTCTTTGGAGCTAAAGATTTGGGTCCAGATTTACTAACATTCCACGCAACTCAGTGTAGCAAGGCAACTTGCTGTGCACCATTGAAAGGGTGTGAAAGGGATATAGCAGAAATGTGCCATATCTTCTAAGATATGACGCACTTCTGCTCTCTCATAGCGCTGGATCACTTCAGGCTGCCTAGCGCCAAGGTGCAAGGGTGCCTGTACAAATGTAATCTCTGGAAGCATTTAATCTTTTTGTGTGTGCTTCTGCATTGCAGCACACATTGCAAGCTGCTGCATTGCTTTACAGTTTTTTTACAAAGCTATGCAAGGCAGTGCAAATCGCCCCTTGCGTGACTTTGTAGATATCTACTAGCATTTTCCGTAAAGGATGCGCCACAAAAGTGGCCCAATCATGATGCAAAATCTTAGTAAATCTGACCCTACATATCCGGAGATTGCGATTTGGGCTGTTTAACAGCAACTTGGAGATGAAAAAGGGAGCACTTAGCTTGTCGCTTTTGTAATTATAAAAATTAATCTATAGCACACGTGCTCGGCTGCTGCCCAACGTTGAACATAGCATAATCCCTGCTTCCACATTTAGTTCTGGCCCATCGATTTTACATTTTTATTTGTGTGTTTTGTATCATTAGAGAAGTAATTTAGCTTGGGGAGACATTGCTAATCCGGGCTGAATTTTTCTGGACTACAGTTTTAAAAATGGCGGATGTATTGCTTTGATGATGTAATATTTCAGGAACCATGAGACCTATATACTTCATTTTGGTGTCAAACATAGGTCTTGGGGGGTCAGGTAGTCTTATAGAGACAGAAAATACCTCCTCAGAGCAACCCTTCTGCCATTGTACAAAATGGCATCTCTATAATGATGTTTTTTAGCCATCATATTGGAAATGTATTCTAATACTGTTTTTGTTTCAGGTTTTACTTTGATTCAAATTTATAAACATGAATGAAGCAGGTGGTAGCAGAGGATCTTTGCCACCTGTCAAAGTGTTGCTAACCACAACATCTGCAGACTTAGAGTCTTCTGAGTAAGCGGTTGCCACCAAACCCAATGCCCATCTACATAGAAGATCGATGGCTACCATAAAGATGAAATTAAATTTTTTTGGGTGAGACTGTACAATGACAACACTCTTTTTTGTCATCATAACAAAAAGGTTGATTCTCTTTTTGTGTTCTCAGCTGGTTTGACCCCTTAAGTTCTTGCTGCCAAGAGAAGATCAGAGGATGCAAGAAAATCAGCAGGAACCATTTTAAGAAACAACCTGAAAGATTGAGTTTTTGGACTTAATTACACATTTTTGTGATGCTCCAGAGCTCCGCAAATCATAGGATTCAAGAAAAATGCCTGATGTTGTCTTAACATTTTTTAATATTAGTGTTTACTACAAGCCCATCTCTCACCTCCCTTTTCCTGCAAAATTGGCAGAAAAAACATCAACGCTGAGCTTTCACTCTTTATCCAAAAGAATATGCTCTTGGATCCTACCCAATTCGGCTTTGGAAGCCAACAAAGCACAGAGCTAGCATTGGTCACTGCCTCAGAACAGATCAGAAAATCTCTTGAAGCTGATGCCTTCATTTTTTTAGACCTCTCTACAGATTTTGACACGGTAAACCTCAGCCTTCTCGTTGAACATCTTTTCTGGTTAGGCATTAGGGCTAAGGCCCTCAAGATTCTTCATTCTTTCCTCTGACATGGAACAGTTTGTTGAGCTAAATGGCTACAATTCCTCCCCTTTCTCTTTGCCATGTGGGGTCCCTCAAAACATTCAGGTTTGCAGTAGTTTCATACACTGATGACACCCAAATTGAGGTGTCGGAACCTGAGAATCCCGACTAGACGGTCTCTTGTTTCCATTACTGCATACAACAAGCCGGAAGGGAATGACAAGCAATTGTTTTAAACTTAACTTGGAAAAAAATGAGGTTTTGTTATTTGGTAGGCACACATCTTTCTGGTCCCCCAATTGGTGGCCTCAGTAACTAAAGTCAAACATTTAGGGGTTCACTTTGATAATAAGCTCTTCTTTGAATGTCACGTAAACTCCATTACCTATTCCTGTTTTCTTATGTTCAAGACTGTCAGAAAAATCTTTACATTCATCCCCTTGGATTTATGACAAACAGTGATCACCACACACATTTTTTCTAAAAATGATTACTGCAGTGAGCTATTGCATAGCCTTCAGAAAAAACTTTACAGAAGCTGCAGATTATTCATAATGCGGTGGCGTGGTTACTTCTCAAGATTCCCAAGCTGAATCGTTTCTCATGTTCTTCCTGCAATCCTCCTCCTCTGGCTCCTGGTAAAAAATTGGGTGGTGTTCAAATCCTTATGCATTTCTTGTAAACCTTTCTGTGCGTCAGACGGCCGGGAGCCGTCCAACTTTACAGCCGTCCTAGCATCCACCCACAAGGGAAGTGCAGGAGCTCCCCCCATGGGCCGCCTTTAATGTTGTCCTCACCGGGGAAGGAAGAGGAAGCCCTTTCACTCCCCCCTCCCACGCTCCACGTCATCTAAGTACGTCAGCGCACCTTGCGTGCTGATGTCATTACATGAAACCGAACGCGTCGGAAAGAGAGGAGGTGAGTTTCTCCTTGGAGAGGCAGGGATTTAAACAAAAGAGACATTAGGGGAAAGGAAAGGGCTTTCCTTTCTTCTGATGCATCTTTTGAGCATTCCTGCTGCACGATCGTGCAGCAGGAATACCCACTAGACACCAGAGATTATTTTTAAATGTAAAAGTGATTAACTGTTTGCGTGGAGCGGCCCCTTAGGCAAGGGTCCCTCCCCTTTGGGGGGAAATGTTTTTGGCTGTGTCTGCCCCCCCGGGCATATTTAAAAACAATTCTACCTCACTGGTCCACCAGGAATATTGTTGTGGGGAGCAGAGCCTTGGGCAAGGGTTACTCCCCTTTGGAGAGCATTATTTTTGCCATGTCTGCCCCCCTGGGGAGGCACATCGGACCATTTAAAAAAATAAATTGTGCCCACATATGTTTGCGGGGAGCAGCCCCTTGGGAAAGGGTCACTCCCCTTTAGGGAGCATTATTCTGGCAGTTTCTGCCCTCATGGGTGACAGATCAGCTGATTTTTAAAAAATGTGTGTGGCCCACTAGGCCACCAGGGATTTCAGTTTTTTTGTTGGACTTTGGGGAGCGGTCCATTGGGCAAGGTTCGCTCCCCTTTGAGGAGCATTTTCTTTGCCATTACTGCCCCCCTGGGGGGCAGATCTGCTGATTATTTAAACAGTTTGTGTGGCCAAATAGGCCACCAGTGATTTCTGTTTTTTTGGATGTTGGGGAGCAGCCCCTTGGGCAAGGTTAGCTCCAGTTTATGGGGTGATTTTTGTGGCCGTTTCTCCATTTGTTTTCAGGCCCATCTGTCCCCAAGGGGTGCAGAAGCCACTAGACACCAGGTTTTTTTAATAATGTTGTTGGGGAGCAGCCCCTTGGGCAAGGGTCACTTCCCTTTATGGGGGGATGATTGTGGCCATTACTACCCTCTTTGGGGGCAGATTAGCCATATGTTTTAGGCCAATCTGTCCCCAAGGGGGGCAGAAGCCTTTAGACACAAGTTTTTTTTTTCAATGTTGATGTTAGGGAGTGGCCTCTTGGGCAAGGGTTGCTCCCCTTTTACGGGGTGAATATTTTGGCGGTTTCTGCCCCCCTTGGGGGCAGATAAGCCTTATGATTTTAGGCCCACCTACCCCTTAGCTTGGCTGCTGGATTGTGTGTGGACTGGTGTATTATTTGCATATGTGATTGTAATGCTTTAATATTCTAGTGCAAAGCTTTTGATTCTTGTTTGCGGTTTCGACAGTGGTGTTCTGCAGTTTTGCGTAGTGGCATTTATTTGGTAAGAAAAACATGTGTTAACTCCAAATGAGTATTATTGTCATGCATGAATGATTTTTTCTAAGTGGTGTCATAATTGCAGCATATTTAGTTAGTGCTTTGAGCATGAATATCTTTGCAATGTTTTTTTTGTTGTCTTATATGTAATTTTCTTTTCTTTTTCTTTTTTAGTAGGATAATGTTGATCCTTACTGTGTCTGTGCAGAGTAGGTGGTAGTGAGTCTAGCTGCTTCTGGCAAGTGAGGGGTATAGTTTTGGTTATAGGTCTTTGTAATAATGCCACATTTTGTTTATTACTTATTTTACAAAGTGTTTGTTGTTGTTGACTTGTTTGACAAGTTACCTTTATTAGGAAGGATTATGGTTAGCCGTTAAATTACTGCTCAGCAGATGGTTGGTATGAATTTTGAATGTTCCTCTGAGCAGGATTATGAGACTGACAGTGCACCTCAGGGAGTGCAAGATTCTGGCAGTGAGATCTCTGTCCACAAGGAATCAGCTGATGATAAAACTACTCTCAGTGCAGATGAAGCTACTCTCAGTGCGGATGAAGTATTGAGCAGACTAATTTTTATGCTGAACAGTTTTTGAGGGACAACAGCGCCAGACCTAGACCCGCTCTAGAGGGACCCGGTGGACTCCCACGAATCTGGACCAGATGAAGGCGTTTTTGGGTTTGAATTTTTTGATGTGCTTGATAAGGAAGCCGTCCCTGGCTTCATATTGGTCTACCAGTCTATTTCAACATCGTGAAAGAGCTTTCCAACCCCAGCGCAGGAAACAACGACATCACCCCTTCGCAAGACCTCTGCAACTCCCTGGCTTCATACTTCCACAACAAGATCGCGGACATACATAACAGCTTCAACAACCAACCAACGCACACCATGACCGAACAACCACCCCCCACCACCACCCTCCACGCCTGGACCCCGATCAGCACCGAAGACACCATCCGCACGATGAACTCCATCCACTCCGGATCACCGACCGACCCCTGCCCTCACCACGTCTTCAACAAGGCCGACGCTGTCATCGCACCCCACCTGCGAGACATCATCAACACATCCTTCGACACCACCATCTTCCCTGAGAGCTGGAAACACGCCGAACTCAGCGCTCTACTCAAGAAACCAACAGCGGACCCCACCGACCTCAAGAACTACCGCCCCATCTCACTCCTCCCGTTTCCAGCCAAAGTCATCGAGAAGACCGTCAACAAGCAGATGGCCGCCTTCCTCGAGACGAACGGATCCCTCGACCCCTCACAGTCCGGCTTCCGAGCCAATCACAGCACCGAAACCGCCCTCATCGCCGCCACCGATGACATCCGAGCCCTGATGGACAATGGAGAAACAGCGGCCCTCATCCTCCTAGACCTCTCCGCGGCATTCGACACGGTCTGCCACCGCACCCTAGTACGGCGCCTCAGCAACATCGGAATCCAGGACAAGGCGCTGGAATGGATCATCTCCTTCCTCGACGGAAGAACACAGAGAGTCCGCCTACCACCGTACAAGTCAGAGGCCTCCGAAGTCATCTGTGGCATCCCTCAAGGATCATCTCTGAGCCCCACCCTCTTCAACGTCTACATGGGCCCCCTCGCGGCCATCGTACGCAAACACAACCTCAGCATAATCTCCTACGCCGACGACACCCAGCTGATCCTCTCCCTGACCAACGACCCCACCGCCGCCAGAGCCAACCTGCACGAAGGGATGAAAGAGGTAGCCGAGTGGATGACGACCAGCCGCCTGAAACTGAACTCGGACAAGTCGGAGGTCCTCATCCTGGGCCCCTCACCCTCCGCCTGGGACGACTCCTGGTGGCCTCCCGCCCTGGGCACCGCACCCAAACCGACAGACCATGCACGCAACCTGGGCTTCATCCTGGACTCCTCCCTCTCCATGACCAGGCAAGTCAACAACGTCTCCTCGGCGTGCTTCAACATCCTGCGCATGCTACGGAAGATCTTCTGGTGGATCCCCACCGAGACCAGGAAGATCGTCACCCAGGCCCTCGTCACCAGCCGACTGGACTACGGCAACGCCCTCTACGCCGGGACCACCGCCGAGTTCCAGAAGAGACTCCAGCGGATCCAGAACGCCTCAGCCAGACTCATCCTCGGCATCCCACGAACCAGTCACATCTCCGGACATCTGAGAGACCTTCACTGGCTCCCCGTCAACAAAAGAATCACCTTCCGCCTCCTCACCCACGCACACAAAGCCCTACACGACCAAGGCCCGAGCTACCTCAACAGCAGAGTCAACTTCTACGCTCCCAAACGCCACCTCCGTTCAGCCAACCACGCCCTCGCCGCCGTCCCCCGCATCCAAAGAGCGACTACAGGAGGAAGGTCCTTCTCCTACCTGGCTGCCAAGACCTGGAACTCCCTCCCGACCGACCTGCGCCTGACCCAAGACCACCTCTCCTTCAGGAAGAAGCTGAAGCCCTGGCTGTTCGAGCAGTAGCGGCACCCCCCCCCCCCCCCCCCCCCCCCCAGCGCCTTGAGACCCTACGGGTATGTAGCGCGCTTTACAAGTGTCATTGATTGATTGATTGATTGATGGCAATGGCCATATTTCCTGCAATTATGAGTCGTGATCGGTATTTACTTTTCCGTTGGATGGTGCATTTTGTTGATAATGCTTTTGCGTTGGCACAACATCACCCTGACTGTGCCCATCTTTTTAAGATTCGGCCTGTTCTTGTACACTTTGCAGATTGATTTTCAGAGATCTATATTCCAGGAAACAAGTCTTTGCTCCTGTTGAAGGGCCATTTGGTTTTTAGGCAGTACATTCCTTGCAAGAGGGCATGTTATGGAATTAAGATGTATATGTTGCCTGAAACTAGGACAGGATATGCCTATAATTTCCTGGTGGGGATTCCAATATTGACCCACCTGGTTGTCTGTCCACTTTTGAAGTTTTAGAGAAAATTGTGTGGAAACTTGCTAGGGGACTATTTACCAAAGGTCACCATTTAAACCTTGATAAATTCTACACTGCTGTGCAGTTGTATAAGGAATTATTCAAAGTGGACATGTTTGCTTGTGGCACAATCCGCTCTAGCTGTAAAGTTTACCCAAAAGAGCTTGTGTGCAAAAAACTTCAGAGGAGACAGTGCAGTGCCATGCTTAGTGAGGAACTGCTAGCTGTGAAATTTGTGTACAGGAGGGATGTGTACATACTAACTACCATCCATGGTGACAGTACTTCACCTGTGACTTTCTGGGGTCAGGTTGGAGAAGTGCGCAAACCTGTGTGCATTGTAGACTACAATAAGCACATGGGTGATGTCTATAGAGTAGATCAGAGGTTGGAACCTTACACTGCTGTTCGTAAGGCTTACATTTGGCATAAGAAGTTGGCCATCCATCTCTTCAATTTAGCAACTTTCAATGATTTTGTGTTCAAGGTGTATTCTCCTGCGCCAAAGATGACTTTTGTTCAGTTTCAGGAGTCTGTGATAGGAAGCCTTCTTGTAATGGAACATGCAAGTGTTCCTAGAGCTGGTGTGGTGGAGGATGTGGCTAAATTGAAAGATCGACACTTTCCTGATTTAATTCCTCTCATGCCCCAAAACAAAATACCTGTAGGAGATGTAGAGTCTGTTTGCGAAGAGGTATGCAAGTCATACGCACTGTGCTGATTGTCCTTCAAACCATGGGCTGTGAGTGCCCCCATGTTTCAGATTGTATCACACTCACAAGAGTTTTTGGGAGCAACCGTGAGTCTAATAGTGTACTGCCTGGTCTGTATTGTTTTATATAGTAGTTTTTCAGTTTCACTGTTGGCATTAGAATAATATCTTTAGTTACCGATGTTGTGTGTGTATTGATAGTTTTCTATTTAGTTCCAATTGGTTTGTGTTTTCTTTCTTGTTAAAAAAAATGTAATGATGGTGTGCGTGGACTGGCACTTTGCTGGCGGTGTGCGTGGACTGGCGCTTGGTTGGCTGGCTTGGCAGGCGTGTGTGGGTGGACTGGGGCGTGGCTGGCTGTGTGCATGGGTGCTGGCTGTGTGGGCTGGCACTTGGCTGGTAGTATGCGCAGGCTGGCAGTGTGGGTGGGCTGGTGCTTGGCTGGTGGTGTGTGTGGGCTGGCCTTTGGCTGGCAGTGTGAGTAGTGACTTGCTGCTGGTCATTATATACTCTGCTAGTCAAACGCTACTGCACACACTATGTCAACCACCAGCCGATGTGATTGTTGTGTCAGTCATGTGGGCGTATGAAAGTGATGGGTCCTTGAATGACTCAGTCTGTTGATGTGAATGTTTTAATGGGCTGGGCCCGCAGCTGGCTGTTTGAATGATCTTGTGTGTCACATATGACAGGTGTGTGACTGGCCTGTAAAGAGGTTGGTGCCTTGCCCTGGCTTTACAGCACATGAGCTGTGAGTCATTGGTTCAGGTTTTTAACCATTTAAATATTAACAGTGCATTTCCTTTTTGTGCAATCTCTTGTTAATAGAATTTTATGCTCGGAACCTTTACTCACCTTCATGCCAAATCCAACTAGTATGTGTGAGTACTTAAGGAATTGTTTATTTTGAAGTAATATTTGTATTTTCTGTCTCTCTCTGCCAGGGTGTGCATTGTCTCCACATTGTCTGTTGATGTGAGTGTTATATTGTGCTGGGGCTGCAGCTGGTGGTGTTAAAATATGTGTCAAGTATGAAAAGTGTGTGAATAGTCTGTAAAGAGGTTGGTGCCTTGTCCTGGCTTTACATCTCACAAGCTGTGAGTCATTGGTTCAGGTTTTAAATTTTTTAATTATTAACAGTGCCTTTCTTTTTTGGGAAATCTCTTGTTAATAAAATATACATTTTGAACCTTTCACTCACCCTTATGCCAAATCCAACCAGTATGTTTGTGTACTTGAGGAACAGATGGATAGGCAGTCTTATTTGTCTCATTTGTCTTTCCGTGCTAAGATGTAGCCTGTCTCTGTCTCTGTCACTTTAGGGGGCAGATTTACAAGCCCTTTTCGCCACTTTTGCATCACTTTTCCCATGTTAAAAATGACGTAAAAGTAGGGCAAGGGGCATGTAAATCTGCCACTAGATAGTTCTGTAAACCAAAAAAAATAGGGAGAGCTGGGTGGTGTGCCTCTCATGGATCCCTAGAATTTCTTTTAATCACAATGCCATGCAAACTTCAAAATGTGACTACAGTCACACATTTGTCTTGCAATACTGTGTCATAATATTCTGGTAGCAGAAAAGCCAAAATTTTCCTACCATCCAGCATTCCCCCAGGTCTCCCGATAAAAATGGTATCTCACTTGCGTGAGTGCGTCAAGTACCTGCAACAGGCAAAAACAGAACATATTGAGGAGACATCAAAATTACCTATCACAAAACAACCTGGTTTTGCAAGGGGGGCACCTGGGTTTTTGGCCCCGGGCTTGGTGGTCATCTTGGGAAACTACCAAACTGACACATTTCTGAAGACTAGACACCCGGGGGAGTCCAGTAATGTATGTCTTGCGGGGACCCCCCAAATGTTTTCCTACCCAGAATCCCCTGCAAATCTCTAATTTTGCTGGACAAATCTAATTTTTCTCAGATTTCTGTGTGGGAAAGTTGTGGGATCACCGGGCTGACACAAATTTCCTACCACCCAGTGTTCCCCCAGGTCTCCAGATAAAAATGGTACCTCACTTGTGTGGGTAAGCACAGTGAATGCAACAGGAATTGGCCCAAATCGTACTGTGGAGACTTCAAAATCCCCTATCATAAAACTACCTGGGTTTGCAAGGGGGGGGGGGGGCACCTTAAGACCGCAATGTGGCCCCACCACTCATATTAAGAGTTTCCTCATGGCCACACTTTTCATGGTGATGCGACCGCCATGAAATGTGTGGCACTGAGGAAAGAAAGAGAGCCCTACAGGTCCCCCATATATCTGTGCCATGGGCTGCATGCAGAGCTGCACATGTTGTGCCCACCTGTGAGCAGGCACACCAGTACCTGCCCAGAATAGTATGCAACGGTCCATGCAGTGCAGGTACTGATTTTGACATTCCCATTGCGATGCCTATTTTTAATAAGCACAACCTTGGGAATGCCAAAGAGCGATTCGCCAGACAGGTTTAACCACAGACGGTTGAACCACAGGTTTGGTGGTGCACAAGTGGTGCGATTCTGCCCCGTACTGCCAAACTCGTAATGAGGCCCTCATTAATTAAGTACGGATACCTGATTGGTGGAGTTAAGCTCAACACTTGGGATCTGATGCCTTTTTGAATTGATTGTGTTCCAACTGTATTCCACTGGTATATGAGTATAGCCGGGCGGTCGTGATCCATCTCGGCTCCCGGCTCCGGCGCTGCTCGGGAGCTTGGTTTGGCGGTTCCCCAGTGGCCCGGGGGCTGTTTTTGGCACCCATAGGAAGCGGAAGGTGCAGGGCACCTGCGGGGCTGCTCCGATCGCCCCTGGTGCCGCTGTAGCGGCTGGATCTGTGAGGAGACGCGAGGAGAGGACGGCCGCGGGCAAAATGGCGGCCGGAGCCCTGATGAGAGGACCTCAACTCTCTGTGAGAGGTACGCTTGACGGGCGAAATCTGAGGGACGCAGGGGCTGCCTCTAGTTGAGGATAGTCTCCGGGGGCCTCTGTAGCGGCAAGACACCGGGGGCGGCCCCGGTTACAATATGCCTTCCCACGCCTGCCTGACCTTAAAATGGCGGCCGGGTGTGACTTGCAACTATCGGTCGGCGCCTCTACTTGACCATCTGGCCCCAGCGCTTACTGCCTCTCCCATAGGCGACCCCGCAAGCTCTCTCTGTGTCTCATACCTGCGGGGGTGAGCCCTCTACAAGGATCCCTGGCAGTGACCCTCACCTGCATCTACCTCTACGATCTACCGGACATTTGCAGTGCCGACGACAACAACCCGGGAGGTAGGGTCGCTGGCTGCTCGCTGTTTCCTAGTGGAGCCTCCCGCTAACATATCTGGGCAGGGGGTGCACAACTGGCCCCTAGTGCTGCGGCGGCTCCCCCTCGCACCACCCTCCTTGCAACTTGCCTGGACCTTTGATGGCGGCCGCCAGTGACCGCAGAGCGAAGATAGCCGCCACACGGGGCCTGCTCTTAACATGCCTGGGCAGCGCCCCATGGCCAACGCATGACCGCACCAACACCTCCACCACCTTGCGCACTCTCACGCCCACCGAGCCGGATGACCGCAGGCTCTCCAAGATGGCGACGCACCTGCGGCTGGCCTCCAACTTCATCTCCCACCTGGGCTTCCACCTTCTCTCCTGGACTTCTTGTCTTTTGTTCGGTCCTGACCGACACCCTGCTGCTGTTGTCGGACAGTTTCTCTGGACTCTAGCCCTCCTCCCACTCCCTCATCCTTAACCCTTTTCCCCGTGGATGATCCTCAAATGTTTCTTCCCGTTGCTTCATCTTCCACCTGGGCTCCCACCTTCTCTCCTGGACTTCTGGACTTTTGTTCTGTCCTGACCGACACTTTGCTGCTGTTTTCGGACAGTTTCTCTGGACTCTAGCCCTCCTACCATGCCCTTGGCCTTAACCCTTTTCCCAGTGGATGATCCTCAAATGTTTCCTACCTGTTGTGCTTCCCCTTCTCTCCATACCCTTACATCCCTCCCACCCTCCCTTTGTGCTGTGACTGCATCCACACTTATGGAACTCTGCTCTTTGACTTATTGTAATAACTCTAATTAATGGTATTTGCTTTAGACCTTGCACCATATACCATTCCTATGTGACTCTTAGAGCTTATCCAGTCATATCCCCTCCCTATGTATATAGAGATAACTCTAATCACTAGTGTATGCAGTAGACCTTTGACCGATTGCAATAATGCTAAGCTTTGGTATTCGCTGAAGTCCTTACACCATATACCACCCCTATGCGTCTCCTAGAGTTTAACCAGTCATATCCCTTCCTATGTGTATGTAGTTGACTCTTATCACTAGTGTTTGCAGTGGACCTTTGTACTCTCTACCACCCCTATGTGACCCTTAGAGTGTTTCCAGTCATATCCCTCCTGAGTAGATAGAAGATAACTCTAATGACTAGTATCATATGTGATTCTTAGATTGTATCCATGTGTATCCCCTCCCTGTGTTTAGAGTTATAGCTGTAACGACTAGTCGCCTGTGTGACTGTTGGAATATAGCCAGGTGTATCCCTTCCCCCGTGTGAAGAGATAACCCTACTCACTAGAACAAAAAGAAACGTGCTCCTGAAATGTGTAACGTAACTGATTCTATGTAAAGTGCTTTGATAACATGTAACGGAACTGGTGCTATGTAAAGCGCTTTGATAACCTAATCGGTTCAAGTTCCTGAAATGTGTAACGTAACTGATTCTATGTGAACTGCTGTGATAACATGTAACGGAACTGGTGCTATGTAAAGCGCTCTGATAACCTAATCGGTTCAAGTTCGCGCTATAGAAAACTCTAAAAATAAATAAATAAATAAATAACCTTTGTGGCTTGCCTTAGAATAATTCTTTTCAAACCCAAGAACTAGACACAGATGTCCACACAATGCAACAACAATGATTTACACAGTAGGAATACAACTCCTTTTCTTGGTGGACTGTCTCCTGTTTTGAATTAAAATACAATTTGTATTGTTAGCTAATTAAAACCATTCATTATATAATGCATTTAGAATAAAAAAGTCATAAAAGGTGCAATGGATTACAAAAGCGTAAGATTAGAGTTATCTTAAACCTTTGCTTTAGTTGCACTACTATTGTTTTTTCGCGGGTGCAGGTTTATAGCCTTCTCCAATTAATCCTGGCCTCCTGATATACCTTCATAAACAATTGCTGTCCACATTATTTCATTATTGATTTGTGTTTTTGGATCATTAAAGAAGTAATTTAGCTTGGGTAGACATTGCTGATCCTGGCTGAATTGTTGTGATGAAATTTTTTAAACATGACAGATGTGTTGCAGCGATGATGCCACGTTTCAGGAACCATGAGACCTACATACTTCATTTTGGTGTAAAAATATAGGTTTTGGGGGTCAAGTAGTCTTATAGAGACAGAAAATAACTCCTTACAGCAACCCTCCCACCATTTATCAAAATGATGGCTATAATAGAGAGAGAAGAGATATAAATAGAAATGAAACAAATAATTATGGTATTTAATCCTTTTAAGAATACACCAAACAATTTTTTATGATCTGAATATAAAAACAAAATAATGTTTATCACTCCTGTTTTAGACACATTTTCATAGTTCACTTTATGTATTTGTTTCTGCAATCACTCGTACTACAGTTGCAGAATGTTGAACATTTTAGAAGAGCATATCGACAGGGACATCTTTTTGTGGCACAGGTTTTGCAAGTACATATACGTGTAAGTTCTTGTGGGTAGAGGCTTGAGAAATTTCAGTGGTTTTAGCCTCCCATCAATATCTTCCCAACCAAATTCACAAAGATCTTTCTCGACATATGCATGATCCAAAACATGTAGACATCTTCTGATCAAGTGGAACGCTCTTTTAGGGCCTGATTACGATGTCGGTCGGAAACTAAACCTACTGACTGCTTGTCAGATTCGGGTCTGACCGACTCTCGGTCGGAGGCTCCGACTGACTGATTATGATGCTTCCGAACACCGCTCGGAAAGTCTTCAAAGGGAATCTGTGTACCGACTGACAATATAGGCTCCCATTAAAAAAAGGGGTGGTTGCGGAAGTCCGGCACCCTGTAGCAGGCACCCCATGGTGCATGTTACATTCTGCATGGTTCTACAGGGGGTCCCTTGGGTACCCTCGCGGCCCCTAACTAGAGGCCTCAGGAGGAAGGGAGTCTGCAAGGGGCCCCCAAAGTCAGTTTCTGACAGCCTTTTCATGTCGGACGGTCCGCGTCGGAAAGGCTGTCTGAACCTCACATCAGAATACGTTTGTCGGAAACGTAGTCCGTAGAGCTGTATGGTTCGGCTTCAGCACACTCAGAGTTTTCAAATGCTGGTCAGAACCGATTCAGAATGACCAAATGGTTACCTTTCCATCTTAATCAGTTGTTGGGAAATGGTTCCGACTTGGTCGAACTCATAGGTTCTGACACTGTTTAGGAAAATGCGAATGCCGTTCAGGACCTTTCTGACCGACATTGCAATCAGGCCCTTAATGTGTACATGCACGCACAGAATATGATGTTGGTGAAAGGTCACTTAGCGGTACTGATCTCTAGAAATCACTGTACCAAAGATGGTCACAAGTGTGACAGTCAGAACTCATGTTCCACACACACTAGTAATGTTTCTGTGTCTTTAAAGTCACATTCTTCTTCTGTCCCAGCAAATCCTCTTAGAAACTGTACAGGTTAAGCATTTAAAACTTCAATCTATGTTCCAATTTTGCTCATAGTTCCATCACCTGTAAGAATATGTGCCTTGATAAGCACACTGGGATTCTCTGAGTCAAGTTTCTTGCACAGAATATGAAGCTGGATTAATTGTCTTTTCTCATCTATTCCATAATGTTTCCATAACTCTGACAATCCTTGACTTATGAACATTGCAACAAATTTAAGTAGCATTTGACAGTACAATGAATCAGTTGGAACCATTTTGAACAGCCAACTCAGCATGTGGCACAATACGAAGGTCAGCTTCCTTCAATTTGTGGTTAAGTTCTTGAACAATATGGACCATACCCTTTGAATATATCTCTTCAGGTACCAACTCCTCATTGACAATCATTTCACCTGCAATAATTGGCAATTCAGTGTTCACTGAAGCATCAACAATGTTTTGGTGAGTTAACATCTCCAAGTTCTTCTTCTTTGATGTTGATGACCAGAATGTATCAATCTGCACAGGTATAGGTGTCAATTTATTGATGCAGGCAAGGTCAATTGTTCCACTTGTAGACATACATCTGAATCTCTCATATTCTTTGAAATCTAATCAAGATCACTGTCAAAGAGAATGTGCAGTTCTTGCAAGGTGCACACTGACTTTGATATCTGGAGAACTGTCTGAATGACTCCTTCCAAGATTTGCATGGCTGAGATCTTGGCTATTCACAATTGTGACATATGGTTCACAACAACACAGGTTTTCAATGACGATACTCTTCAGGAGCAAGGTTTTTATGAGCTCTTGTGGGAGTTTGTGCTTCACTGGCTTGGTTGCAACATCGCCATCAAATAATGTGTTTGTTGGAAGATCATAAGACAGAATGTCCTTAATAAATTCACCACTTTCTTTTGCTACATCTATCTCTCTATGTGCTTGTGAAAGTTGTTTCTTGTAACCTGTTTTCCAGTAGCTGGTTGGATGAAATTCTCACTATGGCAATTAAAGCAAGAAAATGTAGCTTTAGTGATTATGTCAAACAGCTTTTTCTCTTTCCATTCAAATCTATTTTGCTTCAGTTCTGTGTATAGTTTTGATCCATGTTCCAGGACATCTAGTAGACTTTATATCGTTATTCACATATTGTTTGGTCCTGAAGATGTGTAGTCGAACAGGCTCATCCATTTAAACGTGGTTACCTTGCTGCTGCATGAAATGAAGAAGGCTGTCAATGTGTTTATTAAAATGCTCCCCTCTCTTTTCCAAAGGTTTGTGGTGAGGAACAGTTTCACGATGGTCCATCAATTTTGAATTTGTCATCTCTCTGAAAACATTCCAAATAGAACAACTTTATGGTACACTAGCTGCCATTGAGTAACCTATTCACTTTTACATGTCTGACCAACAATTCCTTTGAAGCTTTTCTGTGATCTATGGATCATCTGTTCCAGTTTCATATCTGGAGCAACAGCATTGAACCTTCCCTCTCTGTCTTTCACCACAAAATGACTTTGGATGAATTTTCTGTAGAGGTATAGTTTTTCTACCTTTAGCTTTAACACTCTTTCCAAATACCAGGACCCATATCTCAGGCAGTTTATGCAAACAAATTCGTGAAACACAGTAATCAGTGACTTCGCAGTCTACACATGCAGTTCCCATCCCACTTCCCCACCAGCATGTACCAGGTTTTTCACTAGAGCTGTTGTGTGTAAAATGTTTCCCCGGTACTTGCAAGCTCTGATTTTTCTTCACATTCTTTGACATACTCTACAAAATAGTTTTTCTTGTTTTCTGATTTTGAACTGATTGTATTTAACATTATCTGGTTTTGCATTATGTTTTTTGAATTTGTCATTCTTGTTGCAGAAAGCAATATGTCTATAGACTCAGATATGATGAGCATACGTTGTATGGAACGAAGATAATGAGTTCCAGTCAATACTGACTAAACAGTTTTGCTTTCAAATATTTCAGCCTCAATAAGTGCATTGTCCATACCACATCCACTACGATAACTTCCTGTACACAGCAAAGCAACTTTTTTCAGTTGGAAAACGTCATAGGATTAAGATCATCTACTGGATTGGTCATAAAAATATCAGTTACAATACAGAAAGCACCTATATCGCAGAAAATTGGCAGGATAGGCTGGTCCTCAAGCTGAGCATGCACATTTTAGAAACTTTTTAGTGTTGTGTATACTGTGGTGTATTTTGTGGCTGGAGATTGGTAAACAGCTAACCTTCGGCAATGGGAAAGTATTCTGGGAGATCAGAGCATGAATTCCAGCCCATGGAGGAATTGGCTTTTCTTCATTCCTCAGCCCGCACTGAGTTAGGGATATAATAAATTAAGTTAAATCAGCTTTGCGGACCGCAGCATCAGGTAGAAGAAGATCCATGTGCTGAACCACTTTGAAACCTTATTATGGGGACTTGTTGATGGCTTGTAGTGATTTTGCACATGTTGGCAAGGCAGTTACTCTAGAAGTTTGCAGCTTGATTTGTTCATGCATACAGCTCACACAGCTTTTTTTCCAGAAGCTACTTCATTGGTACAGTCTTGAAAAAGCACCATAGCAGTATCATGTGTAAGCGTGTTCCAAACAAAGAAGAGCTGTCTTCATAATCAAAATTATCAAGAGCAGCAATTGTAAATCCTTTCCTGGTAAAGTTTGCAAGATTTTACAGCATGAGCTGCTAACAAGAAACTGCTCAGTAGTTCCTGCTCTGTACCATGTCATTATAGCTGGCTAATACACCAATCCTATTAATTAAAGTGATTAGTTCTCTACTTTTGTCATAGACTGTGTGGGCGGTAATCAAATGTAGCGGAGTTTTCTTTTTACCATGATATAATTCATAAGACAAGATTTGGGGAAAACAGTACATTTGCACAGCATAAGCCTGTCAGTTCATGGGAATGTATTCCCCTTCTTTGCTTATATCTTGAAAGACAATATCAATGTTGTCAGCTTCTGATAAGAACTCAAGTACTTTAGTTTGCTACAGTTTTGCTTCACTGATATTGAAATGAAATGAAATATAGATTTGTAGTGTGCTCTACTACAGAAAAGGTATCTAGGTGTTGAGATTAGGACAGAGCAACAAAAGAAATGTAAGGAAGAAAAGGCCTTAAAGAAAAGTAACAGTAAACAAATCAGCCAGATTAACTAATTAAACAGCCAGATTTTTAAGGCATTGCGGAAAGCAGGCAGGTTAGATTCTTTCTTTAACTCCAGCGGCATGGAGTACACAGCCTAGCAGTACCCGCTAGGAAACTTCTGTCACCCCAAGTTGCTCTATTGATCTTTGTTATAACAAAGTTGGCTAAGGAAGAGGATTGTAAGGATCTTTTTGGTACGTACCATTTGAAGTACTGCCTAAGAGATTTTACGCTCTCATTGTGCAGTGCCTTAACCTTTTCACTGCTAGGCCTACCCCTGTGCTAAGTCTTTTTTTTACTATTTGGGGTATTCGTGCTTAGGCTCCTGTAACTTTTTGACCACATAAGGTATCCACACCAAATTTATGTCCTTTTCTTCAAACATCATGGTGATTTTAAAGGGTACCCAGGGTTTGTTAATTTCCTTGGAGGGGACCCAGAAATTAGCCAAAATACAACCAATTTTGGTTTTTGGGGAATACATTGGAAAAAAGTGCTGAAGATGAAAGCATCTGTTTTTTCCCCTGAAAATGGTATCAACAAAGGATTTCTGGTGCTGAAATCACCATCTTACCAGCTTTCTGGGACAGACTGGCTTTTGTCAGAAATCAAAATCGTTACACAGTTTTGGCATGTTTCTGGGACAAAGCCCATTTTTGCTATTTTTTGTGCTTAAAACCTCCTTCCAGTTAACGGTAAAAATGGGTATGAAAGCAATATTGGATCCTGGAAAGCTATACATTTCTGGGCAATAACTGGGCAATAACTGGTGTACCTAAAAGTACTCCCTTGTTGCCCCTGAGGTATGATCTGGGCAGAAAAGCGGTTACAGACTTGGTCAGGCTCCGACTGATTCTGTATTGGCGAAGGCTGTGGACGACTCCTGAGCTTTCCCATTATGCTGAGGGGTTCCGAGACATTATTAAGGCAGATGTATTTCACAAAATTGAGTGGGTCAAATCAGTCAGTGCAATTTTGACTGAGCTTGGTCTGAGTTCACTTTGGGTAGACCCAGCGGGAACGCCTTTTCCGACTAAAAGAGTCTTAAAAGAAATTTACTGGGAGAAGGTAGCCTCTAGGGGCTGGGGTAGCTCGAGTACAGGATCTATGGTTGGAACATTCCTAGAAGCTAAACTTTATCCCTGCCTGGAACCCTATTGGGACATCATAACAAGTCCCTGTGATAGAAAGCTCCTTTTCCAATTAAGAGCAGGTGCGCTCCCCCTTAGAGTTTTGACAGCAAAAATGGGACGGTGGAGCGAGCGGCAGTTGTCCTGCTTGTGGTACCGCCAAAGAAACAATTGGTCATTTTTTATTTTCTTGCACAGCCTATTCTGATCCACGGCGTAGTTGGTTAACACCGATGTGCAAGAACTTGGGAACCACCAGCAATACTGTTGCCTTGCGTATTATACGCACTAACAGTCTGACATGGATATCAATAGCTACTGCCAAGTATCTTGGATGGGCATGGTCGATCAGACAGAGACTGCTAGTCATTTGACTATTCTCTGAGCAATTAGCTTGTCTGTATTCTATGCCTATGTTTTTACCTATAAAATTGTTTTAACCAGGCAAATTTTAACTTTTGTACTATTTTTAACAATTTGCTTACTTTGCACTGTTTCAAATTCCTAAAACTGGAATTGCAATCCAAGTCAATAATTGTAAAATGAATGCTTTAGCTCTTAATATAATTACCTGTAAATGTATTTGTATTTTTAAAATGTTGAATGTATCTGCTTTTATGAGTTAAATCTCGAATAAAGCATACTTTGACTTGGCTATACATTTCATAAAAGTAAACAAAGTTCTGGATTCAGCAATGGGTCATTGGTGTGGATCGTTCAAGATCTTTTTATAGAAACTAACAGGTGAAAAATTAAAAATGGGTTGGAAAAAACCAGCCATTTGTGCCAACGTTTTCTCCTGTAACCTCTTCTAAGTGTGACAGATTTTTTAAAGCAATATACCATTATATCCGCTGGACACTTCTGGTTGTGGAGTTATTTAGGACTTGCAGGTTCACCAAGAACCCGATGTACGCGGAGCCAATAACTGAGCAGCGTCTTGCAATGTTTTTTTATTGTGTACCGAGTAAATAGCAATTCATTTGGGAAAATATAAACAGTGCAAAATCGGCATGAAATATATTCATGAAATGGGATCAAAATATAGAGTTCAGAAACAGTAGATATATGCCCATCTCTGCAATTGTGGGTACCCATACTAGCATGTGAATTATAGGACATTTTTCAAAGTGATTAAAGATGACTGCTACTGCTAGGGATCTCTGATCTCTGGTGGATGCGGTGGCCCAGGACATCCTGACAGCCCAGGTTGCAATAGCGCGGTCTGAAGACCGCCACCGCTGTGCCCCACAAATCTGGCAATTGACCTCCAGACTCGTAATGAGGTCCTTAGTGTTTTCTGAAGCCTTTACTTTTTCTGCTTCTTTGTTTTTTCCAGTAAAACAAATATGTGTTTTGCTCTATACTAATCTATACTTTTTAGCTGATATTTACAATATTAGATGTTTAAACGTTTCCATGTTGATAATTATTTGATTTCCTACATTGCTACTCATTATTGTGTGACCTGTGCAAAGAGTGGACTATTGTATGCTACCGAGATGCATCCTGTTCCCTTTCCAGGCATTTGTGGGGATAGGGCTGAGGATCAGCTGAATAAAAGACACACTTATGAATCTACTTCAGAGTCACCTGCCCCCTTCCTGGGTGTCTACAGGAAAGCGGTCTGAAAGATGAGAATCCTAATTTGCCCATTTTAGTATGGATCATACTCCTGTTTCTGGGCCCTATTCACAAAGCTTTTTTTTAGTAAATTTGTCTTACATATTGACATAAAGGTGTCTGGAGGTTCTACTGCCTCCCAAGTCAAGCGCAGAGGAACGCCAGGAGACACCGACGGATAGAGCGGTGCTCCTCATTACCTGAGCTGCAGCCAGGTGAGGTGAGGCACGATCCCCACACGAATTGGATTGATGAATGCATTGGTACTTTCCTTTTATGCAGAAACATGTTGACCACTATTTGCTGAACAGCTATTCTGTTAAATCTGTTTATTCACCATTGTTTTTATGTTTGGGGAGCTGAGAGAAATCATTAAAATTTTCACTTCTACTCAGTCTTACCCAAATTTATTCTATCACTAATCACTTATTTGCACTGCTTTTTTCAGTTGTCATACTACTCTGACACCGCCCACTAGATAAAAACAAAGGGTCTTCTTACTCTCATAGTCCCTTTACACTCTTGTGACTGTGATCGCACTAGCCCCTGGGTAAGGAGAACCCATATGATGTAAAAGTGGTGGAACAGATCGACAACTGATGGGAAAATTCTCACCTATCCTTGGGTATGTGTCTCCCAGTAGAGTAATCACGTACATTGTGTTATATTATATCACGTGGTGTTACTGAATCATTTAGTCCACAATACTTGGATCCTGTCATGTCAATGGTTGTTTGTGATTAGAGCTCTCTTCTCTGACTCCTAGATACTTCTTGTGTAATTCGGTTCTACCGCTAAGCCTTACCTCCTAATTCATTAGTAAATAACACAACAGATCTGACCGTATGTGATATGTTGGACATAAGCACTAGAAACATGGGTGACATTCTTCATCATTGAGCCCCTCCTAGCAACCTTCTAAATGGAAAGGGTGTTAAGCTACTACCCATCTTATATATGGGGAGCTCAGTGGGTGTATGTTCCAAAATGTATGTAGATGTATTCCACTCATATGGTTTCCATAGTGTATTAGACCTAACTAAAGTGTCTATGTGCAGAGGAAGTAATGTAATAACACTAACACTACCTGCTGGGTGGAATAGGTGATTTTCGTAAATCCCCTAGTGGTAGAGTTAAAAGTAAGTGGGGAATAACTTCTTCATGACCAAGAACTCCCTTTCTGCTATTGATGCAATCTTTTTTTATCACTTATTATAAGAAAGATAATGATTCAACCCACATATGATGTATGCCCCTTTGTCAGGCTGTCACCTCAGCAAGCAGTGATGTTGGCCTATAACCAAAAAAGAAACTAGCAAACAAAGGTCAATATTAAAGTCTCATCTTGTTATACAATGTATCCACAGTATAGTGGTGAAAACATTGAAAATGTGTTAGGTGAAGTAACCTGCATTCTTTTTTACCAACCAATATATTGACATCAAGCAAGTTGTACCACAATGGTCCGATGATGAAACATACCACCCATTGGTTGTGTGAAGGTTTTCTTCCTTAAGCAAAAAATAAAACATTTTAGGCCTCCTTTTTCCACGGATGTCCCATATATCACACATGGCCAGTTCTGTTGTGCTCTTTGTTATGTCTTTCTTCAGACTTAGGTATGACTAAGGGCCTGATTATGACTTCGGTGGTGTTGGAGTGGGCCGCCACCCCAGTGCCCTGCTCCTACACCTCTAAAGTCAACTGCCACCAGCCCGCCTCATTACGTGTCCTTTCATGGTCTGGTGGCATGACAATCCTGCGGTGGTGTAGTACAAACGTTCATGTGGTGGGAATATTTTGGAATGTTGAGTTAGGATGCAATCTGAAGAAGAATAAGAAACAGAAAGAAAGCTGAAAGTTGATTACCAGTGGACAAGTGATATAGGTTGTTGTCTTAGGTTGCTCGGTTAAGCTGCTGATAATATGACTTCTTTTTACAGAGATATTGCACATTATGAAAATGTTTGACACTATAATTGTCTTTTAATGTGGGATACTGAGTTCTGTGGTACGTCTGGATAAAGGGTTGCTAGGTAGAAATTGTCTGTTGAGATTTTGAGGAGTGGGCAATCAACTGGATTTGCATTGATCATACTGTTACGTGTATGTTTGAGAATGATGCATGGGTGTTGTGTTTATAGGGAGATGTGGTTATCTCTGATATTATGTGTATAAGTGCTTTCATAGTGTGGAGAGATTGTTTGTTAAGGGATTCTACTGATTTACCACTTCTTTGAGCTTAGAGGGTCCAGGTGGGTATCCGTCTGAAGGCCGGGATTAAGAATGTGTGGATTCTCTGTTGAATCACATTTGGAATTACAAGGCCTTAACCATCCTACTGAACTCTAAGTAATTCTTAGTGGGTATGGTATTTGCAGGTAGTGAATTCCAAAGATTTGCCTCTTGCATGGCAAACGTTGTGTCACCAATGGTGTTTTAATTGAAGGCGTGTTGGTCCTTTCGCAATAAAAGCTCCGTGACATATGCACAATAGTTTGAAAGAGAATCATTTTGCTATTGAGAGACAGAGCAGAGCCTTCAGAACCAGAGACAATTGGGTTCATATTTTTACATTTAGAAGGAGTCTTGCTCCTGAGTTTTCAATTCGTTATAGCTTTCTATTAGTTAAGTGGAGTGCTGTGGCATAGTCTGTTATCATAGTCAAGTATTGAGAGGATGAGTGATGCTGTTGCTTATACCTTTTGAGAAAATCCAAGGCATGGAAATATGTAGTTATGGGCCTGATTTTGAGTTTGGTGGATTACAAGTGCCTAAAGTTAGAGTCGAAACTTAGACTTCTGTTCTTAAGTTAGCCTTTAGGTCTAAACTTAGATTTCAGGACTAAGTTTACATTTGTGAATCAGGCCATATATTTTTTAGGTTGTCTGAATATTCTATTAGGGCAGAGCAGTCTGTCTACCTGAGCCTCTCCCTGCCAGTCTGAGAATAATTGGCTTTCTTCTATGAATTCTGATATCCAATGAAAGGCTGCTTTTTCAATGAGTTTGTTAAGGAAAGACACATTGAAGATGAATGTCTAGTTGCTGGGGTTAAGGGGCAATGTTATCTTCTAGTGTAGTAGAAAGTTATATACCTTCTTTAGTATCTCTGAGAAAAGTTTTGTTTTTAAAGATTGGATGATAATATTGCTGACTGAGACAGATGCCAAAGTTGGCTGAAGGATTTAAAAAAAAGATGTAGTGGGCAGGGGTCTGCAGGCTAGATAGCTGGGATGCTAGATTTGAATAGGCTTTCAAATTCAGAGGTTGACATATCCTGGAAGGCTGATCTTGATGGAGATTGAGTACCTGCTGTGCATATTGTTGGCTGTAGAGAATGGGAAGAGTTGTTTCTCTTAGCTGTTAAGTAATAATCATGTGTACCTGCTTTGTTTAGATAATACATAACTGGATTATTGCAGAAGTCTTGTGAACGTGGGGAAAAGGTTTACAGCTCTCTGGTTTGCAAAATTCTGATAGTATTTTATTCAGTTGCATGGCTGGATATTTAGAATTGTTGATCTAGCTAGAGTAGCTCTTTTTTGGCCTCCTTTATGTATATTTTTACATTGTGATGTATCTGAGTAGATACCTTTTGTCTTGCGAGATCTTGGAGGACCTGATACCAACCCGGGGAGACTGATAGAAAATACATACGCTGATTCTAAGCTGCGTGAAACGGAAAGGGAACCAGTAACTAACGACCGGGCTACCAGGACCAAGAGCTGATGAAAAGAGTGTTTTTTTTTAATCCAGAACCGGGCACATACCTGGAGAAAGTAGCTACGAGTTTCTTGGCGGGAAACCCGTAAGTCTTAAGAAGCTTAGAGAATATTAACACATACAGTTGGACATCACATATGAGAGCGATATTAAATATCAGCAGGAAATAGTCGGAAGATAAAAGACGAAGTCGCAAAGAGAGATATAAGGAACAAGAAGAAAGTATTCCAGAGTAAGGTCTCGCCGTTGTTATTAACAAGGTGAGAGGCATAATGTAGAGGGATGGTAGCAATTGTATGTTTTAGAAATGTGACATGTGTATATCGTGCGCCATGAATTATGGGGCAAACAAGAAGTGTAGTACTATCCATAACATGAGCCCACATATAGAGGCTGTAATGTATTTGCTCAAAGTCTTGAGATAGAGATTGGCCAGGATTTGGAAAAGAGGGTTGGAATCATATAAACAGTTAATGAACTGAACATAATATCTTTATTTAAAGTTGGATATGTAATTTTCATGTATTGCTTTTACCTGTATGCTTGAAGCTTTCTGGGGACTTTTAAAATTCCATCTGGTTAACCCCGCGCAGCGGATGTAAGCGCTGCCACGGGTTGGGATATTCAGTTACCGCCGCCATTACTCGACCAGCCCACAGGCCACGCCCACTGACGTGAGGCCACGTCCCTTTTTACTTACTTAAGCCGCGCTGAGTACAAGCCCGTGCTTGAGGATATCGACACTCCTGAGGCGGAAGCCGGGAGAGACACTCGTGATTTTTAAAAACTGTAATTTACATGTATTGCTTTTACCTGTATGCTTGAAGCTTTCTGGGCACTTTTCACCCTAAATTCCATCTGGTTAACTCCGCGCAGCGGATGTAAGCGCTGCCGCGGATTGGGATATTAAGTTATCACCGCCATTACTCGACCAGCCCACAGGCCACGCCCACTGACGTGTGGCCACGCCTCTCTCCTCACCCAATAAAAATGTGCATATCTTGGACGCGCAGCGGACGAGCGCAGCGGGCGCGCCTAAGGCGAGCCCGTTTGCGCCCGTCCGTGACCGGACGGGGCCAGGGGCACAGCACTATGCCCATTCTGTTTCTTATCCCCCTGAAACACTGTGCGCATACCAAGGCCCTTGGGACCTGAACCAGGTAGCACTGGGTGATATCATTGATGCTGGGATTCTAAGCACTCATCCCCTATCTCCAACACCACCCAATCGGCCTCCATCAATTCGACCTCCCACTTGTCCTAGCTCTTTCATCTCTCAAGCTTCTGACACACCAACAATCTCTGCCTTCCTACTAAACACTCGGTCGGCTGTAAAACACCATCTCGACCTCTTTATCTTCCTGGACACTCAGAAACCCAACCTACTATTCCTCACGGAAACCTGGTTTTGCCAGGACTCCCTGCCCAACTTGGTTGCGGCCCTGCCCTCGTCTTACTATGCTCTTCGAGCAGACCGAACCCCCGGCAAAGCAGGGGGGTGGCTCTATTTATCCGCTCTGACTTACACTTTCAAGTACTACCCCACCTTCCAATCCCAGCAGTGGACTATCTAGTCGTACGCTCTAACACCTTCCAGACACCCATTACATTTGTTTTGATGTATGGCCCCCCTAAAAATACGCCGCACTTTCTACCAGCTTTTCAGGACTTGCTAGCTACATTAGCTGTGAACAACTCGGCGGTCCTGGTACTTGGTGACTTTAATTTCTGGCCATCTGACCCAGCTGAAGACGCCCCCTCCAGATATTTCACAGAATCACTTCATAGTTTGAACTTTACATCTCATATCCACACCCCTACCCATATCCAGGGTCACACCTTGGACCAAGTCTGGTCCCTTAATATCTCCATCCTTGCTCCTACTGTGACCCCCTGTGTGTGGTCTGACCACCACTGGATTTCCTTTTCCTCGAATTTAAGTCAGTCCACAAAACCCCCACTGCCCAAAAACACCTGGGCTCGTAACTGGGGCAAAGTTGACATCCCATCACTCTGCTCCTCTTTATTAACCTCTTGTCCAGCCACAGAGGAACAAGCCACACTGTTTCACGCAGAAACTTTAAACAAATGGCTGTCCAACGCCTGCGATCAAGTGGCCCCCCTGAGACGTATTAGGGTAAGACGCACTCATGACGTCAACAAATGGTTTAGTCCTGAGCTTAAGGAGAAAAAACTAGCTGTTCGCTGTGCAGAACGCGCTTGAAGACGCACCTATTGCACCGCCTCTAAATCATCGTACTCCTCCATTCAGGCTGAGTACAAGAAAGCCATCCTAGATGCAAAAACCTGCTATTTCTCTAATAAAATCCTCCGGGCAGAGAACCAACCCAGAGAAATTTTCGCCACAGTTTCTGAATTGGCCTCTTCGGATAGGACCACCTCTAAACTGGTACCCTCTCAGTCCCTGTGTGACTCGCTGAACAACTTTTTTATCAACAAAATTGCAGATATTAAGGCCAACATCCCTTCTCCCTCCCCAGTTTTCGTAAACCCCGACTCGCCACCCAATACCTATCACCTTGATCAAATAGTCCCCATGTCTAAAGAAACCTTTCTCTCCCTGCTCCCTTGCGTCAAGTCTGGTTCTTCTTCTGACATCTGCCCAGCCTACATCTTGCGAGACATCTTCCTAACCTGCCCTCTCCCTGCCCTTACCTTCCTCTACGAGACCCTTAAGTCAGGAACTGTCCCCCCTTGCCACAAATCTGCCACTATCATCCCAATTCTAAAAAAAATGGGCGCAGATCCAACAGCGCTAGTAAACTATCGGCCCATCTCTCTTCTTCCCTACCTGGCCAAAGTCCTCGAACGCCACGTCACTAAAGTCCTCAGCTCTTTCATCGAGGACAGCAGCTTTCTCGCCCCTTGCCAAGCAGGGTTTCGCCCTCTCTATTCCACCGAAAAAGTGGTGGTCTCGGTTTTAGACACACTTAGAGAGGGGCTAGATGCTAACCTCCCACAGGCACTGGTTCTTCTTGATTTGTCGGCCGCCTTCGACACGGTGGACCACACCATCCTCCTTTCCCGTGTCGAGGCGGCAGGAATTGGAGGTTTAGCCCTGGCCTGGCTCAGCTCATTTTTGAGCGATCGCTCACAGGCGGTCCATCTGGCGAATTTCTCCTCCCAAGCCCGCAAAGTGCAATGTGGTGTCCCCCAGGGATCTTCTCTTTCCCCTCTTCTTTTTAATTTGTATATCTTTCCGCTCATTTCTGCCTTACAGATGATGGAGGTCACGGTGTTTAACTACGCCGATGACCTCCAGCTCATCTTTAACCTCTCTAACTCTTCTGACTCTATTTATAATTTTCAGTCGGTTATGGTTTTTATCAGGGATTGGATGAGCTTTAACCACCTCAAGCTCAACCCTGATAAAACTGAACTTCTCCTCACTGGCGGTAAACTCAACCCATGGTCTCCCATCTTTTGGCCCTCTTCTTTTGGTCCCTCCCCCTCTCCTTCTTCTGTTAAGACACTGGGAATAACCCTCAACCAACAACTCACCTTACACTCTCAGATCAGCACAGTGGTTTCCTCCTATTTTTTTACTTTGCGCACTATCCGGAAGATCTCACGGTTCTTTTCTTTTCTTTCTCTGCTCTTAAATTGATCCTGATGGCTATGGTCCTTTCCCGTTTAAATTACGGGAATGTCTTGTACAATGGTGCCCCTGCGTACGCCATCCGGCGGCTCCAACTGGTGCAAAACCAAGCTGCCCGCCTAGCCTATGGCCTACCCAAATCAAACCATACAACTCCCCTCTTAAGATCCCTCCATTGGCTCCCTATCAGAGGAAGGGCCCTCTTCAAAATAGGATGTATTACATTCCAGGCTCTCGCAGGAACAGCTCCAGCGTTCATCAAGTCCAAAATCAAACCTTATATCCCCAGCAGACCACTGTGCTCTTCTTCTCTGTCCCTCTTGGTGGTACCCAGGTTCAAGAAGAGCAGAATGGGAGGCTCCAATTTCTCCGTTCTTGCTCCACAATTTTGGAACTCTCTTCCTCTCCACATGAGATCTAAAACATCCTACCTGGAGTTCCGCAGGACCCTGAAAACCTTTCTGTTCTCACAGGCTTTTAAAATCTAAACCATCTCCTCATCCAACTCAGGAACCATCCTCCTCAACAGCGCCATGAAACCGCCTGGTGTACGAGCGCTCAATAAATACCTTTAAATTCAAATTCAAATTCAAATTGGACGTGAGCCAGCTGTGTTAAAGTGTTGAGAGTCATTTAATTTTATTTAGCTCTTCATTCTTGCAAGACAGTGCTCAGCATCTTCCTATTTTTGCCTTGTTTCAAACTTATATTTGGGATTATTATGTTATCGGCTGAGGATGTCCATTTATAGAGTTTTTCAGCTATGGGTATTGTTTCCAGGACTTTTTTTGTTAGGTTGTGTCCAACTCCTGCATTTTAAGCTTGTTCCTCTGTTTAGAGGTTATAGTAGTTTGGTGGATTTTAGTTGATGATTTTTTATGATCTTGACTGAGAGGTTGATGATTTGATGAGCGGTTCATGTAGCAAGGGCATTTTCTTTAATTTTGGTTAGTTTAAGATTGGAGAAACATGACATCCAATGTAGGACCTGCTTTGTGGGTGGGTCAATAGAAGGTCTGTTTTAAAGTCTTGTACATTTTGACCTGATGAGATTTTGTCAAGACATACTTGGTCATAAAACCAGTTGTTTTGGTCACCAAAAATAGATATATTGGACAATTTTGTTGATTGGATTGAGACTGTGTCCCAGAAGGCATCAGTAAAATCATTGTTGTTGTGTGGACGATGGATGTCTTTAGAGCAAGAAAAAGTGGATAGCAGACAAGGAAGGTTCTTTGGGGCAGCCTGTCATGCTTTTCATATTTCCAGGGCCGGAGGACTTGTTAGACTCTTCGCAATAGGGTGACGTAATTTGTAATCCAAAACAATCCCATTTTAATTGATTGTGTTTTTCATAGGATCTCTTCTCTTTTTTATTTTGCTTACTGGAGATCCTTTTCTTGCGTTGGACTGTACTAGTTTCTTTGGAGAAATGACAGGTGTCAGATTGATCCCCATCACTTGATGTAATTGAGCTCCCTTTGTCCGCAAAATCCAAGCCATCTGATACTGAAAAGAAATGTTCGCCTACCAGTTCAGGGGGACAGGATTCCTTGTAAGCTTGAACCAGTAATATTTTGATTTACACTGGCAGCATAAGCAGGGGGGGCAACAACATTATTAATAGCCTGTTCCCCTCCAGCAGAGAGGGGCACTTCTTGTATGTCAGTATCCATAGCAGTGCCAGTTTGTAAAGGAGCAACAGACTCCGAGCCTTCTTCGATAAAAATATTTTGCTGATTGCTAAGGTCTGCTGTTTGTATTGGTTCAAGGGATTCAGGAAAGTTAGGGCCGTTCTGCACCTTAAAATTTGATACCCCTGCATTGACTACCACCAAATCAGACTGTTCTGCACCTCCCTCTGGATTTACAGTTAGAGGTTTCAGGCTTACAGTACAAAATATTTTAGAAATGGATGGTTGGGAGCCCATATTATCCTTGGATGCTCCCGCCCCAGATGATTTTCCTGTGGCCCTTTTGTTGCCCCAATCTCTTGTTTACCTTTGGTCCCCAGCTCTGCATCCTGCGATGGAAGATCCTAGTGTGTTCTTCTTGGGTCCTCTCACGCCCCGGGTAGCCATCCTCCTAAGTAGAGAGCGGCTCCCTTTTCCTAGAATCCGCAATATGTCCGCGGAAGCCACGGGAGATGTAACAAAAACAGCCTCAGCCCAGAGAATAATCGTATCCAGAGGAGCACTCAGACCGTAGCACCTTGAAGAACGCCAACTACTGCAGCAGCTCTGCTGCATTCACCACAATCGGTACAAAAGGGGGTGGTGATGGACGGAGCATCTGAATCAATCAAACACTCACACCCAGTCAAAAGATCTGGGTTTAATCCATCACCGTTCTTTAGCCCACTCTGCCACCCCAGTTCAGACATGGCTATATGCGAATCAGTCTGACCCTGTTGCCTCATGGGAACAGTCCAGCCCGAACTGCCAAGCCATGTCTTCCCTGGACCGGAAACAAGCTTCCGAGGACCGGTTTTTGGCTTTCCAGCTGTCTTCAGCCCGGCTTGCTTGAATCCAGTGGCAAAGTGAGCAAGGGACTCACGTCTGAGTATACCCTGCCACACTTATGGCGGCCAAAAGCGGTACAAAAGGGGGTGGTGATGGACGGAGCATCTGAATCAATCAAACACTCACACCCAGTCAAAAGATCTGGGTTTAATCCATCACCGTTCTTTAGCCCATTCTGCCACCCCAGTTCAGACATGGCTATATGCAAATCAGTCTGACCCTGTTGCCTCATGGGAACAGTCCAGCCCGAACTGCAAAGCCATGTCTTCCCTGGACCGGAAACAAGCTTCCGAGGACCGGTTTCTGGCATTCCAGCCGTCTTCAGCCCGGCTTGCTTGAATCAGTGGCAAAGTGAGCAAGGGACTCACGTCTGAGTATACCCTGCCACAGTTATGGCGGCCAAAGCAAGCAAGCAAGCAAGCCGGGCTGAAGAAGGCTGGAATGCCAGAAACCGGTCCTCGGAAGCTTGTTTCCGGTCCAGGGAACGCATGGCTTGGCAGTTCGGGCTGCACTGTTCCCATGAGGCACAGGGTCAGACTGATTTGCGTATAGCCATGTCTGACCTGGGGTGGCAGAGTGGGCTAAAGAACGGTGATGGATTAAACCCAGATCTCTTGACTGGGTGTGAGTGTCTGATTGATTCAGAAGCTCCGTCCATCACCAACCCCCTGTGTACCGCTTTTGGCCGCCATAAGTGTGGCAGGGTATACTCAGACGTGAGTCCCTTGCTCACTTTGCCACTGGATTCAAGCAAGCCGGGCTGAAGAAGGCTGGAATGCCAGAAACCGGTCCTCGGAAGCTTGTTTCCGGTCCAGGGAAGACATGGCTTGGCAGTTCGGGCTGCACTGTTCCCATGAGGCACAGGGTCAGACTGATTTGCATATAGCCATGTCTGAACTGGGGTGGCAGAGTGGGCTAAAGAACGGTGATGGATTAAACCCAGATCTCTTGACTAGGTGTGAGTGTCTGATTGATTCAGAAGCTCCGTCCATCACCAACCCCTTTTGTACTGCTTTTGGCCGCCATAAGTGTGGCAGGGTATACTCAGACGTGAGTCCCTTGCTCACTTTGCCACTGGATTCAAGCAAGCCGGCCTGAAGAAGGCTGGAATGCCAGAAACAGGTCCTCGGAAGCTTGTTTCCGGTCCATGGAAGACATGGCTTGGCAGTTCGGGCTGCACTGTTCCCATGAGGCACAGGGTCAGACTGATTTGCATATAGCCATGTCTGAACTGGGGTGGCAGAGTGGGCTAAAGAACGGTGATGGATTAAACCCAGATCTCTTGACTGGGTGTGAGTGTCTGATTGATTCAGAAGCTCCGTCCATCACCAACCCCTTTTGTACCGCTTTTGGCCGCCATAAGTGTGGCAGGGTATAGTCAGACGTGAGTCCCTTGCTCACTTTGCCACTGGTTTCAAGCAAGCCGGGCTGAAGAAGGCTGGAATGGCAGAAACTGGTCCTCGGAAGCTTGTTTCCGGTCCAGGGAAGACATGGCTTGGCAGTTCGGGCTGCACTGTTCCCATGAGGCACAGGGTCAGACTGGTTTGCATATAGCCATGTCTGAACTGGGGTGGCAGAGTGGGCTAAAGAACGGTGATGGATTAAACCCAGATCTCTTGACTGGGTGTGAGTGTCTGATTGATTCAGAAGCTCCGCCCATCACCAACCCCTTTTGTACCGCTTTTGGCCGCCATAAGTGTGGCAGGGTTTACTCAGACGTGAGTCCCTTGCTCACTTTGCCACTGGATTCAAGCAAGCCGGGCTGAAGAAGGCTGGAATGCCAGAAACCGGTCCTCCGAAGCTTGGCTGCACTGTTTCCATGAGGCACAGGGTCAGACTGATTTGCATATAGCCATGTCTGAACTGGGGTGGCAGAGTGGGGTAAAGAACGGTGATGGATTAAACCCAGATCTCTTGACTGGGTGTGAGTGTCTGATTGATTCAGAAGCTCCTTCCATCACCAACCCCTTTTGTACCGCTTTTGGCCGCCATAAGTGTGGCAGGGTATACTCAGACGTGAGTCCCTTGCTCACTTTGCCACTGGATTCAAGCAAGCCGGGCTGAAGAAGGCTGGAATGCCAGAAACCGGTCCTCGGAAGCTTGCTTCCGGTCCAGGGAAGACATGGCTTGGCAGTTCGGGCTGCAATGTTCCCATGAGGCACAGGGTCAGACTGATTTGCATATAGCCATGTCTGAACTGGGGTGGCAGAGTGGGCTAAAGAACGGTGATGGATTAAACCCAGATCTCTTGACTGGGTGTGAGTGTCTGATTGATTCAGAAGCTCTGTCCATCACCAACCCCTTTCGTACCGCTTTTGGCCGCCATAAGTGTGGCAGGGTATACTCAGACGTGAGTCCCTTGCTCACTTTGCCCCTGGATTCAAGCAAGCCGGGCTGAAGAAGGCTGGAATGCCAGAAACCGGTCCTCGGAAGCTTGTTTCCGGTCCAGGGAAGACATGGCTTGGCAGTTCGGGCTGCACTGTTCCCATAAGGCACAGGGTCAGACTGATTTGCATATAGCCATGTCTGAACTGGGGTGGCAGAGTGGGCTAAAGAACGGTGATGGATTAAACCCAGATCTCTTGACTGGGTGTGAGTGTCTGATTGATTCAGAAGCTCCGTCCATCACCAACCCCTTTTGTACCGCATTCACCACAATAGCAGCTTCATCCAAAGAAAGGAAAAAGTTTGAAATGCAGGGTCCCTAGGCCAGGCGGCAAAGCCGATAGCAGATAAATGTCTTGTAGTGCAGGAGGCAGTGTAGCAGAGTGTTACACAGGCACCATCTTGCTTCCAATTCCAGGAGGAGGTTCGGACAGACAATAAGCAAGCTAAAGGAGCAGCCACAAAAAATGTCTAGAGGGGCTTAGAAAGCTGAACAGAGTTTGCTCAGACATTAGAGATCAAGTAACTATGGTGGAAAGTCACACTGAAAGCTTGGAGGCTGAAGTCACTTCTCTTAAAGGCCAGTGCTCCTCTCCAGGGGCAAGCGTGACAGTCTTTATGTGGAAAATTGAGGAACAGGAGAATAGACAGCGGCCAAAAATCTCTGTCTGCTGGGGATCTCTGAAGGGGTGAAGGGGTGAAGGGGGAAGATCCATGCCGATACATGGTGTAGTTTCTGAAGGGAGCTTTCCCACCACATGTGGAGTGAAACTGGAATCATGAGATCCAGCGGGCACAGCGCATCCCCTTCACCCTGAAGAAACAGCATACCAACAGCGGGGAGAAGCAGAGAGCTTTCTGTTTTTTTTGGAAACTTTCTATTTAGACAAATGGTATTCGAACAGGCTCGACCGAACTCTCCAAAAAGTTTTGAGGGAGTTTCTTTTTTCGCAAAGCCTGACTTTTGTCATACTACTGTAAAGCACAGATGGCGTCTTCGCCAATTAATTTCTCCATTTCGGCAGCTGAGAGCACTCATTTTTCTCCTGAACCCCACAAAGTTGAAAATCATTAGGGCGGTTCTTCACTGGTTATTATGTCAGAAATAAAAGCTCAAGAATATTTAAATGAAATTAAGTCAAGAAAAGGGCAGAGTTAAGGAAGGATAGGAATAAGTACGGACTCAGAAACAGACCTTGACCCCGTTTTTTCTCCCCCCTTCTCCCCCCTTTCTTGTCTTCTTTTGTCTTCTCCTCTTCAACCTCATATCGGTTAGGGGGGTGTTAGGGTTTTTTGGGGGCGTTGGGGGTTGAAGGGAGGTATCTGGGCAGGATCTTGAGGAGGTTGTCAGGTTTGATGATGTGAGTTTCAAGTTTAGCATTTCCCCTCTGTTGCTGACTCTGTTCTTTCATGCTCTGTACCTTCATTATTCATTTATATTGGCTAAGGTGGCTCTAGCTATCTTCTTAAAATGTTTATCTTTTTCTAGTCTACAGCGGGACGGGGTGGTGGAGTTTTATTATAGGCGTCTCCTTTTGGGGGTGGGGAGTGAGGGTAAGCTCCAGAAGGGAAGGTTGGGGGGAAGGAGGGAGGACCGATTCTCTTTGTTTGGTCCTATGGTGCAACAGCCATTATTCATATTTGGATTTACGAGTTAGGAAATGCAAGACTTGGGTGTTTATGCTTGTTCCAAAAATATGTCTGTGGTTTTTTTCTTCGTTTTAATTGCCTGTTGGGGATTCTTTGGGATTTTAAGAATGTCTTGATATATATGTAATATAAATGTTTTCTATTTCTGTTATGCTTTCTATGAAAATTGAAGTGATGGAAAATAACAAATGCATTACACTTTAGAATTATTTCTTTAAATGTGTGTGGTTTAAACGATGCTCAGAAGAGACAGAGGGTTGCACAAGAGCTATGCTTATTTGGGGACGACTTTGTCTGCCTCCAAGAGACACAAATTGAGGGATCTCAGACTCACCACTTAAACACAATAGGATACACTTTAATCGGAGGGACACCTCAAGAAGCACACACGAAAGGCGTAGCTATTTACGCCCTGCGTAGTCATTCGCTACAATTTTCCCAAACTAAATCTGATTCCTATGGGAGATAGGTTTTAACTGAATGTCAGCTACCAATGAAATCTTCCTTTACCCTGTGTTCAATCCATGGGAGTGTAGCTGACAATCCAGGAGAAATCGATTGGGTTTACCGGTGAGCTTACACTGGCCTCTCCCCATTATAATTTGCGGGACTGGGGGTATTGATTCTCAACTAAGGTACTGGCAGGAAACCAAAGGTTTTACAAGCCCTGGGGAACTAATTATATACGCATGTGCTTATTGATGTCTGGTCCTGTTGTAACCTAAATCAGCCCGGGTATACTTTTTATTCTGCACCCTATCATTCATTTGCAAGGCTTGATTATTTTTTTGTCTCGCCTTCACTAATTCAGGAGTGTAGTATTGAGATTGGGCTTCAGCTCTTGTCAGATCATAACCCCCTAATCTTAAACATCGGGGGGCTGCTTTTGGAAGGGAAATCCTCCCCTGGAGCTTCGAGACCACATTATTGTTTGATGATGGGTATTAGAATCATATGAATGCTTGTATCCAAGACTTTCTTGAAAGGAATGTTCGCTCTGCCCCGGTCATGGTTGTCTGGGATGCTCTCAAAGCCTGCATTAGAGGTGAGACATTACAGTTCTCTCTCAGAAAGAACAAACTAGAAAAATTTAGATTTTAGAGCTCCAGAAAAAATCGGCTAAAGCAGAGGAACAACCCATTGGTGCTGTTCCAGGTTGGGAGCAAGCCAATCCAACTGGAAATTTCAGGTATTAGAGCTGAAATGAGCAAAATTCTGACTGAAAAAGCTGCCTCTAAATGGGTCACGGCTTGGGAGAAAATCTATGAGTACAGCAAGCAAATCGGCCATCAGCTGACCTTAAGAACTAGGCAACATATAACAGATAACGGCATACATTCCATCTGATCCTCTGTGGGTAGGATTATTAGCGGTCTGAGTACAATTCGAACAGTCTTTTGAGAATTTTAAGAAGGCTTATATACTGAAGAGGATACTCGCTCACTTGAGGCTAGGCAGAAACAAATTGACAATTTTTTGGACCCTGTGGTGTTGGTGTTATCTTGTCTTAGCCCTGATGATCGGGATCAACTAGAAGATCCACCCTCTTGGAATGAAATCACCAGTGTGATGTCAGGTCTAGCTGATGGCAAGGCGGCAGGCACTGACTGTATACCTGTCAAATTCTATAAAGTTTTTTCCTCTTAGGTTACGGATATATTTAACTCTCTTATAGTTCACATTTTTAATGGTGCTACCCCTCTTCCATCATGATCGACAGCTAAGATTATTATCTTTCCTAAAAAAGACAAATCCCCTCTGGAAATGGGCTCTTATCGCCCAATCACACTCATTATTGGAGATTCTCAGATCTTCTCCAAGATCCTTGCCGCACAGCTTTCTACTAAAAATGAAGATCTTGTCTCCAGGTGGCAACATGGGGTTATCCCTAAAAAAGGTACCACAAACCACAAGGAGAACCATTACTATGTATGACGTAGCACAAGTTACAGGGGACCCGATGGAGCTAATACTTCTCGATGCGGAAAAAGCCTTTGATCGGGTCTCCTGGTTGTTTTTGTGGAGCGTTATGCAGAGAATGGGCTTTAGGTCTAGGGCAATCCAGGCTATTAAGGCCCTGTATTTAAATTCTTCGGCTAAGGTTTTGATAAATGGGCAACTTACTGAACAGCTGAAAATCACACACAGGACCCGTCAGGGCTGCCCCTGTTCCCCGTTGTTGGTTACTATATACGTTGACCTTTTTATTCAAAGACTTATCAACAATCTTGAAATTCCGGCTATACATCAACATAACTTCGAGACAAAAATTATGGCCTAGTCTGACAATTTAGCCCCTGTAAACCCAGACCTTGAGAAATATATAACAGCTATTGAACAAGAGGCACAACTTTTTGGGGAGGTATCTGGGTGTAGGCTTAGTAAAGGAAAAACCCAAATCATTGTAAACAATCAAATTGATTGAACGGATAATAGAGTTGTCAACAAGGCAAGGTGTAAATATCTTGGTTGAAACTGCCTTAATTGTCAATGAAAATTTGGATCCGTTTGCCCTAGAGACAAAATGGACATTAAACCGGCTAAACAATTTAGGGCAGATTGAGGGCAGATGCAACGTTATCAAAATGATATTTTTCCCGAGAGTGTTATATTTTTTTAGATCCATCCCTCTTGAATTTTCAGGTACAATTTTAAAGAAATTTGACCTTCTCTTCTCCCAATGTATATGGGCATATTCCCAGCCAATGAGATCTTTCAAATATGTATCCCTTCCTCGGGAAAGAGGCAGCTGGGCGCTCCCAAATTTAAAATTATACTACTGGGCTACGGTCTTGCAGACATGCCCTGAGCTGATACAAGGACAACCTCCAGCATCTTCAACGGAACCTCCATCTCCATTTGTGCTTCTGCTCGGGTCTGATGCTTGGGGCTGTCTGTGGCACCAGTTAGAATTTGGATATTTTAAGAGGGTCAGATTTAAGACCCTTTTGGGCACATTTAAAGTCTTCACAGCTGTACGTAAGTTATATGGTGTTGGCAGACTGAAACATTATACTCCTACAAGAAATAACGATAATCTGCCAGGCATATTTGGGGGGTCTTATTTTCAAAAGTGGCTAAACTCTGGCATTAACAAACATGAGGGTATTTTACCATTTGAAGGTCTTAAATGAAATTTGATCTGCACCAATACAAGGCTTTTAAATACCTAGCCATTAAAATGTCCTAGTGTCTGAGGTAGGGGGTCCTCTGGGATTCGTGAAAAGTGAAATTGTCAAGAAATTGCTTGAGGTTACCATCCCCCCGATAGATCTATCTATAATATACACACTAGCCAAATGTCTGATGATTTAACTAGTATCTCTGCTAAGTGGCAACGGAAATTCAATATTACTAATGGGATTTTTGTTTAGCCCTCCTATCTTCCCAAAGCGATTTATTGTCAGCTAATTTACAGGCACAATTTTACAAAACTTGTTTCTTTCTGTACTATACACCCAGTAAAATTGCAAAGTGGAGGTCGGGCAGAGGGACCTATTGCCCTCGGTGCTCTGAATATGGGGGCCTATTAGGATGGCGGACGGACCTGCGTCCGTCCGCCACCCCCGAGGTGGAGGGACCGTCCGCAGGGGCAGCGGCGGTCCCTCCGGTGGAATTAGGATGTGACTGCCACCCTGGCGGTCACATCCCGTATATTTAACATTGCGGCGGGTGATGCTTTAAGCAGCACCCGCCGCAAAGTTAAATATGTATGCTGTGCATTTGCATGCACAAAGCGGCAGGCACCGCGCAGTGCCTGCCGCATTGTGCATGCAAATGCAGGGGGATACCATAGGTACACCCCATGTGCGAACCCCCCACCCCCCCCTTCACCCTGGAGGCCCGCAACGGGCACCCAAAGAAAAGACCGTATGCCTTTCCGTGTCGCCACAGAAAGGCATGTCCTGAAGCTCATCCTAATATGGCTGGCGGTGTCTGATAGACACCGCCACCATATTAGAGCTTTTCCGCCACAGTCGGAAGCCGACCGCGGCGGAAAAGCGGCGGACAGTCTTCCCGTCCGCCGATGATCCCCCAGCCATCCTAATGTGGCGGGGGGTCGTTTCATTCACCGCAGCGGTGAATCCGCATCCTCCGGGCCGGCGGTGGCTTCCGCCGGCCCGGAGGATGCGGATTCACCGCAGTCTAATCGAGCCCATAGTACGGATTCTGTTCACATGTTTGCCACGTGTGAGAAACTTAGGCCTTTGATTAATAAAATGCTAAATTTTATCGGATTGGTTCTGTCTCAAGACATCCGACTCTCTCCCATGATGCTTATATTGCTCATACAAGAAACAGTATATAGGAAAAAAGGGGGGGCCCTCATTTTTGTAGCCATGGCAATTTACAGGCTGTGTATAACATCTGCTTGGATCAACTCTAATCCTCCTCTATTTTTGCACTGGTTGGCCCGATTTAATTCTACATGCACTCTTGAAAAAGCTATTTACTCTAAGAAAGGCATTCAGGCCAAAAAGAAAGGCTTGGTTATTTGGGAGCCCTTGTCTAGTTGGCTTCATCAGACAACTCCATAGCAACTCTAAGGAAAAAGGGTTAGGCCCTTATCTGCTGGGCTGGAATGATAAAATATTGGAGGGATGATCAAGGTGTTTTAAACTGATGATCAGGTGGAGGGAAAAAAGGGGAAAAAATATCTTCATTACCCGCTGGGTTTTTCTTAGGCAAATGTTATTGTCGCAATGTTTTTGCACAGTTTTTTATGCACTTTAAGACCTTTTTCTGCTTGCACAGGTTACTTTGTTCTTAATGAATATATATTTGATGAATAGTAAACTCTGCACTTCAGGCACTTTCTCTATTTGGGGCTAAAAAGGATTGTTGTGGGAGAATTGTATGGTTTATCTTTGCTCGCCCTAAAATTTTGGATTTGGTATAAATATCAACTGGATCTAACTCTGGATCTTGGGAGCTTGTTGGTCAGGGTGGGTTAGGGTGGATGGGTGGGTGGGAAGGGCGCTGTACTTTGATATTCTTTTTGATTTTCTGTATGTAGCATATATAAAAATCCATAAAACATTTTTTTTTAAAAGAGCAAGAAAAAGTGGCAAGTAAAAGTGGGGCTGAGTTGGTATATAGCAGGAATGTTTTCACAACCTTATATAGTTACTTTTTCTAACTTGGTGATTATTATGGTCTTTTTTAATACAATGGCTATCCGCAACCTTTTTTTCCTTCAATGTTATGTGTAATGATTTGACAAGCAAGGAGATATCTTTAGGCAGTACTGAGGCCATGCCTTTTCCCAACTAGGGTTCAGTTTTGATTAGCCTTTCCGGTTCCGTATCTCTCTGTTGATTAAAGATGCTATATTTATTTTTTGTCATTGAACAAAAATGCATAAGCAGACAATTTAGGGCCTTATTACAATGTTGGTCTGTAACCTGCTGACCCCTGTGCGGAGGCTTTCCGACCGCCATTTACAGTTCGACCGCCATATGAAGATGACGGCAGTCAGTTTTAAAGCGGACGGGGAATCTGATGTGGTTCTAATGGGCTCAAGGAGCCTGTCGGCCAGTTGGTAAGCCCTCATAATCCTTTAAGGACAGCGTTTCCACCATCAGGATTATGATGTTGGTTTCCGACAGTTAATCCATTGCAGTCTTTCTGACATGGATTGGCTGTGTGAAACTGACTTTGGGGCTTAGGCGCTTGCATTCCAAGTTGATTATTTTTGTGCGGTAAAGGAAACCTTCCTGCACAAAAATAATCACAAGAGGCTTTTTTCTCTTTCTATGTGTGCTGCAGAATACAGTTCACATAGGAAAAGGTAAAACAAGAAGAAATAAAGTTATTTCTTCTCATTGTGCCTCCCTTACTCCTCTCCTGGGAAGGCGTAAGTTTTTGACGCTGCCTCAGAGGTACAATTTCTCGTAAATCTGGGGCAGAGTCAAAAGGCCATGGATGTTGCTGGGAAAGCCCTCAGCAACACCCATTGCACACCACTTTAATGCAGAAACCCGCGTTAAAGGGAACATTAAGTAAAAAAAAGTGACTTAGTACTGCCTCGTAAATATGGAGCAGGCTCCTGCACCCAAAAAGGAACGTTCGGTGGTGCAAGGGCCCTCATAAATGAGCCACCGGAACTTCCCTTTTTGGACTATAATTTGATAGTCCCCCAGCAAATTATGTGTGGAGAATCCGCACTCGTAAAGATACTACTTGTAATCCCTTTGTGAATAGCAAACAATTGTAAAATTACAAAAATGTGTAAGTTTACCTTTGTGAATCAGGCCCGTTATGTGTGTGAATAATAATTTAGTCATCAACAAGCATCAATCACACACATTACGGGCCTGATTCACAAAGGTAGACTTACACGTTTGTGTAAATTTACGATTGTTTGCTATCCACAAAGGTATTTACTGATAGTATCTTTGCGAGTTCGGATTCTCTGCAAAATATTTTGGGGCATATTACCAACAACTAGCGATAATTATCACTATGTTGGCTTAGCGGCAATATTTTTATCGCCGAGCTGCGACGATTTTTATCGCTTAGGAACCTTGCTATTATCAAGGTTTATCTCCTAAGAGATAAAAATCGGCCAAAATGCATGAATATCGCTGAAAAGTCAGCGATATTCATGCATTACCGAGCTAATGCTCTTAGCCATGTTATCCACCTACCATTGGATAACATGGCTAAGAACTGCTCAGGGGTAGGTGTTAGCTTTTGGAGATAATCGCGCTTAGCGGGAATATCTCCAAAAGTTGGTAATAGGAGATAGCGATGTTAGCGACTGTTTCCAGTTGCTAACATCTTGGCACGCCCACTTTGCATGTCATTAGTGATAAATATCACTGACATGCAAAGCGGGGCCCAAGATGGTCGCTATCTCCTACTAGCTGTCGCTAACTGGTGTTAGCGACAGCTAGGTAATAGGGAGATAATTTTATCTCTGCTTTCTTGGCTTTTAAAGCCAAAAAAGCGGAGATAAACCCCCTTGATAATATGCCCCTTTATTCGTGCAGACTTCACACTCTTTAAGATACTACTCGTAAATCCCTTTGTGAATAGTAGACACTCATAAACATACACAAAAGTGTAAATTTTCCTTTGTGAATCAGGGCTAAAGCGATTCATGCCCACGTCTCTAAACCTTTCTCTATAAAAGTAGGAGGGCCATTTTACAGAGCAAGTTAACATTAAGAGAGTATTTTTTTTAAATTGATTTTAAGTATATTTTCACTTCAATCAGGTTTTGTGCAATACCAATTAGCAGGTAGGAGCTTGATAAGGGAGCGGCGCATGAAAGCAATTTCTCCTCTCCAAGGACCACGACTGGCTGTGTTTACAAAGAATGGGCCTGCATCCTCCTGCATCTTCTGGGAAAACATCAAACAGCTATGAATCATCCTGTTGCTGGGTGCAAGCCATTTTTCTGACCTTAAAGATGCTGCACGGATGGAGAAGGTGAAAAACACGAATCTATAAAATCTCAGTCTGTTATATTACTGCCAGCTAAAATGTGCAGAGCTTAAACATTTATGATTGAAGCATATTTTTTGAGAAAACGTCAGTATACACTTGACAATAGCATAAACCATATATGATTGGTCAAAATAAACAAATTGTTTTAGGTGTTTTTAGTTGGATTTTATGTTCACCTGTTTTATCTAATGATTGGCTCTTTATATTAAAATGGTTGTTTTTTTGTCAATCCTTGTTTTTACTTCTTTTCATAAACGTAATTTCATAGTCCCCAGCCTTTTTTGTGAGTTACAGACTTTGCTGAGCAGTCATGTATATTGCTTTAAATTTGTGAATGGCCATATATAAATGGAAAATAAAATGCCTGTTCCATGGCTAATAACGCCACACAATATAGTGACCGTCAACCTACTGAAGTAATTTTAAATAACATCACTGCAGATAATAGTAAAGAATAATTTATTGGTGCTCTTTGCAAAAGGTCCTAGCTCGAAAACATGACTGGGCATAAATAAAAGAACAGAGAACTCTCTCTGCTTCTTCTGCCGTCATCCAGCCCCAGCGGGACAGAACATGCAGTTCTATTTGTGCATTGGCACATAAATGAATTAAGAGCAATAAAAGACAGACTCGCTGAGCTTTCTCTAATGATCTACTGGGAAACACAATTGACGTTCTGTTCCAATCCAGAGACCTGGAAGACTGAAGTAGCTTTACACAATGAACCAGGGATGGACCTCATTTCACCTAAATGCCCAGGGTAACAAATGTGACATCATGAGTCCTTTGACCACTTATGGCATCAGGGGCGGTGGGCGTCGCCCCACTGTCCTCAGAACAGTGGGGGAAAAAAGAAAAGAAAATGATCACATGGTTATTATCTTTTTATTTTTCGTAGTTGCTGGGCTGGTGTCACAGGGGGAGGAGTGGTGGGCAGTCTCAGCCACATGCATCAAAGTCAATTGCATTCGCAAACTGTGCGAATCGCAACTTTCGGCCGTTTGCGAATGCAATTGACTAATTTGGAATGCATCATGCATTTCGCAATTTTAGGAATCGCAACCATGTTGCGATTTCTAAAATTGTGATTGCATTCAAGAAATCGCAATTTTAGATTTCTTAAATGCAATGCATGATTATTTTTAAATTGCGAATTCGCACTTTGGAAGGGGTAAATTAGCATGAAGTTGAACTTCATGCTAATTTACCGAAAACTTTCAAACATGCACTAGTTGCATATTTGAAAGTTTTAATTTACACACACACATGTCCTTGTGTGTGTAAATTGCACTTAAAGTTAAATTTCAGGGGTGCAGGGAGGGGTTCTTTGGACCCACCCCTGCACCCTTGAAATTGCATTCACATCTACCTTAAGAGAACCTGAGTCACCTCCACCCCCACTCAAAGGAAACCAGAGCTACTGGGTAGTACATTTCATGGTTGTCTGCTACTACAACCTGGTCGAATGTACTGGGGATTACTTGCTCTAAGGACACCACAAGACACTTTACAGCAGTCAAGCTGGCTCCTGTGCCCATCAGAATCTCCACCCTCTGCCCATTGATGGTGACTCACTGCCTATACTCAGAAATATTGGAAGGCATGTTGGCTTTGGGCATCATCACTTTGTTACCCAGGGAAACTAAGTTAAACTCTGTACTAGCTCTATGCTAACTCTATGCTAACTGGGGCAATCTCCTCCCCAAGTACTACCCTAACTAACGCTTGGGCCTGTCCACCAGTGGGAGGAAATGCCCTCTTGGAGCACCTAGGGTTCCTTTTGTGTGCCCATACTTGTAACACGCTTAGCACTTTGGGACAAACACACATGTCCTCATATCCAACAAATCATTTGTCTTTCGGTCAGATTGGGGCTCGGTCTCCTTGCCCTGATAACTATTTTGGGGGCTTTGAGAGAACTCTCTTTTTATTTTTCTCTCCCCCCTCTTTCTCATGGTAAGGACCCTGACCACACTTTAAGGATTCAAATCCCCCTCCCCCCATGATGGCTTTTAGGACACTCATTCTGACCTAGAGGCCCACGTCTATTGCATGATTCCCGGTGTCAGTGAGCTTGCTATCAACCAGGTGTTGGTGCAGCTCTGTAAAACAGGTATTGATAATTTGCTCCCTCAGAATGAGATTGCGCAGCCCAGTAAAATCATTTAACTTAATGTCCCTCACCCAACCAATCAGTGGTTTGCAGGAGCAATCAAAGAAATCCACCCAAAACTAAATTGGTAGCTTCTGGTTGTCCCTGAGCCTGATGTGATACTTCTTAGGGGTCAGCCCAAACTTTGTCAGTAGAATGGCCTTAACAAGACTATACTTCATCCGATCCTCTACCTCAAGTTGAAAAGGGTGCTCCTCCCTACTCTGTGCATGTGTTTCCGCAAGATAGCCCCCAAACTTCCTCTAGAACCCTGTGCATTCTAAGGGCTACCTCATATGTGTAAAACTATTTACCTGTATCCTCCCACCACATAGCTAGGCACCATGTCTTAGGATATGTGGACTCTTATCTCTCCATGGAACACTGCACAAATGCTGCCACCAGTATTGCTGGACTCTGCTTGTTTGGCTCTGATGTTCACCTCCTTCTCAACTGTGCCGGTATCTTTTTCTCCATTTTAAGCTTTACCAGTTGCATTTTGAACTCCCTTTCAGCCTTCCTGTCTGAATTGTCAGGGGACAGGCTGTAGGAGGACACACTACTCCTTGCTTTGGAAGGTGCCTCATTTCCTGTAGATACGTTGTCCACAACCTCATCGTTTGGCTTCCCTGGGGTGGACTGCATCTTCTTGACCTCCTCATAGCCACAGAGCGCTACCTTGAGGTCCACCTTGGGCACCTTCCTTCCAACATTCAGCCCCCTCTTTGAGTAGAGTCTCTGCAGCACCACCTTTCTGAGGTCATCAACCTTGATCAGCTCAATCTCAATTGTAGCAAAAAGGAGGTGAGGTAAACTTACATTTGGAAAAAGGAAAGAAAATAGCCAAATCAAAAACTAAGAAGATTTTAAAAAGAGGTCAACTCTTGTATAAAAATATTTATATGGTATTTTACTGAATAGCACTGTATGAAAACAAATACTGAATCTTACCACTGAACACCAATGTGACAAATTGGGTTATTGGTTGACGGGGATTAAACCCTTCTCAAGCAACAACTACAATCCTTATCAGGATGAACAACTGAATGTCACAAACTAGCCTGTATTTTACTTTGGCCCAAAAATAGTCAGCCTTAACTTAGAGACAATGTGTGGACACTCAAACAGCAATAAAGTGAAAACACAACACAAAAAATCCACGCCAATTTAGAAAAATAGAATTCCTTTGAATAAATAATTTTACATCAAAATGACAAGAATCTAATCAGTAGTACCAATGCATTTATAAAATTTAAAGTGAAAAATAGCACCTAAATGATGAAAACGCCAACTGCAGACATCTAGTTATCCAGATCGTGCTAAAGTTGAAAGTTATGGCTGGCTCTGATGGAGCACGGTTTGGATACACAAAGTAGATTGAGCCCTGTCTCCATTTTCCTAGGACTTAGAAGACATTTTTAAGAAAAATGTCTGAGAAAGTAAAATTCAGGGGGACAAGGCAGTCAGCGATGTTCGATGAGGAGGTATCTTCATCAGGGATTTTGATGTTCTGACTTTGTCCCTTTTTGAAAGCCAAAAATCTCCACCAGGAGGAAGCTGTAGGCTTCAGGAGGCCAGATACTCTTCCACAGAGAAGCTGCTGAACAGGATTTGCTATTTCAGAGAAAAATGTAGTGGGAGCTGCTGCTAAGTCGGGACGTCGGACCATGCACCATGGGCAGATCGGCAAGCAGCTAAGTCCTGGTCTCCTCAAGGATCTCAGGGGACGTTTCGGCAGTTCCATATTTAGGATGTTAGCTGGTAGAGTACTTTTACTACAACTTCCAAGGGTCCAAGACTGGATGGACACCAATTGGAGGGTCAAGATTCAGTTCAGGGTAGATCAAGGTGTATTTTAACATTTATTGGAGCTTTTTGTGTTCCTGTAGCTCTGAACAGGAGGTCTGAAAACTATCTCTTGGACTCACTCTGGTAGCCCTTGGTTCAAGCAGGAAAGCAGGTCTTAAGCAGCAGAGAAGTCCTCTGGGGGCACAAGGCAGGCTTCAGACTGTGTGGCAGTCCTCTTGGAGCAGCATGGCTGCACTCTGAAGTACACAACAGGCATCAGGGCAGTCCATCGAGAGTCCATCGAGAGTCATCCCAGGTCCAGAAGTGAGCTGAAGAGTTGGTCTGAGAGTCCTATTTTTATACCTGGTATCTTCTTTAAAGTGGAGAAAACTGAGGGGCATATTATTAACAACTAGCGATATTTATCGCTAAATGAGCTTAGTGATATTTTTTTTATCGCTGCTCATCGCCGGATTTTATCGCAGAGATAACATGCTATTAGCAACGTTTATCTCAAATGCGATAAAATATCCGGCGATAGCAGCTCAAAGCGTGATTATTGCTGGAAATACAGCGATATTCAGGCATTAACGGCAATAGGGTCTTAACCTGAATATCCAACTCCCATTGGATATACAGGTTAAGAAGTGGTCTGAGCAGGCGTTAGTTGTTGGTGATATTCGCGCTTAGCGCAATTTTTTTTATCGCTGTGCCTGCGTTGATAATAGGCAATAGCGATGTTAGCCACTGCTTTCAGTCGCTAACAGGTTGAGTACGCCCACTTTGCATGTCATTAGCGATAAATATCGCTGACATGCAAAGCGGGCCCAAACCGCTCGCTAACGCCTACAAACTGTTGCTAACTGCTGTTAGCGACAGGTTGCTAATAGGGCGATGAAATTATCGCAGCTTTAGCGGGAAAAAGTCCTGCTAAAGCGACGATAAGGCCCTTGATAATATGCCCCTGTGATTTTCTCCCCACAGATGGTTCTAGAATTTCCTTCTTCTCCAACCTGATCCCAGGATGTTTGAAGTCACAAAAGACCAGTGTGAAGTTTTTTGTGTGTGCGCGCTGAGGTAGCTCCTTTAAATTGCAAGTGGGGCTGTGCTGTTTTGCCACCCCAGTCCCCTTTGTGACACTGTTTGAGAGAAATACACAAAGGTCAACTGCCACTCACACCTAGTCATGTGATTGAGGATACAGGCTGGATGTCATCTAATGGTTTTGGATGAGAAAATGTCAACTTTCTAAAAGTGACATTTTCTGAACTGTGACTTACCATTAAAGAGGATTTGAAATTACAATACTTTAGAGACCTAACATGACATTTCTAACTGATCCTAAAAAAAGGTATCATTTAATAAATGTAATAAGGTAACTCGATGTTATCCTATAGGAGAGGTAGTCCTCACAGTAGTGAAGAAGGAACTTGTACATTTTTTAGTACAAAGACTTTTAAAACTTAAAAGTACATGGCCAACTTTTTAAATACAATGCACTCTGACCTATGGGCTGTTGAGGCCTTACCCTAGGAGTGACTCGTATGTATTAAAAACTTACATATTTTAGGCTTTATTAAAGGCCAGCAAAGATGAATTCCAGCAAAACAGGAGGAGTGAAGGCAAAACGTGTGGTGGAAGACCACCCTAAGGCTGACAGGCCTAACATTCATGATTCAGGAGCCGTTGCCATCCAGGGTCTCATTCACTGTCCCTTCTTTGTGTAGGGGCTTGTAAATGTGGGTGGAAATGTCTAGATGTCAGACAACCCTCTCCAGTTCTAGGATGCCATATCATCGCTCCTGCCCTGTCCCAATGCTCCTACACAGCATTCTGGGATAAACCAATATGGTGGCATCTAGTTTACTCTGTGCAAAGCTTTTCTGATGGCCTCAGCGACACCTCCAGGTGACATCATTGCTAGTTGCCATCCCACCAAAACCTTAAAAGGGTGCCTTTCATATTTTTGCTCGTAGTGTTTGTCCTTCTTCCTTTGATCAGGGGGTCTGGGCTGTCCCAATCCAGGTTCAGTGTGCCAGTTATTTACCAAATGCAAATTTTCCTCTGCACCTCTTCCTTCTCGGGAACTGAGTCAATCGCTGATAATTGCAACTTTTTTTGTGTGGAGACCTTTATTTTCTCTGCCGGAGATATGAGTAATTAACTTGGCCCAGCAGGGTAATAAAAGGACTGGGATCTGATTCTGAGCTGACCCAGAGAAATATGACCATTCTGGATGACCCCTAAAATGTACACATATATTAATGGGACCTGCATATTCAAACTCTGTGTGCCTCTTTCACCCTAGTTTCATACCTCACTAGACTTGGTAGGTCTAAGTGGAGCAAAGCTGCACTTTGCGGCAGATTTCACAGAACCTGTATAATGCAGCCATCAATAGGGAAACCAGGCAGCTGCGTAAAAACAAGTCAACGCCTAACCACCCCATCACAGAGCAAATCGCGGCCTATAAAAATGCGATTTGGGCAGCAAAAAGATCCTATAAGGAAAACATTTGGATAAACCTGTTACACACAAGCAAAACAAAAACCAGTAAACAATTCTGAGCAGAAATCAACACACTTGAAAATGGCAGCCATTGTCATCATAACGCCGGCATTTCAGAATTGAACTGGATAGAGCATATTGAGGCAGCCTGTCCAGAGAAATCCACCCATGGGGCCGCACTAAAAGGTGCAACTGCCAAAGGCGTATCGCCCAATGCAAGTTCATCCGGAGGCTAACTGCCTGGAAGAATCGCAGGTTGGGCAATCCTTGAAGAAACTTAGATAAGACGGGGCACCGGGACCAAATGCTGTATTCAAATACGACCATGCCTTTTGGGCATCCTATCATACACCACTATTCAACTTGGCATTCACCACCAATACAAAACCACCATCATGGATAGGCAGTATTCTTCATCCCATTTTTAAATCAGGCTCACTGACAAATCACGCAAACTACAGATTAATCGCTTTGATTGATGTTGTAGCAAAACTCTATGACGCAAATCTTTTTACAGACTTGGAAGCATGGGTATCTGCCCAAAAAATATTCTGGCTACCCAAACAGGGTTTAGGGCAGGCATGAGTACAACTACTAACCTCCCAGCTCCCATTCATATGATAGAAAAAGCCACCCATAAGGCCTCCAATTTATACACCTGATTTGTCGATTTGAAATCAGCATTCAATACGCTCCCGAGAGACCTTTTGTGGGCAAAAATGGCCAGATGGGGTGTGCCCCTTCTTAAAGCTAACATCAACCTACACTCCGACACTTGGGTACAGATTAAAATAGGCAAGGGTGATAGAATGACCAGAAAGATCCCCACATCCATTGGCCTCAAACAGGGATGTGTCCTTGCCCCTTGCCTTTTTAATATTTACACAGCAGTCCTGGATACCCTGCAATCTGAAGTCTCAAGTGATCCTCCAAAACTCTCACAAAGACCAGTGCGTAGCTTACAATACATGGATGACATTATTTTGTGTAGCCAGACTCCCATGGGCAAGCAAAATCTGAAATTCAAATGGAAAGTTGCCGGGAACAAGATTGACCAGGTCAGCACCTACAAATATATAGGAGTGGAACTAGACCCTAGATTAAACTTCAAACAGCATCTTGCTCAACGAAGGGCCTTAGCAAACAAACTGTTCTTCGCCCTCAACTTAATAAATACAAAACTGGGTGTTTGTCTCAGTTCTATTTACTGCAAATCATCAGAGCCAGATGCCTATCATCACTGACCTATGGCTCAGAACTCCTTAAGGGCAAAGACGTACTCTACAGTCCATCCTGTTCAAAAGTTGTAGTGCGCCTGGAATTTGGGCTCCAGCACCAGCTCCGGTGAGAATGGCTGCCCTACTCAAACTGTGCTGAAAGTTGAAAGCCGCCCTACCTGAGTCTTTGGCTGCCTTGTGTTGGTCCGAAATGAAAAGTCAGCACTGGACCAAAAATAGCTGGCAATCACGCTCCACCAATCATTGTCATCCATTAACTCATATGAGGCCTGGGAGCTAAATATTAGCCAGGCAGCATTCAAAACAATTGCCAATAAAGCTGCCTAATTAAAATCATAGTTGATGGATAAAGCGGAATTGGCAGGCAAAAATCACAGCTGGTCAGTCTTACAATCATATGGCATCTGGGGGCCTCACCCATACATTATGTGTCATATTTCTCAAATCATCCAGCATTGTTACTTAATAATATGAATCATAGCCTTCCCCTCAAAAGATCAGGTGCCGCCCTGGGAACAAAGATAGTCAAACTCTCTTTGCCGACTTTGCGGTCAATTTAATGAAAGTTTATTACACTCTGTGTGCATCTGTACGGCTGTCATCTATTTAAGGCAGAAACTACTTTACCCTGCCTTTTGGGCACTCAATATAAGATCATGCAGTACTGCAGTGCTGACATTACTGAACAGAAAATCAATTCAGGTCTCCTGCAGGGCTAAGTTCTTTCTACAGTGAACAACCTATTAACAGCAACTCAGTCTCCCAAGATAAATAATGGCAGTGGTGGGGCAGGGACCCTTGAAGTAAAGACTTTGCCAATCACCAGCAGAACTGTGCGCTTACTCTTCGTGATTGCTAAAAAATCCTTGTCGCCAAATCCCATCGGTGTAACCACATATTGAGCAGTTAATGGACCTTTGCTTTTAATGTATTGCTTTCTCCAATGTAATGACATCTTAAACATGAATTCCTTCTAACCTATAATGCTTTTTTTTAACAAGATATCTTTTTTTACTCAACATTTTTGTATGGCTTAAAAATTGCAATGATTTTAATTAATCTGCAAATAAAATATTTACTTACACTCCATCCAATTATTAGGAAATTACTGTGGGTGAGACTCTGGTACTGAGACTCTCCTACAGTAAAAGTCCAAAACCGGGTGTTCAAGAGCAAAGAATCTGGGTGGACTAATTCAGCAGAACTGATTTTACTACAATATGTCCTGGGGATATAATGAATATTAGAATGGATAGGGAAAGGCAAATTATGTAACTGGGCAATGGACTGACCGTGGCCTCCTGAAATATATCAAAACTTTTTTACGATTTGGGCCTTATGGTGGCTTCATGCCTCTTTTCAAGGAAACAAGGTGGTCAGGAGGCTCTGACTTTGGTTAAGTGGAAACTTAACATGGCCTAGTGACTGGCCTCAGAAAAGTATGTATACGGAAATAGTGGATGCCAAAAATAACATTTGAGGGTCTTGGATCATTGGATGAGGCCTTGTGGTATTGCTCAATGAGGAGTGGATCCTCGCTTGTCTATATTCTTTGGCTAAAATGTGCACGTTCAAGTAAAGCATTCCTGAGTTTCTGAGGTGGAACCAATTTACTTCCTCTTAAAAGTATGCCATCAACCACAGATAGCTCTTCTTTAACCTGCCTAAAACCTCTAACATCCTCACCGCAGTCCTTCTTGTCACACCGATGGACCAAGAACCATGGATATCACCTCCTGCATCACTGCGTCCTCTGAAAGTGAATCCTTTCATTCTTTTTCAGAGAGTATACCTTCACTGATAAGACAGACATCAACCTCTTCACTCAGTTCTTCACCAGCAAACCAATCCCCTTCACAGTCATCCACAGCAGTCACATCATCATTACTTACATCACCTAACCTGGATAAACATTCAGCAAGTTTATTACAAACTCCAGGGAGATACACAACATCAAAATTAAATTCCTGTAATGCCACCACCCACTTTCTAATACGGTGAGAAACCAAGTCAATGCCCTTCCTAGATAAGACCTCTTTCAAATGCTGGTGATCAGTTAGCACAGAAAAGTGACTGCCCCACAGGAATTTACAAACTTTACGTATAGCCCAAAAAATAGCAACAGCTTCTCTCTCTATGACTGAATAGTTAAATTCAGCTTCTCTCAGAGGTCTAGAAAGAAACAAAATGGTTTTGTCCCCAGCTGCTCCTTTTTGCATTAAGACCGCTCTAAGACCCTTTGAGCTGGCATCAGTCATCAAGAAGGAGGGTTTCCTAGGATAAAACTAGCCAGATCAGGTGCTTTGTTCAACAAGACTTTCAGGTTCTGAAACTTTTTTTTGCAAGCCTCACCCCAAACAAACTTGCTCCCTTTCTTCAACAGTAGTCTCATATGCTCCGTGATATTTGCAAAGTTGGGAATACATTTATGGTAAAACTCCACCATATCCAAGAACTTCACCAGTTCATCTTTATCTTGAGGAGTCCTAAGATTTGAAATAGTGTTAACCAACAAAGGTTTCGGATTGATCCCATTTGGGGACAAAAGATGGCCAAGGTATTCTATTTGTGCAACATTGAAGGAACACTTGTCAGCTCTAAGGGTAATACCTGTACAACTTAGCCCCTTCAAGACAGCTCTCAATCTGCGGTCATGCTTCGCAATGCTTGAACCAAACACAAGGATATCATCTTGGTAGATGCGTACACCGTCTATACCCCTCAGTATGCGCTCCATTACTCTCTGGAAAACAGAGGCTGCAGATATGAGACCAAATGGCATCCTCACAAACTTGACCGTACCAAATGGAGTCACAGATGCCGTCAGGTCTTGGGAGAGATGGTGTAATTCAACCTAATGGTATGCAGAGGTGAGGTCAAGGGAAGAGAAGTGTTTAGCACCATCCAATGAACACATCATTTCACTAATATTCGGAAGAGGGTAGTGGTCAACAACAACTGCTTTATTTAACTCCCTCAAGTCCACACAGAGTCTGGCCTCACCATTGGCTTTCCAAACCATGACAATGGGTGAAAGCCATTCTGTTGCCTCCACTTCTTTAATGACCCCATTGTTAATTAGTTTGTCCAGCTCAATTTTCATGCTCTCTTTTGCCGAGAGAGGTACATTATGGACTTTAGCTACTTTAGGAATGTAGGAATGGCGTTGCTTTTAATTTTGATGTGGTGATAATAATTCCTAAGACAACCCAGTTTCGTTTCAAAAACGTAAGGAAACTCTTTTACCCACAATGTGCGATCATCCCCTGCTTGACTTACTACAGGTAGCTCCTTTAAACACACGGAGGGATTCTTGTTGGGATCCAAAATTATGTGCAAATCCCGTTGGTGGAACCAGCTGATTAATGAATCACCCTTCATAGAAAGGTACACTTTGCCAGGAATAACTCTGCCTTTAAAGTCAATCGTACCCCAAAACAACCCAACTAATCGATGACTTCACCACCACAACCCCTTGGCTTAATATCAGGTTTGGATAACTTGACTTTCCCTTGTAGGTAATGATTAAAGAATGATTTGGGAATTAGAGTAATTTTGGCCCCTCAGTCAAACAACATCTTCACTGGGGCGTCATTTATAAAAACAGTTTCCATGGGACCATCACCACCTACAGATTTTACTTGGCAAATATTAGTTGTATCAGAATCCAAGTCATTATCGTAAATATCTATTTCTCTAACCTTTTTTAGACCCTTACCTGATCTACAGCATTTTGTGAAATGACCTTTACGTCTACACACCTTACAAGAAGCTTTTAGTCCCTGACCATTTTTAGAGTTGGCCAAATGACCAGGGTTGCCACACCTGAAACACTTAGCTGAAATTGGTTTTGAAAACCCTGATTTGGACTCCGTTTTTAGAAAGACTTTGGCTTTTGAAATATTTTCTTTCTCCACTACAGACACATTACTCTCATTAGTATCATCTTTTTTTTAACAGAATCACTTTTCCGTATGGTATCAATGCAGGCTTTAGAATGTTCATGTGTTTTTGCAATAGTTATAACCTCGTGTAATGAAGGATTATCTTTCTGCCAGAGACTATCATGTGCTTTATCTATCGTGCAACCCAATATAAATTGGTCACGAAGACGCTCTTCTAATGAAGCAGAACAATTACATGTGGCAGCTAGTTTACACAGTTCAGTAATATACTGCTCCACGGACTCATCTTCCCTTTGCATCCTTCTTCCGAAATGAAATCTTTCAAAAGTACTTATTTTTGGAAGATAATGTAGGTCTAATTTTTTTTTGCTATAACGACTCATTTAAACCTGAAGAATCAGAATCCGAAAGCTCAGGGAGGTTCTCAAAAACTTCCTGGCCTTCAGAACCCAAACAGTGCATTAATAAGGATGTTTTTCTTTCTGCACTAAGAGAAGTGCCACAAACCCTTGCATATTGGGTGAACACTTTTTTCCATTTGAGCCATGGAAGGTTAGGATCACCAGGAGATGATAGAAAGAACGGAGGAGCAGGTACATTCTGCATGGTAAGAAGTAAGTTAGAGAGAAATGTAAACCGAAGGGTATGTACTTAATGAGAGTATGAATAAACAGTATCCTCTAGGATTGAACTAACCCTTGAGTCTTACAAAAAGACTAACACACCTTAAACTGTAATGATTGTGCACATGAACAATTAAAGAAGATATAAGAACTAAATAAGGTGTGAGTATCAGCATGTCAAAGAGCACCAAAGTATCTAATGTTATTTGAAAGAAATCGCCTTCACACAAACTCGCTCCCTTTTTTTTCAAAGAAGCTGGGTAAATGTCATTGAATGCGCTCACCAAAAATGTCAGCTGTGCGCATCAGCGATGATTGGGAACCAGTAAGTAGAGGAAGTGCTGTGCGCATCAGCGTAGAAAATGAGAGCGGGTTGTGCGCATGAATTGTAATGAGGCGAGTTTCCAAATGCTGTGTGTGTCAGTGGAAAAGATACACTCCAAATGCTGTGTGGTGCAGTGCTGTGCGCATCAGCGTATTAGAAGGAAGAAGAATGTGCGCACAAATTGTAGTTTGCCAAGTTTCAAAAGCTGTGCGTATCAGCGACAATGACACGCTCCATGCCGTGTAGAGAGGTGAAGTGTTGTGTGCATCAGTGTCTGCTGTGTGTAAATACTCTCAAGATGGCGGAGACTAACGTAGACTTGCGTGGAGACGTCACGTATGAAATGCATCACACGTAGTCTCCCAGAGTCTTAACAGCTCTGCCCAGCACCGAGGAATGTCCGGAAAGACAATGGTGGTTTACTGAAGTGAAGGACTGTCGCAGGACGAGAACAGCCACAGTGCGTCACTAAGAGCGAGGTGAGCAACTCAGAGATGACAGTTGGTTGTTGTATGCGTTTAAAACAGCTGGTTGTTGTATACGTTTAATACTTGTTCATAAAACAACATCCAAATGGATAGACAAAAAAAAATTGCTCAGGACAGTGGCAGAGTCTAAAGTCACCAAATAAATGTAGAAAGTCACGCAAATATGACCATCATTTAGTAATCAAATGAAAGATAAATCAGTTCGCTGTAGGAATTGTGACTAATGTCGAAGGCAACGCCACAGGAATTTGGTTGCGAATAGCCATCATGTCCAAGTAAACAGGAACCCTCTGACAAGTAAGATTAGAGTACGCTAAGAAGATAGGTAGAGTATAATCAGAGTCTGGTTGAGCTGTTGTGGGGGATAGAGTAATTCCAAACACGAACCGGAGAGTCTTCTTGATACAAAAAGCACACATGAGATTGGGTCTGAGGCACCAAGAGATCCTGAAATCTCTAATAGAACTACAATCACAATACTGGTGGCCGGGGATGAGCGTGCAAATTTATACCTTTGCAATGAATTGTCAGGACTGCAACAGAGATCGCAGTTGTGAACCGGACCAGACACCTGCCCAGACACCTCTGTTAGACAGCATACGGCTATCTATAAACAGACATCCAGAAGGAAGAATGCAATCCCATAAATATTAAGACGAGATTCATTTGGATGTGGCCCCAGCAATCCGCTGATGCCAGAACTGTTATAAAAGATTTGCGAGTCTTTATCGGCAAATACGCAATTGGCGTGCTACATTCTGACCAGCGTCCTGCGTTTAGCTCTTGGGCTTACAAGGAGGCCATTGCCAGCATGGGCACTGCATTGCGGTATTCTAGTCCATTCCATCCCGAGGGAAATGCGGTAGTGGAGAGAAAAAACAGTGACATAAAGCAATCTATAATAGTGAGGGTATTAGGTTCGGGTGACGGGTGGGTCAAACATTAGTAGTCTTAATAACATGCCAAGAAATTCTCTAGGAGGTAGCAGTCCGTACAAACTTTTATTTGGTACTAGAATTATCATCCAGGATTCGGATTGTCAAACTTCAGTGGTGAAACAAAAAACCTTTGATATCAAAGCTCGTTTGGCTGTTTTACAGGACTTGAATGAAACAAGAAAAAGTCTAAGTAACGAAAAGCTAAAGCCAACGACCACTGAAGAAAAACCACCTGTCCCAGCAAGACCTGTCTGGATTCCAAAGATCGGGGATCTGGTCAGAGAAAAAATCGCGGTGAAGAAGGAAGTTGTGTTTCTTACAGAAAAGCAGTACCTGTCTTAGCTGTCAGCGGAACTAGATCAGTAGTACTACCGCCCCTTGCTGGTAAAAAGGAGAACCGAGTTGTATCAATCGACCTGGTCAAACCACAACCATGTGGCCAATAATAAGTTGTAGGCCCAGTGGACTCCCAAGAAATAGCAGAAGACCAAATCTTGCTACAATCCAAGAGGTTCAAACTGAGAGACTAATCACATTTGATAAACCTTCAGTAAATAATAAAGGACTATGCAACAAAGCCATGGAACTTGTACCTCTTGATACCCAAATCACAACAGTTCGTCAAGAAACACCTGTCTACAACGATGTAGCCTCGGACTATACAAATGTAACAAAAGAAAAGCCAAAGATCAATGGAAATCCGGAAGCAATTCCACCAATTGACAGTACTGCATCTGGCCACTTTATCAACTTTGATGACTTTTCCGATGATCCAAGTGAACATGGAGACAAGCCAGCTACAAAAACATTCAAAGAAAAAATCACAGAACTCTTTCATCAACTCAGAGAAACATATCGTACTTCACCATGGATTACATTATGGATTGTTTTAGGTGCACTTTTCCTCCTTCTGTGGCTCATCTTGGTTTTAAGTTTGGGTAGATTTATTGATGGAAAATATAGTACAATGGACACAGCAAGTCAGAACATCAACTTGGTCCTGAAACCACACAGATCCTCTCACATCGAAAAAAGAGAACTATCATCAGTGAACATTACCGCCATCCCTATACCTGGTGGTATAGCATGGGACAAAACTGACTATGAAATCTGTGGCCAGGTTGAGCTCTTGAAATATCCACACCAATTTAAGATCTCCTTAAGTGACTTTGGATCACCTAGTACTTTCTCTGATGATTGGGACTTTGAAAATATTAATAATATGATGTCAGATTTAGAAATGTCAGCAAAATTTACAGAACATGAATATTTACAGGGTTCATCGAATTATGAGGAAATGTATTGTTACAATCACTTTGGGCATCACTATCTGCATAAATCTGCAAATTCTAGAAATGCTTTTAGTTATATTCAGTGGGAACATTGTCCAACCCCGCCAAAAGGCATTTCGAAAACATTTTATGAGAAATTTCCATACTTCTCAGGGTTTAATCCCACTAATCCAGAAACGTTTTATTACAAAATGTTAAATAAGACAGGAGTGAAAAACATGTTGACAAATACTAAACTGATTTATTCTGAAAAAATTGGTTTTGAATTTTGGAAAAACAACATTGAGACAAAAACTATCTGGGGTACAAAAGAATGGCAGGTACAAGGTCTAGAATCATTGTTTAGAGCCTGCATGATCCCAGCACAAATAATGTACCTGAATGACACCATTCAACAAACAACCTGTCTTGGTTTAGCCAAGATAAAAGATTTAAACAACCCGTCTATACCAAAACCTATGCCTGATAGAAACACCACTACAGATGAGGGGTTAGACGTGTTCCATATTTTAAAACAAAACAGAACACTTCCTGATTGGAACAAATGGTTGAGATGGCCCACAGACACTAATAACTGTCAAGATAGATTCCTGAACAAAATACAGGGCTTCAAACAGAACAGGGCAGACCCTAGATATTCCCAGAGACAACATCCAGGGATAGTTACAACATACAGTGTAGGAAAACTATGCCTCGACTGGCTACAGAGATCCACACTTCCTGAAATTAAGCAACACTTAACTTTACTTAAAGAAGGTGCTGACTTGCGAGATTTCTTACTGGGACCTCGCAAACAGCGTCAAAAACGTTTCATATACGCTGGTATATACGCAGCTTAAAATGAAGCTTGGAAAGTAACACAAATTAAAACTGCAGAAAAAATACGAGAAATTGATTGTATTAATTTGGAAAAATCACTTTCTGTGGTGGACAATGGGTTAACGACTCTGTCCTCCAGAATGTATTTACTGGACAGTATTGTATCATCTGCTATTGATATAATAGAACAGGCTATGCTAATGTTACAACATGGTCAATCCCAATTGCGTTCTATTGTACAGCTAGGCTGGATATTACAAAACCTCCGTTCAGGCCACGTGCCATGGCGTCTAATCAACATAACGTCATTATTTTCTATCTTTAACCTTACTGATAGACAAATCACATTGGCACAAAAAGGAGCAGACTATACCGTGCTGAGCATTGAAAAACTAGAAAGATTACCATTGACAATGTCAGAAAGACCTGTCATTGAATGGATAATACATGGCACCATTACAATCCCGATAACAACTTTTCAGTTTCAATACTGCCAAAAATATATAACAGCAGGCCTGTATGAAAGGTTGGGTAAAGGATACATCAAATCAACCTGGAATTTACCTTTTACACATAAATGTTATAGTGAAAGGAAAAAAGAGGTATTTCTTAGTGGTAACAATTGTAAAAAATCACTAATCGGTACACTTCTGTGTCAAGGTATTAACTTGCATGGAGCCTGCGAAGGTTCATCAAACAACCTTTCATGTCATCTGCACGGCACCCCTGCTACATAGATAGAGCCCTTTTTCAGACAACTTTCCAATGGTAGCTACGTTATATTAAGTGACCACAGCTGTTGTGGCATGTTGCCAGGAAAAGCTCATCTTGTGAGCGTCACTTCCAGGGTCATTTGTTGTATGCAAGTATTGTATCCAAACAGCAATCCAGACATGGAGGCAGCAATATGGCCTTCTGTGAATATCTCTTCTATTCAAATTGATACTTTAAGCAGAATGAAGTCCATTCTTTTACAAACAACTGTGCCTTTAATCTCGTCCAAAGAAACGTATGATCTGCAAGTTGCAAGGACAGCGGCATAGATACATACCCTATTATCGACAAATTGCCCCGTGCATTTCGTAGAAATGTTAAGCCAATTCTTAAACATGTCAGATACCAGTGGCATCGCACATGTATTTAAGACAATTTTTTCGGGACTGTTATAACCCTTTGAAACAGTTCTGGGCACCTTCCCCAATTTTATGCATTCTCTTTTCGGTGGCCTGCCTCTTATTTTTGGGACAAGAAACAGGAATTTTATTTTTGTTCCTTCTGCTCTGATATGGCAAGCCAAGTCACAGACAACACTCAGGCTATGATGGAAGAAACGATCCTAGCAATACGATACAGTGACCGTATCACTAAGGTCCTCGGATTGGCCCGGCTAAGAGATCTGAATACTACCTGGTTTCTTTCATTCAGACCAATATGGCAAAATTGCATCTTACCCGTGCTTCGATGTCTTCTATGAGGAGAAGAATGCATATTGGACATCTGTCTTACACTACCATCAGCAGTACCAATGGATATCGATGCTTTGCTTTGTCCGGTAACGACTCACGCAGCATGTTGTCCCCAGCGGCTACCGATTCTGATGACAGCATTCGTTGAGACTTCACCATTACGATTAGGTGGAGGTGAAGTACGAGAGGAAAGCGGCACCACACAGGTACAACCTTCTGTGAACATTGCTGATCTGAACACTGATGATGGCAATGCATCGCATATATGCACTATTTCTGAATTTTCAGCGTTGGCCCAACTTTCACCTACTGTTGTAGACTAATTTTTTGCTGGTCTAGCTGAGGTAAGGTTCTCTCCTAACAACAAGAATAATATTTGAAATAGCGAGCACACAGCGTTCCCTGAACTCTGAATTCGGCCTTCAGTTTTGATAAACAGCACTGCTGAAAACATTTGGAACTATTTTTTTCAAATGAAAGCAAAAGTATTTTTTCCCCAATTTCCAAAATATTTACTTTTTTTTGGCACAAGGTACTCTGCTTAAAGTAGAACTGTTCTTAGAGAAAAGAACTTCTATTTTTAGAGACTCTAGAGACAATATTTTGAATCAGCCTCTAGCGCATGTACTATCTTGTATGAATATGCGATCAAATGGTCTCGACCTCTTTTTTCTGTATTAAGAGCCATTTCATGAATGTAAATTTCGTGATTTATTCAGTCAACATTCTAAATGAACAAAATTTTATCTGAATGATACCACTGCTTGAAAGCGTACAGTATAATACTCATTTTCGTGTATCCATACCATTTCAAATGCATTTGATGTATTTTGGGGTGGGCTGGAAAACACATGCATACTTATATGTTTATATATTGCTTAGTATTTAGTAATGATGGACATTATACGTGGAGTGGGTGTTGTAAACGTATCTAGGACCCTAATGAAATATCCCCGATTTATGCCCTTATGTGGTTATAACAAATCATATCCTTATAAAAGGCATAAGAATCATATCCATATTTAGTAATAGCTAACGCAGTCCAAATACGGCAAGGCTACTTCCTTAGACTCCTAGAAAGTACAATGAGTTCTTTAAACAAACCAAACCTCCAGCAACCTGGGAATTCCCCCTACTTTTGTTTTGATTTGTCCTAGAACTCCTGCAAGTCCTGAAGGAACAGCCAGTTCCTAGTGACGGTTCTTATTGACGTCTTATGTCCAACCTTACGTCAAACACGGCACCTTCCAGGTATAAATATACCAGCATTTGCCTTAAGCAACACACGGTGGTTTGGAGAAGAGCGGCTATCTACTTACCCAAAGCCCAGCTGATGCGAGTGCAGAAGGAAGCCGTCCCCCCATTTGACGCACTGAGAAAGACGCTGTCTTTTCTCCTGCCGAGAAAATCCAGCTCCAGTGTTTCCAGTCACCCTTGCGGGTTACTGCGAGATCGAGTCCTGAAAACGAGATACAAGACCTCCTTCATTCTAAAACCAAGGTACGGAGCTGTTTAGACCCTTAGAGAATTCTTGATTAAGATTCTTGGTAAAACTAACTTAACTTAAAACTGCGACTCCCTTACTCCTTCCCACGTACTAGGCTTAGGTTAGGTACACTGGGGTAGGCGTCCTTTAGAAGCACCAGTTGAGTACTTTTAGTCAACTTTTATCATTGTATGTAATTGTATATATTTTATCCGTTTAAAGTATCATATGGCTCAGAAACCATATCAATGCTTTTACAGTATTATTTCATAATACTCCTTTTACTGTACGCACTTTACTTTATGACAAGTATTGCAATTGTGGCAATTCACTTCTCTTGCATGAGAAAGAAGACTGAAAACGCCTGTCTCTCTATTTCTCTGCACTCTGGTGAAACTAAGTATGCACAATTGACTGAGTGAAATAGCTATCTATTGTTTTCACACGACTCTGGAGATGTACTCCTTATTCTGGAGGGAGCAAAGTTGTCATGTTTATGCGGTTGTCAGAAGCTAATCCCTTCTTGTCTAATCAGGGAAGTTAACTCCTCCCTGTTCATTCGAGAAAGTTTCTAGTGACCTCTGAGCCTGCTGGCATACCTAATTAAGTCTAACATATTCAGTAGAGACCTAGTCAACCTCAGTTCTACGTCTAAACTGCCGTTTATGTTATTCCAATACGCAGAGCCTATTGGGAATATAGGAACTACACTACAGAGCGGAAGGGGTAGAAGGAGTATCAATAAAGTAATAAGAATTCAATTTCACCAACTTCTTGAGAACTTGAAAGAAAGGTGATAATAACACATAGGAGATGCAGAGATCTTGAAGAAAGGTGCTGTTGAGGTCTCTTAGGAAAATGTAGGGTTCTTCATGAAGTCCATTGTCGCCAAATGTAGGATCCACGTAAACAAATAGCAGGAATCAAATGTAAAGTCAAAGTTGCTTTATTAAGATCCAAGTAATAGAGACCTCATCCATAGCACAGGACTGGCAACTGTCATCTGAGTCACAGCTCTGCCCAGCAGCAAGTCTTGTGTTCTAATTCCTATACATAGTTGAAGGGCAACACAGATTTATATTACATAAGCAAATTGGACACACATATTTATATTACATAAGCAAATAGGACACTACATAAGACAATCTAGTTTTGAATTAGTTTTGAGGGAAGCAGGACGTTTGTTGTTTGCCAAAGATTCAGAAATGTTTGAAGAGAAATTGTGCAGAAATGTCTTTGCCATAGGACCAGACCCAGAGAAAAAAGAGAGATCATGTGTAGCAGGAAGGGCAGACGAAATAGTAAAGTAACTGTTTTAAGAATGCTTGCACGACAGAGGTTCAAGTAGAAACCCTAAGCCAAAACAAGGTCCGAGAAAATGGTTCAGAGTGTTGATAAACTGATGAGATCAAAGGAAGAGGGAAGATAAGCCACTAAAGGCAGAGAAAGGGAAGGAGGAACATATTATCTGAATACTGGAGACAAAAAATGAAGGGGGATTGTTTCAATGTGTGGGAGAAGAGCTCAATCACAGTTTTAAAAGCCATAGGGAGCTCCATGCAGAGGAGATATGATCCACATAGCAAGTTAGACCTGCCTTGCCTTGCTTGTGCCTGATTTGTAAGAGTTACATCCTTTAATATAATGTAGTGTGGCATGTGGCTATAGATTTTCTTCAAAGATGCTCAGCTAACTTACATCAAACGTTGTGGTTGTCAGTCTACAGGGTAATGAAGTAGATAGTGCAGAGATTAGTTAAACTGTTTGAATGCCTGTGATATACCTTGGGGAAAAGGGCCAGTGCAGTACAAAGTCCTTGAACAGATATGCACAAGCAATTTCTATACCCAAAAGAAACCCTAAGAGCCAGAGGCACCAAGGCAGTTTTTGAAGTATGTTCATCAAACGTTATCAAAGAGTGGTTGCTGGGTGAAGGCAGAAGTTATGACATGTCCACAGAGAGCATAGAGATGATTAAGGAAATTACCAGAGGAGTGAGTAGATGAGTTGACCAACTGGTGGTGGTCAAGAGAGGCACAGCACTCAATAAGGACCCTAGTCTCTAGACAATTAATTGGCTAGCACTAAGACTAAATTCCCTTAGAAGTGTAATGAAAGGGTGAGGAAAAGTGGCCAGACTACTACTGATGTTAAGGGAAGATCTAGGCAGATGATAATCTAGCAAAAGAGGGTAGTGTGAGTGGGGGACAAGATTACCGGGATAAGCAGGAGTTCAGTCACACCAATATTTTGAACATTATTAAGGGCTGGAGAGAATTCCCAAATAAAAGTGAGGCATCCGCCATGGTGGCAAGGGCAAACATTCCATAGGAAAGTGAAACAATCTGGAACTATGATGGCACTAGTGGGTCAGCAACCTTGCAGGTTGATATAAAGCCCTTAAGGCAAGACTCCATCTTGAGCAGGCCAAGAATAAATGTTCTCTATTTTTGTAGTATTATTGACATATCTGTCTTGACGCAGAACCTGTGAAAGTGTCAAGTCATTCAGACAATGACATAAATAAGACATTTGATCCACAGGCAATGACCTTGCTAGTGCACCTCATGCAACATCAGTTTGGGACATGTGCCTTGTTACCACACTTTCAAGGTAAGATAATAATAACAACATTAGCAGTGTGGTTTGAATTGACATATCTTTGCCTTATTTGTTAATTAGAATATTCTTAAGACTAGCATCTTGATGCACACACAGATTATTCATAAGGTTATGTCCGAAATTCCAATCTCAGACCACTTGGATGAGAGGTTTATTCCCCTAGATTATCACGCAAGATACTGCCAAAGTAATATCTTGACTGCCTTATTGCTGTGATGCTGAAAGCTGATATGAACCCAAGTCCGGGTTGAGAGACGCTAAAGATAATGTATGTTTTCTTCTCAAGTGAACACTGGCTCTCAACTGCTGAGGACCGATACATTTTGCTGTACACAGGTAAACAATGCATTGATTCTCTTTTTTTCTTTTTTTTTACCAGTTCAAAAGTAGCCAAAATCTCCTCTTATGTTGGTTGCCTACTCTAGCCAGATCTAATTTGGACATCTGTAACATCGCTGCTCGCCAGTCTGTATAGAGAGGAGGAGTCTTGTCTTTCCAGCGTTTACAAATTTCTCTTCTAGCTAATAAACAGCTATAGAAGACCAGTTTTTTACTTATACCTTCAATCTCAGGTATAATACCAAAGAAAACTAACGTGGGGCAGGGACTGACTTGTAGATCAATTGCTAGTGAAAGGGAAGCACAGATTTCGTTCCAAAAAGATGTTATATAGGGACACTCAAAGAACATGTGAACATCTGATGCTGCTACTAAACCACATCTAGGGCATGCGACCTGAGCATTATTGGTGAACTTTGATAAACGTAGTGGAGAATAGTACGCTCTATACAGTGTCATCAAGTGATTCCGACGAAGCCAAGAAGGTTTTACAGTCTCCCCAGAATCTTAAAAGATTTAAGCCACAAGCCCTCTACATCAGTATTAGGTATATATGTTTCCCAAAGGGAGTGGGGTAGCAGGAATTCGCCATCAATCTCATCTAGTATAAGGTTATACCAAAATGTTATCTCTTTTTTAAATGGAGGTTTGTCCATCATATAGGATACTAGATTGTGATCAGCACCTAATTTATGCCTACCCCTTCCTAGGCTGTAAGCTTGGGACCAACTCTGGATTTGAAGATATTTAAAGCGTGAAAAGCGAGTTCCTATTATTGAGCTCAAGGTCTCCCATGGAAGTAATATTCCATCAACAAACAGGTCCCCCCAAGCTGAGATCCCAGCCTCTCTAACTGGGAGGGCTAAACTGTCCAAAAGCCAAGATGGAGCACCTGGCGAGTCCCATAACGCGGCCCGACTCTGGTAGTAATCCAAATTAAGTGTACGTCTTAGATTTGTCCATGTTCTAGCTAAGTCCCTCAGCACCTTTAACTTAACCTTCTTAAAGTATTTTGGGTCCCCAAATTTTAACAAAAAGTTTGTTGGCCCAATTTTTTCCCCTTTGAGAAATGCTACGAATAATTTACCGCTCCCTACGTTATTAGGGGTCTTTAAAAGCATCCTAATATGGGAACATTGATTCTCATGAAGAAACTCTAGATGCAAGTTACGCTGTTCCATGCTTTGCTAGTATAGGGCATTGAAATAGGTTTTAGAGTCTTGGGTTGCTACATGACATTTTAACTTTGGTAAAAATGTTCATTTTATTATCATTGTTGTAAACATTATTTGTGTTGTTTTCATAATATTTCCTGTGGGTATTTTAGATGTACTAAGATTGAGACTTTTTAAATAAATGATTTTTAATTCAGGTTTTTTTGGAGCAGTTTTTGTGTGAGATATTGTAAAGAGCGAAATTAGGCTTCTCAAAATACCACTGCATCCCAGAATCCGTGTTTATGGAGTAGCGTTAACCCATAATCGCTGACACTACTTCAGCTAAGTATTAGGTGAGGTCCTGTGGGGTTACAATTACCCGTCTTTCACATTCAATCACTGGTACATCAAAATAAGTTTACTGATGTCACCCGTGGTTATCAAAACAAACCTTGTAGAGCTAAGCCTGAGTCTTAGTTTATGCAAAAAGGAAGTGGTGTTAACGAATATTTAAAGTGATAGATCAAGGATGAGATTGGGAATATCTCTTTAATGTTTAAGTGATCAGACATTGAGTAGGGCAACACAATTTGACAGAAAGGCAAAGGAAATTGACTGGGAGGGTAGTAGGGGATCTGTTTTGATTCACCACTTTGAGCTCCGGTTCATGGAGCGAGTGAAATGTTCAGCCTGTAGCTACTGTATGTGAATTTTTGTCCTCCATAGTGATAGAGCGCAAATTTGTTCTGTCATTTGTAGGGGCGCAATATAATCATGGGTAGTCTGCACCCGCATATAATCTTTATCGTGTTAACATTTGTGCCATTAGATCGTGTACTGTAATAACATGCAAGATGCAGTGATTGGCTTTTTCTCATACAACGTGGAGAAATCAATATTGCAATTACGTATGATTAAATGAAAGCCTTAATGTGGAGAATTGTACATGTGACTAATGAATGATTATAATTTGTATGTTCATGTAACACATTGATAAATGTGTTCAGTAACTATGATCGTGTAAACCTGTGCTTATGAATTTGCGTGCTGTTTCTTATGTTGGCCGAATTCTGTAGGCCTAACGTGTATTTCTCTTTGACGTTCTCTAGTTAGGTTGTTAGTAGAATTCATGTGTATTCAGAACCTGTTCTTTCTCACGTTTTCCGTTACAGGTGGAGAAATGCATGTTTGTTAATTAGAATATTGTCTTTGTTTTTGGAGTTAGGCTTAGAGAGGAGAAGATACATTGAACGGCGATGCTGATAATGTGGGATAGTGTTCTTTCTCAACAGAGAGAGCCTGGGAAACAAGGGCATCAAGCCAAGACCTGGGAGCATCGCTGGCGCATAGAAAGATACCTACAGGAAGTATCTTGCGTGGATGGGGTGATGTTGCACCGCATTGTGGGAACTCTCCTACCACTTCTTGTATTGGAGTTAGGGACAGAGTCTGGGGACTTCTGCCTTGCCTTGAGAAAAGAGAGCATCTTAGAACGAGCTCTGTAGCTTTATGCTACTTTACCCATCCAATGTGAGTGGTCCTCTTAGGAGGCCTTCACAAGCTGACACCTTTTCAGACCGTGCCTTTGGGAATGCTAGGTAGGGAGTCAGTCATGAAGATGAACAGAAAGCAAAGCCCAAGGCAGAGGGACACAGATTGGTGTCTCCTCTGAAGAATAAGTTGTGCTTCAGGTTTGGCTTTCGTATCAACACAAAGGTAAATGTCCTCATGTTAGACAGGCTTGTAAAGACTGTGGGTAGGATAACCATTTTGTAACGGTTTTCAGGAAGGAAAAAGTAAGTCCATCACGGTGCCAAAATAAAATGCCGGTCGAAATGCTTTAGAAGCAACACTCAATGCACTCCCAAGAGACCAAGCGACCACACCAATTGAAACAATTCAACATCAAATGAAGTCAATCGTTATCTAAATCATGCCCAAAAAGTCCTTTAGTATCACCATCAAGTGACAGTGAAGACGATGGTTGGGCAATGTCGATGTTTACCTCAGAAAAATGCCTGCATGTTGGACTGGCTGCTTGTGAAGAAAAATACAGGTCCAAGAAAAAGCACAAAAGTCATTCAACCATTGTCTGAAGACTACACTAAAAGTGGATGGTTGCTCAATAACTTTTCTTATTGACAGTGGTGCATTGATAAACGTAATGCCTGAGGAGAAATACATTGAACCATCTCCATTGCCATGACTTACGGCACTGAAAACTAAAGTCCACACCTGTGCTGCATCAATGCAATTAAAAAGTCAAGGTTAATTTGACACAACAATGAAACAAAAGTACAAGTACCCAATTGATGTACTTCAAGGTATGGCATCAAGTGCCTATTTACTCAGTTTCAGCATAGCTGCTGATATAGGACTATCCGTCAACTATAACATTAATTCATGGGTTAAGAAAACTCAAGTCTATAAAAGCACAATGACACTTTAAAGAGGATGTCCGTCCTATTGCTCAAAGAAACATATGAACTGCATTTCATTTACAGGAAGCTGCTGAAAAAGAACTTGAATCATAGCTCAAAAATGATATCAGTGTATGTTCCACTGGTGCAATGCCTTGGGTTTCTCCTATAGTGGTAGTCTTAAAAAGGACAGTGGTGGAGCTGTACGCATCTGCATTGATATGCGTCAAATGAACAAGGCAGTTGAACGAGAAGGACATTCAGATCTTACATCGCTGACGTGATAACAGAATTGAATGGTGCAAAGGACTTCTCTCGCCTTTTGAGAATCATCAGTTGGAATTTGAGGAGAGCTACAGGTGCACTACATCCTTTTCTACACATACTGCTCTGTTCTGATACAAAAGACTACATTTTGATGTATCATCAGTTAAGCAGCTTTTTCAAGATATCATTCGTCATATTATACAGCCTGTCACAAATGTGTTTAATCATAGTGACACCATATCGGCTTTCGGAGCTACACATAAGGAGCACTATAAACTCTCACACATGTGTGTTGTTTACTTGCAGGGGCAAGTTTGACTTTGAATGCCAATAAATGGTAGTTTCATAAGAAAAAGCTAAAAAAAATTCTTAGCTATATCTTTTCTGATGGGGGTATGACACCTGATCCAGCTAAAGTGCAAGCACTTGCAACTTTCAGTCCCCCCCAAGATGTTTCCATGTTACGTTCATTCCTTGGCATGGCGGCTACTGTTCTAGACATATACAAGACTGTGCCACATAAGTGCTCAGTTGACAGACTTGATGAAAAAGAATGTTTCATTTCATTGGTCACATGAATGCGAAAAAAGCTTCAAGAAGATCAAACAAGCTTTCGAGAATTCTACGAAAATGGCATACTTCGCTCTAAAGTTTCATACAGAGGTTGTTGTTGACACTAGCCCCTTTGGGTTAGGTGCAATCCTTGCACAGCAGACACCCAAATTCCACAGAGATATTGTGGCATATGCATGCAGAAGTTTGTCCCAAACTGGGCATGCTTATTTACCACCTACGAAAGAATGTTTAGCAGTGGCATGGCTTGTGTACATTGTCATGTATCCTTATATGGAAAGCCTTTGACACTTGTGACATATCATCAATCGTTGGTAACCATTTTTGGCAATCCAAAGTCCAAGATGCCTCTTCTCATTGAACATTGGATTCTACGATTACAAACATACAACTACACAATTGCACACAGTCCTGGGAAAAATCAAAACCCTGCCAACTGCTGCTCTCAACTGCTTCTATAGTGCCATGGTACCCCTTCCAAGACAGCTGCAGCCTACATAAATGTAAATGTGAAATCAAGCACACCAGCTGCCCTTTTGTTGGAATAAATTGACACTGCCATGATTCAAGCTAGTGACATGATAAAACTGAAAGACATTATTACACATCAGTCTTGGAAACGGCACACTCGAGCTCTTACCAGTGACAGGGAATACCAAAACTTTAAACATGTCAAAGATGAACTGTTCGTTACTCAAGCAGGAGTTAGCCTGAGAGATTTGAGAGTTGTTATTCCGGAGAGTCTGCAACAACAGTTAACTGAAATGGCCCATAAAGGAGATCATGGAATTGTTGCCACAAAAAGTGCTCTCTGAGAGGGAGTCTGGTTTCCCCATCTCAGTGATTGAGTTGAAAAATAATTGAAAGCCTGTCATCTATGCAACTGCCTTTCATCGAAAATCACACAACACACCTTAAACATTTCAGAGATGCCAATGCATGCATGGTAGAGAATTGCCATTTACTTTTTCGGTCCTCTTGACAATGGACATCACCTGATGGTGATTGCTGATAAATACTCTTGTTTTCCATTGATAAAAGATGTCTCATCCATCACTCAACAATAAGTCATGGAGAGATTAGATGGGATCTTCGCATTGGGTGCTCCTGTGATCCTAAAGTCAAACAACGGCTCACCCGCCGACAGTTGACAATTTAGAGACTTTCTCAGTCATCTTACTGTGAAGAGCACACCTCTTTGAACACAGGCCAATGACCTTGATAAACGTTTCATGAGTATTCTCAAGAAAGCTGTTCAGAGTGCTAATTGGAAAAGCTCAACGTTGAAACTGTATTGAATTCTACTCTTCAAGCTTATTATTCGACCCCTGACACGGCCACAGGTGAAAGCCTTGCAACCTTGATGTTCGGGACAGCCATGACCAAGTTACCTCAATGGACCAACAGAAGATCAAGTACTAAGGAAGAAACTCATATAAGAGACTTGGATAGTAAAACAGAAAGGAAGACCTTTGCAGACAAGTGTCCACATGCACAAGACGTTATTTTTACTAGAGGAGATCGAGTGCTTGTTCGTCAGACTAAAAAATAAAAATCTGATGCTCCCTTTGATGCTGTGCCCTTTCATGTTGTAACCAGCAAAGGACCCATGGTGACTGCCCAATGTACTGAAAAGTCCATTACGCGAGAAACCTCACATTTCCGCTATGTGGCTCATCGCTTGCCAGGCACTGATGTCAATGTAGAGACTGGGTCTAAAAGGACAATTGAAGATCCCCTGGCTGCTTTTGTTCCTACATTGCCAACACAGATCATGGATGCTTCGACTGCCTGTCCCCAGTTTACGAAGACGGTAAGGAGACATAATATCGAAAAAAATATATCGTTATGACATAATATTGAAGTAAAAATATCGATGTAAAGAAATATTGGAAGTATAATTATCGACAGCAAAAATATCGAATTAAGTCTGAGTGTAGAAATATCGTAAGTAAAAATATCGAAGACAAAATATCGATGTGTAAAAATATCGTAAAAGTGTAGAAATATCGTTATTTTACTATTATTAAAAAGTGTATTTTTTAGTTTTATAGTTATAATATTGTTATAAAATTGCTATAGTAATGTGTATGTACAATAAATCTTGTTTGTTATGTTAAAAAAAGTTATATATTTTTAGGAGAGGGATGTTGGGTTTATAGGGGATAAGGGTGGGGAGTGCTGTAAAAATTTATATATTATAGTGTATAAAAATTTTATTATTACTAAAAAAATAAAATTTTATTTACAATTTAATTAATATTTAAGAAATTTAACATTTTTATAAAAATTATAATATATAATTTTAGGAGCGGGATGTTGGGTTTGTAGGGGATAAGGGTGGGGAGTATTTAAAAAAAGTATATTTAAAAAAAAAAATTAAAAATAAAATATTTATTTAAAAAAAATATTGAAAAATAATTAAAATTGATATTTAAAGAAATATATTTTTAGAAGCGGGAGGTTGGGTTTATAGGGGATAAGGGTGGGGAGTGTATTAAACATTAGTATATAATATTAGTAAAATTTTATATAAAGAAATTTAATGATTTTAAAAAATATTTAATTTAAAATTTAAATTCTAAAATATTCTAAACAAAAGTTTTATTAAATTTGAGGAGTGACGAGTTAGTTTAATAGAGGAACAGGATGGGTAGTGTCAAATATATAATATATAGTTTTAAAATAAATAAAAAATATATTTAAAAAATTAAATTCTAAAATGTAAATGTAAATTTCCAAATACATTTTATAAAAATTTTTGATTGCAAAATATTTTTAATAACATTTGTAAATGTTATTAAATTTTAAAAATGTAATTTTTTTTAGACAAATGGCAAAATAAATTGTATTTATAAATATAATTTCTCAAAATAATGTACACTAGAGTGGGAATAGTAAACTATATTTAATTAGTGTCCTGCTTCTTTTCCAAATCAATGTAGACTGGAGTTGGAATAGTAAATTATATCTAATTAGTGTCCAGCACCTACCCCAAAATAATGTAGACTGGAGTGGGAATAGTAAATTATATTTAATTAGTGTCCAGCCCCTACACCAAATTAATGTAGACTGGAGTTGGAATAGTAAATTATATTTAATTAGTGTCCAGCACCTACCACAAATTAATGTAGACTGGAGTTGGAATAGTAAATTATATTTAATTAGTGTCCAGCAGCTACCCCAAATTAATGTAGACTGGAGTGGGAATAGTAAATTATATTTGATTAGTGTCCAGCACCTACCCCAAATTAATGTAGACTGGAGTGGGAATAGTAAATTATATTTAATTAGTGTCCAGCACCTACCCCAAATTAATGTAGACTGGAGTGGGAATAGTAAATTATATTTATTTAGTGTCCAGCACCTACCACAAATTAATGTAGACTGGAGTTGGAATAGTAAATTATATTTAATTAGTGTCCAGCACCTACCCCAAATTAATGTAGACTGGAGTTGGAATAGTAAATTATATTTAATTAGTGTCCAGCACCTACCCCAAATTAATGTAGAGTGGAGTGGGAATAGTAAATTATATTTAATTAGTGTCCAGCACCTACTACAAATTAATGTAGACTGGAGTTGGAGTAGTAAATTATATTTAATTAGTGTCCAGCACCTACCCCAAATTAATGTAGACTGGAGTGGGAATAGTAAATTATATTTAATTAGTGTCCAGCACCTACCCTAAATTAATGTAGACTGGAGTTGGAATAGTAAATTATATTTAAATAGTGTCCAATACCTACCCAAAATTAATGTAGACTCGAGTGGGAATAGTAAATTATATTTAATTAGTATCCAGCACCTACCACAAACTAATGTAGACTGGAGTTAGAATAGTAAATTATATTTAATTAGTGTCCAGCACCTACCCCAAATTAATGTACACTAGAGTGAGAATAGTAAATTATATTTAATTAGTGTCCTGCACCTACTCTAAATTTATGTAGAGTGGAGTGGGAATAGTAGATTATATGTAATTAGTGTCCAGCACCTACACCAAATTAATGTAGACTGGAGTTAGAATAGTAAATTATATTTAATTAGTGTCCAGCACCTACCACAAATTAATGTAGACTGGAGTTGGACTAGTAAATTATATTTATTAGTGTCCAGCACCTACCCTAAATTAATGTAGACTGGAGTTGGAATAGTAAAGTATATTTAATTAGTGTCCAACACCTACCCCAAATTAATGTAGACTGGAGTGGGAATAGTAAATTATATTTAATTAGTGTCCAGCAGCTACCCCAAATTAATGTAGACTGGAGTGGGAATAGTAAATTATATTTGATTAGTGTCCAGCACCTACCCCAAATTAATGTAGACTGGAGTGGGAATAGTAAATTATATTTAATTAGTGTCCAGCACCTACCCCAAATTAATGTAGACTGGAGTGGGAATAGTAAATATATTTAATCAGTGTCCAGCACCTTCCACAAATTATTGTAGACTTGAGTTGGAATAGTAAATTATATTTAATTAGTGTCCAGCACCTACCCCAAATTAATGTAGACTGGAGTTGGAATAGTAAATTATATTTAATTAGTGTCCAGCACCTACCCCAAATTAATGTAGACTGGAGTGGGAATAGTACATTTTATTTAATTAGTGTCCAGCACCAACTACAAATTAATGTAGACTGGAGTTGGAATAGTAAATTATATTTAATTAGTGTCCAGCACCTACCCCAAATTAATGTAGACTGGAGTGGGAATAGTAAATTATATTTAATTAGTGTCCAGCACCTACTCTAAATTAATGTAGACTGGAGTTGGAATAGTAAATTATATTTAATTAGTGTCCAACACCTACCCCAAATTAATGTAGGCTGGAGTTAGAATAGTAAATTATATTTAATCAGTGTCCAGCACCTACCACAAATTAATGTAGACTGGAGTTGGAATAGTAAATTATATTTAATTAGTGTCCAGCACCTACCCCAAATTAATGTAGACTGGAGTTGGAATAGTAAATTATATTTAATTAGTGTCCAGCACCTACCCCAAATTAATGTAGACTGGAGTGGGAATAGTAAATTATATTTAATTAGTGTCCAACATCTACCATAAATTAATGTAGATTGGAGTTGGAATAGTAAAATATATTTAATTAGTGTCCAGCACCTACCTTAAACTAATGTTGTTTGGAGTTGGAATAGTAAATTATATTTAATTAGTGTCCAGCACCTACCCCAAATTAATGTAGACTGAAGTGGGAATAGTAAATTATATTTAAATAGTGTCCAGCACCTACCCCAAATTAATGTAGACTGGAGTTGGAATAGTAAATTATATTTAATTAGTGTCCAGCACCTACCTTAAATTAATGTTGTTTGGAGTTGGAATAGTAAATTATATTTAATGAGTGTCCAGCACCTACCCCAATTTAATGTAGACTTGAGTGGGAATAGTAAATTATATTTAATTAGTGTCCAGCACCTACCCTAAATTAATGTAGACTGGAGTGGGAATAGTAAATTATGTTTAATTAGTGTCCAGCACCTACCCCAAATTAATGTAGACTGGAGTGGGAACAGTAAATTATATTTAAATAGTGTCCAGCACCTACCCCAAATTAATGTAGACTGGAGTGGGAATAGTAAATATATTTAATCAGTGTCCAGCACCTACCACAAATTAATGTAGACTTGAGTTGGAATAGTAAATTATATTTAATTAGTGTCCAGCACCTACCCCAAATTAATGTAGACTGGAGTTGGAATAGTAAATTATATTTAATTAGTGTCCAGCACCTACCCCAAATTAATGTAGACTGGAGTGGGAATAGTACATTTTATTTAATTAGTGTCCAGCACCTACTACAAATTAATGTAGACTGGAGTTGGAATAGTAAATTATATTTAATTAGTGTCCAGCACCTACCCCAAATTAATGTAGACTGGAGTGGGAATAGTAAATTATATTTAATTAGTGTCCAGCACCTACCCTAAATAATGTAGACTGGAGTTGGAATAGTAAATTATATTTAATTAGTGTCCAACACCTACCCCAAATTAATGTAGACTGGAGTTAGAATAGTAAATTATATTTAATTAGTGTCCAGCACCTATCACAAATTAATGTAGACTGGAGTTGGAATAGTAAATTATATTTAATTAGTGCCCAGCACCTACCCCAAATTAATGTAGACTGGAGTTGGAATAGTAAATTATATTTAATTAGTGTCCAGCATCTACCCCAAATTAATGTAGACTGGAGTGGGAATAGTAAATTATATTTAATTAGTGTCCAACATCTACCACAAATTAATGTAGATTGGAGTTGGAATAGTAAAATATATTTAATTAGTGTCCAGCACCTACCTTAAACTAATGTTGTTTGGAGTTGGAATAGTAAATTATATTTGATTAGTGTCCAGCACCTACCCCAAATTAATGTAGACTGAAGTGGGAATAGTAAATTATATTTAAATAGTGTCCAGCACCTACCCCAAATTAATGTAGACTGGAGTGGGAATAGTAAATTATATTTATTTAGTGTCCAGCACCTACCACAAATTAATGTAGAGTGGAGTGGGAATAGTAAATTATATTTAATTAGTGTCCAGCACCTACTACAAATTAATGTAGACTGGAGTTGGAGTAGTAAATTATATTTAATTAGTGTCCAGCACCTACCCCAAATTAATGTAGACTGGAGTGGGAATAGTAAATTATATTTAATTAGTGTCCAGCACCTACCCTAAATTAATGTAGACTGGAGTTGGAATAGTAAATTATATTTAATTAGTGTCCAATACCTACCCCAAATTAATGTAGACTCGAGTGGGAATAGTAAATTATATTTAATTAGTATCCAGCACCTACCACAAACTAATGTAGACTGGAGTTAGAATAGTAAATTATATTTAATTAGTGTCCAGCACCTACCCCAAATTAATGTACACTAGAGTGAGAATAGTAAATTATATTTAATTAGTGTCCTGCACCTACTCTAAATTTATGTAGAGTGGAGTGGGAATAGTAGATTATATGTAATTAGTGTCCAGCACCTACACCAAATTAATGTAGACTGGAGTTAGAATAGTAAATTATATTTAATTAGTGTCCAGCACCTACCACAAATTAATGTAGACTGGAGTTGGAATAGTAAATTATATTTATTAGTGTCCAGCACCTACCCTAAATTAATGTAGACTGGAGTTGGAATAGTAAATTATATTTAATTAGTGTCCAACACCTACCCCAAATTAATGTAGACTGGAGTTAGAATAGTAAATTATATTTAATTAGTGTCCAGCACCTACACCAAATTAATGTAGACTGGAGTTAGAATAGTAAATTATATTTAATTAGTGTCCAGCACCTACCACAAATTAATGTAGACTGGAGTTGGAATAGTAAATTATATTTATTAGTGTCCAGCACCTACTCTAAATTAATGTAGACTGGTGTTGGAATAGTAAATTATATTTAATTAGTGTCCAGCACCTACCCCAAATTAATGTAGACTGGAGTGGGAATAGTACATTTTATTTAATTAGTGTCCAGCACCTACTACAAATTAATGTAGACTGGAGTTGGAATAGTAAATTATATTTAATTAGTGTCCAACACCTACCCCAAATTAATGTAGACTGGAGTTAGAATAGTAAATTATATTTAATTAGTGTCCAGCACCTACCACAAATTAATGTAGACTGGAGTTGGAATAGTAAATTATATTTAATTAGTGTCCAGCACCTACCCCAAATTAATGTAGACTGGAGTTGGAATAGTAAATTATATTTAATTAGTGTCCAGCACCTACCCCAAATTAATGTAGACTGGAGTGGGAATAGTAAATTATATTTAATTAGTGTCCAACATCTACCACAAATTAATGTAGATTGGAGTTGGAATAGTAAAATATATTTAATTAGTGTCCAGCACCTACCTTAAACTAATGTTGTTTGGAGTTGGAATAGTAAATTATATTTAATTAGTGTCCAGCACCTACCCCAAATTAATGTAGACTGAAGTGGGAATAGTAAATTATATTTAAATAGTGTCCAGCACCTACCCCAAATTAATGTAGACTGGAGTTGGAATAGTAAATTATATTTAATTAGTGTCCAGCACCTACCTTAAATTAATGTTGTTTGGAGTTGGAATAGTAAATTATATTTAATGAGTGTCCAGCACCTACCCCAATTTAATGTAGACTTGAGTGGGAATAGTAAATTATATTTAATTAGTGTCCAGCACCTACCCTAAATTAATGTAGACTGGAGTGGGAATAGTAAATTATGTTTAATTAGTGTCCAGCACCTACCCCAAATTAATGTAGACTGGAGTGGGAATAGTAAATTATATTTAAATAGTGTCCAGCACCTACCCCAAATTAATGTAGACTGGAGTGGGAATAGTAAATATATTTAATCAGTGTCCAGCACCTACCACAAATTAATGTAGACTTGAGTTGGAATAGTAAATTATATTTAATTAGTGTCCAGCACCTACCCCAAATTAATGTAGACTGGAGTTGGAATAGTAAATTATATTTAATTAGTGTCCAGCACCTACCCCAAATTAATGTAGACTGGAGTGGGAATAGTACATTTTATTTAATTAGTGTCCAGCACCTACTACAAATTAATGTAGACTGGAGTTGGAATAGTAAATTATATTTAATTAGTGTCCAGCACCTACCCCAAATTAATGTAGACTGGAGTGGGAATAGTAAATTATATTTAATTAGTGTCCAGCACCTACCCTAAATAATGTAGACTGGAGTTGGAATAGTAAATTATATTTAATTAGTGTCCAACACCTACCCCAAATTAATGTAGACTGGAGTTAGAATAGTAAATTATATTTAATTAGTGTCCAGCACCTATCACAAATTAATGTAGACTGGAGTTGGAATAGTAAATTATATTTAATTAGTGCCCAGCACCTACCCCAAATTAATGTAGACTGGAGTTGGAATAGTAAATTATATTTAATTAGTGTCCAGCATCTACCCCAAATTAATGTAGACTGGAGTGGGAATAGTAAATTATATTTAATTAGTGTCCAACATCTACCACAAATTAATGTAGATTGGAGTTGGAATAGTAAAATATATTTAATTAGTGTCCAGCACCTACCTTAAACTAATGTTGTTTGGAGTTGGAATAGTAAATTATATTTAATTAGTGTCCAGCACCTACCCCAAATTAATGTAGACTGAAGTGGGAATAGTAAATTATATTTAAATAGTGTCCAGCACCTACCCCAAATTAATGTAGACTGGAGTTGGAATAGTAAATTATATTTAATTAGTGTCCAGCACCTACCTTAAATTAATGTTGTTTGGAGTTGGAATAGTAAATTATATTTAATGAGTGTCCAGCACCTACCCCAATTTAATGTAGACTTGAGTGGGAATAGTAAATTATATTTAATTAGTGTCCAGCACCTACCCTAAATTAATGTAGACTGGAGTGGGAATAGTAAATTATGTTTAATTAGTGTCCAGCACCTACCCCAAATTAATGTAGACTGGAGTGGGAACAGTAAATTATATTTAAATAGTGTCCAGCACCTACCCCAAATTAATGTAGACTGGAGTGGGAATAGTAAATATATTTAATCAGTGTCCAGCACCTACCACAAATTAATGTAGACTTGAGTTGGAATAGTAAATTATATTTAATTAGTGTCCAGCACCTACCCCAAATTAATGTAGACTGGAGTTGGAATAGTAAATTATATTTAATTAGTGTCCAGCACCTACCCCAAATTAATGTAGACTGGAGTGGGAATAGTACATTTTATTTAATTAGTGTCCAGCACCTACTACAAATTAATGTAGACTGGAGTTGGAATAGTAAATTATATTTAATTAGTGTCCAGCACCTACCCCAAATTAATGTAGACTGGAGTGGGAATAGTAAATTATATTTAATTAGTGTCCAGCACCTACCCTAAATAATGTAGACTGGAGTTGGAATAGTAAATTATATTTAATTAGTGTCCAACACCTACCCCAAATTAATGTAGACTGGAGTTAGAATAGTAAATTATATTTAATTAGTGTCCAGCACCTATCACAAATTAATGTAGACTGGAGTTGGAATAGTAAATTATATTTAATTAGTGCCCAGCACCTACCCCAAATTAATGTAGACTGGAGTTGGAATAGTAAATTATATTTAATTAGTGTCCAGCATCTACCCCAAATTAATGTAGACTGGAGTGGGAATAGTAAATTATATTTAATTAGTGTCCAACATCTACCACAAATTAATGTAGATTGGAGTTGGAATAGTAAAATATATTTAATTAGTGTCCAGCACCTACCTTAAACTAATGTTGTTTGGAGTTGGAATAGTAAATTATATTTGATTAGTGTCCAGCACCTACCCCAAATTAATGTAGACTGAAGTGGGAATAGTAAATTATATTTAAATAGTGTCCAGCACCTACCCCAAATTAATGTAGACTGGAGTGGGAATAGTAAATTATATTTATTTAGTGTCCAGCACCTACCACAAATTAATGTAGAGTGGAGTGGGAATAGTAAATTATATTTAATTAGTGTCCAGCACCTACTACAAATTAATGTAGACTGGAGTTGGAGTAGTAAATTATATTTAATTAGTGTCCAGCACCTACCCCAAATTAATGTAGACTGGAGTGGGAATAGTAAATTATATTTAATTAGTGTCCAGCACCTACCCTAAATTAATGTAGACTGGAGTTGGAATAGTAAATTATATTTAATTAGTGTCCAATACCTACCCCAAATTAATGTAGACTCGAGTGGGAATAGTAAATTATATTTAATTAGTATCCAGCACCTACCACAAACTAATGTAGACTGGAGTTAGAATAGTAAATTATATTTAATTAGTGTCCAGCACCTACCCCAAATTAATGTACACTAGAGTGAGAATAGTAAATTATATTTAATTAGTGTCCTGCACCTACTCTAAATTTATGTAGAGTGGAGTGGGAATAGTAGATTATATGTAATTAGTGTCCAGCACCTACACCAAATTAATGTAGACTGGAGTTAGAATAGTAAATTATATTTAATTAGTGTCCAGCACCTACCACAAATTAATGTAGACTGGAGTTGGAATAGTAAATTATATTTATTAGTGTCCAGCACCTACCCTAAATTAATGTAGACTGGAGTTGGAATAGTAAATTATATTTAATTAGTGTCCAACACCTACCCCAAATTAATGTAGACTGGAGTGGGAATAGTAAATTATATTTAATTAGTGTCCAGCAGCTACCCCAAATTAATGTAGACTGGAGTGGGAATAGTAAATTATATTTGATTAGTGTCCAGCACCTACCCCAAATTAATGTAGACTGGAGTGGGAATAGTAAATTATATTTAATTAGTGTCCAGCACCTACCCCAAATTAATGTAGACTGGAGTGGGAATAGTAAATATATTTAATCAGTGTCCAGCACCTACCACAAATTAATGTAGACTGGAGTGGGAATAGTAAATTATGTTTAATTAGTGTCCAGCACCTACCCCAAATTAATGTAGACTGGAGTGGGAACAGTAAATTATATTTAAATAGTGTCCAGCACCTACCCCAAATTAATGTAGACTGGAGTGGGAATAGTAAATATATTTAATCAGTGTCCAGCACCTACCACAAATTAATGTAGACTTGAGTTGGAATAGTAAATTATATTTAATTAGTGTCCAGCACCTACCCCAAATTAATGTAGACTGGAGTTGGAATAGTAAATTATATTTAATTAGTGTCCAGCACCTACCCCAAATTAATGTAGACTGGAGTGGGAATAGTACATTTTATTTAATTAGTGTCCAGCACCTACTACAAATTAATGTAGACTGGAGTTGGAATAGTAAATTATATTTAATTAGTGTCCAGCACCTACCCCAAATTAATGTAGACTGGAGTGGGAATAGTAAATTATATTTAATTAGTGTCCAGCACCTACCCTAAATAATGTAGACTGGAGTTGGAATAGTAAATTATATTTAATTAGTGTCCAACACCTACCCCAAATTAATGTAGACTGGAGTTAGAATAGTAAATTATATTTAATTAGTGTCCAGCACCTATCACAAATTAATGTAGACTGGAGTTGGAATAGTAAATTATATTTAATTAGTGCCCAGCACCTACCCCAAATTAATGTAGACTGGAGTTGGAATAGTAAATTATATTTAATTAGTGTCCAGCATCTACCCCAAATTAATGTAGACTGGAGTGGGAATAGTAAATTATATTTAATTAGTGTCCAACATCTACCACAAATTAATGTAGATTGGAGTTGGAATAGTAAAATATATTTAATTAGTGTCCAGCACCTACCTTAAACTAATGTTGTTTGGAGTTGGAATAGTAAATTATATTTGATTAGTGTCCAGCACCTACCCCAAATTAATGTAGACTGAAGTGGGAATAGTAAATTATATTGAAATAGTGTCCAGCACCTACCCCAAATTAATGTAGACTGGAGTGGGAATAGTAAATTATATTTATTTAGTGTCCAGCACCTACCACAAATTAATGTAGAGTGGAGTGGGAATAGTAAATTATATTTAATTAGTGTCCAGCACCTACTACAAATTAATGTAGACTGGAGTTGGAGTAGTAAATTATATTTAATTAGTGTCCAGCACCTACCCCAAATTAATGTAGACTGGAGTGAGAATAGTAAATTATATTTAATTAGTGTCCAGCACCTACCCTAAATTAATGTAGACTGGAGTTGGAATAGTAAATTATATTTAATTAGTGTCCAATACCTACCCCAAATTAATGTAGACTCGAGTGGGAATAGTAAATTATATTTAATTAGTATCCAGCACCTACCACAAACTAATGTAGACTGGAGTTAGAATAGTAAATTATATTTAATTAGTGTCCAGCACCTACCCCAAATTAATGTACACTAGAGTGAGAATAGTAAATTATATTTAATTAGTGTCCTGCACCTACTCTAAATTTATGTAGAGTGGAGTGGGAATAGTAGATTATATGTAATTAGTGTCCAGCACCTACACCAAATTAATGTAGACTGGAGTTAGAATAGTAAATTATATTTAATTAGTGTCCAGCACCTACCACAAATTAATGTAGACTGGAGTGGGAACAGTAAATTATATTTAATTAGTGTCCAGCAGCTACCCCAAATTAATGTAGACTGGAGTGGGAATAGTAAATTATATTTGATTAGTGTCCAGCACCTACCCCAAATTAATGTAGACTGGAGTGGGAATAGTAAATTATATTTAATTAGTGTCCAGCACCTACCCCAAATTAATGTAGACTGGAGTGGGAATAGTAAATATATTTAATCAGTGTCCAGCACCTACCACAAATTAATGTAGACTTGAGTTGGAATAGTAAATTATATTTAATTAGTGTCCAGCACCTACCCCAAATTAATGTAGACTGGAGTTGGAATAGTAAATTATATTTAATTAGTGTCCAGCACCTACCCCAAATTAATGTAGACTGGAGTGGGAATAGTACATTTTATTTAATTAGTGTCCAGCACCTACTACAAATTAATGTAGACTGGAGTTGGAATAGTAAATTATATTTAATTAGTGTCCAACACCTACCCCAAATTAATGTAGACTGGAGTTAGAATAGTAAATTATATTTAATTAGTGTCCAGCACCTACCACAAATTAATGTAGACTGGAGTTGGAATAGTAAATTATATTTAATTAGTGTCCAGCACCTACCCCAAATTAATGTAGACTGGAGTTGGAATAGTAAATTATATTTAATTAGTGTCCAGCACCTACCCCAAATTAATGTAGACTGGAGTGGGAATAGTAAATTATATTTAATTAGTGTCCAACATCTACCACAAATTAATGTAGATTGGAGTTGGAATAGTAAAATATATTTAATTAGTGTCCAGCACCTACCTTAAACTAATGTTGTTTGGAGTTGGAATAGTAAATTATATTTAATTAGTGTCCAGCACCTACCCCAAATTAATGTAGACTGAAGTGGGAATAGTAAATTATATTTAAATAGTGTCCAGCACCTACCCCAAATTAATGTAGACTGGAGTTGGAATAGTAAATTATATTTAATTAGTGTCCAGCACCTACCTTAAATTAATGTTGTTTGGAGTTGGAATAGTAAATTATATTTAATGAGTGTCCAGCACCTACCCCAATTTAATGTAGACTTGAGTGGGAATAGTAAATTATATTTAATTAGTGTCCAGCACCTACCCTAAATTAATGTAGACTGGAGTGGGAATAGTAAATTATGTTTAATTAGTGTCCAGCACCTACCCCAAATTAATGTAGACTGGAATGGGAATAGTAAATTATATTTAAATAGTGTCCAGCACCTACCCCAAATTAATGTAGACTGGAGTGGGAATAGTAAATATATTTAATCAGTGTCCAGCACCTACCACAAATTAATGTAGACTTGAGTTGGAATAGTAAATTATATTTAATTAGTGTCCAGCACCTACCCCAAATTAATGTAGACTGGAGTTGGAATAGTAAATTATATTTAATTAGTGTCCAGCACCTACCCCAAATTAATGTAGACTGGAGTGGGAATAGTACATTTTATTTAATTAGTGTCCAGCACCTACTACAAATTAATGTAGACTGGAGTTGGAATAGTAAATTATATTTAATTAGTGTCCAGCACCTACCCCAAATTAATGTAGACTGGAGTGGGAATAGTAAATTATATTTAATTAGTGTCCAGCACCTACCCTAAATAATGTAGACTGGAGTTGGAATAGTAAATTATATTTAATTAGTGTCCAACACCTACCCCAAATTAATGTAGACTGGAGTTAGAATAGTAAATTATATTTAATTAGTGTCCAGCACCTATCACAAATTAATGTAGACTGGAGTTGGAATAGTAAATTATATTTAATTAGTGCCCAGCACCTACCCCAAATTAATGTAGACTGGAGTTGGAATAGTAAATTATATTTAATTAGTGTCCAGCATCTACCCCAAATTAATGTAGACTGGAGTGGGAATAGTAAATTATATTTAATTAGTGTCCAACATCTACCACAAATTAATGTAGATTGGAGTTGGAATAGTAAAATATATTTAATTAGTGTCCAGCACCTACCTTAAACTAATGTTGTTTGGAGTTGGAATAGTAAATTATATTTAATTAGTGTCCAGCACCTACCCCAAATTAATGTAGACTGAAGTGGGAATAGTAAATTATATTTAAATAGTGTCCAGCACCTACCCCAAATTAATGTAGACTGGAGTTGGAATAGTAAATTATATTTAATTAGTGTCCAGCACCTACCTTAAATTAATGTTATTTGGAGTTGGAATAGTAAATTATATTTAATGAGTGTCCAGCACCTACCCCAATTTAATGTAGACTTGAGTGGGAATAGTAAATTATATTTAATTAGTGTCCAGCACCTACCCTAAATTAATGTAGACTGGAGTGGGAATAGTAAATTATGTTTAATTAGTGTCCAGCACCTACCCTAAATTAATGTAGACTGGAGTGGGAATAGTAAATTATCTTTAATTAGTGTCCAGCACCTACCCCAAATTAATGTACATTGAAGTGGGAATAGTAAATTAAATAAAAATAGTGTCCAGCACCTACTCTAAATTAATGTAGATTGGAGTGGGAATAGTAAATTAAGTTTAATTAGTGTGCAGCACTTACCTCAAATTAATGTTGATTGGAGTGGAAATAGTAAATCAGTGTATAATGAAATGTGAATTAAAAAATAATAATGTCAAATAAAATAATCAATATACTTTGTGTGTTGTTTAAAAAGTAACATATGTTATTAAAATCTCGCAAAAAATATAAAACATTGGTATGACATTTGTTTTTAAACAAACATATTTATTTATATATTTGTACAAAAAAGAAATTTTTAATGTGACATTTCAATAACATTTAGAAAAATGTTATGTTTCATAGAAAATATTTTGATTACACATAAGTAATGTTATAACTAAATAAAAGACATTGTTACAAAAATTATACAATGTATGTATTGAAAAACATATTGTTTGTATATAAAAAAGTTCTAATAACATTAATATACAAATATTAATATTACATTTTTAAAGAAACATTTCAAATGAAGAAAATATAATATTACAGGTTTTTTATGTATATTTTGAAAAAAAAAATTGTCACATTTTTAACACTTATTTTCAGTTTTATAAATTATAATAATAAATATTATATATTGTATAATATTTATTTTTATAATTTTACAAATTGTGTACATTTTTGTAAGTATTCTAATACATTGTTGTTGATCCAAACGGAGCTACAGGAAGCTCTCGGACATTGGGACCAGCCCTGTTCAGCCTTGTGACAGGCTTTGCTGCTGTTGCCGCTCCTCGCCGCACCCGCTTCGCGGGTGCTGCTTCGCGGGTGCTGCTTCGCGGCATTTTGACTCTGGGAGCCGCCTAAAGAAGAAGCCTGTGACCCCGGCGGGGAAGTCCAACTGCTACAGGGGTGTTGCGCTGCAGGGACTCGCTCTACCAGGAGTCCCTGCGTGACCCGGATCACCAGCTCGGCGCCCCCTGTTAGACCCGCCCCCAGCCGGCAAGCAACTCAAAAGTGCTTTCTCCAGGTGATTCCTTGGGATCCAAACGGAGCTACAGGAAGCTCTCGGACATTGGGACCAGCCCTGTTCAGCCTTGTGACAGGCTTTGCTGCTGTTGCCGCTCCTCGCCGCACCCGCTTCGCGGGTGCCGCTGCGCGGCATTTTGACTCTGGAAACCGCCTAAAGAAGAAGCCTTTGACCCCGGCGGGGAAGTCCAACTGCTACATGGGTTTTGCGCTGCAGGGACTCGCTCTACCAGGAGTCCCTGCATGACCCGGCTCACCTACTCGGCGCCCCCTGTTAGCCCCGCCCCCAGCTGCCATACATAGTATAAATCTGGGCCAGACTCCCGCAGCGCGGTCGCCCGCGGTCGAGCGCCGGGAGAAGCCCGGGACAAGGGCGGGCCATCTGTGGCCATCAGGGGCCAGAAGAGGCCAGGCCGGGCCACCCCTCTTGGCTGGAGGATAAAAAGTTCAAAATGGCTACAGGTACGCGTTCTAATAAATCCTGCAAAGGCGGAGGGGACCAAGTGACCGGCACCATGGACCAATTTATTACTCGGGCCTTCTCCATCGTGGAAAAGGAGATCGCCTTGACTGAGCGCAGACTTTCGAGGGAATCATCCCGTCTTGCAGATAAGCGCTCATCCATGGGAAGCTTGGCCCTGGTTCCTTCCCCAAGCCACGCCCCAAGTTCCCTACTGACTGTGGCCCCATCTCCTGATATAGATGAACGTGTTATCAGGATTAGGGCGAGTCTTGATAGGCTCTCCATGACCTCACATAGTAGGGTCACACCTCCCACTCCTGACCCTCTGGCATCTAGTGCTGTGCATATTGTCCCTTCCTCCATTTTCTCTGTAGATGCTTCACCGACGCCAGAGGAAATTGCGCTGGATGGCACATGGCCTGTTCCCTCAGCCATGGGTGAGGCCCATTCTGGGAACGCGCCATCTGCCATTCCACGCAAAAGGAAGCGGCCAATCAGCTCGCGCAGGGGAATGGTATCAAAACCATATAATAAGTTCAGAAGAAAAAATGCATCTAGGGGGGGCCTTAATAAGATTGGTACTTGTCAGGGGAAAGACTATTTAATGAGTGCTGCAAATAAAGGGCTGTTCAGTACCCAACAGCCCTTTGTGTTTGGAACCTCCCACAAGCCAGCCCAGGAAGCTGCTCCGGGCGATCCCTCCTTACTTCTTAACATAGAGTGCCTAATGAAGTCAATGGTCTTGCCATTAATTGACAAACTTGAGGGGTTATCAAAACGTGTTGACTCATTAGAACAAAACATGTTGGATAACTTCTTCTCTGTCAAATCACTGATAAAACTGCACTCAAAACTTCGAGTTGAGGATAAGTCTGCGTAAGAATCTAGTGCTCCTCCTCAGGGGTCCACCCCTTCCACTTCATCCCCAGCTGCTAACTCGGCAGGTGTGCGGGAACGTATTGTTACAGCTGCAACAATTCATTCACAACCAAATGCCAAGAGATCCCCTACTAGATCCTCCCAACAGGCCCCAAAAGCCAAAAATCCCCCTAAACCCAGCACTTCAAAAACCCCTAGTAGCATTCCCACTGATAATAGCGCCCTTGTAGCTAGTCCTAGAGTAGCTAGTATATCATCCTCCACTAAGCAGGTACCTGCTCCACCCCCTCTAACACAAGCACGAGCAAGAAAAGACAAGCAGGCCCCTCACGCCAGCCTTCCGCCTGGGTGCCAGCCTTTCGTTGTGATCCTAACTGGGGTTCCTGTCCTTAAGCCAGGGACACATGAGTCCTTCTCTGACCTCAAAAACAAAACCATCTTCTGGCTTGGGGAAAACAGGCCTCTACCAGGCTATATAGATGGGAGGATTACTCATGTCAGACGAGTAGGGTGGGTTGGTAACAGACACAAAAATCTTAGAGGAGATTGTGTACTGGTTAACTTCAATGACCCAAGAGCAGCAGGCATTATTTGTAGCCAGACTTCTAATAGTGACCCGCATGGCATTCAGACTAGGGACTTGGGATACTTTTATCGCCCTTTGCCATCTCCCTGGCCAAACCAGTCGTTCTATGGTGAGGGCAGTGGTGCTTGGTACCCTCGCCATGAAACTCTTGATGCAAATGCCATGGCTCGGAATTTCTCCCAAGTACAAGGCTCCCATGGTTGGGGTCGTTGACTTAGTGGGCAGGATTCACTGTTAGCAACCCCTTTATTTAGCAGTAGGCTCACATTGGATAGGTGTTCTGGGGAACTGCGCGATCTTTCCCCTCCTAGTCTTCCAATCCCGATTACCCCTAATACTGCTCCCTTGCCAAATTTCTCCGATCCAGATGGGCGGAGCTGCGTGCAGACCCCCGAGAGAGACTTGGGGCCATCCAACGATATTCCGGGTCCTGTACCTGATACCTGTCGTTCTGGATTGCCTGCATTGAATACCTTGGTTGCTCAGGATACTCTCTATCCTATTCTGAAAGTAGTCAGTTGGAATGTTGCGGGGCTTAGTCGCAACTTAGATTTGCCTGTCTGGAATTCTTTCATTGAGCCATACAGAATTTGTGCCTTCCAAGAAACTTGGTGTTTAGAGCCACGCCATAGAGTAGGCTTCACATCTTTTTTTGTTCCTGCTTGTCCTCCTGTAGCAGGTAAAGGCAGGCCCTCGGGTGGGTTGCTCATGTGGGTTGATGTGTCCCTTGGTCTTCGGGTGAAGCAGCATACCCTCAAAATCCCGGATTTGCAGAGGCTTTCCGTGAGGAGCCCCGTGAGAGGCTCCTCACTGGAAATTTTTCACATCTACACCAGAGGGGTCACTGGGAGCTCAACTTCTCCGACCCTGTCGGAATTAGAGGCAGAATTGAGAGAGTGTCCAGTTAACTCACTCATCCTTTTGATGGGTGAATTCAACTGTACCTTCGAGCCACTATCGGCCGATGACATTCTGGACCTAAACGAAGAGGACTCAAGGAGAGGCATACCCTCTCTTAACTTGCCTCCGGTGAAAAGATGGTCACAGAGGGTTGTGCAATTGAACGCACTAACGCTGGAATTTGGGTTAAGGGCGACGAATGGAAGAACCACATCTGATACAAATGGGGCCCACACCTACAATAGGGTGGGACACACCTCTAGAATTGATTATATATTTCTTAATTTTAACCTTTGGGCCCATCTAGTTGACATGATAGTTGTTGCATCTACCGACAGCGACCACAACCCCCTCTCCCTATCCCTGACCCCCTTGTGGAGGTCTAATGGACCTACTGTAGCTGTACCATCAACAATCACCATAGGGGAAACCGGGGAAGTGGTACCAGCAAACTGCCTTAGACGCTTAAAATGGGATAAGGTGGTTATTGACCCCGAAAAGGTTAGCAGCATTGGGGGGATTATGGCCAATGCTATGCTGAAGTTAGAACATGGGAAACTGTGTCCAGAGGATATCTCTTCCCTAAGGTCCATAGGGGATATGTTCACTGTAATGAGCAACCAGAGAAGGGCGCATGGGCAAGTTCGCGCAAAAAAGAAATTGGGCTGGTATTGTCCTGCATGCCGGACAGCTAAGAGAGCAGTCATTATGGCAGTCAAACGCGGGGACGGGGCCGAGGTCTCATCCAAGCGCAAACTCTATAAGGCTGCCCTAATTTCTGCAAAAAAGGACTGGGAGGACATCTTTTGGAATGAGTTAAAAGCAGCCAGTGGGGATAGGAATTCCAGAGGTTTCTGGAATCTCATTAGGGAGAAACACAGACCCATTGATACCCTCTTTAATTGTAACATTCCTGAGGCAGCCTGGTACAATCATTTCTCTAATTTGTACAATGTAGCAGCGGAGGAGGAGGGGGATTTTGCCCTCTCGCCAATCCACTTTGGCCCTTTACTTGGTGTGGGCGCTATCTTCACCCCAAAAGAAGTTGAGAATGTAGTGAATAGTCTTGTGCCACGAAAAGCTGCTGGACCTGACGGCTTGCCGGGGGACCTTCTCCGCATGAATCCCAAGGAGTGGGGAACTATGATTGCCTCCCTGCTCAATGCATCCGCTGAGGGCGCCGCCCTACCGGATTCCTGGATGGGCGCCAAGGTTGTTCCGATCTATAAAAAAGGTAGCCGGGACGACCCAGCCAACTACCGGCCTATTAGTCTAATTGACTCTTCCCAAAAAGTGGCTGGTAAGGTTGTACTGGGTCGGGTATTAGACTGGGTTGAAGATAACAATATTTTATCTGACTTTCAAGCCGGGTTAAGGGCAGGAACTGGAACAATCGAACAGTCTTTGCGACTACTCATGATATACTGGAAAGTTGTACTGTTGGGGAAAGGCAGCTTGTATCTAGCATTCATTGATCTCCGAACTGCTTTTGATCTTGTGCCCCGGAATCAATTGTGGAGGGTATTATTAGAATTGGGAATGCCCGAATATCTGTTGTCCCTGATTATGAGGCTCCACGAATCCAACTATGCGCAAGTGCGCTGGGGGACCCAGGGGCAAAAGACAGGTCGCATCGAGGTTAAAAGAGGAGTCGCCAGGGGTGTGTACTAGCCCCCACCCTTTTCTCACTCTATGTAAACGGGGTAGTCGATCACCTTTTGTCATCTCCGGCTGACGCTCCCCGTTTGGCAGGGCGGCTAGTACCCACACTCTTATTTGCGGACGACACCCTGTTACTCTCGAAATCTCCTGTGGGTCTCCAGCGCCTGTTAACTAGCTTTGAGCAATTCTGTGCATCCAGGGGTCTCAAGATCAACACAGATAAAACTAAATACCTCATCTTGAACCCCCCCCCAAAAAAAAACTTGGTCCACCTTCCTTGCTGGGCACTGTCCCCTTAGAGAGAACGAGGGAGTTTGACTACTTGGGTATTCGACTTGTGGACACAATGAGCTGGGACAGTCATCTGAATAAAATGCTCCTGAGCCACAAAAGGGTAACGGGGGCTTTGTTGAAGGAGCAGAGAGCCTCGTCAATGAAGCCAATAGCGACGGTGCTTGAGATCTACAATGCCAGAGGCGTCAGCGATGCGCTTTATGGTGCGGAGCTCTGGGGTGCATTGAATATGAGTCAGCTGACCATCTCTGAAAACACTTTTCTCAGAAACCTCATGTGTCTCCAAGCTTCCATTCCTATCATTCCCCTCCAATTGGACATGGGTTGTCGTTCTATAGAAGATCACGCGAGGCTCCGCCCCCTCCTCCTATGGGCTCGCATTTGGAGGGTGAAGGAACTTAGTAGCTATGCGGAGGGCTTGCGAGAAATCCTGGATTCCCCAAGTTGGGCGAAAGTGAAATGACTTAGAGACATTAAAGCTCTATTGTTGAACTTAGGGCCGGGAGAGGCTTGGCACCAGCGGACTGCCCCTCCCAAGATAGCACTCAAAAAACTCTATTGGTCCTGGATTACGGCCAAAAGGAACACCAACACCAACTTGTGTAGATCATCCAGGTCTTTTTTTGTTGATTAAAGATGTCCCACTGCGCGAGATCTACTTGGACATTATCACAACCCCTTGGGACAGAGCCCTCTTTTTTAAATTTAGAACTGGCATGCTCCCGGTAAGGGAGTTCACTTCCCGGTGGAAACCACCACACCAAACTGTTTCCTCTTGTCCCTTTTGCCCCACCAGGCCTGAATCCATTCCTCATCTGCTCTTCGAATGCCCTGCCTACAAGACACCTCGTGGACGCTGGATTAAACCCGTGTGCCTGGTTTTGGGCACTAGGCAGTGTTGTGTTGCCCTAAGAATTCTACAGACGGACACTCGTTCGATATATGTATGTGCCATAGCCAAATTTTTAGGCTGGGCTTGGCGCATAAGGTCAAACTGGCTTCGCCAAATTGTTTAATTAAGGTCTGTATACACAGACCTTCTTAGTTAATTTATTATCCCACCGTACTGCAGTTAGGATTGTGCTATTTATGTATACTGTGGGTTTCTTAACTCTTTATATGTGGGGGATGGTTCTTTTTTTAACAATGTTTTTTTAACAATGTTTTTACTCTGTATGCTTTTTAAGATATTTTGTATATCGAAATAAAGCCTCTTTGACTGACTGACTGAATAGAAATTATAAAAAAAATAATTTTTCATTGTACTCATTTCTTTATATAAGTACGTCATTATTTGTTGATTTTACATAATAACTTTGTGATTTCTATCATTTTATGTAGTTTTGGGTCTTTTATTTTGTAACCGCTTTAGGTCGTTTTGTGTCATGTGGGAGAAGTACAGCTCGCGGTTGGGAATCACTTCACGTCTCTGAAGGTAAGGTCTGTTTTACATGTTTTAAGTGTGTTTTTATTAATTTTGAGAGAGGTATGCTAGTATTTAGTGTTGTTAGTAGTAAGTTTGTTATATTAGCTATTATGATAAGTTGGATTTGCGGATGTTGATTTTACGTAATTTTTAGTGTTAGATCCGCTTGTGTGTGGACTTACTGTTTCGATATTTAAATGTAATAATAGAAGTATTATGTTAGTATTATTTTTGGTAGGACTTCATGTGTTATTTGATGTGGGTGGGAATGTTTGTTTTATGTTTATCTCTTGCAGGAGTTCGTGATGTCGGAAGGAAGCGTTTTTTTTAAGAAGTGTTTGTTAGTTTTATTAGCTAATGGTGTTTAGACATTTTTCGGGTTTTGTATGGTATTTCGAACGACCTTCGTGGAATGGATTTATCTGTTTTTGGAAATTTGCATTTTTTCATTTTTTTTTGATAACTTTTTTTTTAACTGGATTGTTTTGGCGGAAATGGATTCTACAGCATTTGGAATATGTTTGGTAAGTCATTTCCTTTTTTACTTATTGTGGGTGGGTAATGTTATTATGATTATTGTTTTATTGTATTTATTTCAAAGATTATTAATGTGTGTATATATATTTATTATAACAATATATATTGCATACATTAATTATTTTGGAAATAAAATGTATGATTGTTATTGTATTGTAATTTTTGATATTTAAAAAGGAATTGGTTATGGCTTACATTGCTTTACAGTAGTGTTTTGGCTATTATATTGAGGCATTCTATGCCTCTTGTGCTAGGGTACAGCTTTACTTGCTGCTCTAGGTATTTCTGCATTTGTTTTGTTTGTTTGGATGTTTTTGGAGTTAGTTCAGTAATGGATTGCTCCATTCTGAATTCCTGATAGCTTTGTTCTTTCTGGAGGCATTTGATAAATGTTTCTAATGTTGGCTTAGTTCTGCCTGTTGATTGGAGGAAGGCATTGTGCCAACCTTCAATGGTGTTGTTAGTTTTTGCTTCACCATTTAAGGTGCTTCTGTAAATGTTCCACCAGGGTATTAAGAATTTTGGATTCCTCCTGTGGCCAGATCTATGGAGTCTACCTATCCAAGTATCCTCAAAGTAATCTAACAGAGGATTTAGTTTTTCTTCGTTTTCTTTGTAAAATGGGCTGTCTATCAAAAGGTTGTAGTGTTCGGATACATCTGTTTCAGGAACGTAAGCTAGTGCTATCAGTTTTTTTATTTGCTATGCAAAAGATGAGCTTGTTGCATATTCTATGCTTAGTGTTGTTTTTTGTAAATGCCTCCAAAGACACTGATTAAAATGATATTAGCAGCCTTGGATACAGGTATGGGGGTGTATTTTTAAAATACTTGAGAGCATTCCTTGTTCAAAATCCAGTATTATTTTTACAGGGGAATAGTCATTTGTTTTTTGTTTGATTATGTTTAATAACTCCATATATGTGGCATTGATTTTATTTGGAAGCAGTGCATACAACAGAGGTATATTACAGTTTTGACATAAGCCATGTATTGTGTAAAGTTGGTAGAAAGGTCTGGGACAGATGTTAAAAATACCTCCATCATCCAATAATGCCATTGTTGGAGTTTTATTAGGTTTAAGGCTGTACCAAAGATTATCAGTCTTTTCTCGTTGTTTTCATTGTCGTAAATTATAAAAGGTCTTTTGTTTAAAGTTATAGTTTGGTCAGAAGTCAAAATTATATCGCTATATGTTTGAGAAGGTGGAGTGGTAGTGGTAGTAGTTTTTTTGGTACGTGATATAGTTCTTTTGAGAGAAATTAAATTAGGCATTTGGGTAGTGGCTGTTTTAGGGATTTGGGGTATTTGTTCTTTTAAGATTAGGCTTGTCGGTTTTTGGGAACCTGTGCTTGCTTCTTTTATGTTTTCTAATGCTGTTCTAACCTCTATCTCTGTTACATTTGGTGGGTGGTTTGTTCCCTAGTGTTAAGGACAGTTGCTTCTCTAGTAGTTGCTCTTCCATAGCATTTGTTGGAGTAATATTTGCAACATGTCCAATTCACTTTCATTCCAAATTGTTTCTCTTGGATATAAGTGTAACCCATATAGCAGAGTAATAGTTTCCCTTTTTGGCTGGTAACAAATTCTGCTCCTTCTGCCATTTTGTTCTTTGTTAATCTATCAGAAATATATGTTATCGTTATTTTAATTATAGTTATTAGTATTTAAATGAGTAATTATAATTATTTATATTGTGCATGCTTACCTTTGGTAGAATTGTAGTCTGTGATTTTGATGATCTTTATTCTTGTAGTTGTGGTCTGTGTTATCTGATTTTTCTTTATCTGGTGAAGCAAAAATAATTATTTGTGTTAATAGTTCAGTTACTTATTTTTGGGTTGCTTCTACATGTTTAGCTATGGGCTTTAGCTTATACTTATTTTAGCTTGTAGACAAATATTTGGATATACTTACTTTGCTATTTGTATCTTTGTTTGTTGATATCAGTTCTTTGGAGTTTGTTGGTAGAGTATGTAGTAGTGGTGCCTGAAACAAAATAAAATATGCATTAGGTATCAAATAATGTTCGTAATTTTTATGTTTTTGGCAGTTAGTTTTAGTCAAATTTTTTTATTGACTTACTTTTTATTGATTGCAGTTTATGTAGATTTTTAATGTTCTTGTAGGTGTAGTCGATTGTAGCCAATTTTCAGTTGAGTCCTGTATCTTCTTTGGTTTCTTTGTCTGTAAAAAAAAAAGATTTACTTATGTTCAATGTTTAGAAAACCTTTTTATGTTGTAGTCATGTTTAATGCTTTAAGTTTAATGCTTAACTTATTAAAAGTAGTTAGACAAATATAGGAACATGTTTACTGAAATGAAGTATAATGATAGTCATGAGGTAGATCCAAGTAGAGATTTATTATGTAGTTACAGGATCAAGGATGTTGGTTACAGGATCAATTCAAGATGGTACAAAGTTAATCCAAGCTAGTACATGGCCCCACCAGGAGCTGATCTTCATAGCTCACCCACTCATTCCAACTGTCACTCCTCCAGTCCACAAGGCATACCAACATTCCACGCTGACATCATGCACTCCAAGGTTCCATACACACAGACACATGCACACTAGCTAAGCTGCTGTAAATGTAGTTACAACACTTACTTTGTAACTTTTTTCTTACTTTGCTTTGTGTATATTTTCAGTTCTGTAGTGGTGTAGTTTTCTGAATTGGTAGGAGATAGAACATAAAACATACGTATGAGTAATTTATCCTTGTTATTGAATTTTTTAATTTAGCATTTACTTAACTAAAGGTCATTGTAATTACTTACTTGTAATTCTCTGATTTGTAGGTTGAATCTTGCTTTTCTTGTAGGTTTTGTCGAATGTATCCAATGTCTTCTCTCCTGTCTTTGATTTTCGTCAGGCAGTTTGTTTGTTGGATTTCGTTGTTTATATAGTGTTTTGGAGTTCGTCATTAGATTGTTATTGGTTACTTTATGTTACTAGTGTTTTTATTGGTTGGTTTGTATTTTTGAAAAGCAGTTAGTGTAATTATTTACCAAATAAGGTTAATGCTAATTAATGTGTTGCTTACATGTTTTTATCTAATATGTGTACTAATAATTTTATACATTTAGATTTTTTTTAATTTTAATTGTGAAATTATTTATATTTATATGTGGTAGTGAAATGTTGATTTTAGTGTTTATAATAGAATTTTAATGTTAAAAAGTGTTATAGAAAATTACCAAAAAAGGACGATATTTCCAAAAATACGATATTTTTGTAGGCGATAATTGTAATCTCAATATTTTTGACTTAGTGTTTAAATATTGTATTATTCAATAATTAAAGTTTGCGATATATATGTTGTCGATATTAGTGATATCGATGTTTCTGTAGTGCGATATTTAAAATCTGATATTTGTGTATGTTTTTAAATAAGTATAGGATGTCGATATAATGGATGTCGATATATTAGAGCCGATATTTTTGTACTACGATGCTATGTCTATCGATATTATGTCATAGATTCGGTCAAGACGTGTGATCAGAGCGCCACGAAGACTAAACTAAGAGCTAAGATTGTATATATTTGTATTTGTTTTTCATTTTTATTTATTAGAGGGGTACTTGTAGTGTCATTTGAGTTTTCAATGGCAGAACCCTTTTGGCTCCTAATGGACTCTGTAGAACTGTGACATTATTAATAGAGCATAGTGAAGTGAATCCAGATTTAGAATGTTGAGATAGCGGTTACACGCAAACAAATAAAGACATGTTATAATAAGATCCATGCGTTGCTCAGTCATTAACAGGTAACATGCTTGAGATGACGCTACACCATTGTCCTTGGGGTTTGTAATTTGTTCCCTTCGAACATCTTGATTCTGTAGATATTGCCTTGGTGGGTGAAAACAGCCATTCTGGTTGCTCTTACTTTGGCAAAGAGAATAGGGGAATTTGGGGCTTTGATAACATCTTTCCCCACTTGTGTTTCTTTCCAAGATAAAGTGGCCCAGAGATTAGTCCCTAAATGTGGTGCAAAGGACCCTTCTTCCTTCCCTATGTCTCAAGAAGTGATATTGCCTGTTATGACAGAAAAGGATGCTCATGTTTCCTTAACAGTTGATGTTAAAAGAGAATTGTACGTCTATTTGGATTGTAAAAAGGATTTTAGAGTGTCAAAGTCTGTTTATTTCTCCTGGGTCAGGCACCAAGGGTCATGAAGTGTCCAACAAAACTACAAGTTGATTTGCCAAGCAATCAGTCAGGTTTACAAACCAGAGGGTGAAACTGTTCCCTTACGAGTTCAAGGTAGATTAAATAGAGCAGCGGCAGCTTCTTGGGGTTAAAGCTGCGCGAATGTCCATTCATGAATTCTATTGAGCGGCCACAGTCTTCGCGTCTTACGTTTATGAAGCACTACTGGCTATACTTGTCAGATGCAATCGGTTCATTTGGTTCAACAGTTTTTAAATCTGCAAAGTCATTATTGTTGTTCTATACCACGTTCAGTGATTCAACAATGATGTAATTGCTGTTCAAATAACGTTTTGAAGCATCATGGTTGTTGGTGTGTTTTTTCTGCTTGGTGCTTCCTCAGGACTAGGAAGAGGAGAACATAAGATGAGGTGGTAATGACTCAGTTAATTACCTGTGAACTTCATTACCCCAGTACATTGTCCTCCGCATCCCAGATTAAATCCCTCCTTACCACCCAGTCTACATCGCCACCCTTGTTTTATACTTGGCAATACAGGACAATGGGCTGGGTGGGAAGTGCTTCTGTACTATAGCCAATGTTAAGGGGAGACACATATAGCCAATAGCGTTACTTGTTTCTTAGGCGTGGTTATACCTCTGGTGGAGGTGGAATTGCCTCTTTCTTCATGACTGGGACGAGGAGGACAATGTATCGGGGTAATGAAGATTACTGGTATGTAACTGAGTCATTACCTCCCTTCCTCTGCCTTTACCTCACTCGCCACCACCGCCCTAACACCATTTATCCTCCCCCTATTACCGATCTCTCTGTCTTTACCACTCACCCAGCCTTCTCCTATCTCTTTCAACTTTCCCTTCCTCTATCCCTGTCCCCTCGCTCTCCTTCCTGCCTTCCTTTAGTCCTGTCTGCCTGCCTGATTGATAAAAACAGGCTAAAAGTTGAATATTTTCCAGTTACACGATTTTAAATGAATGATGGGTTTGTTTACTCCTAAAAGAGGCGAAGATGCTTTTGTTTTTTATGGCAAAATAGATAAATATGGGCAGGTTTCAAGGACAAACTTGTTGGCAGTTGTTTGCGTTGTTCTGTCTTCTACAACCTCCCTCTGAGTCATAACCACTCGACCCTATTGGCATTTCTGAGAGTAATTATTAAATGTTTACAAGAGAAAAGGGAAGTGTCTTTCTGTACACACTGCTTTTTGACGTACATGTATCGAGCAGACAGACACGGCACACAAAACAGCATGGATTAAATTTGAACACAGCAAAGCTTCCAGAAAATAAACAAGCTGTAGAAATCATGTTGTGTTTTGCCACATAATAGCTGGAGTGGAACTACGGGGTACAGATGTTTTTCCAAGGCATAAACTCAAAACAAAGAATTTCTCAGTATGAAGTTAATCTCGTGAGTTCCATTTTGTGAGGCAACAAGAGATCGGAACTGTGGCAGATGTAATACACATTTTAATGCGCACTATATGCAAGGTCAACAAGGGGTCCTGATTGCGCGCAGCTTGCAGCTACGGTTGTACAAAGGGTGGTCCTGGCTTCGGGAGCTTCCTCCACGGTGACCGCTGCCTCTGTGAATCACGAGTGGTTTTCGGAAGGAACCTGAAAAAGATGTCCGTTTAGTCGTAATTTTTCCGCTTCATTTCTGATGCGCAGCACACCACCTTGAAAAATACGATCTCCTCGCACATCTCATGGCCCCCTGGCCCCCTCTCCTCCTATGCCTCTCCCTCACAATCCTCCTCGCTGTCTTGCTTGATTTTTCTACCCCAAGTTTCCATAAAAGATTCGACCTTTTCTAGGACTACTCGATGCAGTTGTCAGGCACCATGATCCCCTAGCCACGTCACTGTCGGTTCGTGGCAGTTTCCAAAATACTTAGGGGCAGATTTACAAGCCCATTGCGCCTCATTTACGCCACCGTTGCATCACTTTTGTGACGCTGCGGGGCGCAAATCCTGCGCCATGGTGCAGGGTACTTACAACGTGACGCATCTGGGAGATGCGTCACGCTGTAAAGCCATGCGCCACATGTAGACATTCCTGAGCAGGGGTGGGGCGTTCCGGCGCAGGAACGCCTCCTAAAAGTGGCTGAGTGAAATCTACAAGATTACACTCAGTCACTTTTAGGCCCCTGCTGCGTCAAAACCCTGCGCCTGTCTGAAGCAGGCGAAAGGATTGACGCAGCATTAACTTAATAGGGCCCCCCAGAGCATTGCTAGAGCTGCGTCGTGCTTGCGACGCAACTCCAGCAATGCGTCACTTTTACCACATAGATGCGTCACGCATCAGTGCCGTTTTTGCCCCATGGTGCGCCGCATTGTAAATGCGGCGCATCTATGATGGCAGAGCTGTGGGGCACAATAACTGGCGCATCCCTGCTGATATGCAGGAATGCGCCAGTTATTGTAAATATGCCTCTTAATATACTCTTTGCAATTCTTGCTCCTTAAGTAATGTTTAAAGCCACTGTGTTTCTGTCAGGATTTAATGCCTCAGATTAATCTACTCTAGTGCAGACATATTGGTCAAATGTCTATGCCCTCTCAAGTGTACACTATGCAATAATAACTCATGCACTTTTTTGTATAGCTCTCTTACATTTACAATTCATATGTTTTGTATTTTTTAGCAATATGGTATATGTTGATTTTCTCACACTCATCGTCCTGATTTTTTTCTGCTCTGTCTACAGCTCTCAGACACCCTCTATAAATCATCAAATAACAATGCTGCAGTCTGTTTAAGTGACTAGCAGCCAGATTCATGAAGCATTTTTGCGGGCGCAAACGGTGCGAATCGCAGAATTCGGCTGTTTGCGCCCGCAAAAACTGCATTAGAAATTCATCATTGGGTCATGTACTCGCAAATTGAGAAATCGCAAAAAATTGCGATTTTTCAAATTGCGATCACATTTAAGGAATCTCAATTTGAGATTCCTTAAATGATATTCATGACCCAATATAAAATTGCGAATTCGCTATTTTTGGACGCAATTTACCGCGAGGTCAAACCTCGCGGTAAATTGCGAAAACTCAGAAAAATGCATTTAAATGCATTTTTCAGAGTTGCATGTTACACACACATGTCCTTTGGACATGTGTGTGTGCAACACCTGTGTCACATTTCATTTGAGGGGTGCTACAGGGTGTCCTGTGGACACCCCTGGCACCTTTCAAATCGCAATCTTATTTGCCATTAGCAAATTGCTAATCGCAAATAAGGAAAACTCCCCATTCATTCCTATGGGCCTTTTGGCCCATAGGAATGAATGGCGAGTTATTCCTTATTTGCGATTAGCAATTTGCTAATCGCAAATAAGGAATCAGTAGGAATCGCATTTTATTATGCGATTCCTACATGAATGCCGTTTTGCGAGTCCTTAATAGCGAATCGCTATGATTCGCTATTAGGGGCTCGCAAAACGGCCCGTTGATGAATCAGGCGGTAGAACCTTTGGCGTGCAAATGATATTAAATTGAAACCGTGAAAAGGATTAACATTTATCGAGCATGCCTTTGGTTTTCGTATCACATAGTCTTGGGAAATCATAGGTTCTTGTGGTCTGTCAAAACCATGATTTGCTCATTTCAAGTTCAAAACAACTTTATTTCGATTCATAACGAATCATAAAAAGCACATAGGCAAAAATACATGATTAAGGGGTGCAGTTACATCGGGTTGCAGTCGCAGTTAAAAATAGAGCAGTTAAAATATTTACAAAATGTTTTTAAAAAAAAGCAGCAATTTTTCAGTAATTCCATAGGGTGTTGTCAAGACTATTAAATTATCTATTTCCAGAACGTTTTTTAATGCGGAAAGCAGCTACCAAGAAGTTAGCGACATTAAACATATTTAGTGGTGAGTCTAACTTTTTTAAGTAAAATAGGGCAGGCTTGATTTGGACGAACCCCTTGTTCTTAAGCAATGGGACAATATACTTTTTCCTGGGCAGATCATATATACCACAGAAGAACATAAAATGAGCAGTGTCCTGCAGAGAAAAACCGTCACATTTGCAGGCCGCTAAGTCCTCTGGCTTGGCCCATACCTTAGAGTCATTTAACAGAAAGTGAATCTGGTTAAGTCTTAGTTTGGTTAATAACCAGCGATGTAATGGAATAGACACTACTGTTAAATAAGGTTCAATGGCCGGTGTAGTTTTAGAAATATAGTGCTCCCTCACTGTGGTTTTCGCAAGCTCACAGCTCTCCCGCTCCATTTCTCTCACTTTTAAAAAAGTCGATTTGAACCATTCCAGGTCATTCTTAACGATGCCATCTGGTGTGTGGAAGAGATCTGGGCGGCCCAGGGAAGTTAGTGTTTTATTAATATATGCTAGCCACGGGATATTTTTCATATTGTCCAGAAGTAGGCAGTCTCTCATGATTGTGTGGTTCAGAGTTAAGTTGGAGTTCAGCCATGTTTTTAACCACATCAAGATAGGGGATTGTTTGATGATGTCACTGATGTACCCCTGGCCTAGTTCCATATGGACAGAGAAAGTGGCTGTTGATTGAGGTAATCCTAGAAGCATGCGAAAAAATCTGTTCTCTTCCATCTGTATTGCTTCTATGTTGTTCGAGTAACCCCAGATGGAAGCCCCGTACCTTACTACTGATATTGATTTCGCTCTGTAGAGTGCCAGCATTGCTTCCGTGGGCTTACCACCCAGACGTTTTGAGAAGCCGACTATGGCTGCTGCTGTTCTTTTCATGGCATTGGTTTTGACGGATATTTGGGGTGTCCACGTACCCTTATCGTCGTATACTACCCCCAGGTAGGTAAAAGTTCTCACTTTGGAAATAGAAGTGTTAGCACAGTAGAAAGTCTTCAAGTCCTTATTTTTTCTGCCGCCTACAGCCATAACATGGGACTTGTCTGAATTGATTTTTAAACCAAGGGAGGTCATAAAGGCATCGAAGGATGTCAATAGTCTTTGTAGCCCAAGGGGGGTACGTGCCACGAGCACCGCGTCATCCGCGTAAAGGAGGACCGGGGTGGACAGTCCGCCAAAACGCGGGACGTCGAGTGTTGCCAGCTCCAGTGTAGATTCAAGGTGGTTAATATAGAGTGTAAATAACATTGGGGCGAGAATACACCCCTGTCGCACCCCTCTGGTAGACTTGAATCCTGCTGTGCAGGCTCCTTCCTGCATCATCCTGATGGATGCTTCTAGGTCCCGATGGGCCTCAGCCAGAAAATGAACCAAGGTAGGGTCCATCCCCAGTTCCAAGAGGATGTCCCACAGCCTGGACCTATTCACTAGGTCGAAGGCTGTGGACAGGTCCATGAACCCTAGGTAGATTGATCCGCTGGCTGCCATAGTGTATTTGCCTAGGATCAGATGTAAGTTGAGGCACTGGTCCTCCGTCCCTCTTCCCTTTCGAAACCCGTATTGGGCATTTGATAAGATGTTATTGCTGCCAGCCCACTCGTCGATCCTTGCCAGTATCACTTTCCCTAGGATTTTGAAAGACGAGTCGATAAGTGAGATGGGGCGGTAGCACCTCGGGTCTCCCCTCTGGCCTTTCTTGAAGATTGGAATGATGGTGGCGTGTGACCAGGAAACAGGCAAGCTATGTTTCATGGCGGCATTGAAGACGTTGGTCAGGATGTTTGCCCAGAAAGAGACATTGGCCTTGAACATGTCGGCTGGAACGCCATCTGGGCCTGGCGCTTTCTTCCCTACTGTGTTGGTTATGGCCTTTTCAACTTCTTCCATGTTAAAGGAGAGTGCTGTCTTGGGGGAGTTAGATTTGAGGATAGTCGGTGTTTCGCATATTTGGTCACTCCCATAGATGATTTTGAAATGAGCTAACCAATCCTCCTCACTGATGTTGGCCTCTAGGATATCGTTAGCTTCTCCAGAAAACAGGGGATTGTTTATAATGGCCCAGAAGCTGGAACTGTCTCTTAAGGTGGCTTTTTCCATTAGTGAGGCCCAGGCATCCTTTTTGAGAGCTTCTTTGCGTTCATGAATGATGTTATAATATTCTTTTCTTAGTCTGGCAACTTCCCCTCTGTCCCTGTGTGATTTTTTTAATTCGTTCAGGAGGCAAGTGTGTGCTTTCGAGCAGGCTTTATTGAACCAGCCCTTGCTCATTTAAACAATGGCACCAATGACCAAAGGTCTCCTATGACAGGGAGCATGTGTCTGTCATAAATATTAGAATGCTTTTTAGTCCTTGATAAAGTACAGGGACAGAAGATCAAAGGGTGTAATGGTTCTGTGATCGGATCTCGCCTGGATACAATCCACCTTTAGCTTTGGCCGAAGCATTTGTTTCTACCATAAGTGCTAGACACATGCATGAAAAAAGATAACTACCGATGTAAAGCCTGTGGCTAATATTGAGAATGCCACTTCCAGTTCTGCAACTACATAAAAGACATGTTTATTTGTTTAAGTCACAAGGTGTAGGAGCCATGATGGAGGAAAAAGGGTAGATCTATCTAAAGAAGTGTGCAAATCCAGTGCATCATTGAAAATCCCTGACTATGTTCAGAATGGGCCACTGAGTAACAGCGTTTAAGTAATCTTCATTAACTGAATTCCGTGGGCAGAGGGGCTATAACCCCCAAAAGGTAATTCCTGAAATCTGAGTAGACATTGGCAAAGATTTACATTCAAGTGATGTTTACGTACCCTTTAAAACACATCTCAGATATGTTTATGATGTTCTTCATAGGTGAGTAAAAAATTAGATTATGATTCAGATATACCTCTACAAATTGGTCTAAAATGTTTCACATAATCTCATTTAAGAAGTGCTTGAAGGCAGCAAGGGCATTACATAGCCTCTCTAAACAAATGGGCCTAAGCGGATTGTAATTTGGAGCACTCTCTACTCAAATTAGCAGTTCCATGCACACAACAATCCGGTAAAAGTTGCTGGGAAATATTTGCTCAGGATTGAAGTGAGTTAAAATCTCCTCATTATCAAGATCTACTTCATGCAATAGAAATTTAGATTTCATCTCTAGCAGAGGCTAACAATATGTAGTTCAGCACTGCTGTGTCAAAGGTGGATGGTGCTATGTCCACTTTGAAATAGGTGTAGTATCAACACAATGGAGCACAGATTCAATGTGCCCTGGGCTTCTCATCATTGGTGCTCACCCCAAAGGCATGGTGCACCTAACCCTTGAAGTGGATGTGTTACTTAGTCATCAACCCACTCATTTTCCAAATTAATAGGAAGATGTCGAGGCCTATTGAGAACTGACCCTACTACCATATCTTAGTGTAACGGAGAAAAGATGGGATGTTGTTTCACATGCCACTTTGTGTGTCCTCTCTGTGGTAGTGATCCTATACCGGTTTGACCACAGTCTAGTCCACTTGTGACACAGGGCTTTTTTCTGATTGAGACATTACAGAGTCAAAAAGTGATGCTGAGATATTCATAATATTCATATTTGGTGCATAGGTGAATCTTCCATTCATCATATGCCAGTATTCCTGGTACCAAATGGTATGCGCCTTATAAATCCAAATCCGTGGACCATTTAGCTGTACATAAACAATCACTAAAGGAGGTTTGCTCTTTCTATGTGTACCACAAGATACAGCACACATAGAAAGAGCCAAAATGAGGAGAAATTAATAATTTCTCCTAGTTCCACCATTTTAGGGCCAGGCATTCCCTGGCCTTACTTATTGGCGCTGCCTCAGGCTTGTAAATTTGAGGCAACTTCAAAAAGTAATGTGTGTTGTGGTGGAAGGCCCACTGCAACACTCATTGCAAGCCCCTTTGCCACAGAGGACTGCAGAAGAAAGGGGCATATTTACAAGGTGGAGTTAAGCAACGTTAAGTGGTTTAGCTCCACCTTGTAAATATAGGAAATTGTACTACGCCACCGGAGCATCAAAAAAAAGTAAAGCAGGGACACACAGGATGTAATTGTCCTACTCCCTGCAAGTGAACAGGTGAATCGGTCACTCATAGGCCAGTAATTCTATAATAAATAGTTTGGCGGCACCTGGGTGGTAGCTGCTTTTAATTTCACATCACTCACCAATCATCTCACTTTTGTAGGGTATACTGTCACTTGCCCTACAGTGCTCTGTAGGCATATTGAATAAAAGATCTCAAAGAGGCCTCTCGCTGAACCCACCAGGCTTTGCAGCGCTGGCCTGGAGTCGGGTCCGGAGTCAAAACAGACCCACAAAGAACAGTACCTTGGAAAAAGCACCATGGCGCTGAACACTTCAACGTCATCCAGGTAGGTGGCACTGAAACTTTCCAGTCCAGCCAACACCTGGTTGACCAACCTCTGAAAGGTGGCAGGGGCATTCTTCATCCCTAAGGGCATAACCCGGAATTGGTAGTGCCCATCTGGTGTGGAGAATGCTGACCTCTCTTTTGCCCCATCATTTAAGGCGATCTGCCAGTATCCAGACATCAAATCAAACGTACTGAGGTACTGTGTAAATGTAAATGTAAATGTGGGTGTACTTGTAAAGCGCACTGTGACCCCAAGGAGTATCCTGGCGCTGAAGACCGCTGGGGAACCCGTCCTGGTTTTCCCTGTGAGATGGTCCCTTTCTGGGTATCTCCAAGGTGAAACCAGGCATCGCCTGCATCTGTGGGGGGCCGTTGTAGAGATGAGGCAAGCTTAATGCCCAGAGTTGCCGAGTGTGTTCCCTGGTTAGAGTAGGCACCGAGGCGAGAATTATCAAGTCCGTTTGACCCTGGTCGACGACCCTGCCGCGTCGGGAATTGAGCCCTGGTCCTGGGCCGTTGTCTCTGCTTACGGGTCTGCCGCCTCTAACCAGTGAGCCACACCACTCCACTGGCGTGGTCAGAGCTTACATCTGTGCAGCCCCTAGCCGATCAATGAGCCAATCTTCTCTGGGGAGAGGTTGCGCGTCAGTCTTGATGACTGAATTGAGTCCTCGGTAGTCCACACAGAACCGGAGTTCGGGTGTGGCACCAGGTGCAGCAGCCTTTGGGGTCAAGACCACTGGGCTGGCCTAAGGGCTGTTAGAGGATTCAATCACCCCTAAGGCAAACATCTTGGAGACCTCCTCCATGATGTAAGCTCTGACCCTGTCAGTCACTCTGTAAGCCTTGGCTTAACAGGAGGACTATCCCCAGGGTCTACATCATGGATGCATCACTCAGAGACACCAGGAACCAGGGAGAACAAATCAGAGAATTGTCCCAACAGTTGGTGACAATCATTCTGCTGCTCAGGGGTCACGGTGGAAGAGAGGATTACTCCATCCACTGACGCATATTTCTCTGTTGCAGATAGGAGGTCAGGAAGAGGCTCAGTCTCCTTCTCCATTCCAACATCTGTCACTAGGAGCATGCCCACTTCAGAGCTTTCTAAGTGGGGCTTCAGGCGGTAGACTTAATATCAGACACAAATGAGAAAAATACACAATACTGTAATCAGGAATAATACCTCAAGATGGTAGAATTAGCTTAAAAATAGTTTAGTTACTTAAAAGTAGTTTTTAGCAACAGATAACCCCAACTGGAGTTATCATGAATTCGAGGTCAAAGAATCCCAAAGTACGGCGCCAACCCCACGAGGTGCGCGGCATCGGGCTCGGAGTCAAAACAGACCCACAAAGAATAATACCTTGGAAAAAGCGAAAACAAAGACAGCTTGCGGCATCAGGGAGATGCGTCGTCAATGACGTTGTGCGGCGTCGGTTCCTTGCTTCGGGGAGGCGATGCGTCGGTTCCTTAGCGGAGAGGAGGTGACGTCACAATGGTGCCAAAACCATGTTTACGATGTAATGATGTCGATGGAATCTTGACCACCCATGTCGAGGATCGGCTCCACGATGATGTCCGCTTCGGAGTCGATGCGGCACAGCAGCAGGCGTCGGGCCTATGTCGCAAAGTTGGAGCAGCGCTCACGGATTATGGCAGGTTACGATGTCGCTCGCTGGCGTCGATGTGGCATGGCGGCCGGCGTCGGGTCAATGTTGTAAGTGGGAGCAGCGCTCACAGCTCCAATGCAGATCACGGAGTCGCTCGTCGACGTCGGTGTTTCAATTTCCTTCTGCAGCAGCCAGAACAGCAAGTTCCAGATGCAGGCAAGCAGAAGAGGTGAAGTCTTTGTATCCCTTAGACTTCAGACACGAGGCAAGCTCAAATTCAAGCCCTTAAAGATTTTCTGCAAGATGATGATAGTTTCAATAAAAAGTATTTTCTCCTTTCCTTGGCAATAAACAAACCACTGCAGGCCAACCGCAGCAAACAACACACTGGCATAGGGGTAGTCAAAAACTCCTGCAGTACTCTGGTTCTTCTTGTTGGCAAAAGGTCTGTCTTGATTCCCAGAAATGATCTAAAGTCTTGGGGTCTGGGTCCCCCTTTTTATACACACAAATCCTTTGTCTCTGAAGGAAAAGAGTGTCTGTACCTAGTCCAAACCAGTTCTGGGTGCATTCTGCAAGTGCACAACTTTGTTCTTTGTCAGTGTGAGCCAGGATCATCAGACGCACCACAGGAGGTGGTGCCAGCATTGTGGAAGGCAGGCACAGCTCTAATTAGGACCAGGTGCTTCTCCTCCTACCACTTCCAATGCAGATAGGTCTATTCAGCCTTGTGCTGACTCACGCTGCCTCCTGGAGCCCCCTCAGCCCCTGTCACTAACAAACCAGACATGGTATACACAACCTAGCTGAGGCAGGCATGGGTGGTTAGGCAAGAAAATACCTTCTTTCTAAAAGTGGTATTTTCAAACACAGAATGTTAAAACCAACTTCACTAAAAGATGTATTGTATCAGTTCAGGCATACTAAATTCGTTTTTCTACCATGTTCCCTGGGTCATTTAGGACTATAAGATGTTTTAGTCAAACTGCCCATTCTGGCCTATGGGGACAGGTAGCCTTGCAATAGTGAAAAATTAAATTAGCTGTAATTCACTATCAGGACTGTAAAAGGTGAGCCCGTACTAGTAGCGATGCCCGGGCTGCTGGCGCAAGACGCCTCTTAGTTTCCATTCTGAATAATTACCAAATAACGAGACGGGCGCTGGAAGCAGGAATCAAGAACAGAATTTATTTCTCATGAGGAGAGCCAGTCATTTCGGACACGAAACACAGTGTCTTTCGGGAGGTGCTCTAACAAGTGAGCTGAGACTCCGTCTTTTATACTTTACAAAACACTTGGTATTACAATCACGATGTTGTGAGACAAAGAAAAGACATCCCCATAATCCTCGTGTCAATCCTACCCCATATGTGTTCACAATAGGGACCCTTGACCTGCTGATAAGGGGGGGGGGCAATCACGCAGCTGAGTGTTCTGTCAACTGTTTGGATGTGTGCGCCTGATCATAGCCCAGGGGATGGGATGGCCAAGATCAACAGTGGGTCCTTTGAAGAGGAGTGACTTCATACAATAAGGGCAGTAAATGGCATCTCCTGGCTTGGGCGATGGCCTCGGACATGTGTGGTCAGCCGGACTCGGGGGAAGGGGGGTCACAAAAGGAGTGGTATTCATGCCGCGTGGACAATCGAGCGCGGAGGGAAGGCTTGTCAACAGATGGGCATTCATGGAAGGAAAGGAGGTGTTGGTCAGGCGCGGCCGTGACTCTCAAGGACAGGGTCTTGCAGAAGAAGGTTTATGACTTGCCCGTGTGAGGAGAAGGGAGGGGGAGGGGGGGAGCCAGGGTGGACACAAGGGCAGAGTCGCATAGAGAGAGAGATCTTATGACCCGTACATGAGAGAGCGGGGGCAGTCAGGTGCAGCTGGGGAGGGCTATGTCCGCTAAGGCGAAGGATGCCTCTCCAAGAGGGAAGGGGGGGTTTGCGTGGATCAAGCAAGAGGGCTGCCTTTCAGGGCAGGGTCGCGCAAAAGGGAGAGGGTTTCATGGTTTATGCATGTGAGAGTGAAAGAGAGAGAGAGAGAGAGAGAGAGAGAGAAAGAGAGGGAGAGAGAGAGGTTTCGAATACACGCAGAAGGGAAGCCGGTGATTCTAATCTTAGGCGGGCAAAAGGTCAGGGTGCCTAAAATGGCTGTCATGTACACATGGGTACAGGCTTTTACTGGCAGTGGGATGCAGTTAATGCTTTACGGTATTCATGGTACGCGCAGGGAGAGGAATGGGAAAAAGGGAAATGAACGTTGCTTATGTACATCAATATTTCTAATTTTCTACAGTCGCCCCTTTTTACATAGCAAAAGTTCATTTTCGTAATCGATGATGGTACATATAAACAGGCGCAGTCGTAGAATTAGCATTGTCAATATTAGCATATGGCAAATAATCATGGACAGTTGATGTGTTTGGCAGAATGCGGCACATAGGAGATTGCATTTGTTGAGTTCCTATCATTTTCAAAGCACTACATAGCATAAATGTTTCTGACTTAAAATTGTGACCAATGAACATCTTGACCAAGTAGTTGAGGGCGGAATTCAGTTCAATACACAAGATCTCTTCGTCACAGTGTCTTTTTAGTAATGAGCCATCACTGGTAGGCTCTAGTCCGTGTACTTTCGTTGGCGCTGTTGAGCACCGGCGGTGGAGCTATAGGTCCAGCTCGGTTCTATCCTTACGCGTTGCAGGGTGCGGTCAGTCCTCTGCTGTTAGACCACAGTCCTGTTCCCTAAACAATCCGTTTGGCGGCGCCTTATGCTCGGCACCTATATTTCCGTGGCAACACCCTATTCCCATTTGAATGTAGTTCTTCCTTTTGGCAAAAAGTCACGTGGAAAAGAGGGTGAGTGTGGTTCAAATAGTCGATAGGAGAGAGGGCGGAGTTGGGTCAGAGTTCCTGGGACACACAAAAGGGACCAAGGGAGCAAAGGATAACAAGCAGGCAGGCCCATCAATCGGGCCCAAAGAAGGGGAACGGAGACTCCAGGCACACGTGGGTTAGCAGACGAAGGGCTTCAAGGCGGCCCATCATTTTTCATTTTCCACGTTGAAATTGCGGTCTCGTCCCGTATCTTGTTGCTCTGCAGCTCCACCTTTGGTCGAGGTCACACGTGTCTCAAGATCTGCAGCCAGGCTGTACGTCACGTCTGACCATTCTCCTGGTGATCGTGAATCTTTGAATAGGTACAAAACAAGGTTTTAGAGAACTGGCAGAAGAAGACATCTACGCATGTGAATTCCTCCCTCAATTCCACGCATTTGGGAGATACGCTCATCGGTCACAGTCAGAGGTCTATTACCAAGCAGTGCATATGTCAGCATTCCTACTGAGTTCATGCCAGGTTTATTCATCGTCCTATTTATAACTCAAGTGAGGATAAATGAGATTCCCATCAACTGTGCATTTCATCATATTCAACATTTCGGAGCATTTCCCTTCAAGGCTGGCTAACCTTTTCAAACAGGGCGGGGGTGCCATCATCGAGAGTCAGGTAAAACAAGGTTTTCTCGAGGGACAACAGTTACCCATGGTCATCATGTTTATATCCGGGACAGCAGCTGGGGTCTATCAAAATGGGGCGGGGATGCTTCGGGCGCTCGCGCTTGGGTGCAAAAGGGGGTGGGGCAATCTGGGCATTGGGGGTCAATCTAGACGTTGGCGTTCGTCTCTGATGAACAGAAATGAGGTGCCATTGACATACAGTTCCCCTATAAATGGCCAGATTGGGGGACCTTAGTCGTCTTACCTGTCCTTTCCTTCTCAGCCAATTCAAGTTCATTCATTTTGCAGAAAGGAGAGGTAGTAATATGGCGAGATACAATCACTTTAGTTTTGGTCAATTTCGCTGAACACCTTCGCGTTCAATAAGTTTCCAATCAGACTAGTGCCAGCGAGGCACGACTTTACCAAAAAGGGAGATGGAAACAGGGAGACTCTTAGAGAGTGGGAGTCGTCCGCAATCCAAACGAGCCATTTGGTACACGTATGACATGTAGAGAGAGAGATAGGGAGAGTTAGAGAGAGTTAGAGAGATAGAGAGAGAGAGAGGTATAGAGAGGAAAATGGTGGGATAGAGATAGAGAAAGACAGAGAGATGTGTACAAAAATAGGTCATTTAGTGCGTTCACAACACAGAACAGCAGGGGGTCAGGTAACGGAGAGGCGCAAACAAAGGGCGAACATAAACCCCTGCAGCACACACACACGCGAACTCAGACAGAGGAAGACAGTACACGTATTACATACATATAAGACATTCATGACAAAACAGAAAACAATAGTTGGCCAACAAAATCCATATTATATCCTACGTATCTTTACTATCCTATTTATCTACGTGCTTAGCTCTTTCTACCCTTCCCTCCTTTTCCTTCTCGCTTGTTATCTCTGCGAGCGTTCTCAATTGCCAATACTTACACCTCGGTTAGTCGATCAGAAATTAACCTGGTCGCGCTATTTACCCATGGTTGGATCTTAAACCATTTTTCAGTTCCTTCCTTTGGTGGGAAGTTCTCCAGGCTGAGGCAACGGCAAGTATTGATCGGGAGAACAGTCGGATAGCTTGGCTATATTTATAAGAGTGTGAGAAAAGGGGGCAGTGCATTGAACATCAGCAACATTTCTAACTTCCCAGACGGGTGGTGCCGTGGTAACCCTTACCCACACACTTTTCCTTGTCCTTTCCCTACCTAGTCAAACGTCTAGTTACATTGTCTAACGTGTTATTTCTAGTCAATTTTCGTCATACAGTACCCGTCAAGTTTCTATGTCAGTCCATCCTCCCAGTCGCTATGTTCTAAGGAGGAACAGTCATGTTTAAGTCTACGTCTTTTAAAAACTTATCGTCATAAGGACTATGCACATATTCCCTCCTTCCCTTTTCGTCGGTGGTTCGACCATCGCTCTCCCACACTTCAGCCGACGTTCTGACGTGACCTGCAGAAGGGAGGAGAAAGAAGGGGTGGGGGGCAGCATTCAAAGCACATCAGCATGCAGTAGTCCGAAAATGTTTTTACCTACCACATACTTGACCTATCTCCACGTACTGCATTTCTTTACCATCTCGGCGTTTAAGCCCAGAGGGACCAGTAATGTCAGATAGATAATCATTGACGATCCGCGTATCTACATGAGTTACTTGGTCGCAACCCCTTTTGTTGGGTGCAAGGGTGGCGGTCAGGTGACATCTCTGTGGTGTCGTTTTAAGGGCGTCTAAAACACTTTTCCGGCTGCCTGTGACACATAATGTAGCTGCTAAATATCTGGTCCTTTTTAACCTTCAGCTTTCATCATACTTATTCTTCGCTCACAGTAGTAAAACATCCAAAACTCATTAATGCAACCGCTACAACCATGCTTTCTTTTTCAAAATACTTTTAATAAAAAGTGTTGATGTATAAATACAGGCCTACAACCCAGTGGACCGGCCACGGAGCAGGTTGAAACTGTACATAAGAAGAACGAAGTTGGTGGCAGTTCATTGCATAAAGTGCAGCAGTGCAATAAAATCGTATTAAACTTCCCTACAGAGCAAGCATGATGCCTGTCAAGAATTCAGTTTTTCAATTGATTCATTTATTCATTATCCAAATGCTCATTCACTGTCTAAATTACACCAATTCATTTTCCAAACCATAATTAGTACCCACCCTAAGTCAGTTCATTGTCCAAACATATGATCAATATCTGTATTGCTTTCTTCTCTAGGCACATAATCACTATCCATCTTATCAACTTTCATTGTCCAAAAATGCACACGTATCTCAGAGCATCAATATTCGAGCAATCCGGGTGAACAGAGAGTTCGAAAGTTTCGTTTCGTGTATCGGCGCCATTTTGGGCGAGGTCAGGCAGGTTCCGGTATAGTCAGAATGTTTCCAATGACTCATGGTTGGACCAGAACCTTCCGTTGGTAGTTCAAAAAAGTTTTGTGCAATGTGGTAACAGTCTAACAATATGGACCATTAGTCAAAGAGTGGGGAGGGCGGCAACAATTTTCCTACCGGGTCATTCTGGTGTTCCACCGGAACTGAACAAGTCTGTGCCGTGGCTGCATTTTAGCCATTTCCAAACCGAGGCTGGTGCCGGCAGGAGTGCACCGATGTCGCGGTTCCCAGTGAGGGGGGCGGGGGCGCCCATGCGGAGGGATCGGGGTGCCCCCCGGCTCTCATAGAATCTTCAAAGTTGAGGAGAGAAGGCATGGGGCGTGTGCCCGTCCTGGGCAAAAGACCGCTTTTCGATGTTGACCCTCTTTAAGTAAGAGCATTGGGGTATCGCTGGAAGCCTCCACCTGGAGGGAGGTGGGGGAGGCTCGTTCGCGCCGCCTCCCCCTTCCAGCGACCCCGCGCCGTTCTCCGGCTCCAGGATTCGGTAAGGCCGTGTCAGGCGATGAAGATGGGGGGGGGGGGGTCGGTGGCTGAGGCAAGACATCCCCCCCCTTTTTGACATGTGGCGGGACTACCTGTAATTGTCCAGGCGCTGACATGTGGCGGGACTACCTACAATTGTCCGGGCGTCGACATGTGGCGGGACTATCTGCAACTGTCAGGCGTTGGGTGTAGTTGCAGCCATTATAGCTCAAAGAAATGCCGCCATCCTCGCCTCGGCTTCGGCCTTCTTTGCGGACCGGATCAGGCGAGAGTGAGAGGGGGGGGGTGGTCGGCGGCTGAGGCAAGACAGCCCCCCCCCGCGGCCTGCAGGGCAGCAGAAGAGGAGAGAAAGAGAGGTCCTTATGATTCTTTGGGCCGTCTGCCCAACAGCCTCTCCTTCTGACCGCGGCCAGGCGAGCCCCGCATGCCTCGAGGCCTCGCCTTCCGGATGGGCGTAGCCGCGGACCTGTTGCACTTCGGGAGCTTCCGGAATGGGGGTAGGTACCTATTGATTTGTATCTATTTCATGTGACCGTTATTTGGGCGTGGCGGGCAATGAGGCAGACATGTTTGGAGCAGGAGTAGGCAGCGTAACCTAGCTACCTCGTGGCTGTCTTGCTGTCAAATCTTCGCCATTTTATATTTCTTATTACGAACTTTTTCTAATGTTTCTTATTTTTAGTGAAGTCAAGAGCTCATCAGGGGTTTACTGACTTAGCCTGATTTCTTTTTATTTTTCCTTCTCTTCCTTAGCGTGTTTCGAGCTAAAACTTTCTGTTAGTAGGGAACGGTGATCACTTCATATTTTTATGTGTCCTTTTCACTAGGGGGTACTTCTGGACGGACCAGACGAGTTCCCTCCAATAAATGGTCCGGGGTGGAACGAGATTATCGATCAAAAGGGGAACATATATTCCTTCATTAGGGTATCATCCTGGACAGACCAAGCGATGTACTTCCACTTACTAGGGTAACCTCCTGGACGGACCAGATGGTCTACTTCCACTAAATGGCCCATGAGCGGGGAGCATATGTCCTCCATAAGGGTAGTCTCCTGGGCGGACCATGCGAGCTACCCCCCAAATAACCAATCAGTGGGGAGTGGGTAGGACTGACGAGTTCACAAAGGAGCATAACCTACCCTTTACTACTTGCAAAGACTAGACAGAATATTTCTATTCCACGTTATTTGCAAATAGAAAATACCTCAAACGAAAACAATTCCTGGAACAACAATGTCCAGGCAACCAATCAATCAGTGGGGAGAAAAACAGGCATGACGGATTACAACGGGGACAAATGTCTGCATTACCTGCCCTTCGCTATCTGCAAAGGGAAACAGAATATTCCTATTCGTCTCTGTTTGCGGACAGGGAAGATCTCAAAGAGCAACAATCGATTATTAATCGATTCCAAACAATCAGTGGGGAGAAAGGTAGGCATGACGGATTACAACGGGGACAAAAGTCTGCATTACCTACCCTTCTCTATCTGCAAAGAGGGATGAAAGTTCCTATTCACCGCCGTTTGCAAACAGAGAATGTCTCGTTCTCAAGAAGAGAACCAATATTTCAAATAGCATCCAAAGCTAAATGAACCAATACCAACAATATCAGTATACAAATACCGATTCCAATACAATCAATCAATCAATCAGGTGGATAGAACCACCCTACCAATCAGGCGTAAAAACACCCTACTTAATCTTACCCGGACCGGACCATACGGACAGTTCTTCGTCTTCCTCCTCCAGCGCCCGATTGTTCTCTTACTCCATGTAGCATTCCTGTGGGATTCCAGTCAGGACAATAGGTCACTCAAGAGAGGTCCGTTCAGAATTGGTGAAGTTCTTTCGATCGGCAGCCAGGCGAGGGCCCTCTCAAGGCAGGTATACTCCAATCATTTTAGATGTTCACTTCTTCGTCTGGATCTCTCTTACCGGACCTTATGTCACTGATGGACCCCGCGTTGGGACGCCAATTGTAAAAGGTGAGCCCGTACTAGTAGCGATGCCCGGGCTGCTGGCGCAAGACGCCTCTTAGTTTCCATTCTGAATAATTACCAAATAACGAGACGGGCGCTGGAAGCAGGAATCAAGAACAGAATTTATTTCTCATGAGGAGAGCCAGTCATTTCGGACACGAAACACAGTGTCTTTCGGGAGGTGCTCTAACAAGTGAGCTGAGACTCCGTCTTTTATACTTTACAAAACACTTGGTATTACAATCACGATGTTGTGAGACAAAGAAAAGACATCCCCATAATCCTCGTGTCAATCCTACCCCATATGTGTTCACAATAGGGACCCTTGACCTGCTGATAAGGGGGGGGGGGGCAATCACGCAGCTGAGTGTTCTGTCAACTGTTTGGATGTGTGCGCCTGATCATAGCCCAGGGGATGGGATGGCCAAGATCAACAGTGGGTCCTTTGAAGAGGAGTGACTTCATACAATAAGGGCAGTAAATGGTATCTCCTGGCTTAGGCGATGGCCTCGGACATGTGTGGTCAGCCGGACTCGGGGGAAGGGGGGTCACAAAAGGAGTGGTATTCATGCCGCGTGGACAATCGAGCGCGGAGGGAAGGCTTGTCAACAGAGGGGCATTCATGGAAGGAAAGGAGGTGTTGGTCAGGCGCGGCCGTGACTCTCAAGGACAGGGTCTTGCAGAAGAAGGTTTATGACTTGCCCGTGTGAGGAGAAGGGAGGGGGAGGGGGGGGAGCCAGGGTGGACACAAGGGCAGAGTCGCATAGAGAGAGAGATCTTATGACCCGTACATGAGAGAGCGGGGGCAGTCAGGTGCAGCTGGGGAGGGCTATGTCCGCTAAGGCGAAGGATGCCTCTCCAAGAGGGAAGGGGGGGTTTGCGTGGATCAAGCAAGAGGGCTGCCTTTCAGGGCAGGGTCGCGCAAAAGGGAGAGGGTTTCATGGTTTATGCATGTGAGAGTGAAAGAGAGAGAGAGAGAGAGAGAGAGAGAGAGGGAGAGAGAGAGGTTTCGAATACACGCAGAAGGGAAGCCGGTGATTCTAATCTTAGGCGGGCAAAAGGTCAGGGTGCCTAAAATGGCTGTCATGTACACATGGGTACAGGCTTTTACTGGCAGTGGGATGCAGTTAATGCTTTACGGTATTCATGGTACGCGCAGGGAGAGGAATGGGAAAAAGGGAAATGAACGTTGCTTATGTACATCAATATTTCTAATTTTCTACAGGACATGCTACACACATCAGGGTATCTCCTACCATTCACATACAATGCACCCTGCCCTAGGGCCTACCTTAGGGGTGGCTAACATGTAGAAAAGGGAAGGTTTAGGGACAGGTTTGTGGCTGCACTCACCAAGTAAACATAGCAGTACTATACTGCACACAGGCTCTGCAATGGCAGGCCTGAGAAACACTTAACAGGCTGCTTCTGTGGGTGGTAAAATGAAAACCTTGGGGTATATTCATAAGAATGTGTGATAACTACCGCAAGAGTAGCGTAACGCAACTTTCAACACTGCAGCCTATAGTGGAAAAATAACCCTGTGTCAATGTGGAATTCACAACAAGGCGGTAGCATGCGTTAGACACCAGATAACGCAGCAAATGTCTGCATGACAATAAATGCCACGCCACAAAAATGCGATACGCGAACACAAAAAAACATACGTTGAGGCCAACCGCGCTACTAAAAGTAGCGAAAACCTGCCACAGGCCTGCAAATCCCACGCATCTGGTGGGAAAATGCACCATAAAACCCCCTGAAAAAATACACCAGAAACAAGCCAAAGCACGTAGCAATATGGATGGACCCGTATCCAGTGCAGAAGCCAACTCGAAGCCCACAACCCCCACAGACTACCAGCAAGGAACATCGAGGTCGGGGAAGGCCAAGGAGAAGAGGGAGAGGAAGACAGGGTGCACACCGCAGGAAAACAAGACCAGCGTCACAGAGGTGACAGAACACTACCAGCAACTGACCCAAAAGCAGACCACCTTGAATGCAGTCGGAGTGTCGAGGAGGCCAATCAAGGAGGCCAATAGGCGACGGCATGACGTGACAACCCAAACCAGGCACCAACCCGCTGACAACTGGAAGGCAGCAATGGCAGCAGGAGGTGGCAGTCCAGCGCCACCGGAGGAGCTGGATGAAACCCAGCCCACAGTCATCAGTGTGGAGACGCTGCAAGGAGTAGGGAGTAAAAAAACAGCTTGAGAGGACCTGACACAACACCAACAGTGAGTGCAACAAGCATGGCCTGGGGGGACAGGGGAGATGGGCACAATGACATACATGCACAATGAGGCGTAGCACACTGCACACCCACAAACAACAAACAACCAGGATCATATCCAAGATCCCCTTGGCACACTGCAGCACACACACATAGCATGAACAGCACAACCACATTAACTACAACGTGAAACTACGCGCAGAACAGAGGACACAACTGGCTCTGCACATGCACTGCAACATGCCCACTACAACTGATAGAGCCGGTAACAGTGAAATGGAAATGTACGCGTACAACCTCACATTCATCATGTAGTCCAAATGTACACTGTCCTGCAGAAGAATCCTTCACACCCCAAACAGTCACAATGTACACTGCCATACAATCTGCAAGCAAACTAGCACAATGTGCCAACATATATGTCAACACAAAGGCAACACGCACCTCCCCTTCACATTGCAGAGGGGCACACAACACCTGTAGCAGAGCGCATAATACAACACATCAGTGAGCCGGGAGGACCACCACACTGTCGACATGAATGCCCTACAACAGCCCATGGATATCCCACGCAACCCCCCACCAGGACCCAGACAGCCAAGCTACTCAGAGGGGAACGCCGAGCCTGCAACAGACAACACAGCAGGAAGCACCCGCAAACACAGCTGGCTCACAACACTTCATCCACCCACACATGGCACCCCAATGGCATGTGTTAGCATGCCAAAAGGAGGTCGCCCAACAGGTGTGGGTGGGGTCTGAACCAATGGAATGCAAACTAGGACACATGCGTAGGTATCTATCACCCTTCAGGGCCCACCCACACCCCACTAAGGAGACCCACGCTGCCGTAGAGACACATGCAGATGCACATTCACAGCACAGAACCACACCCAGGGGTGCACAATTAGTAGTCACACGCCCATGTTGTTTGTGCGTACGACAGCCCTGGCCACTCCCCTCACAATTGAGTGGGTGACGACCAAGCTACATTTCCAAGCCCCAACCCTCTGCCTACGGTGACATGTCTGCATCTGATGTACACCGCACAATGTAAAGTTGTAGGGCCGAGGGCCCACATGCATACTACAAGACCACAGGGACACACGCAGAGACCATGTTAAACTGGCTACGGGCACATGCGCCCAGCCCCTTTATTGGCAGGGCCACATGTACAGTGACGCCTGTGCTGGATGTGTGTGAGGTGAGTGTAAGCCAACCCGCGCTGAATGTCTGGTGTTGTCAACCAATGGGGCATTGGACACCAGTGCAACGGAAACAGAAAACAAATGCAATACAGTCAACTGCTGAGCAACATTGGGTGAGCCGGATAAAGTCCAGAGGACAGCCAACATGCAAACAGAAGTGTCCGTGAGTCGCAGTGCACTGGGCGGTGGACCCTAGAGATGAGCGCGCCCATGTGCAGTAAAAGTCTTGGATTGCGTCCCTTCGATACATTCCTGATGCAGATGCAGTGGTGTGTGTCAGCCCTGCATCATCTTCACCATCAACGTCTTAGGGCCCCCATACTGTTTGAGGTGACATACCTGCGCAACCGCTCAACAGCACAAAACACAATCAGCTACGGAAAATGGCCTGCAGTGCACTGAGTCACTGGCACCTGGAGTGCTGAGCAGGGAATCAGGCCGATGATGGCATCTACGACAGGCCTGAGCACAGCCCCGAAGTCTGTCAGCACCACCGCTTCTACTCTGGCAGATGGCATTTGGAGGTGGTCCTTGCGGTGGTGGCGTGTGCTTCCTGCGGTGATGCGTCGTCCAGGCCGGTCTGGACTCGCTTTGGTGTGTGAGCCCTGGTGGGATGCATTTGGGCCCGGAGGCTGCGTACAGCACAAGGCCACAGAGTCATGGCATTGATGATCCCAAGGCCTACACCTCAGGGACCAGCCTATGTCTCCGGAGAAGGGGTCCCTGACAGGACCAGCACAGAATTAGTAACCCCAGATGCACTGCAGACTGCACAGGCACCCAGCCACGAGACAGTGACTTGCTGTGCAGTCAGATGGGCCATGCAACCTGAGCAGGTAACCATCATTGTCCGAGGTGTATATTTCTGAGTGTTTCGGGGGACAGTGGAAGGTGTCCTACAGGGCTAAATGCCGAAAGGTTTGATTTTATCGTGAAGCAGCAAATGGAGGAGTGGAATGCAACAGCTCGTTGCCACCACCAATTCCGTATTAGCTACATGGGAGTGAAAACTGCTCCCTAGTCCATAGGCTCAGACGCCACCACTGTTCGACCGGAGAGTGTCCATGAACGTCGGGGAACAGAATTAGTTGCACCGGGGCTGAGTGGGGATGCAGACTGCGATGATGCAGGTACACTGATATGAACTCCACCATAGCAAAATCATGACTCTGTGACCAACTGGAGCGCAATGTAGGTCGGAGACAGTGGTCAGCAGTGGCCCACAGCCATGTGTCTTTGACTCGCAATGCACAGCGCAAGTGACACCAGGGCAGTTGTTGGTAGTGTACGCACACCACCATAACAATGATTCCTTTCTCTCCACCAAGATGCAAGGCGACATCCTCTTAGGCCTCTCCTAGCATGCAATGATGTGTAATCTGCCTTTGCATAATCAATGTTCAGTTCCAAATCTGTGACCTACTCGAGCACAACCTAGGCCGAGAGCAGTGTAGGCCGGAGGCAGCGGTCAGCACGGACCATTCACCGAGTGTCGCCGGCATAGGTTGGTGACCCCACCGACCTGCGTAGTTCAGGTTCAGTGGTACCACATGTTCGGTTACCTCTGTGACTGTGACTCGGCTTTCGTCGAACTGAGCCGCATCTTCCTTTTACTCCTCTCCGTGCGACCACTGGTGTGAATTCGTGATTCGTGACTAGGTGCTGGATGTGAGACCTACTGGTCCACAGGGTAGTCCTGGTCCCTCATCCACATGTTGGATGGCGTTGGACAGGGTATGTGGCAGCGTGGCTCGCCGGATGGCATTGGACAGGGTTTGTGGCAGCACGCTCACCGGATGGCGTTGGAGAGGGTTTGTGGCAGCATGGCTCACCAGATGGCGTTGGACAGGGTTTGTGGCAGCATGTGTCGCAAGATGTGCGTATGGCTCCATGCCTCAATGATCGAAGGGGGTCTGGTGCTGTGGCCGCTGTCCCGGATTTGGGGGTCACTGTCATTCAGGAGCCAGGACACAGTCTCACATATGCAACACACTGGGCCCCAGAGGTCGCCGGTAGAATATGTAAATGAGAAAGGAGTAATGTGAGCCAGCGTCGGGGGGGACAGCGGTGGTCTGAAAGGCTGGCCGGGTTGCGGGCCTCGGACCTGGAGCTTACACTGGCATGTGGTGGGCCCTCCATGATACACGCCGTTGTCGGATGCTGATTAGTGTGGCCTGGCTGGGTAGGTTCGGCCCTGATGGGTTTGTGGTCCAGCGGGCTGGGGTATGTCAGGCACACAGGATCTCAGGCAACTCCTCTAACGAGGACGGCGATGGTCTCATGGCGGGGTGGGAGTCGCCACCCTGGCAGAGATGTTGGGCTTTCCAGAAGAGGACATAGCCCAGGGCTACATGCTTTTTATTCACACCCCTACGCTGGCATGGTGTACGCCGGCCCATCCCACTCTACCCACGCTTACGGGGGAACATAACATGCAATATTTCTCTGAGGACCCCCACTGGCTGGGGTGACATGGTTGCATCCACTGTCCACTACATTCCATTCACCAGAGGTGTATGTCGCCGTGGATATGGGTGTGTTCTTCATACTGTGGTCTGTTCAGCACTTTGCCGCCACTCTTGGCATAGTGTACTTTCCCAATCATGGTTCTACTGCATCCTTCACACATGCCTTGTTGCCTCTTCTCCCCACATTCGTCTATTGTGTGGCTGAGGTACCATGCCATTGATTGGTCATGTTCACGGCTTGCCCAGGTTACCATTGTGAGTTGTTCTATCATGTCTGGTGGGTTGGCATGTTGTTGTGCATCTTGGTTTTGGACATGTGACGTGTGTATTGCCAGAGTTGTGGATTGCATGGTTGTGGAGTTGAAGTGGGTGGGGTGTTAATTGGGAAGTTGCCAAGGGGCTGTGCATTTCCCTCGGTGCCATCCTGGGACGGCTGGTTGCTGTTGGACTGTCACACGTTGAAGGGATCATACACACTGGCTGTGTATTTGGAGGCGAGATTGGTGTAGGTCTGATGTTGCCTGCATGTTGATATGTGATGTGTGCTTCCTGTTGCGCTGATTGGGTGCTGTGTCACCAGGGGGCACAGGTGGGACATGTATGCAGTGGTTTGCCCCCAACACATGCCTGCATCCGGCTATGGCGTATGGTGCTTGCTTGGTCTCCAGCGGTTCCTGCGCATTGTGTTGGCGTACAGGTACTGGGGTGCCAGGGTGATAGTGATGTCCAGGACAGGTGTGGGGGTCTTGGATGTGGCTGGCTGTGAGACTCTGCCGACTCTGGCAGGTGTTGGTTGGGGTGTGCCAGGGGCCAACAGGTGCTGAACAGCCGGCAGCTTGGTGTGGGATGTTGGTTGTCCGCTGTGTTGGTGCAGTTGGCCCGCTGGGCGATGACGGCCAGGATACGTAGGATGGTTGTTCCTTTTAACCTGTAGTGGACAGTGACATTGTCAGATGTTGTGCCTGTGAGGCAGGTGCGTTTCCTGGGGGGCCGCTGTCTTTGTCTGTGCTGCCTCTGTGGTGGGCTGGCAGGGGGTGTGCCGGGTGGGTGTTGTGGCCCTCTTGGGTGTCCGTGGTGCATGTTCAGTTGCTCCATGGTGTCTATTGCCCTTCCGATGACGCCCTGGGCTGGGCTCCCTATTGTGGTGCAGGCTGCCATCTGACTTTACACCAGGTCAGAGCAGGTGTAAAATTCCTGCTGCTAACGCACCATATCACGTGTTTTATGTTCTTATCTGCGATCTGGCTGGTCGTTGTGAAGGTTGAGGTGTGGTGTTGTCCCAGCTTTTTGCACAAGAACGCCTACTCTGCATCTCATTAGCGAAAGTTGCGGGGGTCCTCTGTGGCGATGTATTTTGCGACTGCTATCGCGGGAAAACTGGTGCTGTGGTTTGTCAGCACCTGCTTATGAATGGTGGGGTAAATTTATCACGACTTTGGCTATGCAAAAGTGCCGTTAATTCGGCGATAGCTCCTTGTGAATATGCCCCCTAGTCTTAACTTGGCGAAACGAGGAGAAATGCATTATTTTTCCTCGTTTTTGCTTTTTACATGTGTGCTGCCTTGTGCAGCACCCATGGAAAAAGCAAAGTGCCATGGATTGTTATTGTACAATCTCTGAAAAAAAATGCCACGTTGTGACTTTCATGTGTGCTGCATGAAGCACCTCACATAAAAGTGACACAATGGCATTTTAGGATTGTTCATTTGCAGGATGGGGCACCTTCTTACACATAAACAATCCTCCTACTATGGTGCAAGGGCGCCTGCATTGGTGCCACACTGCTAAGTGTAGCGCTGGCCCAGGGGGAAATGCAAGGCTGCACCATATTTTTGTAAATATAGTGCAACCTTGCTTTTCAGAAGTGGTGGAGTGAGGCGTTAAGCCATGATGGCGAACGCCTCACTCCGCCACTTCCTCGTACATATGCCCCTAGTCTCTTCACATTTTATGCACCCTCAACAGTAGGAAGCATGAAATAATAATTTGAATTATATTTGTCCAAGCGCAAATAGCTTTTCTTTATTCCCACCTTCAGAAGTAGCATAATTGTGCAAATGGATTTCCGTTTTTTATGCATGAGTCCAGAGTTTCTGTAATATGGAGCCCAGGTTTGCCGTACCACAATGCAGATAAAAAGTTTCATTAGTATGGATTCCGAATGAATTCTGATGATTATGGTGAGGAAAATGAAAATGTTTGCTTCTGTTAATCCGTTCCTTACGTCTTATTTGCAGAATTTGAAAATGGCACAAAAGGTAACTGATCATACACTAAATAAAGCACGGCAACAAATATAACTATATTATATTTTCATGGAGTTATATTACGTGATGCTTCAGACTGACAAAGACAACTTTCTCTACAGTATAAATTAGTTCTTACTGAAGGATAATGGCAAAGAGAAATGCCTGCAGCAGTGTCAATGCATACTCAAATTCATCGTTAATAAAGCAATCATTTTTTATATTTGTCACTATTTTAAATAATGTAATTTAAATCAATATTGTTCCTGCTTAGTTTTTTTTACATTTCTCATGCATCGTTATTTAAATCCGAACATGTAAGTTAAAAACAGTGAAACAATAACAATGACTACCACCACGGTAAAATGCGACAGGCAGAATTAAGAGAGGTAAAAGCAAATCACTTGATCAGTTCACAAAACGCATAAAAAAGTTCTCAAACTAGCTGGTTGGGTGTTATAAAAATAATAAAATGTTCATTCTTAACCACTCAGGTGGAATGAAAACATCAACATACCTCCGAACAAACCTCTTCAAATTTGGTTAAATAGATTCATTAAAGAATGTACTGAACACACATAGCAAAAAATGCAATGACACTTTTGCAGAGGTAAAGCTAAAGGTGTCAACAATACTAAAGTGCAGAGCTTGATTTTAGCCAAGCCAGCGTATGGAGTCAATTTTTACAGTCCCCACCCAGTAGCGGCCAGTGGTGGGAGCGCTGCCGGGCAATGACGTGGGGCGGGGGAGGGGCAGGGTGGTGGGTAGTAAACTGCGGAATACGGTACTTACCTCTGTGCAGCCGTATTCCGCAGTTTACTACCCCCCACCCTGCCCCTCCCCTGCCCAACGTCAGCGCCCAGCAGCACTCCCACCAAAGGCCGCTACTGTCCCTACCCCCAGATGGAGGACCACACCGGAGCTGCCTTCCTACAATGCCCCTGGCATTTGGCAGCTCTTGTTTTAGTTCCTAATATGCCACACGAAATAGGTGCATTGATGGTGCTGCACCCTATATGCGCGAATTGCGGGTTCACATTGTGTCCGAAGAAGTCACCCTAAGCTTCCTTTCTGCTGCACCCATGAATTTCCCGTACAGCTCTGAAAGGGGGGAGGAAACGCGTTACCTGAGGACACGCCATCACTGCGTGCCTGAAGGTGCAAGTCCCAGCTGGATGAACAATGGTCTTAAGAGGGCGCTCCTCTCCTTTAGTAATGCTGGGCATTTGCAGACTATGGGGCAGATTTACAATGAACTAACGCAGCACGGTGCAGCAAGTTGTTTTGCTGTGCCGCGCTGCGTTAGTTTGGAAGCACAGGGATGCAACATATTTACAACAATATGTCGCATCTCTGTGCTTCCCCCAGCGCTGGTGCACAAACTGCTGCCATGCGCCGACGCATGCACCCTTGCACCATGGTGCAAGGATGCCTGCGTCACGGGGATGATTGTTTATGTGCAGGACGGGTTCCCTTCCTGCACATAAGCAATCATAAATAGCGTTTTACAACTTCTATGTGTGCTGTATTTGCACAAATGGAACTTCAAAAACCTCTTTATTAAAAGGATTGTTTATGTGCATTAAGGCACACCTTCCTGTACATAAACAATCACCAGAAGTGATTTCCTTTTTTTATGTGTGCTGCAGAATGTAGCACGCATAGCATTCAGACGCATTTCCAGATTTACGATTTCTTGTAAATCTGGAAATATATCTGGATCCCTGGGTGTTGCGTTTGAACACCCACAACAACATCAATGGAACGCCCCTTTCAAGCAAAGTGCTGCTTGTAAAGGGGCCGTATTTACCTGGACAGGAAAAGCCACTCAGGATGGCTTTTCCTGTCCATGTAAATATAAGGCAGGAAAATGTGCTGCCGGTGCGTCACAAAAAGTGACGCACAGGCAGCGCAAGGGTCTCGTAAATCTGCCCCTTATAAATTATAGACTCCTTGCAGATGTTGCACAGCCTGCAGAGAGTTGTGGACGTTTCTTTTGAACCCTTCTGGGATGCAGTCCGATGTTGGCAGTGCTCTAAAGAAACACTGTAACAGTTTATTCTTAATGATCTTAGAGACGCAGAGACTCAAAACTAGTTGAGGGCCAAGCTTTACATAGTTATTCAGGATCGGCTAAGAGTGCGCACTATTTGCCAGTTGCTGCTTCTCTTTTGACCAGCATTGCTGTCTAATGGATTTTAATGATAGACTTTCGAAGGTGACAAGGGTTACCAGGGCAGCCCATAAATTGACTGTCTGAAAGTTCCTCAATACCTTGTTCAAAAAGGAAGGTAAATGAAATGTAACATTGTTGCCTATGGTGTTTATTGTAATTGCTTCTCTCGATTATTATCCATGTGTGGTGCTGGATTTACAACATTTTTTGTCAGTAGTAACTTAAACTGGCAGTTTATGAATAAGCAAAAAGTAGCCAAGGTACTCAAAAGTGTAAATTATTTAAAAGTATATTATATTTGTGAATCAGGCTTTTTGTGAACAGTCAAAAAAGGTAAAGTTACTTGAAATTATTAGTTACCTTTGTGAGAAAAAACTTGTTGAATTTTGTGCAGATCAAGAGAAAAGGAATGCTAATACATGTGTGCCAGAGACAAGGGAGGGGGGGGGGGCAAAGGACGAAGGAGGAGGCTATGTAGTAGTGAAAGGTCGAGCCCATATTACAAATGTGCTTTGGGTTGGAGGTTTCTAAGACATCAAAGATATTTTGGAATGTTCCATGGCCTTGGGGAAGAATGCTGACTGGAGTATTTTGGAAACTTACCTCAGTCCAACTGGTGGGTGCGGAGTTTGTACCATATGAGTTGCTTGGTGTGCACTTTCCCCTGCACAGAACCTTCTGTTTGTTCAAGAATTTTAGACGGTGTACCAAAGTGATTATTCCACGTATCTTCAGTTAATATTCACGTTGAAGCTGACCCCTTCAGTGAGATTTGATTACAATAGAGGTTGACCTAAGGTACGTAGCCCGTGCAATAGAGGTTCTATGATGAGATATATTTCACCGTCTGGGCAATAAGGGCCACAATGGTGTATAGTAATGTTTGGTATTAATTCACCTTGATATATATTTTTTTGAAGAGGTTAATTGATTCCTCTCCTTAGTCACTTTGGGTGTTAGAATTTTTCATTTGTGTGCTGCCTAAACCTCGAGGGAAATAGATTATAATTGGATCTTTTTCTATGATTTTTTTAGAATGGTTCTCCTTCTCTGTTGAGTAGTGTGTGTGTATATATGATAATAGAACTTAGGAAGGAGAATATACTAATAGTTTATGTACATCTTAATTTATAGGAATATATTGGTTGAATTGCCCTAAAGTCCTGAAGAGGCCTGAAGTAGAAAAAGGCTGAAACGCGTCGACTATATTTGAATAGGCATCAACACAAGAAAATTGAGACAAAGTAGATGCCATTATATGATTTAGGAGCTGTAAATATATTGTTGTTGGAGGGAGTTAATAGTTTACCCTTTGAAGCTCCTATATATGTCTTGTGTTGATAACCTTTCTTTAGGGAATGTTGTGACATAACTGTTTGTCTACGTCCTTTGAGTTTGAAATAATTGTGGGCCATTTAGACCAACATAATTGGTTACCATTGAATTGTCTTTTGTATTTATTGTATAAAGTGTGTTTATGTAGTTTGTATACATGTTTGTTAAAAAAAGAGGTACTAAAAAGTAAAGAATAAAAAAGCCAAACAACATATAGTTTCTATATCTTTCCTATGAATGTTTTATGTAGTTTTAAATACATATAGGATAACAAGAGGCTTTGATCTTAATTAGATTTTTTCATTACGACCATGATTTCAGGTTTAGGAAAGGCAATTAATGGTGTCCTTTCAACAACTAAATATAAAAAAAGCTTACCATAGGCATTGTTTTTTGTACAGATTCCTAGTATATAACATGGCATGTAGGTCTAAAGGGCCAGTAGACTTAATGCACTTGAGTGTGGACTACTGTGCTGCCTCCTCTGTCATTTTAAAGGCTGTCCTGCTTTTTCGCCTACCTTTACATAGAAATTATATTCACATTCGACTTTGGAATTAAAGTTACTTCCAAAGTCTCTAACGACCTTATTTTTACATAAAGGTCACCAAAAGGTCTCCCCAGGGTGCCCCAGGGGTAGGGTGCCTTGTAACTATAATCAGGGACATTATAATAATGTTTTATATGCCCTGGTGAGGGTAAAACTGAAAATTTCATTTTTCCCAACTGGCTCCATAGACTAACATGAGAATACTTCATTAAAGTGTAACTATTGAAATAAAGGAGATAACATATACTTCAAAGTATCAAAATGATAGTTAGAATAAATCCAACAACTTGCCACTGTTAGATTTATTATAGCTATTACAGAAGAGAAGTTATAGAGCTTTATTTTCTGTAAGTCAAAAATCCAGCCTTCGAGCGGCCCTACTCTGATTGGTCAGCCTTTGCCAGGCTTAGCCAAACTGTCTTAATGAGGTGTGAAGTGGCCTGACTAGAGGCAAAGGAGTTCATGCAGGTGGAGAATTGCAAGCTACAGAATAAAAGGCAGGATGGGAGTAAAGTAGCCAAACTGGCCTGCAAAGAAGAAATGGCAGTTAAGGGCAGCACAGGCTCACCCCCACAACCTGCACCCCCAGCCAAACAAAAGCCCTAGTAATTAGATTAGTGAAGGTGCTTGAAGGGGATTGTTAAGGAAACTTAGCCACCCCAGTGGGTTGGTTTAGCCAGATATAACCCTCCAGGAGAGAGTTTCTCCATTTTAGATTTTGGAAGCTTAGTGCTTTCTGGAACAAGATTATGCCACACTTTGAAGGAAGTGGTCATATCTGAGGGTGGTACCCTGCACCCTATTGGTCAGGAGTGCCACCCTGCTTGATGCCCAGGAACACTGAACAAATATGGGAGAGTTGCCAAGCAACTCAGATCTCTGCCTTAAACAACAAGGAGAAAAAGGACAATCCTGCTGGAACCCTGAGCTGCACCCAAAGGATTGCACTTTGAAAGGACTGCGCCAGCTGCACAATCTGGAACTACAGTACTAAGGACTTTGCCTGGCTTCACAATAATTGCAGAGTGGGCTCCCTGAAAGCAGCACGATAACAGAGCTCCACCTGCACCATCTCCAAAAAGGGATTCATCTGGAGTACGTTCAGTGGACTTTTTGAGGAGCTGGACAGGTGCATTCTGTTGAACTTAGTCCCAGCATCCCAAACACCATCCCAGAGCTTCCAGACACTTAGATGTGTGTTGTGGACACTTTGTAATTCCAAAAGGACCTCTGGAAAGAGATCCAGAAGATTAGAGAAGTTTAGAGAAGTTTCGAGAATTTTTGTCAAACAGCTCCATATGGTGATCAACATGTCCACAGGAGTCAAGCTGACACGGCCTGGATTTCAGGTTCGTCCTGCTGTAAGCTCTGGAGCTTGAGACTTCCGGGTTTTTACTGAGGCCTCGTGCTGAACCAAACCACCGTCATTGAGTCAGAACCCGGCCTGCAGAGGAACCTCGCTTTACATCGAGTGAAAAAACGACTAAGTGCGAAGTTAACATTTTGCATTTGGCCTCAAAATTTTACTTTGTCGTGGTCACTTTGCTACCAGATGTCCCAAAGTGGCGCTTTCAGCATTTAAGCACTAGAAGTGTTACTTTTTTTAAAATTCATATCTCTGGTTCCCTACATTACATTTTTGTCGTATTGATGTCTATTTGTTCATAAAAATATAATCTATTTTGAAAAATTGGTGTTGGATTTTAATTGTATATTAGTTATGTTAATGTATTGGTGTTTTGAATGCCTTAAACACCTGTCTCCTAAGTTAGGCCTACCTGCTTGTTGCCAGCTAGCAAGGGTTGAGCAAGGGAATAACTTATTGAGACCTTGACTGAAACTTTTATTGTGTTTGTGGCCTTATTACTATTGGTAGGTACATACTTATTACTACTTATAAACCACTTTCCAACACTGGCCCAATACACACTTTGCAGGTTTTGTTGAACCGTGCAGGTAAGGCCCAAATACAAAACTACACAAAAATATTTTTTATGAACTTAAAACCTGTGTTTTTCTAGTAAAAACCTAGAGCTATATACGCTCTACAAACACAATGCCAAGCCACAAAACAGGTTAGGCAGTTGTAGTGACTGCACTTCATACTTTTTCCCCATAGTCTCCTGCCCAGCCAGGTAGAATCTTGACATCATGATGATGTATTAGAATGCTGCAGAGCTCTGGTATTTCAGTTTAGAGCTAGGGCTGAGTTGGTGCCATCCTGCTCCTGGTGGGGTTAATATTTTTATTAAATTTTTACTTGATTAATGTACAACTATCCTGTACCACCTCAATTGAATAAATATCTTCATCATCAACGTGGATTCCTGATCATCATTCACAACACTTATTTTGGCGACGCTTAGGGTCTCCTACGGAAACGGACCTTCAAGTATCTTCTTCAACTTGCTACCTACAAGGACTTTAATTTCTGCAACCACAAGGTTACCAACTTAGATTTCTTTCACAAGCATACTGGCTAGCCCCACCAGTGACCAAGCCACCGGCCGCCCTCTTCATTAAATTGCTAGTCCCTGCTGTAATTGATACCTCCTTGATTCCAGTCCTTGCTGCTATTGCTTGCCTGTCTTCATGAGGATGTCCCCTTTTTTCTGACATCATGATGATGTATTAGAATGCTGCAGAGCTCTGGTATTTCAGTTTAGAGCTAGGGCTGAGCTGGTGCCATCCTGCTCCTAGTGGGGTTAATATTTTTATTACATTTTTACTTGATTAATGTACAACTATCCTGTACCACCTCAATTGAATAAATATCTTCATCATCAACGTGGATTCCTGATCATCATTCACTACAGCAGTCCTTTGAACACTCAGCTTAGTGATGTATTTTTGTCTTTTTATATTCTAGAAGGGTGGGGGCTTTCCTTCCAGGAGCCTTATCACAGCTTAGGAAAAGGAAGGAAAGAAATGTATACACCCAGGAAATATATGTATGCTCTTACCACCTTTGCTTTAAACAGGCTATCTGTGCTGTTTAGGCCTCACAGAAGCTGGAGCTACAAAATGGATGTTAATAGCAGGTATGATGGGACCCCCTCAAAAGGTTAAATGTGGCCAAGGAACAGAGGAGAAGAGAAAGACATCACTATGAAAGGATAGTTCCAGCACTGACCATAATCTTCAAATACTAGTATGCATCCTATTATTAATCTAAACTAGGCGACAGATATATACCAAGCATATTTTATTTTGTAACTTGTTTTATTTTCATTTTATCCATCATTTTATATTATTCCTTACTTTTTTAGATTATAAAAAACATTTCATCACAAATTCAATTTTTATAGACATTTTTTCAGTATTACTAGCATTTGAAGATTATGGCCAGTGCTGGAACTATCCTTTCGTAGTGCTACAAAATGGATGTGTCTCAACGAGATAATTCAAATGTATATTGTTATTTTTAATTCAGTTGTTATATCTATGTGGGTCTTTTGAAGATGTGCATCCTGTGTTAACACCTTGACCTGTTCACTAGATAGGAGTCTGTTGAGCTGTATACCTTTCAGCTTTATGACTTACACTGACAAAATTGCACGTGACCCAACAACTTTCAATACATGAAAGGGTTTCTATGGCAAGGGTATTACTTAGATTATATATGAACCCAAGGCAGCTCAACTTGATTGGATAGTTTATTTTTATAGATTTGTCAATAGCAAGTCAAGTAAACATTGGCAAAATCAATAAGTTGGTGTTTCCGGAAGGTCTTTTGTCTTGGTCAACGCTATTTTCTTATTTAGTCATTTTTTTGCAAAGCTTTATTTATTTATCTTATACTGGTTTTAACTATGTTGATTGCTCATAGATTTTATGGGAAATGTCAATGCCTTGACAGACTGTATTTATATTTATACTGTATTTTTACATTATTAAGTTTTATAGGTGTTTTTATGGCCACTGTGCCGAAATAAAGATCTTTGATGATGATAATGATGAAACTTTATTTTTGAGGATCCTTTAGGCCATCACCAATTAAAAAACGAAACACCGGCTAAAAACAAAGATTTTTTGGGTTTCCTAATGCACCTGTTGCCCTAGATTTTAAGGAAACTACTTTGTGTGGATATGCCTTTTTTGGAAGGGCAGAATGCAGTTACTCACATTGAAGGTAGCCAATGGGTGAAGTGGGCTGATGCACTGCTCCTTCAATATTCTGTAGTGGGCAGAATAGAAATGTGAATGATAGAACCTAGACCTATTTAAGAACATGGTTGGCTGAAAGCTCCTGTAAGTATGTTATACATATAATTACAATAAAATCAAAAGATCTTGGCTAATGCCAGAGATAATAACATAACAATGAGGTTTCTATACATCATGGTGGTTACTGAACTTTAAAAGTGGTGAAACATAAATACCTGGCCTTCAATGCAATGACGAAGACCAACTTCCTTTGCAGCAGCTCTGGAGGGAGGAACCGTTGGATAAGCCAGACAGTTGTTGCAGCAAAATGCCCAAATAATGTGGCTATAAATGCCAAGATTCTGAAGAAACACTCATGGAATGTTCTATTACTTACATGGTGTGTCAGGTAGCCCTACCCTTGACAGTGTGTTGGGGGTCCGCGGTTCCCAAAAAAGCTTTGATAAACGTGCAGCATAACTATATGTTTTTCAGCACAATACACTCAAAAAATGACTACTGAAATATAGATATCACAAACAGTCCACAAATGTTTCTGCAATTTGCATTTTAGGTAGATTGTGGTTTTATGTAATGCAGACAGCGCACCATCACCTCGGAGGGTGTTCTGGAGCAGAGCAGGTGTTAGTCTAGCCATACCTAGGCCCTAGTGGGACTACATAGAAAGCTAGGCATTCGGCTTCTTGCAGAATTCAAGAAGTGAGGAAGTCCTATGTGTAGCGGCAGGTCATTCCATGCTTTAGCAGCAATGTGGGGGAAGGCTTGACCACCAGATTTGGTTTTCCATATGCATGGGATTTGTGCAAGTAGGAGTTGGACAAGCAGAGGTGTCTGTAAGGTTTGTGAAAGCAGATGCAACTGTCGAGGAATGCTTAGCCAGTATTATGTAGATCCTTGAAAGTGTGGGTGAGGAGTTTGATTTGTGCTCGTTTGGGAATGGGGAGCCAATGGAGCTACTTCAGGTGTGATGTCAGTGAGGCGTGGGAAATTTAAAGTAATTCTGGTTGCCAAGTTCTGAATGGTCTGCAGCCTTCTAGAGAGTTTTTGTTGTTGATCCCAGCATAGGAGGCTTTCCCAGGATGCTGATTGGCGGCCATGTGATATGAAAATCTTCCTCAGCATCTTCAGGTTATGAATGCATGAGGTGGTGATGCCATTGGCTTGGGCAGTCATGTTGAGTTTTCTGTTGATGATGATTCTGAAGTTCTTCGCAAACAAATGATGGACAGAATGCTGAATAAATCATACATTGACCCCTAGTCAAAAGATCTGGGTTAAATTAAAACAAATGATGGGTCGGATGCTGAATAAATCATACATTGACCTCCAGTAAAAAAATCTGTCAATCAATTGTTCTGTTTGCATTTGTCACCCTGAGTGGGACAGGTATGCCCAGACATTGCATGGCATGGTGAGCAAAAAAACTGTGGATTTAGGCCCAGATCCCTGTACTGGGGTGGATTTATGTCATTGTTCTGCATTCTGTCCATCAATTGTTCTTTTTTATTCTGAAGCTCTTGGAATGGGTAGTGGGGATGGGTTTCAGTTCTACCTCTGTTGGCCACCAGCTGGAGTCCAACGGTGATGCGCTCCTCCCAAAGATTAGTCTTCGCAGTCTTCGGCCTTGTCAGTGTTTAGCTTTAGACAGTTGGGGTCAGATTTAACATTTTTTCATGCAGCGCAGTGCAGCAGCCACAAATTCTGTGCAGTGCTGCGTGAAAAGACAAGAGGGCAAGAGCACCATATTTACAGAAATATGGTTCTCTCCTCCCCTTTTCCTGGCGCCAGCTCTGAATTCAGCTGCTGTGCGCCATGGAGACACCTTTGCTCCATAGTGCAAGGGTGTCTCCGTTAATGTAGCATAGGTTTTGTACTGGAAGGATATCTTCCAGTACAAAATGCCATGCATAGACTAGCTTTACCCCTTTTCCCTCTTTGTATGTGTACTGTAGAGTGCAGCACACATACAAAGTTAGAAAAAGAAGGAGAAATGAAAGCATTTCTCCTTCCTTGCACCTACTTCAAAAAGGCACAGTTTTCTGACACTGTCTACTTTATTTAGTAAATAGGGTTTAGCATCAGAAACCTTGATTGATTGCATGGGAACGCTCATGCACCACCCATGGTATGCCCCATTGGTGCTAAGTAATGCAAAACAGCGCTATGGGCTGCTTTGCGTTACTTTCACATTATTTCAAGTACTAAACAAGTTTAGTGCTAGAAAGTAAATCGGCAAAAAAATATTATGCGCTGATGTGCATCACTTATGTGACGCAAACACTACATAAAATCTTAATAATTCTCCCCCTTTGTTTTTATCAAGTGGGCGATTTTTGTCATGCAGGCATTGAACTTGTGAAAACACTGCGATGGGTAGAGAGTCTCGGGGAAAAAGTTTAAAGACCTGCGTGGATGAATTCCCTATTGCAGTTACATACAATACAATAAATCTGCGGGTCTGTAGAGCTCAATATAGAGCTCTAAAGCATCATCAGTACAAGCTTATACCTCCTATTCAAACATAAGTAAAGTCCTATTTAAAATTACGGAATCCCATCACCCACCGAGGTGGCATGCTTCATCCTCTGGGATCTCCTCTTGGTCACAAAACCTAGTGAAACCAAGGGCTACAACCCCCTCACTGTGAGGGAGGAGCACAGGGATGTTTTATTGATCAGTTGACCGGATATCCTAAAATCCATTTGGTGTGAAGCATAAAGATGTAAAGGGTGATGGTTGCAGTGCAGATAGTCATGATGTGATAAGTGATATAAAATTGGCTATCAAGAGAAAAGGAAAAATCTATTAGTTAGCTCTTGGTGTCAAGGTTAAAAACAGTGCAAACACAATCTGAAATAATTTTTGACTGTAATGATCTAAACAACAGGTCTACATATTTCAGCCATGGTGATCAGAATTTGATTGTGGCATTCTCAGGACCTATGGAGTAATTGCTACTGCATGATCTATGTGACACATTTAGTCAGTGATTCTGTAATCAAGGATACACCCTACAGAACATGTGTTCTTGTTTTTGTGGAATCCACAGGACTTCTGTTGAAACCTGTGAAAAAAAGAAGGCAATGGCAGAAAAGATGCATTAGAACTGTAGAAAGACATTTAAAAACAAGCTTGTACTGAACAATGTGCTCAATGTAGATCATTATTCTTTTTATAATACCTTACGTGTACATAGTTTACAGAAAGTTTTAGTTAGTTGTATCCTTACCCGTAGGTGTACGGGTGGACGCCTCGTCTCACCCAGCAACAGCTCAGGGAGTGAAGCACCGCTCTGTTTAAAAGGAAAAACTGTGATTATAGCCACTGCAGGTATTCCATAAACCAGTTATCCAAATAATTTTACTTGTCAACTCAGTCGTCTCATGTATAGCATCCATTCATGAAATTGGAACCAAACTCTCTGGGCTTTGTGGGATCAAAACGCCTCATCTACAGATGTATGTTAAAGATACATGTTAAAGCATTGTTTGTAAAAGATGCTCTATGGCCATAAACTGCCATTAAGAGTAGAGAGAAAGAGAGAAGAAATCACATTCTCAGCTTCACTCTTGATGTATTAACAGCTAATGCCTGAATTTCATATGGAGCAACACAGAAGTGAAAGACAAAGGGGATCAACCCATAAGCTTGATCGTCTTAAAGACATTTGGTCAATAACTATCGGGTTAGTTGACCCCATGTTGGTAGGTTACTGGGTGCTCTTGTCAAAGATTGAAGATTGCTATTGTCAAAAATTGAAGATGGCATATAAAGATAGCAATGCCCTTTCTATGGTTAAAGAGTCTCTTCTTAACTAATGATAAACATACTAAACGACTCCATACTCGCATGTACCAAAACAGGACGCACTACGCTCACCTCTCCATCGGTACCCCGGACCTTCAACAGGCTGCCACCAGAGGTAACTGGCGGTAGGAGAGTGAGCCTTTTTATACTTGTTTTGAGGAGTTAATTGAAGCCTGCTGTGTCCCATTACACTAGCAGGATGCCGCATGTGACCCTGGGCGTAGGACTATGATATGCTCGCGTAGTTTGTGCAACTAGGCGCTACGAGAATTGCACGTAGCACAGTGCAAACCACGTACCATAGCGCAGCAGTGATTCTTTGCTTGCTCGCGGTCCTCAACGTGAAGTTGGTGATCGCGAACGAGCAAAATAACATCCCAGCGAGACTTTTTCCTCGTTCGCGATCAGCAACATCAAGTTGCCGATCACTAGCGTGGAAAATAAATTTCTGATTCTCAAAGCGAGGAGGTCCGGTTTCTCATTGCGAGTGTCGTGTATGCTCTCGACTGCTTGCGATGAGAAACTACCAGTCAGTGTTGAGAAAGCTGCCGCTCGAGTACAAAGCTACTTGAGCGGCAGAAACGACCGCATGCACTGTGCAAGATGCGGTTTGCAATGATTGCACAGTGCGGACAAGCATCCAGCACTGTGCGTAGCTTGCGTAGTCTGAAGTGCACCTTGCGTAGCTACTCGCAGCGCTTCTACGCAAACTACGCCCAGGGTTAGCCGCATGCTGATTACATCATACATTAAGAGGACTACAAAAACGGGCAAATAATCATGGGCAATGCAGTCAGTAAGAGGCTGATTCTTACAAGACTACAAAAACGGGCCGGTAATCATGGGAATTGTAGTCATTTTAGGAAGCATGACGTTGGCGGACTACACTGCACTTAAAAAAGATGGGAAATGTTGTTTTTGTCAGGACCTCGCAGGTACGGCTTCACATTCAGCGCGCTATTCTGGGCATGCACCGCTGCGAGTCAATGAACAGACAATCACACAGTATTACTCGTTGTGGGCCGGAAGTCGCAAGCGACCCCGGACCCTTTATTTAAGCTCTCTGCGTGGCTAGAGAGTGATACAAAATGTTGGTATGCTTCTGGAGTGCGGCTCTAAATAGAGGTGAGCTGTGATAGACTAGATCGCTACATCCCATTGCAATTCAGTTCTTTAACTGAGATTAGCGCAAAAAATCAGCAAGTCTTTGACTTGGTCTGGGGTTAGGCTTGAGGTCGTATCGATGTTGATGAACACTCTGTTTCCCTTTTGGGCTGGCCACTCCCTGTCCACCAGCCGAGTCTCTGGAACTGGTGTCTGTAGCTGGTGTTGATCATGCAGGACTTTGAGCTAGGTCATCAACGGAGCTGGGGTCTGTTTCTTCACAGGCAACTCCTCCATTCATGGATTGTTCTGAGTTCTGCCCTTTGACATCCGCCACAGGGGCCCTCTTGAACCATGAAATATTCCAGGTTATCATTTCTCCATTTCGCTCGGCAGTGATAGCTGTTCCTTTGATTGTCCTAATAGTCCCTAACCCTGACTCGTAAGGGGTGCAGAATTTCCCTCGCTCCAGCCGTTCCATACCAGGACGGCATATCCTGGCGTCAGTGCAGGGGTTCGTCCTCTCCTCTGTTGCCTGGCTTTCTCGTTGGTCGACAATCTCCAGGCTTGGGTGTCCACTGGGTCATACGGTTTTTGCTCCCAGTTGTCAGCCATGGGGAGAGTGTGACATCGGGGGTTCTGCCTGCATCGACGACCATGGAGACTTCTGTGTTGTGCAGTGAGGGGTACTACAGTACTCCCGCAGGAACTTTAGGAGAGTGGCCTCCGGGTCCGTTTGTTCGGCCACTGCTATGCGTAGAATTGTGTTCACGGTCCACATGAATCGTTCTGCTTCACTGTTGGCTTGTGGCCATTGTGGAGTGATGTTGTGATGCTTTACTCCTAGCTGGGTTAGGAAATCCTTGAACTCACTGCCCTGGAACAGAGGACCGTTGTCCGTCTTGACTACGTGTGGTAACCCAAAAAGCGCAAATGTATTTTCCAGAACCGGCTTCAGGTGGTTAAACGTGGTGGATGACAGGACTTCCACAATGGGATATTTCGTGTAACTGTCAACCAAAACAGCCGTGACTCTCCCATCCAGGAAACCAGGGCACTGGAGCAGGATCTTCGGTTATCATGGCAGCAGGTGATTCTGAGTTCCCGGTGAGCTGACAGGCTCTACAATTCCGCACAACGGTGTCTACTGCTTCTTCCAGACCAGGAAACCACACTTTTTCCCTCATTCTGGACTTCATTCTTCCTGTTCCTTGATGGCCTTCGTGTGTCAGGACAGTAGCCCGTGCTTGGAGGCTTTGTGGAATGACGATGCATGACCTTCTCAGTATCACGCCACTTTCAGAGGCGCTTAGTTCATCTCAGACTCTCCAGACTTTTCCCAAGCGGGACCGGCCAGGCTCATTCCATCCATGGACATCGTGGAGAAAACCTTCCCATGATCCCTACTGCAGAGCGTCTGTCAATTTTTTGAGGACCACATCAGTGCACATGTGGGCCTTGAATTCTTCCACTGAGAGGGCTCGTGGACATGACCACTGGGAAATCATGTTGACAAAGTCTTCCATTCTCTTCTCTTGGTCAGAGTTCTCCTCTGTGGGGTATGTGGGATGGCGCGACAGGAAATCGTCTGGGTTCTTCGCACCAAGCCTGTATACCGCTATAGCTGATAGTGCTGAAGTTGGATTGCCCACTGCTCAATTCTGGATGGTGGATGAGGAGCAGTCCCTTTGAATAGCGGAAGCAGTGGTTGATGATCTGTTACCACTCTGAAGGGATGTCCACTGACATACAGATAGAAGTGGTTACATGCCCACTTGATGGCAAGTGCTTCCCGTTCAATCTGGGAGTAGCAGGCTTCAGTCGCAGTCAGTGCTTTGCTCGCAAAGGCCAGTGGAACCCAAGGTCCTGGTTTGGTTTCCTGTGTCAGCAGTGCTCCTAGTCCCACCGGACTGGCGTCTACTATCAGTTCCGTTGGTCATGCTGTTTTGAAATAGGCCATGGTCGTGCTCTCCAGCAGCACCGACTTCACTTTGCAGAATGCTTCTTCTTCTTCCTGAGTCCATCGCCAGACGGTATCCTTCTTGGTTAAGTTTTGTAGCGGCTCTGAAATGGTGGCGAGGTTCGGAATAAATCTTCCGCAATATGTTTCCATTCCCAAGAAATTTCTGACCTTTGATGCTGTCGTGGGAGCAGGAGCAAGCTGGATCGCTTGTGATTTCCTGGGGTCCACCTTCGCCCCAAGAACTGGCATTTTTCCTTGTGGAGGGTCACTCCGTGGTCTGCGAGGTGTTTGAGGGTGGCTCGGAGCTGACGGTGATGGTCTTCTATTGCTGCCGAATGTATTAGAATGTCATCACTGACGTTAATGACACCCTGAAGTCCCAACAAGATTTCCCTTACAGCATTCTGGAATATCTCTGCCACTGATGATATTCCGAGGTTTAACTTGTTGTAGCGTCGAAGCCCCAGATGTGTCGAAAACATGGTGATATACCTGCTTTCTTACGCTAGTTTCAACTGGTGGCAACCAGCGTTAAGATCCAGTATGGAAAACCACTTGGAACCATTGAGGTCGGCCAAGATGTAGTCGACCGTCGGTGTCAGATGCCTCTCTCTCTTTATCGCTTGGTTGGGCATTCTCATATCGATGCACATTCTGCACTTCCCCGGTTGTTTTGGCTTTTCGGCTAGGACCATAGGAGGTACCCAGGGAGTCGGTCCTGTCACTTTCTCTATTACTCCCTGCTGCTCAAGCTTTTGTAGTTCCTGTTCTACTAGCGGTCGTAAGTGAAACGGTATACGGCGATGCCATAGGGCGACGGGCTTCACCACTGTGTCAATATGCATGATCTCGTGGTTTTCGGATTTGACTTGAACGGACATTTTCCCTTTTAAGGGAAGCGGTGTTTGACTCGCGTACGTGAGGATTCTGACTTTGGACGGCGTGAGCGCTGGCCTCAGGTTTAGGTTTTTGTTGTGCTTGCACCCCATGCCGTTCACGGACGCCCCAGTGTCGATGAGAGCCGAGACGGGTGACCCGGCGATCTCGATGGCACATGTCGGCTCTGGACGTCGTCTTCGTTGAGGTCACCTGCGAAGGATATGAGGTAACATTCTTCCTCTTCGTCCGTGGATGAGTCTTCAAGGCACTGTTTGCAGTGTGGCAATGTTGTCGTTGTCCTCGAGGTTGCGGGCTCCTCTAGTGAGAGGTGTCTCACCGCTTCGGACGGAGGCCACCGTCTGGTAGTCCCTTTATAACGCAGCCCTCCTTGGCATACACTTGCGAAATGGTTGGGTATTCCACATTTCGCACAGGTCTTGCCCCTGGCCGGGCACTCATCTTGGGGGTGTTCTTCCTTCCCACAGTATCCACACTGCAGTCGTCGCAAGCTTCTGTTGGGCCACCTTCCGCGCCTGCCGCTAGTCGGTGTGTGAACGGCATCTACTCACTCCGTCTTGACTGTCACCGCTTGTTCCACTGGTTGGTTGAGAGCGGCTTCCATGGCAGTTGCTCTAGCATCCAACAGATCATGTGAGCATGCTAGAATGAGTATATCTTCTAGAGAGATGCGTAGCTGTTGAAGAATGAGGGTCCGCAGGGTCCTGTTGTGGCATCTGTGGATGGCCTGCGCTCTTACTTCCTTGGCTTGATCGTCTTCGGTACACGTGCTGGCCAACTCTCTTAGGCACGCATGAAACGTGTCCATGGACTCCTGCTCTCTCTGACGGGCTTGTCGGAGATTAAAATGCTCATAATCAGGATTGAGTTGGGGGTTAAAATGGGCGTTTAGGACTCTGTGTGCGCTCCTGTGTTCTGCAGATGTGCGTACAACTTGTATATTCCGTCCCCTGCGAAGTGTAACAACAGCGACCTCTTAACAGCGCCATCCGTTTCCCTCATTTCTATGAAGTAGTTATCGAGACGGCCAATCCATACTTTCCACCGAGGTGACGCAGTGGCAGGATCAATAATTAGCTGAAAGAGGGAAGTGCGCTGACCTGGGAGTGCAGGTGAGGTGGTTTTGCTGCAGGGAGTGCTGGTTGCTGGGCCGCTACCTGATTGGTCATGGTTGGTCTCTACCTCGTGGTCCTCTTCAGATGTGGCCTTTCTTTAATTGGTTGCCAGGTGTTATAATTGTGGTGGCCAATGCTTGTTGTGCTTGCTTCTTGGGGCTGAAATTGGTTTTTCCAATGCTTCTTGTTCCCTCCTACATGCAGGCTGTGGCCGGCTGCTTCATGATGTAGGTGGCTGGTTGTGCATTCTAGCGCATTGGCAGGGTGCCAGCAGCACAGTCCTGAGCTTGTGTTCTCGAGCCTGGTGGTGTCAGGAGTCTACTGCGCATGATCGCACCTCAACCGCTAGCGCGGGCTCAACCGGCTCTTCGCCGGGAGCGCCGGCGCACTGTGTCCTGCTACTGCAGCTCAAATATGCAGGCGGGCGCTGGGGGTTTCGGCTTGTGCCTCCACTCACCGGCCGGTAACCTCTCTGCTTTGTTGGCACACGTCGGCACTCTTTCTGCTTTGTCGTGCACTGACACGCAGGCCGCGCTTCGTGGCTCCGATGTTGGTCTGTCAGGCCAACGGGCCAGGAACAGTTCGGTTTTCTTTGGGGACGCTGTATCCCCCACTCGTCGCCAGTGTCAGGACCTCGCAGGTTTGCCTTCACATTCAGTGCGCTACTCTGGGCATGCACTCTGGGCATGCACTCTGGGCATGCACCACTGCGAGTCAATGAACAGACAACCACACAGTATTACTCGTTGTGGGTCGGAAGTCCCGAGTGACCCCAGCCCCGTTATTTAGGCTCTCTGGCCACGCCTGGCCAGATAGTGATACAAAGTGTGGGTATGCTTCCGAAGTGCTGATCTAAAGAGATGTGAGCTGTGATAGACTAGATCGCTACAGTTTTCAGGCATGTGAATGTTCTTTCTATCTGATACAGAAGAAAGGACTCTGACCACGTGAGTTCTGTACCTTCATAACCTATTTCCAATTGTATTTTATTATGTTACTTGTTGTCTGTCAGCAAGATATTGCAAACAACACATACAACGTCATCAGCTGTTGTTTTCGAAAAAATAACAAATCCCTTTGAATCAGAGTGGTGTTAAAAATCAAGATATTTTGCATTCCATGTGAAGATGTCAGTACATTCACTCCTGGTAGAAGGTAGAAGAGTTCCTACGGTTATTCATCAAGACCTTGGCTAAGTCGATTTTTATTTTTTTCGAAAGCAACAGCTGATGACGTTGTATGGGTTAATAGAGTACATCCCACCCATGGTGAGCAACAGCTAGGCTTGATTTTCCAATAATCTGGAGGCAAATAATTTACTTTTCCACTTGGTTGGTGAAACCGCGACCGGACATCGACCAGGGCCAGCCACGCTGCCGGTGCAGGGACAGCGGGCGTCAGGATTGTCTGGTCGAGGGAGGACCTGCTGGCTCTCGATTCAGCAGCTACCCGCAAAGCCTACTCACCGGATTTAGGGCCCGCTTCCATCCCGCACAAGTGCCTGGATTGTGGGAGATCTTGGTGCGATGCTTATCCCACCCAAACGTACAAACCAAATGCACACACACACCAGCTCTGTAACAGCTTTAGAGCCGGCCTTCTGAACTGCAGGTCCATGGTAAGGCATGCAGATGACATCTGGCTGCTATTGGAGGGTCAGGAGTGGGACGCCATGTTTCTAACCGAAACCTGGCTGAACGACCACCACCTGACCGCTATTGCCCTAGCAGTGCCTTTAGGTTTCAAAATGAGTTTTTCCAACCGGGAGGATGGTAGGAGAGGCGGGGGGTGGCCCTTATCTTCAAAGAGCGATATACACTTACATCTGCCCTGCCAGTCATGATTCCCGGGGTGGAGGGGCTGCATTTTTGCCTTCAAACTGACCCTCATTTGGCACTAGCGGGCTAGTTATATACCGACCCCCGGACTGCTCAGAAGGCAGCACAACGACACTTATGGATATTATTGTCCAAAGCTCCCTCTTGCATCAACATTTCATTGTAGTGGGGGACTTTGATATACATGTTGATAGGATTGACAGTCCACAGGCGGAGCAATTAATTGCTTCACTGAGTGCTGCGAATTTGACACTATCCACTATGGGTCCTACGCATAAGGCAGGCCATACGCTTGACCTCATATTTTCCAATATAAGCGATCTGTCAGTGGAAGATGCACAGCCACTGTTCTGGTCGGATCATGCGCTAATCCCTTTCGTGGTAGTGTTAGAAGGGGGGGGCGGGCGACGGGGAAACGCTCCTTTATGCAGAGGCATTGGAAAAAATTGACCCCTGAGGCTATGGGCCCAGTCCTGGCTCAGAACCCCTCGCCATTAACCTTAAACGCTAGCAAGGATGCTCAGGCACTCAGTCAATGGATAGGGGACATGGTGTTGCAGATTGCACCCGCTAAACGGGCAATGTCTCGGAGGGAATCTCCCGCGGCCCCGTGGTTTTCTTTGGAGCTTAGGACCGAAAAATCAGCCTGTAAGAGGTTGGAGCGGATTTGGAGGTCAGATTACTGCCCTTTGGCGAAGGTCCAATACTTAGAAGCCATCAGAAAACTTCAGAATTCAATTGAAAAGGCAAAAAAACTGTTTTTTGCAGCCTCTATTCAACAAGCAGAACATTCGAGCAAAGAGGTTTTTAAAATTGTTCAGTCTTTTTTTAAACCCCGCTGCATTGAGAGGGAGGTCCCCCCGTCAACAGCACTCTGTGACAACATCTCTGAATTTTTTGATAACAAAATACAGAAAGTCTATGATACTTTGTTCCACCAAGGCCTACAGTGAAGGCTGATACAGCAGTAGGTGGTTCTCCTCCAGTGCCCCTCAGCCAATTTCAGCCAGTGCCATTGGATATGGTTAGGCAGGAATTAAAGCGTTGCAAATCAGGATCGCCAGGCGACCCCTTCCCACCAAAGCTTTGGGGGCTGATGGCGGACTCAATTGCGCCCACTCTGCAGCACATTTGGAATACCTCCATCTCTACTGGGGTGTTCCCGGAGGGCTGGAAGCATGCCACGATTCTTCCCCTGAAAAAAAAACCGAACAGGGATCCGGAGGATCTTAATAACCTCCGTCCAATTTCTTTACTGGCGGCTCCTGGTAAAATGTTGGAGAAATTGATTCAGCGTCAGCTAAACATATTTATTGAAGACAACAACATTCTACATGAGACCCAATCGGGCTTTAGACCTGGCTTTAGCACCGAGACAGCTCTAATCGAGGTGGCAGAGTCAGTCAGGTGGTCGATGGATTCAGGGGGACTCAGCTATGCTGGTGCTCCTGGATCTATCGGCCGCTTTTGATACGGTCGACCATGGTAGGATATTACAGCGGCTGGCAGCGATAGGTATCCAAAATCAGGCACTAGGATGGCTATACTCTTACTTATCCAACAGAAGGCAGAAGGTGGCACTTGGTGCCAGTTCCTCCAAACCGAGGGAACTGAGCAGGGGTCAGCAATAAGCCCGCTATTATTTTATATCTACTTGGCCCCGCTCTTTACATTAATCGCCAACTGGGGGGTCACTGCAATATCTGATCCAGATGACACCCAGCTGGTTTTCCCCTACTCAGAGGTGTCTGAGGCAGCTTTCGCTAGTTTCAAGGGGTGCCTCCGAGACGTGGCAAACTGGATAAACACAAATAAATTAAAGTTGAATGCAAATAAAACAGAGGTGATCTTCTTCGGGAAAGGCACCCCCCTCCGGCGGGACTGTGGTGGCCTGCAGAGATGGGGCCTGCACCTCCCCCCAGTCATCAGGCAAAAAATGTGGGGGTTAAATGGGATGACAGCCTATCCTTCTCTTCCCACATCCAGCAGGTGACTGGAGGTTGCCTCAGTAAACTGAGGAACCTGCGAAAAATTCTTAGGCTGTTGCCAGAGAATTGCCGAAAAACGGTGATCCACGCTACGGTCACATCTAGGTTGGATTATGCCAATGGCTTATACCTGGGTCTCCCGAAATATCTGACCCAGCGCCTGCAAACTGTGCAAAACGCGGCGGCAAGGCTGATAAAGCACATCCCTTTTAAACAACATGTTTCTCCGTATCTTCGCTCACTACACTGGCTGCCTGTGGCGAGCAGAATAAAATTTAAGGCTCTTACTCTGGCTTTTAGAGCGCTACATGGAAATTGTCCGACGTATCTAAGATCTCGGCTGCCCAGATACACCCAGGCCCGTTCTCTTCAATCTAACTGCTGGGTCCAATTACTCGTGCCACGAGTCAGAAGGGCTCAACTAGGGGGTCGGACCTTTTCGGCAAATACGGCACGGCTATGGAACACCTTGCCTCCTGCCCTCCAGAGAGCACCCTCGGAAGCCAGTTTTAAGAAACAGCTGAAGTCGTGGCTCTTCTCTCAGAGAGGCTAAACATCCTCCTCTCTGCGATTCTCACTCTGCCCTGCTCTCTCAGCGCCGGGACACCTCCTAGTCGAGGTAGCTGTTCGCGCTATACAAAACTCTGTATTATTATTATTATTATTATTATAATTATACTTGTGTTTTAGGTATTTGTTAATTGAGGAGTTTTATATTATGCTGTATGTATATTTTCAGTTACTTCATATTGGAAAGGAGATATGAACAGTGATCAATCTGAAGAAAGTGATCTAGTCGGAGTATGTATCCAAACAGGTAGGGTGAATGTCCACAGCGGGTGTGCAGGACAGGCTTTAGGGTTGGTGGAGCCCTGTGCGACATTCATTTTTGGCACCCCCATGACCTCCTCTGATTCTCTCACTACAGCTGAGCAAAAGTGCTCCTCATCTCTCCAATCATAAGTTATTGCTAAACACAGCGCCCGCCAACCCGAGGCCAGCACCCAGCTCCACAGATCAACGCCCAGTGCGGCCGCACCTGTCGTACTGCCCTAAAGCCAACCCTGCGGATGTGCTGTGATTGTCGCCCTTGTGAATCGATAGAACTCTTAAGAAAGTGCGCCAGAATAGTTCCACATATTGGAATTGGTTTGAGTAGGCTGAGGGCATTCTACAGCCCTGGGCCTTTCACTTTCAGTTATCAGTGTCCAGATTTTATCTGTTTGAAAGATCATTGCTGTACCAGGTTAGCAGCCGATAAGTGTCGTTTTATAGAGGCACTCAATTTGGGTCCTTTTTTAAGTAGGTTTTTGTGCAGGAAACCTTTAATTTGATTCCGGCTTCGCATGGTAGCCAGTGGAGTGCCTTCAAGAAAGGGCTTCATGTGATTTTGTTTAACCCCTTCCGTGCGGGCGGTTTTCCCCGCCCATGCTGACTCCGCCTTGCGCGGGCGGAGTCATGACGGAACGGTTCCGTCATCCGCACAGCTCACCCGTAGTGCATGACGGAACCGTTCCGTCAGCAGCATGGAAGGGGTTAAGGTAAAAAAAAACAATAGATGGACTCTTTTAGCTACTGGATTATACAATGAATTCAGATTTTCTAGGCATGTCAAGTTAAAAGGTTTCTAAGAGAATACATTCAACAAGGTCTCATGGCACCGTGAAAAAGAAGGAGTATACTGTGACTAAATAAAATGCTCACACGCTAGCAACAATTTTAAAGAAAAAAAGTCAAAGTTTAAGAAAAAAATCACTTTTTAGGTTTAACAAATGGTCAGTGAAATTACTCACGTCTCTGAATTTGCCAGAAGGGAAACCATAACTGAAGGCGGTAAACTCTCTGAGTTCTACGTATGAATGCATAATCACAGTGACTATGTAAGGGACAAATTTACATAGCATTAATTTTAGTGGAGAATATTTGCATGCTTTATCGCCGTTTTGAATATTCAGCTAGATTTAATATTTAGTGGTGCGACAAAACAGCCATAATAATAAGAAAGTCAAATACTGCAGATTCTTGCACTCAGAGCCAGACTGAAATTTTGAAATTCCTTGGTGACAAGTGTTTTGACATGTCCCCTAGGACAATAAGACAATTCCGTTTAGTTTTTAACTAACGGTTGGTAAACAACATTTACCATAAACGTTTTCAACGTAGGGAATCACAACGACCGTTGTTACAACGACTGCGTTGTGATTCCGCATACCATTACTCCGCAAGTCGGAACAACGACTTACGGAGGGGGGGGGGAGTTGGTGGATTTAAAATCCAACACCTTCCCTAATGTCCGCACAGACTGGAGTTGGAATAGTAAATTATACTATTCCAACATCCAGCGCCCCCCCTCCGCAAGTCGTTGTTCCGAAATGGTATGCGGAATCACAACCGCGTTGTGATTCCCTTCGTTGAAAAAGACTGTGGGATAAAGACACACACATTCAACAGTAATATTAATATGTGGCCACAAACACATTCATGTTAGTCTTTAAGCAGCCACATATAATACTTATTCATAAGTAACACATATATTTGATCTGTTGGCATAGGATGTATGTCGTTAAAACGCATACTTTTACAACGCATACCTTTACAACACATTTTTTACAACGCAACATCCATTACAACGCAGTCCATTACAACGCATGCCATTACAACGCATCTCTAAAAACTACCTTTACAACGCATTCCACTACAACACATACTACCTTTACAACGCATACCATTACAACGCATACCATTACATTGCATGTATGGTTAGTATTAGATAGTGTAGGGGTAACATTTACTATTCTAACTCCAGGGGGTGCAACAGTAGGGTAAGTGTTGGATAGTGTAGGGGTAAAAATTACTATTCTAACTCCAGGGGGTGCAACAGTAGGGTTAAGTGTTGGATAGTGTAGGGGTAAAATGTACTATTCTAACTCCAGGGGGTGCAACAGTAGGGTGAGTGTTGGATAGTGTAAGGGTACTATGTGTATGCGTTGTAATGGTATGCGTTGTAATGACTGCGTTGTAATGACATGCGTTGTAGTGGTATGCGTTGTAGTCACATGCGTTGTAATGGTTGCGTTGTAATGGCATGCGTTGTAATGGATGTTGCTTTGTAAAAGTTTAGTTGTAAAGGTAGTGCGTTGTAAAAGTTGCGTTGTAAACGTTGTTCCCCGTTGGCATAGGTAAGTCCCGTTGTTTAAATTGCATTGATATATCACTTGCTACCCCTGACGAGGTTGAAGTGATTTAAGATGTATAATCAACCTTCTTGCAATGTTCCTACTTGTCTTTTATATGTCAATCTACACAACGCTTCCTAGTATTTTTTGTACAACGATGCCCAGTGCAAGCCATTCATTAATGTTATATCCGCTCATACATGCGCGTTCTGCTAATAGCTAGTCGACTCAATTTGTTCCTATGGAAACAATTCATCCTGTAAGGTAGTGGACCTATAATGCAGAAATGGAGAAACACGACCAGATAAAACCAGTTCTATCTTTCTAAATCGCATGGTTAAATCGTGGTAAAGCTTATAATAAGAAACTCTTTTTGTTTGTCTAGTTCCAGGGGTGGTCATTTAGAGGCAGTCAGATTTTTTCGTGGCTGCAGCACCATTCGGTAATTGTTTTTCTGCGACTAGTAAACACGGAGTTAAATACAGAATAATATAAGGACATTTATTTTTGTAGTTCCCGACCTATTTATATGAGTGCCTTAAAACTATGCTTAATTTCTCATCTTCCATACCTCCTTCTCCCCTTAAAAAAGGATGGAAGAAATAAAATCCCTGTTTTTAATCTCCACAGCATCCTTCAGATCTCCTTCTGAGCCATCCTCTCACCTTCAATATTTTTCCATAACTTCAGCTTGCAGTTTTCGAAGTAACTGCCTCATGCTGCTCTTTAAGCTTGCGTTTTGTCACTCAATTTTTGTATGTTTTTCCTTTGGTTTCTCTCGTATATGTCCCTGTATTTCTGTGTATATGTGAATCCTATTTTGAATCACATTTATGGGGTTTGGTTTATGCTTCGAGCTTCGGTTAAAAGTCCTATGCACCGAAAATAGGCCCGACAACAAAAAAGAAATTGCCCTCATAAGAGAATATTATATCGCTAAAAAAGTGTCGACATTTCCAAATGGAGACATTTTTGAACTTGTAAAAACACACTGAAACTGTACTGGTATTTTGCAAGGTATGAGAGACTGAACGGATTTGAGCTTGCATCAGGCACAATTTGTGGTAATTTCAGGGAAGTCAACAGCACAAAAAAGGTATATCAGTCCATAAAACAATCCCACAAACTGCAAAAAAGAGCCCCACACACTGACCTGTCATACCAGTCCTTCGGGCATTGCCAGGTTGCCCTATAAGCCAGTCCGAACCTGCTGGTGCAACATCAAACTCTGGATACAGCGCATAAGGGGCATAACATGTATTTAATACTTTTCAGCAAAATGTCGAATTAGAGCTGAGAAAAAACAGTAATGCTGATTTGTGTTCGCAGTTCCAGTTCACAATAGCTAGTGGTATCTGCGAGCACTACATTAGAAAAACGCAAGCACCTTACACGCAAAATGGGCCTATAAATCATTTCCTCACTTTTTTTCTGTTTTAAATTGACTGACCAACTCAAAAAACAGACAGAGCAATTGTTATTTGTACTGGAGTGTTTGTGTGCCTTTTTGTGCACATGACTGTAAACAAAACCCAAAACATTTTGGAACAGAGTGGATGGTATCTAAATGCTTCATGTCAAGAAAGAAAGAAAAGTGAGGAAGGTGAGAATGGGGGGGTTAGTGTGATAAGAAGGGGAATTATAAAAGGGGAGCAAAACAAAGAGTTTGGATGTTAAGAGGGGTGATTACTCTTTAATTGAAATAATCTAAAATATTGTTTTAACCACTTGGATGCTAATGACAAGGGTAACTTGTCATGCACTGCCCATTCATTTCAATGGAAATCTCATTATAGAGGCTGGATACCCTTAGCGTCCAAGTGGTTAAGGAAAGAGGGAGGGGGACCGGAGGGAGAATGTGAGGGGGTCCCAAAGTAAGTATGTGGTATCAGGTAGTAAAGGGAGCTCCTACTTAAATCAGTCATGGTAGTTATTCAACTTATTATGAAACTGCTACATACTATGAATAGCATGAACAAGAAAGCTGCGTATCTGTACAGTTAATGTCTATGATGTAATGATAGGCAGCCGCGGTCGGTAGTGGGAGTACCTGCCGGGTGGTGACGTGGGGAGGGGGAGTGGCAGGGTGGGGGGTAGAAAACTCTGGATTACGGAGGTTTACAGGTAAGTAAACATATAAATAAATAAAACGAGTTTTGTTGCGTGCACTGCATCGCATTTGGGGATGCAGTGAGCGCAATGAAATTCGTTTTATTTATTTATATGTTTACTTACCTGTATACCTCCGTAATCCATAGTTTACTAACCCCCACCCTGCCCCTCCCCACGTCACCGCCCGGCATGTACTTCCACTACCGACCGCGGCTGATGATAGGTCTAAGAGGGTAAAGATGGCCACGGGGCAGAGAACTCTGGGTGTAGACATTATCTGTCTTCAGGAAACATATAGAGCGGGGCTTGCAGGGATCTGCTGGAGACTCTTGGTTACACCACTCTCTTGGTTTGTACTATGCAGGGAACCACCATGAGGGGAGTGGCAATTTCAGCTCCAAGTAAAGTGTGTTGTGAAGCACAACCTCTCTAATAAACTAGGGAGGTGGGCATTGTTGGCATGTCAGGTTGCTGGGCTATCTTTTACTATCTGCTCCGTACATGGTTCTAACCTGGATGACCCAGCACTTATGGATATTTGAGTGTGGAGTTGGCTCATGGCCAAATAATCTCATAGTATGTGGGGATTTTAACCCCATATGGATCTTAGTCAGAACTCACCAAAGCCAGGGAAGTATGTGGGTCAGAAACCCAAGGTGTTTAGGGCAGTTCATCAACTCATGAGGGGTCGTGGACTCCTGGACGTTTGGGCTAAGTTAAGGGCCCCAAACCCTGCTACACATTTTTTCCATACCCTCATAAGAAATGTGTCACTTTTCTTGATGTTTCTGTTTCATTAGGGCTTGCGAGGGAGGTAAGCATCGAGAAATACCCTAAGATATTTTCGGATCATAATCCACTGATAATAAAGTACCAGGTAGCAGCTGTAAATGTGCCGCTCCAAACATGGACCGTTGACAAGGGGCTGCTCTTCAATTCAGAATATATAAAACATATTAAGGGATCTCTGACAGATTTCATGGAAAGTAACAGAGGAAGTGCAGCATTAGGTGCAGTCTCGGTCTTATTAAAAGCAGGAATCGGGGGGGGGGGGGGGGGGGACTCTTAGTTTCAGCGATCACAATCATAGGGCAGAGGCTAATAAAGTGAGGGGACAGTATAAGGAGCCAAGGGACCTTGAAGCTTTGCATGTTAAGGCGATAGCAGAGGGTCAGGAAGGGATCCTCTAAAAGATCGCTATGGTCAAAGCTAGGATCAACAGCTTTTATACCAGAAAAAAAAGCAGAGAACTATTAAGCCTGGAGGGCGGAGAGTTATGAATGTAGTGAGAGTGTAGGCAGGCTTCTGACATTGGGCACATGCCAAAAAGAGGTACATAGTGATATCAGTGCCTTAATGGACAAGGATGGACATCTGGTTAGAACTCCGGAGGTATTGTTTGAGTTTTCAAGAAATTCTATGAAACACTTTATCAAGAAGACCAGTCTCCTCCTCTAGGCGATGCTGAGCAGTATCTCGATATAGTGGATGGAGGGGTATTAGATGCAGAGGTGCAGGCGGCTCTGGATGATCCAATCACACTGGAGGAATTCAGATGGGCTCTAAGCTCACTAGCATCTGAAAAAAGTGACGAAAAAGACAAGATACTGCTGGAAATCTATCATGTATTCTATTCTGTATTGGTCAGGGGTATGGTTATAGTGCGCGCACAACGTGACACTCTCTCCTTCCTACCACTTCCAACATTCTTCTGCACCCACTCCCTGCTTTGCCCGGGAGTGCCCATGAATTCTCGTGATCCGGTTATATTGTCCAAGGCGTAAATTTTATTCACATCAAATCAGTTAATTCACTATAAACCACTATGAGAGTACAAGTTTCCTACTTGGATATATATATCTTTATACATGGCATCTCACTCTAGCGATGCCCACATGTCAAGGCAGTATGAATTAAAAATTGACATTACAGTTAAGCATTGCATCAATCAAATTGACCATACTCTTGAACACTCTGCTGAACACATTGTGCCGACAGGCCCCAACACGCTACAGCAACAGTTGCATAACTTCAAATCCAGGGCACCGCATAGCGCGCCAGCCCTCTGGGGTACCTGGACACAGGCATTCTCCCTAAGATTCACTTCAGTCCATAAGTGGCAGGTTAGGGCAGTAGAGTCGAGGACCACCGGCAGGTCGGTCCCCCCTATTGCCAACCCACTACACATTGCAATCCTACCCCCTCCTAGGGTCCATCCAGTCGCTGCACCTCTATTGTTGTGCCTGCCCCTTTGTTGTTAACTGTCAGCGCTCCGCCGCTCTGCCTTACTTTGTTGCCGGGTGGGTGGTTGGTTGCCGAAGCTCCTGCAGCTATATCAGGGTCCAGGGAGACAAAGAAGATGAGTCCCTTAAGGCACAGCCTTAAATAACCTCTATTTAGGCTTCGGTTTTATTTCTTCCTCAGGACCACCCAAGGCACCAGCATCACCAGCCAGTCCCCCTCCTCACCCAGCACCCAATGCGAGCTCGATCCGGGCTCTACTAAGGGTGCCCCTCCTCTAGGCGCGGGGGGCACCTGCTCAACACCGGCCTTGAAATCCAGTAGGGATTTTCAACCCCATCCTCGTGGACAGTCAGTAACATTGTTGAGTTCATGAAAAAGGGAAGTCCCCCTGAATCCAAGCTCATATAGGCCTATTTCTCTGATTAACTGCAACACAAAGCTCTTTTCTAAGATATTTGCGACACAGCTGGGCAGGGTTATAGCCAAAATGGTTTCTCCTAAGCAACGCAGGTTTATCCTGGGCCGTGGGACTACCGACCAAATTAGGCAAGACATTACACTGTTTGATGCAGCAGGGGTATTAGAGACTCCTATAGCTATGTTCCTGCTGGACGTTGAGAAATTATTTGATCAAGTGGCATGGAATTATCTTTGGGCTGTACTTAAAAGAAGGGGGCTAGGCCCAGGTTTTATCACAGCTTCTCACATAGTATATTAAAAGCCACTGCCAGACTGCAAATAATGGGCAGATAATCTAACAAGATCCAGATTACAAGGGGGACAAGGCAGGGATGCCCATGCTCACCCCTTTTATTTGCTCTCTATATTGACCCATTGCTACTCAGGCTTGAGAACAATGTCCTAATAGGGCCGGTAGTTATTAATGGATTTAGCATTAAGATTTTGGCATATGCTAATGATATTTCACTTGTGACTCCGGACCCTGCAGGGGCTATAAAGGAAATAAAAAAGGATTCAGAAAAGTTTGGTAAAATAGTTGTCTATTAACTGAATAAGAGTGTAACCCAAATAGTCGCCAATAAAGAAATTTACATGGAAGATGAACGAAGAGTTGAAAGCACATTACATTTAGGAGCGATTCTACCAAACAGAGCTGGAGATATAGTGGAATTAATTATCACTCCAATATTGGCAAAAAAGTAGGAGGGATCTGATGTGGACTAAAAACTCGAGCTTAACACTTACAGGCTGGTGCAATGAAATTACTGTGTTGCTATTGCCAAAGGTTCCATATTTAATCAGAATAATACCTCTGGAAATAGAACAGCTATATTTAAAAAAAAGTTGAGGCCATCTATAGTAACTTTATATGGGAGTACAAAAAGGTGAACGGGATCTCTAAGATATTTGATGCTTCCTAGGGACAGAGGTGGATGAGCCATGCCTAACTTTAGATATTATTATTGGGCAGCTATACTGCAGCATATGATGGCTCACTGCACTGAAGAGTAAGGCTCAAGGGATTACCATTTATCTATGAGCTGATAATTGGAACTGATGTAAAAGGTTGTTTTTGAAGGACTGTTTAACTGAGTATTTTTTTTTTAGAAGTCACTTTCAAGGTATTCAAGGCCTAATTTAAAATCTGGGTACTAGTTAAGAACAATTTGAGTATAGGGCTGTACAATTATTATAATCCATAGGGCAATTATCAATTTTCCCATTTGTTTTTCAAGATAAGAGCTGTCTCATCTAGGAGCAAGCATGGGTGGCTAGATCAGGAGATTAAATACATTGGGACCAAATATATTTGTACAAAGAACTGCTACAGAAATGTGGTTTGGCTAAACAGAGTTTTTTTAAGTACCTGCAAATCAGGCATTTTGTGTTGAACATAGACAGTGACAAGTTGTCATTAGAGCAGGTTCCTCTGGTGGGCTTACTGGGTTGCACAAGGAGAGATAAGGCCAAGTTTATTTATGCATTTAGTAATCAATTTAATGCCAGTTGATTGACATAAGCAAGCGGAAAGGTGGGCCAGGTGATTAGCGTTCGAAGGCATGCATTTTCAGAAATCATTGGAGGTGGGCCAGAAGATATTATTATCAGCAGTATTGAAGAACTAACTTCATAAAACATTATTTAATCTTTATTATACACCAGCTAAGATTTATAGTTTGGGGAAAAAGGCCTGACACTACTTGCTCTCGATGTGAAGACAATGAAGTAGATGTAGCACATATGTTCTGCAACTGTGCAAAGTTAGAGGCTCTTAAGGATGAGATTTGCAGGTATTTGAGGTCTACCCTTAGTATATCTGTCACCTTTACGCCTCGGCTGATGTTGTTTGAAATTGATGAGCGATTCATTATGGACAGGGGAAATTATAATGTATTTTTGTGGTCATAGCAGGTTTGTATATTCATCACTATGGTTTGGCTCAACCCGGTAAGCCAGACTGCTATCTATGTATCACTTGGAGAGTAACCTATATCAGTGTAAGGGCTGTAAGGCGAGAAAGCGGGAACCCTGACCTGGGTACCAGTGGTCGACTGGATGGAATGATGAGGTGTACGTCGTTAGTCTGAAGAAGTACTGTAATGAGATAATCAAAAGTTCAGTTAATCGGGCATGCCATTATGTGATTACGCAGAAGTCAACTCATTTTTGGGGTATTTGATTGAGTGATTTGAACTTATTCATTATCTTGCATTATCTTTCTGGATTGATGCTACTTTTAAATAAAAAAAATTAAAAGAGTACACAATTGAAAGGTCTGTCTTTTTTGCAGTATTCGGACGAAATATCAGATTCAAAATATCGAGTTGCAGAAATATCGGATTTTTTTTTATACAAAAATATCGCGATGGAGAAATATTGTTGTCAAGAATATCAATTTTTCAGGTAAATATTATCATTTTTATTAATATCGCTGTTGGTAATATCATCTTCAATAATATAGTTGTAAAAAATATTGTTTTTTAATTATCTTTATGTGTGTTAGTTCATATATTAATTTTATGAGTTATCATTGTCTGTATAATTACTTATATGTTCAAATATAGTTCGTAATTTTCAGTCATTTTATGTAGTTGGTATAGTAATGTATATAGTTGTATTGGGTTTGTTAGGTTTGTAGGGGTGGAAAGTTAATTATTTATAATTAATTATTAATTTATGATTAACTATTTAATTGATTATTAAATATGTAAATTGTTCAAGAACTTTTTTTAAAAGATATATATTAGGTGTGGCCTGTTGTGTTTGTAGGGGTATAGGGTGGAAAGTTAGTTAATAAATGATTAATTAACAATAAATTATCAATTTATTATTAAATATTTAATTGATTAGTAAATGTTGGAAAGTGGTATGTTATGCGGTATAGCAGGGGGTCCTTACCATATAATGTTATCACAATAACACAAAGATGGTCCTTGGATTCACACTAATAAATGCAAAGCTCAGTTCTGGAGTCGCAAAGAGCAGTCAAGCTTTATTAAAGAAACATGTTTTCAGCATTTCAGAGTATTAACATGGACAATAAGTAATTGACATGACTCAGAGAAATCCAACACCAATTTATAAAACAGAGAGTATTTTCAGCTTAACTTAGACACCAAAATGAACAGTTTATCATACATATAACCAAAGTTATAGAGGTCCTGCCAAGCAATTAGGAGATTATTCTCTGCCAGGGTTTTCATGGCGGTTCCTCCTCCATGAAAACTCTGTCGGAGAGGAAAGAAAGGGGGCCCTACAGGGCCCCCTAGTGCCTCACACCCTGTGGATGCACACAGTGGGGCACAACATGTGTCGCCCTGTGTGCATGCATACTAGTTACTAACTACACAGTATGGCCTTTCAGTCCATGACATGCAGGAACGATTTTTGGTGTTTCCATTGTGGTGCCCTTTTTCTGATGCACAGTCATGGGAATGCCAAAAACCAGCCCACCATACAGGAGGAAACTCTAAATCTGGCAGGCGGCCTGACCACAGCTTTGCCGATGTGGCTGCGGGGCGGGGCAGACCTGGTGCCACACTGCTAATGTCGTAACCAGGACTCTAGTAGTTTCCCATGGGGAACACCACTATAGGGACGTATACGCTTGTACTTACATGCCTCTAAGTTTCAGAGTGATCTTACAGCTATTGCTGTGTGGTTGTCTGCCAACTGTCTGCAGCTCAATGCTGCTAAGTCTAAGACCCTGCTGGTTAGGAGGAACCCAGAGCTGTGGATCGAGCGCTGGTTGCCTACTACCCAGGGCCTGTGCACCCACCCCCAAACAGTTAGTTCAGCCCTCAGCTGCCAATTTCAAACTAATCAATCAATCAATAAATCAATCAATCAAAACATTTGTAGAGCGCGCTACTCACCCGTGAGGGTCTCAAGGCACTGAAGGGAGGGGGGAGGGGGTGCTGCTACTGCTCAAAAAGCCAGGTGGTTTTGAGGTGTTTCCTGAAGGTGAGATGGTCCTGGGTCATTCGTAGGTGTGCGGGGAGGGAGTTCCACATTTTGGCTGCCAGGTAGGAGAACGATCTTCCTCCGGTGGTGGTTCTGCGGATCCGTGGGACTGTGGCGAGGGCGAGGCTGGCGGAGCGGTGTTGGCGGGTGGGAGTGTAGAACGAGAGGCGGTTGTTGAGGTATTCGGGGCCCATGTCGTGGAGCGATTTGTGTGCGTGGGTAAGGAGCCTGAACATGATACTCTTGTTAATGGGGAGTCAGTGCAGGCTTCTCAGGTGGGCGGATATGTGGCTGTGGCGAGGGATGTCGAGTATGAGTCGTGCGGAGGTGTTCTGTATGCGTTGTAGTCATTTCTGAAGTTTGGCGGTGGTTCCTGCGTATAAGGCATTTCCGTAGTCCAGTCAGCTGGTGACGATGGCCTGGGTGACGGTCTTTCTGGTTTCGATGGGGATCCACTTGAAGATTTTCCAGAGCATGCACAGGGTGTTGAAGCAGGAGGACGAGGCGGCGTTGACTTGCTTGGTCATCGTGAGGGAGGAGTCGAGGATGAATCCCAGGTTGCGTGCGTGGTCCGTGGGTGTCGGTGCTGTGCCCAGCGCTGTGGGCCACCACAAGCTGTCCCAGGTGGATGGGGATTGTCCGAGGATGAGGACCTCCATCTTGTCTGAGTTCAGCTTTAGGCGACTGAGCTTCATCCATTCTGCAACGTCTTCAATTCCTTCCTGGAGGTTGGTTTGACGGTGGCTGGGACCTTGGTGAGGGAGAGTATCAGCTGGGTGTCGTCGGCGTAGGTGATGATGTTGATGTTGTGTTTGCGTGTGATGGTGGCGAGGGGGCTCATGTAGATATTGAAGAGTGTTGGGCTGAGCGAGGAGCCTTGGGGTACGCCACAGATTATTTTGGTGGCTGCTGAACGGAAGGGAGGGAGGCGGACTCTCTGGGTTCTGTCAGAGAGAGGAACAAGGTGAATCAGTCCAGGGCTTTTTCTTGGATCCCAGTGTTGAAGAGGCGGGCTGTTAGGGTGCGATGGTATACGGTATCAAAGGCTGGCGAGAGGTCTAGGAGGATGAGGGCGGCTGTGTTCCGTTGTCCATCAGGGTCCTGATGTCATCGGTGGCTGTGATGAGGGCAGTCTCGGTGCTGTGGTTTGCCCGAAATCTGGACTGGGAAGGGTTGAGTGTGTTGTTAGCCTCGAGGAAAGCGGTCAGCTGTTTATTGACGGTCTTCTCGATGACTTTAGCCGGGAAGGGGAAAAGAGAGATAGGGCGGAAGTTATTGAGGTCTTTGGGGTCCGCTGTGGGTTTCTTCAGAAGGGCGTTGATCTCTGCGTGCTTCCAGTTCTCGGGGAAGGTGGCTGACGCGAACGAGATGTTAATGACGTTCCGGAGGTGGGGTGCGATGATGGTGTCGGCTTTGTTGAAGAAATGATGGGGGCATGGGTCAGAGGGGGAGCGGAAGTGGATGGAGTTCATGACAGGGACCTGCTTTGGAATACTGTGAGGGCTCAAACCACTGCTAGGGATTTTCGATCCGCCCACTCAGCAGGTTATCATCCAGGCCTCTATTCTGTCTAGATTGGACTACAAGAGTTCACTATACTTAGGGTCAAATAAGACTGAGATTCTTAGACTTCAGAGGGTTCAGAATACGGCGACCAGAACTCTGCTTGGCCTCCCTAGAACTTGCTCCACCTCATGTGCTATCCGACAACTACATTGGCTGCTGGTGGCCAGCCGTGCGAAGTTTAAGTCTCTCTGTCTCGCTTTTAAAATTTTGAAATCTTTCTCCACTGGTATTCTGGCCATCTTGCTCCTACCTTATACACCCACCCGCCAACTCCGGTCTATGGGTCAACATTTGGCGGCTGTTCCTAGGGTGAGGAGGGTGTGTGTCTGTGGGCGCTCCTTCAGTACACTGGCAGCCAAACAATGGAATTCTCTCCCACTGCGCATCTACAGTCTGACTAAGTATTTAGCTTTCCCCAAGGCACTCAAAACCCATCTACTCACCCCGCCCTAGGTTCTGTGGTTCTCTATTTGCTGTTGCTAGTGCTGGGATGCCCCTTTGCTGGGGCAGCTGTGTGCTCTACAAAACTACTTAACCTAACCTAACCTAACACCTTAAATATAATGCACCCTGCTGACTGGGTTGAGGAGGCCTTCCTTAGGGGTGGCTTCCATACACTTGAGATCACTCCCTTCGCGCCATCTAGGAAGCGATACGCGGTCACTGACGCCGAGTGTAAGGCATCATTCCTTCCCAACGCCCGCCCTACTAGACATTGATTCCCGAGTTGCACGAACACTATAACTGTCTCCCGAGGTGCACGAACCCTGTAACCTGACTGGTTTCCCTCGTATACGATCCCACATATGATTGGTTTATTGAAGCCCAGGCAGTTATTAATATTCAGGCATGTGAAATTAACATTCCTGATGATGATCCCAGTACACGTTCAAAGGGATCGAAACGCCGTCGACCACTAGTATAGTTACACACATTTATCCATTGTGCCATATAAGTGTGCTAACTATTGTGGATAGCTTGATTTATATTCGACAAAAGCTTCCCCTTCGTTTTGCCTGAAAATCTTTTTGTTTAATTGTTTGTTCACGTTCTCTTGTACCGAATGCAGGATTGTATCCCACTGTATTGTTTGTTGCACTTTAATATTTTCATATACTTACATTTGATTAAATTTTGTGTCCGGCTGGACACCCCTGAATATAGGACTTAGTACAGGCTATATTTTATCCAATCAACTAATCAATCCCTAATTAACTTAGATTGCAAAATATACGCAAAGATCCTCGCCACACGACTAAACTTACAACTCCCAAAGCTAATTAGTACATCACAAGTAGGTTTCATGAAGCAGCGCATGTCTAACGATAATACAAGGATCCTCTGTCACGTCATTGAAAAAGCCATAATACTCGCAGCCCCAGCCGTAGCCATTACTCTCGACGCAGAGAAGGCGTTTGACAGAGTCTCCTGGTATTTCCTCAAGAGCTGTATGTCCGTCTTTAACCTGGGGGAAACATTCACTGATTTGGTTATGGCCCTATACCGTTCACCTTCCGCACGCATTGCTATAAATGGTTCATTATCGGACCCCTTTTCTTTAGAACAAGGGACGAGACAGGGCTGCCCCCTCTCCCCTTCACTCTTCCTCTTAGCAATGGAACCCCTAATTGCTAATATAAAAAAAATGAAAGCATCAAAGGCGTGAAATTCGGAGATAAGTGCATCAAACTAGCCGCCTATGCGGACGATATCCTGATTGTAACTGAATCACCAGACTCCTCCATCCCTGCACTAATGACCACCATTGATACTTACTCCTCCCATTCAGGGTACAAACTCAATCGGGATAAGTCAGAGGTCAAGCCACTCAATATTTTAACACCCAAAGAGGTTCTGGGAAACTCAGGACTATGTTGGCAACCAGAGTTTGTGAAATACCTAGGTATCGAGTTTGGTGACTCCCTTATGGAGACCCTCCAAGGAAATTCAAAGATAACTTTAAATAAAATCAAGACCCAACTAGAGGGGTGGTCCCCTCGGTTCATTATTTGGTGGGGCAGAGTGGAGACCATCAAGATGATGATTTCACCTCTAGTTAATTACCTCATTTCTATGCTCCCTCTAAACCTCACATCAGACTTCTATCACAAACTAGACATGGCTATCTCTAACTTCCTATGGAAAGGGAAAAGAGCAAGAATCAGCATAAAAAAGCTTCGTTTAGACAAATCCGCAGGTGGGGTCAATTTGCCAGACTTTAAAAGGTATGAAGCTGCCTTCCTAGCCAAACAAGGAGCCCACTGGCTCGCACCTTCACCTGACTATACTCTAGTGTGGCTAGAAATTGAGAAGGAAATTCTAGACGGTATCACCCCTAGCGCGGGTCTCTCGTCTAACCTAAACAAACTAACCCACTCTAAATCAATATTTCATAACACCAAATCTGCTCTCCTGCAGTTTGACAGAATCCTAGAAAACAGCATTCGGGGCTCACAATGGGAATCCCTATGGGACAACCGTAACATTATGTACAAGGGTAAACCTATGCACAATGCGACATGGATCAAAAAAGGCATATTGTTCCCGTACCAGCTATTTGCGGGGGCATACTCTATTCCATTCAGTGACTTGCAAATCAAATACGATCTTGAACCAATTGAATTTTACAACTTCCTAAACGTAAAAAGAGCATTGTCCAAAACAAAACTCTCCCCTACACCACCCTCCCTCCCAACATACCTTGCCAGATTGAACAGACTAGGACACCAGGTTTCCTTTCTCTATAGACTCAGCCGTCCCCAACAATCTAGCCTTACTGCCCCAATCACACAATTCTGAAATAACCTGTCATCCAGGCCAATCACAGAATTAGATTGGACCAACACATGGGTATCTTGCACGAGACACAAAATCAGCCCTACACTGTCTCAGACAAAATACTGGCTCCTACATAAGGCCTTCTGGACCCCGGCACGTTTATTTGCACACAACATCATCCCAGACGCCTTTTGCTGGAATTGCAAACGTGCGGAGGGTGACTTATCGCACATTATCCTAGAATGCGACTGCGTAGCACAATTTTGGGAGAAGATATTCGAATTGATCTCAAAACTATTCCACATTACACCAGCAAAAGAGCTTCCTTACCTAGTTTTCGGATTCACCCAGGACCCATCCCTTGATGCAGACGATAAGGCATTACTTGACCTCCTCCTCACGGCGGGGGTTAAGACAGTCCTTAGCAACTGGAAAGATACCAGCAAAGCCAACTTCGCAGGGTGGCTGAATTGGATAATAAGCTTACGTGGCGCAGACAATATTGCACTCCATCAGACACCGTGGCGCCCTCCCACTAGAAAACTATGGTCGACTCTGGATAACTACTTTACGACACATAAGCCACCTTAGAATGGTCCACACACCATCCACGATCCATCACCATGTGTTCGCAGACTCCCATCCTTATTCTATTATTTATCATAGAACATTTTCCTTTCTGAATGAGTAAAATGCTGTTGGAATACAATGTCTGTTACTAAATTGTTATTGAGTATAAGATACGTGCTCTGCTGTTTTAGGCAAGATACCAGCCATGTACTTTTTGTATTGACATGTACTATGATGCATTGTAGCGTACAGTCATTTTGAACCGCGAAAGTATGACTCTAATTATGCTACTGGATCTACTTTTTACATGTTTTGCTGAAACAACCAATAAAACACTTTTGAAATTAAAAAAAAAAAAAAGTCTTTCTAAGGACCACTGGTGATGTTTTGAATTCCATACACTAAAGGCAGTATTTCTGACGGAGCCACATATAGTGAGGGCATAGTCGGGTTTAAACAGCTGGCACTGCTCCTGCGGACTGCAATGGCAGATTTGCTGTTAGTACTTCACATGGATCCCCCAGGGTGGCACAAACTCGTGCTGCAGCCCTGAGGACCCCTTTACCTCAAATGCACTGGGTATCCTTGGTACAATATACTAGGGACTTATAACAGGATAATGCCAGTGGTGTAATATAACTTGAGAGGGTCCCCTGCAAAGTAAATGCAGGGGTCCGCATGCTACTGACCCAGTCCAGAGCTCTCAGGTCATTGACCTGCCAGTGTGGGAGGAACACCCTTGAGCACTGCAAGGTCTGCAGGGACTTTTGTCACTGCACTGGATAAAGCTTTTGCCAATTTGGGATTACCAAGTAAAACATATCACTTTAGGAGAGAGCACAGACAGAAAGCAGAGCCATAACCATCAGCATTTGGATGCGAAAAGTGTGTGGAGGGGGGGTGATCATACAAAAAGGGCATGTTCCTACAATAAATATGTAAGTTGTGTAATAATTATATTTTTTAAGTTATAAATTAGGTCCAGGCTGTTGGGTTTGTAGGTGTATAGGGTGTGAAGTTAATTAAGTAATAATTATCTAACAATGAATTATTAATGTATTATTAATTATCTAATTGATCAATAATTATGTACATTGTAAAATAATTATATTTTTTAAGTTTTATAGTGGGTGTGGGTGGTTGGGTTTGTAGGGATAAAGGGTGGGAAGTTAATTAAGTAATAATTAGTTAACAATGAAATAAATGTATTAATCATTATTTAATTGATTAATACATTTGTTAATTGTGTAATATATATTTTGTTTGAGTTATATATTAGGTGCGAACTATTGGGTTTGTAGGGGTATAGAGTGGAAATGTATTAAAGTAATAATTAATAATTCATATATTATTCATTATTTAATTGATTACAAAATATATCAATTGTGCAATAATTATATTTTTCAGTTATCTAGGTGCTGGCCGTTGGGTTTGTAAAGGTATAAGGAGGGAAGGTAAAGACATTATAATTATTAATTAATTAACAATGCATTATTTATTATTTAATTAATTATTAATAATGTAAATGTGCAATCATTTTATTTTTAAGTTATATATTAGGTGCAGGCTGCTAGGTTTCTAGGGGTATAGGGTTGAAAGTCAATTATTAATTAACTAATTGATGATCCATTGATAAATTATTCGTTAATATTTATTGATTATAAATTATGTATATTGTATTATGTTTATTTATTTTATTTATTTTTAAAGTGTGGGCTGGTAGGTTTATAGGGGGTGTCATGTGTAAAGTTAATTAAGTGTAAATGATAATTTTTAAATTGATAATAAATGTGTTTACTCAACATGTTAATTGTTTAATTGTTTTTAATTTTTTTTGGTGTTTGGAAGAGAGAGCAGAAAACCTGCTCTCTCTTCCAAAAACCAAACCAGAGTTTGCAATGATAGGGCGGGAGCTGCAAGGTTCCCGCCCCTTCATTGCAAACAGCAGTGTCCCGGGGGTAGGCACCCCATTTTTTCTCTGCCCCGCTTACCGAATCACCCCGAAACTTTCAAGATAGGAGCGGACCGGAGCGGGCCATGAGTTTTGACAATTTCGTGAAGTTTCGTCAACTGGCGCCAAATTTATTGGGGAAACAAAAAAGGAGTCTCCTATGGAAACTAGGTCCTAATTATAAATACCTACTGGCAACTGCCAGTAGGTGATATATATATATATAAGATATTCAAATCTTTGAAGCGATTTTCATTGCTCGCGGCTAACTCCGGAGACAGAAAGTGTTTCTCGGCTTAAAGAGAGGAAGCTTAGGAACACAGCATCAGAAACGCGACCTGTCTAGTGCGCGTTTACAAAATAGAGACAAGCGGGCGCAGGTGGCAGATGAAATGTTCGAGCAATGCCACAAAGCAAATATTAGCGTAACTAGCACTGGGGAAGTTACGACAACAAGTAAATCTGCGAAAAGTATTCTCTCGGATAAATTGTGGAAGGCACTAAAGGGAGAACAAAATAAGTGGTGGGAATCCACTACTCTGCAAAAGTACATCGATGTGGCTAGTATTCCCAGGGGATTGCAAATTTTTGTCACTCCGACCTTCCAAAATCCGGACCCAGAATTAATAACAGAATGGGCTGATAATAACCACCAATGCTCAATTAACATGCTTCGCATGCTAGTAAAATTCGCTACAAAGGATTTAGAAAGACTAAGCCAAGAAATCGATGAATACACCAAAGAATTAAAAGAGATATGCAGCGAAGACAAATTTAAAAGTGAAATGGAGAAAATAGAAGTAAATTTGAACCAAATCGAGGATGACATTAAAGGCAGAAAACAAAGGAAATTTCAATGAGACTTAATAGACTATCAGAGGGGACAAATATTAACATTTGCCAAAAAATATGATAATCTGCGAGATGCAATGCAACCAGCAACAAGGACCTCAGTTCAAGTAGGGGGCTTGAATAACACAACTGAAAATCAGCCGAATGATGAAGTACAATCCGGAACCAGCATAACAAGTGGCAGTGACATTTCAAAGGATTTGCATTTTTCTGGAGTAAAAACCAGCGTTTTAGCAGAATTCAACATGGTCATGAAGGACAAACAAGGGAACAACAGACAAGGCTTTCAAAGGCGAGGAAGAGGAAACAGAGGCGGCAAAAGCAGAAACACCTCAACCCTGGGAGGACTAGGGAGCCCCGTGGAAACACATACAAGGGGCCAACTGAAGGCGAAATGACAGACAAACAGACGGTTATTAACCTATCCAAGAGAGAACTCTCTGCTTGTGAGGTAGATTTACTTTCTATGGGATTGACTTTTTGCCCGTCGAATGTTTTTAATTATACCCAAAGTAAAGTTGACTTGTTCTTTTTTACTAGAAAACTACGAATAAGGAAATGGTACGCCACAAAAGTTTGCGATAAAAGCACCCCGATAACTGACAAACCTAACAAATTAAGTATTGCTGAAGCAGAATTGGCACACTCTTTGAATGTGTTAGCTGAGGAGGTAGATGACAATTGTGATCCTTATGCAAGTCTCCTAGCTGATAAAATCCCACCGGGATTGAGCGCAAACAGTGACTTTAAGCCCAAGTCTGTATTTTTACCACCGATCAAGAATGATTTCATTGATGTGTTTGAGAAAAGTATGAACAAAGAATTACAACACATAGCTAATGACAAAAAATCTAAAGGCTGGAACAATATTACACACTCACAAAGAAAAGCATTAGAGATTCTTAAGAATGACCATACCATTGTCATTAAAAAATCCGACAAGGGTGGGAATGTGGTGGTCCAATCAAGAGTAAAATATATTGAAGAAGGTTTAAGGCAACTCTCTGATACCACCACTTATTGTAGAAGCAACCGTATGGAGTATGAGAATTCTGTAAAATCGTATAACACACTGCTGTCCCAATGGAAGGATAAGGGTGTGATTGAGGTTGAAGAATTTAAGTTCTTACATTGTAAATTCCCCAAATTACCAGTGCTTTATCTTTTGCCAAAGATACATAAGAACCGAGATAATCCACCGGGCAGGCCAATTGTATCATCTAATGGCAGCTGCCTTGAAAATACGTCTAGGTACGTGGATTATTTTTTACAGAATTCAGTCCAGAAACTCCCCTCCTATGTAAGGGACTCAAGTGACTTTTTAAGACAAATTGAGACGATCGAATGGTAAGAGAGTTTTTTTCTCTTATCCCTCGACGTTAAAAGCCTTTACACATGCATCCCGCACCAGCTTGGTTTGGATGCTTGCATGCACTTTCTATCTAAAAGATCTGTTTCATACCTGTATCATATCCAAATGATGCGCACATGTCTTACACAAACATTTTTTCTGTTTGACAATAAGATTTACCGACAAACTCTCGGTACTTCCATGGGGACCTGCTTTGCTCCTTGCTTTGCGGGTCTCTTCATGGGGTACTGGGAGGAAGAGGTCACTTACAGGTTGCCTATGTATAAGAAAAACGCAGTCAAATGGATGCGTTACATAGACTACATTTTTGTAATATGGAAAGGAACAGAAGAAGAAGCTATGATATTTGTACAGACACTCAATGACAATGACTTCAATTTAAAATTTACTAGTCATTGGTCAAAAGATGAGTTGGAGTTCCTCGACCTGAAACTCAAAGTTGAAAATAATAAGCTTGAGAGCGAATTATTTAGAAAAACAACTGCAGGAAACAGTCTCATGCATACCCGGAGCTGCCACCCGAATTCCCTCATTCAGAGTATTCCGGTGGGAGAGCTGCTTAGGGCCAAGTGCAGTTGCAGCATCAACAAGAGTTTTCAGGCTGAAGAAGGAATAATGATTGAGAGATTTGCATCTAGAGGCTACTCTTCTAAAACAATTACAAATGCCCAAAAAGTAGTAGCAGGAAGAACTAGAGAATCGCTACTAATACAACAGCCCAACAATGATAATGAAGAGAAAAAAGATGAAAAAACTTGTTTCATTACCACTTACAATAGCATAGCGTTTATGTTAAGGAATAGCTTGAACACATTTTGGCCAATGCTACAGACTGACCCTGATATTTCAGCATGCGTAGAAACATCACCACAGGTCACTTTCAGGAGAGCAAGATCCCTGAAAGACTATCTTTGTAAGGCAGTTGAACCAAGTAAAACTAGAATGTTAGGTGTACAGGGATTCTACACTTGCAGGAATTGCAAAGCCTGCAAAAATAGCCACAATATGAAAGTAGCTAGTTTATCATCAGTAGCTCAACTATTCGTAATCAAAGAACACACATCTTGCAACACCGAGTATGCGGTCTACACATTGTTCTGCCCATGCAGAAAGACATACATAGGCAGCACAACTAAAAAGGCTAAATTGCGAATCCTCGAACACCTTCGAGCAATTAAAAATGTAGACAAAACCCACCCAATCGCTAGACACTTTCAAAGCCACCACAATCAAAATTCAAATCTATTGAGCTTTTGTGTCCTTGACACCATTAAACACAACAAAAGGGGTGGCAACCGATTATAGTGTAGGTTGGAGTCCGAATTTATAAAACAGTACAGGACAATGACCCCCTAGGACACAATTGTGACGAGGAATTAGAAGTGCATCTAGGTTAGGTATATAAGACATCAGGTTTGTGCATTTTACATAGATTCTTGCCTTGGAGCCACTACAGTTATTCCCGTATAGAGAATCAATTTTTCCCTAACACACATGTGCCCGCATGTACTCTTTTAACTCTAAATGTTTATCAGGTTTTGCGTGCTTAATGTAATTTTTCTTTATGTATTGTGATTTAGAGTATTATTTGTTTTTATTGCAGGGAATGTGTTTTGCCATGACACTGCAGTATTGTCTTACTGAGCTTTGGACATCCTTGGAGACAAACAACTGGAAGCGATGCCCACTTGGGCAAGATTGCGTGCTGTTTTCTTTAAATACGGTCTTTGATTCTAATAATTGGCCAAATACATAGACCCATTTGGGTAGGACTTCTTCTTGAGAAGAGAAGAACTTTATTGACACATGTAGCCGTAAGCGTTTTTTGATATAAAGTATGTTTCCACAAGCACAGTTCTTTATTGAAGGGAGAACTAGACCCACTTGGGTAAGATTCCCTCTGGAGATGAGAAGAAAAAAACTCTGTCGATATATGTAGCCGTAGGCAATTTTGACATGAAATATGGTTAATAAGGAATCAGCAATGCATTCATTTATTATTTTGTATTGTGCCTCCTGGATTTAATTATTCTGTTTCAGAAGTATAATTTAGCAGAACAAGGGGAGCTACACATTCCGGCTAGTTAGCGAAATGTAAGCACTAAAGAAAGTCTATTGTTTATGTTCATTTATGTTGTGATCACATGTTTGTTTATTTAAACCAATTGTACTACACACAACTTGACTCGTGACCAAAGGAAGGCTTTCCCGAAACGCGTCGAGTTGATAGTTTGTTGCCGATGGATTTTGTAAAATAAAACTATTTTGATGCAAGCTGGAGTTCATGCTTTCATACTACCCTTGAGGATCAAGGAACTTGCAGTGTGAATTGAGCTTGATATATGTGCATATATATATATATATATATATATATATATATATATATATATATATATATATATATATATATATATATATATATATATATATATATATATATATATATATGTATATATATATATATATCAGGCAATCCGCTTCCAAACACTTTCTGGAATCTTGCCAGCCGGCAAGGATACACGGACACGGACCAATTAGGTGCTGAATTTTCTTTATTACCAGAGAGTTGTCAAAGACGTTTCGGCTCAACGGAGCCTTGTTCACATGTACACATATATATTTATATAAACAGATTTAGAGAAAGAGGTTACCCGAACTTGGTACTCAAGAGGGACAAAGATAGAGCCAACTCAATTAAAAGATCAGATACCATCTCCGATAAGAGTGAAGAAAATAAGGAGGATGAGGATGTTACCAGACTTATCCTTATTTATAGTACTGATTCCCAATACATCAAGAAAATAGTAACTAAGAATTGGGATATTCTTAAGACAGACAATGTCATAGGTAAGGAGTTACCTGCTAGACCTAGTATAACATACAGACGGGGTAAGAGTATCCGTGACATGTTGGTCCGTTGTGACATTACAGTGTACCCATCAACCAGTATACAGGGCTTGGATGGTTTTTTCCCATGCGGGCACTGTAAAGCCTGTGCCAACAGTAAATCCGTCAAAGAGATCAGTTACAATGGTGTCAACAAAAAGATTGTGCTCTTCCTCACTTGCAGTTCGACGTTTGTTGTGTATGCAATTGTTTGCACATGCAACAAATAGTATATTGGCAGCACCACGTGTATGGCAAAGAAAAGGATACTAGAGCACACAAGAGCCATCACTAATTTTGACCCCAAATACCCGGTTGCATGACATTTTAGAGAACAACATTTCTCTAATGTCAAGGACTTGAGTTTTATCATTCTAGAACAGATAGTGAAAAACCCGAGAGGGGGAAACAGAGTTCTTAAATTACGTCAGAGCGAGTCTAAATTAATTATTGACTTCCAGACTAAAGCCCCAGGGGGTCTGAATCAGGATGAAGAGTTAGCCGTACACCTTAAGAACTAATTTTCATGCGTTCTCAGTAATCTTCCATTTCTCTAAGATGTTTTTAGTCCTATGTTATCATCATATAAGAATGAAACTGTGATTTTAATTATGTTGTATACTTGTTTTTGTTCTAGGAGCAAAAGAGGGGGCCCATCGCACCTTCACTTCACCTCACGGGACTTCTCCCCTTCTCTGGCTCCTTGTCACATGGGCACTATCACGCTGTGAATCCTTAATGAAATATGGATAAGTAATGGACTGACTTTGTAGACAGAGTATGCGTAATCAGGCACTTGCCAATACTTGTCCCCTCTATGGGGTAATGTGACACTTGTCGATACTGTTCCCCTAACCCTTGGTGGGATAATTAGGCACTTGCCAACACACACCCCTACCATCTTTTCACCTGTTTGTCCAAGTTCAAACCAGGGATCCGTGACATTTAAGTCTTCTATTTTCACAGACTCTGTTTTTCCTCGTAAGCTTTTCCTCACGCATTTTGCGTGAGTAGGGGTGGAGTTACGTTTTACTCTGGTATACATTCACCTTCCTGGAGTTCATTGAACCCCATGTAAAATCCGCTTTCAATACTAAGTATAGTCATTGACATTTTTGAGTACGAGTTATGTGATTTGCACCCAACCTGAGTGACTTCTGCATAATTTTCCGTGCAACTATATTTGTTATTTGTTATTATAACGGTATCATTAGTAACACAGAGATGACAAAACATGTACTCATGTACAAACACCATGATGTTTTATTAACTTTTATTATTGTGCAATGAATTGATGGTGATTACAACACAAGTCCTCTGTCTATGTCCATGTATACGTTGTGTCATATACCTATGATTTGCAAGCAGTAATTCACGTGATCAAGCCGTTTGTCGGCGAAACGCATTGTGAATTAAACAGCACTGGTTGATATTGGTGTCTCCAAGTTGTATCCTGAGAGCGTGGGTTATGGACTTTGGTTTGGATGCATGAGAGCATACTACTGTCGGAAGTACTCCGCCGACGTCCTCGCCACCTTTCATGGGTCAGGGGATCCAGAAGGAATTTTGTTTGGGCGGATATATATATATATATATATATATATATATATATATATATATATATATATATATATATATATATATATATATATATATATATATATATATATATATATTCGCAGGAAAATCACTCCTATAGGAAAGTAGCACACACAGGGGAGGTTCCACAAAGGTTTAATAGGAGAACCAACAGCAAGGACGCGTTTCGCCTTGGGGCTTCGTCAAGTTGACAACTTGACGAAGCCCCAAGGCGAAACGCGTCGTTGCTGTTGGTTCTCCTATTAAACCTTTGTGGAACCTCCCCTGTGTGTGCTACTTTCCTATAGGAGTGATTTTCCTGGGATTTTGGAGCGAATTTATGACTCGGGTACACCCCCGTTTTTGTGTGCACCCACTCGTGTGTGCAACTGGTTGGTGTTTTGAAGCTTTATATATATATATATATATATATATATATATATATATATATATATATATATATATATATATATATATATATATATATAGTTAGGACCTATTATGTATAGGGAATCCGCAACATTCTATTCCCAATAACTTTGGCACCAATTGATGAATATTGGCGAAATTACCCAAACTGTTGGCCAGCTTTGGTCCGCTCCTATCCTGAAACTTTCGGGGTGATTCATCAAGTGAGGGCTGAGAAAAAAGGGGGGTCCCAAAAGGTGTTTTCCCCATGCCATTCCCCGTAGGACTTTTAGCCACAGCTACAGCCCGAACGGCTGAACGGAATTACATCAAATTTGGCAAAGAGGTAGTCCTTGGTTCAGACTTTTGCCTTTTGCTTAAATGGTGTCAATCTGTTCTGTATTTCCTGAGAAAATTACAGTTAAATTCATTTATATATCTACGGGTGCGGTGGATCTGCGGAGGGTGCCAGGATTGTCATCGTACCATAAGCGCACCCTTCTGATCACATGCTGAATGCTAATTGCCTTTCAAGTGGTTGTCAACATTCGAAACCAGGATCTGTTGGCAGTTGTTTTGTGCCTCGGTAGAAGCAAGGATGAGAAAGTCAGTGGAATATGTGTTTTTATATTTAAAAACCTAACAGGTGTGTGTAGGGTGCACATAATCTGCCGTAAAATAAATAAAATAAAACAGACCTTTTTTTATAATTAGCCCCCAGGGGTAAATACGGGGGGGCAAATTGTTACATTTTATGGGGGGCCTTTATAATTAGCCCCCGGGGGTAAATACTGGGGGCAAAATTATTACATTTTATGGGGGGCCCAGAGGAGCCCCCCAGCCTTGGGGATCGTCACCCCCTGGCGCTAAAAAGAAAAAAATGGTGGGATGGTGGGGGGAGGGGTCAAAGGTCCCCAAAGCCGTGGGGAACACCACCCCTGGGGCTTTATCTATTGTGGGAAGGGGACTGTGTGGCCCCCCTCTTGGAGCACTTGATGGCCCCATTACCCCACCCCCCGGGCTTCAAAAAAAATTTGTTGGGGGGCTGCAAGGTCTCCAAACCCCCTGGGGACCACCACTCCACAGGGCTTTATTTATTGTGGGACAGCCGGTTCCTGCAGTGTCCCGGGGTGTCCATTCTGCCCTCCCATAGCAAGGAAATGTGTTCTCTCTTTCAAAATCTAAATCAGATTGCTTTTCCACATGGGGAGCTGCATGTTAGCAGCTCTCCATGTGGAAAAGCAATGCTGGCTCCCAAACGCATAGAAGCTGTGCACCAAAGGCACTGGAGTGGCGTACCCTACAGATTATGAGTCGTGCATCCAGCACGTGCACACCAGGGGACCGCACTGAGCACTGCGCTGGGTGCACGACTTTTAATTTTACCGTAAAAAAATAGCCCTTATCAGTAATTTATAATATCCCCGGGGACCCTATCCCTCAGGTCTTATAAAAAATGTTGGGGACCGTGGGGGGAGCCACTATGTCCCCACGGTCCCGCCAGCTTCTCGTGTCCTTCGGGAGCCGGTATTGCTTTTCCACATGGGGAGATGCTAAGTTGCATATGGAAAAGCAATCTGGCGTGGTCTCCTGCGTGATAGCTGCGTGATAGCGCTGTGCTCCTGGACCCCGTTCTCCTGCTGTGTGCCCCCCTGACTGCTGTGTTATATTGTGTTCTATTTTTGTTCATTTTCTGTTAATTTGTATAGTGCTTGTAATTTCCCCTGTCCCCCTGTTTCTCGGTCTCCTCCCTCCCCGCTCCCCGCTTCCCGCCACCGCCGCTAACCACGCCCCCTTTTCTTTCTGTAACCTCCCCGCTCCCGCCTCCCAGCTGCTCCGCCCTCCCTCGCACTTGGCCATATATGGCGACCGTGCGACGCAGGTGAGTGTGACCTAGTCTAGGACACCCCCGCGCCGCACGGCCACCAGCTGCTGCGTGTGCCTCCTCGCTGCCCCTGCTGCCGCCGTGTGACCACGCCCCCTGCCACCGAGCGGCGTGGTCTCCTGCGTGATAGCGCTGCGCTCCTGGACCCCGTTCTCCTGCTGTGTGCCCCCCTGACTGCTGTGTTATATTGTGTTCTATTTTTGTTCATTTTCTGTTAATTTGTATAGTGCTTGTAATTTCCCCTGTCCCCCTGTTTCTCGGTCTCCTCCCTCCCCGCTCCCCACTTCCCACCACCGCCGCTAACCACGCCCCCTTTTCTTTCTGTAACCTCCCCGCTCCCGCCTCCCAGCTGCTCCGCCCTCCCTCGCACTTCGCCATATATGGCGACCGTGCAAACGCGCAGCGGTCACGCGCAGCGGGCGCGCCGATTGTGCGCCGAAGGCGCGCCAAAGGTAAGCCCGTCTGAGCCCGTCCGCGACCGGACCGCGCCCAGCGCCAGGACCCCTGGCCCCCACCGACGGAAGACGACCCGACTCTCCTACAACGCCACCGAACTCATCGCACTCAACACCGGCGGGATCCCTGGATGCTACCGAGCCACCCCGAGGCGCACCCACGGACCCTTCAGCTGCCACGCCTGCAAGTTCACCTGCATCCGGACCTGCCCCGCACCAGCACCCGCCAAGCCGAACACCAGCAGCAACCACCTCAAGTGCATCCTGCTCAACACCCGCTCCGTCCACAGGCACGCCATCGAACTCTGGAACCTCCTCGACACCACATCTCCTGACGTCGCCTTCCTCACGGAAACCTGGATGAACGACTCCTCAGCGCCCGACATCGCCATCGCCATCCCAGAGGGCTACAAGATCACCCGGAGGGACCGCACCACCAACCAGACGGGAGGAGGCATCGCCATCATCCACAGGGACACCATCCACATCACGACCAACACCGACGACACCCTGAAAACCGCCGAACACCTACACTTCCAGATCCGCACCGACCCGAAGACCACCCTCAGAGGCACCCTGATCTACCGACCCCCGGGACCACGCACACAATTCAGCGAGCACATCGCCGACTTCGTCAGCCCGCATGCCCTCCCCTCCGCTGACTACATCCTCTTGGGGGACCTCAACTTCCACCTGGAGAACAACAACGACCGCAACACCACCACCCTGCTCGACAACCTCGCCAACCTCGGACTCAAGCAGCTGGTATCCAACCCCACCCACCTCGCCGGACACACACTCGACGCCGTCTTCTCATCCAGCAAAGACATCGCCTTCAGCCACGCCACTGGACTCCACTGGACGTACCACAGCTGCATCCACTTCACCTTCAGAAGAACGACGATCCACCACCACCAGCAACAGGTTGCTCGAAGAAGCTGGAACAAGATCACAGCTGACCAGCTCGCCGCTTCCCTGAGCCAGCACCCCCCGCCAGATCAGCGAACCCCAGCCAGGCCGCCGACAACCTCACGAAGTGGATCAACAACTGCGCGGATGAACTCGCCCCACTGAGGACCCCGCCTAGCAGACCCGGCAGAAAGAAGGCCCCATGGTTCACCGACGAACTCAAGAGCTCCAAGAACAACTGCCGAGCCCTCGAGAAAGCCTGGAGAAGGGAACCAACACCGGAAAACATGACCGCCCTCAAGCTTGCCACCCGGAAGCACCACCAACTGATCCGCCCCACTAAGAAAACTGCATTCAAGGACCGGCTGGACAACAACGCGCACAACTGCAAGGAACTCTTCAACATCGTCAAAGAGCTCTCCAACCCCAACGCCGGAAACAACGACATCACCCCATCGCAAGACCTCTGCAACTCCCTCGCCTCCTACTTCCACAACAAGATCGCGGACATACACAACAGCTTCAGCACTCAACCGACGCATGCCACAACTGAACCACCGCCCCCCACCACCACCCTCCGCGCCTGGACTCCGATCAGCACCGAAGACACCATCCGCACGATGAACTCCATCCATTCCGGATCTCCGACCGACCCCTGCCCTCACCACGTCTTCAACAGGGCCGACGCGGTCATCGCACCCCACCTGCGGGACATCATCAACACCTCCTTCGACACCGCCACCTTCCCGGAGAGCTGGAAGCACGCCGAACTCAGCGCCCTACTCAAGAAACCTACAGCGGACCCCATCGAACTCAAGAATTACCGCCCCATCTCGCTCCTCCCGTTCCCAGCCAAAGTCATCGAGAAAGACGTAGCCGAGTGGATGACGACCAGCCGCCTGAAACTGAACTCAGACAAGACGGAGGTCCTCATCCTGGGCTCCTCACCCTCCGCCTGGGACGACTCCTGGTGGCCCCCCGCCCTGGGCAGCGCACCCAAACCGACAGACCACACACGCAACCTGGGCTTCATCTTGGACTCCTCCCTCACCATGACCAGACAAGTCAACGCCGTCTCCTCGTCATGCTTCAACATCCTGCGCATGGTACGGAAGATCTTCCGGTGGATCCCCACCGAGACCAGGAAGACGGTCACCCAGGCCCTCGTCACCAGCCGACTGGACTACGGCAACGCCCTCTACGCCGGAACCACCGCCAAGCTCCAGAAGAGACTCCAGCGGATCCAGAACGCCTCAGCCAGACTCATCCTCGACATCCCACGACACAGCCACATCTCCGGACATCTGAGAGACCTGCATTGGCTCCCCGTCAACAAAAGAATCACCTTCCGCCTCCTCGCCCACGCACACAAAGCCCTACACGATCAAGGCCCCAGCTACCTCAACAACCGCATCAACTTCTACGCTCCCAAACGACTTCTCCGATCAGCCAGCCACGCCCTCGCCGCCGTCCCCCGCATCCGAAGAATGACAACGGGAGGAAGGTCCTTCTCCTACCTGGCCGCCAAGACCTGGAACTCCCTACCGACCGACCTGCGCCTGACCCAAGACCACCTCTCCTTCAGGAAGAAGCTCAAGACCTGGCTATTCGAGCAGTAGCAGCACTCCCCCCCCCTAGTGCCTTGAGACCCTCCGGGTAAGTAGTGCGCTATATAAATGCCTGTGATTGATTGGATTTTGAAAGTGAGAACAGAATTCAGTGCTCTGTCTTTCAAAATCCAAAGTAAGTTTGCTGTGGGAGGGCGGGAGCCGCAAGACTCCCGCCCTCTCATAGCAAACAGCAGTGTCCGGGAGAAGGCACCCTGGGACACTGCAGCGTGCCCTGGGGCGTGGCGGTCCCCAGGGCTCTCGAGGGCTCCAGGTACAAATGTGTAATGTAATCGAAAAAAATAAGATATCTAAAAATAAATATATTTGAAAGAAATTTGTAAATCAATATCAAAGAAATAAATATAACAATTAATAGATTTAAAAATTGTTATTAAATAAATCTTTCAAAATCACTGAAAAAAACCTTGGGTTTCAGGCAGGGTATACTTTGGAATTATCATTTAAAAACCTTTGAAATTCACTGAACAAATCATAGGTTTCAAGCAGGTTATAGTTAGGAATTATCATTTAAAAAACCTTTGAAATTCTCTGAACAAAACATAGATTTCAAGCAGGGTATAGTTAGGAGTTATCATTTAAAAAACCTTAGAAATTCACTGGAAAAACCATAGGTTTTAGGGGTGTTATAGTTAGCTGGACATTTCACTCATACAAAACCATTGAAATTCCTCAGTTCTTAATTAGTTTTACTAACTGTAACTCTTGCGCCCGCAAACCACTGGTGATGATGTCACATATTAAATCATTCATGACATGGTCATTGACATCACTGATGACATCACTGATGACATCTCAAATGACATCACTGATGACATCACTGAGGATATCATCCACGTGACAATCAGATACACCTTATCATACACTACTATAATCTTTTATCACTCACTGTAAAATACAGAGTATCATATTTGAATCCATTGACACACCAATACAAGTATCTAAAAACCCACTCTGTGATTCCTCGATCTACACACACATCTAATCAATTACCTATAGATTCCCTCATACATGCTGTCAATGATCGATAGAACACTATCAAATATACATATACACCTATATTGACATTACACAACAGCACACATCCTCTTTACTTATGCATTCGTCCTACTCACTTAAGCAAACAATGGATCATACTTATATTTACTCAGTTACACACTTATACAACACCACTTCATTTATTCATATAGATAGTAACTCATACTTAGTGTGTTATAAAAACACTATTACAAGTATACCGTTATCCATACAGTCACTTATGCAATCACTGAGTCTTATGTATACTTATTAATATACAACAAATGTCACAAACACTGCCTTTTATTATTGTAGTTTGTTGGACATGTACCATTGAGAGATATATTTTGTAATCAGCACATCCATATACATATTCACTCACCCAAACAACTATTATAACATGTAGTCTTAACATCATATACCTACTGAATCAACTATTGACACATCTTTGGGCAGTCACACCCCCCCCCCCACCGAACCACACACACATTCACTCTCCCATACAAATAATCAGTTAACTAATCAATAACTAATATAGACTTTCACGTATCTAGTAACCAAATGGTGCAGCAGTTTACATAACAACTGAGAAAGTAATACAGATATTCACACAGTTTAGTCACTATTCAATATATTTAGTGAGACACTATACATTAGTCAAGTAAACTGTCAATCACACTGCTACTAAATCCTCCATAGAGACACTTATACATCCACTCATTCTTTAATGCAGAATGCTATATAAAAAATACAAATTTAAATATGGAACCAAACCACATTCACTGGATGATGTCATCAGTGATGTTATTTGAGATGTCATCATTGATGTCATTCAATCAATCAGAGTACTTGTAAAACACGCCACTTACCCGTGAGGGTCTCAAGGCGCTGAGGCGAGGGGGTGCCTCTACTGCTCGAAGAGCCAGGTCTTGAGGAGTCTTCTGAAGGCAAGCAGGTCTTGGGTCTGCCGTAGGTGGGGTGGGAGGGTGTTCCAGGTCTTGGCGGTGAGGTAGGAGAAGGATCTGCCACCGGAGGTTGTTCGTTGGATGCGGGGGACAGCGGCAAGGCTGGCGGAGCTGAGCTGGTAGATGGGGGTCTAGAAGCTGAGTCTGCTGTTCAGGTAGGCTGGTCCGGAGTTGTGGAGTGCCTTGTGTGCGTGGGTGAGGAGCTTGAAGGTGATCCTCTTGTCGATGGGGAGCCAGTGTAGGTCTCTCAGGTAGGGGGTGATGTGGCTGTGGCGGGTGACGTTGACGATCAGTTGGGCGGAGGCATTTTGGATGTGTTGTAATCGTCGTAGGTGTTTGGCTGGGATTCCTGCGTAGAGTGCGTTGTAGTAGTCCAGTCTACTGCTGCTGACCAGGGCCTGTGTCACAGTTCTTCTTGTTTCGGTCGGGATCCACTTGTAGATCCTGCAGAGCATGTCATGAATGATGTAATTTGTGACATCATCACCAGTGGATTGCGGGCGCGAGAGTTACAGTTAGTACAACTAACTATAATGGAGGAATTTCAATGGTTTTGTATGAGTAAATTGTCCAGCTAACTATAACACCCCTAAAATGTATGTTTTTTTCAGTGAATTTCTAAGGTTTTTTAAATGATAATTCCTAACTATAACCTGCTTGAAACCAATGGTTTTTTCAGTGGGTCCGTGTCCTTTCTTACCTGGCATCTGAGGGAACATACAGAGCAAGGAGATCGGAGTTATTAAAATATATATATATATATATATATATATATATATATATATACATATATATATATATATATTACCTACTGGCGGTCGCCAGTAGGTATATATAGTTAGGATTTTTTCTCTATGGGATTTTTGAAAATTCTATGTCTAATAACTTTGGCGTTTGTGGACGGAATTGGCTGAAATGTTCAGGAAAATGGAACATTTTGTTTCTGAGCAGCCCCTGACAATTTGGGGGGGTTTCATCAAGGGGGGGCCGAGAAAAAGGGGGGTCCCAAAACGCGTTTTTCCCATGTTAATTTCCATAGGGCGGTTGGCCTCACTTTTAGCTCGAACGGCCGAATGGATTTGCACGAAACTTGGCAAAATTGTAGGGACTGTTAGCCCGATGTGCCTTTGCTAGGTCTCAATATATGTGCTCCAGTGGATTTTGAGTAATTTAGGTTCAAAAAAAGATATATATCTGGGCGGAGCCTAACCACACATCTGATCTGATTGGCTGTCAGCACTTCATCCAAGAAGTGTTGGCAGCCATCTTGGGACCAATATACATGATAGCACCTCATTAAAAAGCATTGTAGTTAATAGAGGGTTTTAGGACTTTAGTTACATTATAAATCATTTGTTGATGGTACCATACTCGTTTTAGGAATTGTGGTGGGTTCTAAGGTGATTTTACCATGTGAAAAAACCTTCTGCTGTGATATCATGAATATTGTTTGAAAGAAAACTAATATCTCATGATTTTCCCACAGTGGTTTGGAAGGGGATCTATAAGCTAAACTGAAAGCATATTTTCTGTAAATTCACATTATCTTTCTCAGTCATGTGAAAATGAAGTCTGACATTCTCAGTAAAACATGTACATCCAACAAGGACAGAGACTGTCAGTTGATTCCTTTGTGTTCTACTGCAGCCTCCTAGAGTGTTCTAAAGAACAACTAGAGCGCTAACAGTCCTACTTATTACAAAGGTATGGCACACCTGAAGCCATCTTGATTGGAATAAAGTGGTAACTCTTAAAACATTTAATTTAAAAAGAAACAACATGAGGGGGTATATTTTGCCATAGAAAGTATGATTAGTGCTGCAGAATGAAAAATTAGGGCACATTATGAGTGACTTCTCAAAACCTTTTCTATTTCATTAAAATATTCTGACATGCAGTCTCCCAAAATGGCCACCAGAGACAAAAGAGCCCAAATGTAGCCCAAATATCACCCAGATGTAGCCCAAGTATAGCCCAATGACAGAATGTCCCAGAGTGTTCTAAAGAACAACTAGAGCGCTAACAGTCCTACTTATTACAAAGGTATGGCACACCTGAAGCCATCTTGATTGGAATAAAGTGGTAACTCTTAAAACATTTAATTTAAAAAGAAACAACATGAGGGGGTATATTTTGCCATAGAAAGTATGATTAGTGCTGCAGAATGAAAAATTAGGGCACATTTTGAGTGACTTCTCAAATCCTTTTCTATTTCATTAAAACATTCTGACATGCAGTCTCCCAAAATGGCCACCAGAGACAAAAGAGCCCAAATGTAGCCCAAATATCACCCAGATGTAGCCCAAGTATAGCCCAATGACAGAATGTCCCAGAGTGTTCTAAAGAACAACTAGAGCGCTAACAGTCCTACTTATTACAAAGGTATAGCACACCTGGAGCCATCGTGATGGGAATAAAGTGGTAACTCTTAAAACATTTAATTTAAAAAGGAACAAAATGAGGGGGTATATTATGCAATAGAAGGTATTATTAGTGCTGCAGAAAGAAAAATTAGGGCACATTTTGAGTGACTTTTCAAATCCTCTTCTATTTCATTAAAAAATTCTGACATGCAGTCTCCCAAAATGGCCACCAGAGACAAAAGAGCCCAAATGTAGCCCAAATATCACCCAGATGTAGCCCAAGTATAGCCCAATGACAGAATGTCCCAGAGTGTTCTAAAGAACAACTAGAGCGCTAACAGTCCTACTTATTACAAAGGTATGGCACACCTGAAGCCATCTTGATTGGAATAAAGTGGTAACTCTTAAAACATTTAATTTAAAAAGGAACAAAATGAGGGGGTATATTTTGCCATATGAATTATGATTAGTGCTGCAGAAAGAAAAATTAGGGCACATTTTGAGTGACTTCTCAAACCCTCTTCAATTTCATTAAAAAATTCTGACATACAGTCTCCCAAGATGGCCACCAGAGACAAAAGAGCCTAAATGTAGACCAAATATCACCCAGATGTACCCCAAGTATAGCCCAATGACAGAATGTCCCAGAGTGTTCTAAAGAACAACTAGAGCGCTAACAGTCTTACTTATGACAAAAGTATGGCACACCAGAAGCCATCTTGATTGGAATGAAGTGGTAAGTCTGAAAACACTCAATTTAAAAAGGAACAACATGAGGGGGTTAATTTTGCCATAGAAAGTATGATTAGTGCTTCAGAAAGAAAAATTAGGGATCATTTTGAGTGACTTCTCAAATCCTCTTCTATTTCATTAAAAAAATTCTGACATGCAGACTGAAACATGCACTTTGAATACCAGCAGCAGACGTCCCTGGTGAGCAGTAGCTTTACTACAGTGATCTAATGTGCAACTAGAGTGCTAACATTCAGAATTTATGGCAAATGTGTGACACATCTGAATGCCTTCTTGATGGAACCAAAGTAAACAAGCATTGAAAATGCAATAGATCTCGCCCTCGTTTAAGTTAAAGCCATTCTGTTTGTAATGAGGTGGCTTTTTAGCTTTGCTTTTATTAGTGTTTTTTCAACTTTCATGTAAATAACATGCATCTGTATGCATATAAGTATATGTATGCATGCATTTATGTTTGTATTTATATAGATATACAGATGATATATGTTTATATATGTATGTATATATATATATTCACTGAAAAAACCATAGGTTATAGACCATATATAGTTAGGAATTAGCATTTACAAAACCTTGAAAATTCACTGAAAAAACCATAGGTTATAGACCATATATAGTTAGGAATTAGCATTTACAAAACCTTGAAAATTCACTGAAAAAACCATAGGTTATAGACCATATATAGTTAGGAATTCGCATTTACAAAACCTTATTTTACTCACACAAAACCATTGAAATTCCATATATAGTTAGTTGCACTAACTATATATCGCGCACCCGCAATCCACTGCTGATGATGTCACATATTACATCATTCATGACATGGTCAGTGACATCACTGATGACATCACTGATGACATCTCAAATGACATTGCAGAGAGGTGTAAAAAGGGGCGTGGCCTCATTACACCTCTCTGCAATGCAGCCCTCTGCCGCATACTGGAGGTTCCTGGTGGGCTAGTTAGCCCCCAGGAACCCCCAGTATGCAAGGGAAATTAGTTCCCCCTCTGCAAACACGCCAGGGGGCTGCATTGCAGAGAGGTGTAAAACGGGGCATGGCCTCATTACACCTCTCTGCAATGCAGCCCCCTGGCGCATACTGGAGGTTTCTGGTGGACTAGTTGGCCCCCAGGGAACTCCAGTATGCAAGGGGTATTAGTTCCCCCTCTGCAAACGCGCCAGGGGGCTGCGTTGCAGAGAGGTGTAATGAGGCCATGCCCCTTTTTACACCTCTCTGCAACGCAACCCCCTGGCCCATACTGGAGGTTCCTGGTGGGCTAGTTGGCCCCCAGGGACCACAAGTATGCAAGGGGACTTAATACCCCAACTTAGAACGCGCTACAGGGCGTGTTTGCACAGTGGTGAAGGGTGGGGGCGGGGCTTGAGGTGATGTGAGTGCAAATATGCCCTGTGGTGCGTTTTAGGTTGGGGAATTAATTCCTCTTCAATCCAGAGGTCCCCTAGGGGGCAACTAGTCCAACAGGTATCTCCAGTAAGTGCCACGGAGCTGTGTTGCAGAGTGTTGTAAAAAGGGGGCCTGCCCTCTGAACACCTCTAAGGGACACAGCTGCCTGGCGCATACTGGAGGTACCTGGTGGGCTAGTTGGCTCACAGGGGACCTCTGGATTGAAGAGGAATTCATTCCCCAATCTAAAACGTGTATCAGGGTGTGTTTGCACACATGTTACCTCAGGCCCCACCCCTTCCTTCACTATTGAGCAAAATATTCCTATAAAATCAGCCGAACTATGAATTCTGATCTACTCACCTGTTATCACAAGAAACGTCAGTGCTGCATCTTTGAGCACACTACTGATCCTGAAAATTAATTCTAACCATACTTACAGTAACTTGAATTTCCTTTCGTAGGCTAACATTGACTGGTTTCACTTGGAAATTTTTCCAAGTGTGGAGTTTTGGAACTTTAAAAAATTCCTCTAAAATCAGCCGAACTACGAATTCTGGTTTACTCACCTGTTATCCGAAGAGACCTCAGTGCTGCATCTTTCAGCCCACTACTGATCCTGAAAAGTAATTCTAACCATACTTACAGTAATTTGAATTTCCTTCCATAGGCTAACATTGACTGGTTTCACTTGGAAATTTTTCTAAGTGTGGAGTTTTGGAACTTTAAAAAATTCCTCAAAAATCAGTCGAACTACAAATTCCAATTTACTCACCTGTTATCAGGCGATACCTCAGTGCTGCATCTTTCAGCTCACTACTATTACTGAAAAGTACATTTAACTGAACTTACCAGTAACTTGAATTTCCTTCCATAGGATATCATTGCCTGCTATATAATATATATATAAATTAAAAAAATATTAAATTAAAAAAAATATATTAAAATTTCAATATTTTTTCAAACATATTTTTTCAAGTTTTATTAAAAATATGTAATGTAATTTAATTAAAATATCTACAAATAAATACTTTAAAACAATGTAGTAAATTAGTATAAAAAATTAATACATTTAAAAATTATCATTTACAAAACCTTTGAAATTCACTGAAAAAACCATAGGTTTCAGCCACGTTATAGTTAGGAATTAGCATTTAAAAAACCTTTGAAATTCACTGAAAAAACCACAGGTTTCACACATGTTATAGTTAGCTGGACATTTCACTCATACAAAACCATTGAAATTCCCTGTTATAGTTAGTTCAGCTAACTATAACTTGCGCACCCGCAATGCACTGCTGATGACGGCACATATTACATCACTCATGACATGGTCAGTGACATCACTCATGACATCACTGATGAAATCTCAAATGACATCACTGATGTCATCATCCTTGTGAAAGAGTGGCAGACCTCCTCTCACCCTAATATAACCTTTGATACACACATTCAAAAATAGAACCTAACTTTTTCAAAAAAATGGCAATACCAATACAAGTTAGACCAACCTATTCAGTAATTCCAAAATCTACATACACATCCACTCATTCACCAACAGTTCTATATAGTCACTCATACATGTACTCACTCATCATATGTACTCATACACCTATACATCCTGTTACACACCTACACTTATACATAGAGTTATTCACACATATACTCACACATGCAAATAAACAAACAAACATCCATTTACTTGCATATACAGCTCTACACACACCACTACACTTATTTCTACAGAAACATACACTTTCTCTCTTAAACAATCAGTTATAGAAGCACATACTTATTTAACACTTCCAATCTGCCACTGTCATATATCCTTACTTATATACATTAATACTCACATATACTAGTTTAACACATGTGTACTTACTCATAAAGACACTATTGAGGCAGTCATTCATTCACTAACACACCCATACACACACTCATCCACCCAAACAGTCCTGCACACATGCTGTCTTCAAAACACATACAGTGAGTCAGTCATTCATGCATCTGTGCGCTAAGTAATACCCCCACCAAACCATACAGACACTCATTCTGATATTCAAAAAAACAACTAATAACCCATATAGACACTCATGTAGCTACTCACTAACCCATGCAGCCACTTATACATAAAGTGAGACTTTATGTACATATTTAAACATTACTCGCTAATACATGTATTCACTAAGATATCCTTAATAAGTCAGTCATACAATCAATTTTACAAAAAAAAATTAGACACTTGTTTACCCATTTATTCTTCCATCAACCTTTAGATATACATATATAAAAATATTTATTTTTCAGAAAGACACACATTCACTGGATGATGTCATCAGTGATATCATTTGGGATGTCATTTGAGATGTCATCAGTGATGTCATGAGTGATGTCACTGACCATGTCATGAGTGATGTCATATGTGACGTCATTAGCAGTGCATGGCGGGGACCCGAGTTATATATATATATATATATATATATATATATATATATATATATATATATATATATATATATATATATATATATATATATATATATATATATATATATATATATATATATATATATATATATAACCTACTGGCGGTCGCCAGTAGGTAGTTATAGTTAGGATTTTTTTCAATGTTAAATCTCAAAATTCTATTTGGAATAACTTTGGCACCGGTTGACGAATCTGCCTGAAAATTTCCTCAAAATGGCCTCGTCGAGCTCCGGTCCTTCCCTGAAAGTTTGGAGGGGATTCGTCAAGCGGGGGCCGAGATAAAAGGTGGGTCCCAAAACGCGTTTTCCCCATGTTAATTTCCATAGGGCGGTCGATTTCACTTTTAGCCCGATCGGCTGAATGGATTTCCACCAAATTTGGCAAAATTGTAGGGACTGGTAGCCCGATGTACCTTTGCTATGTCTCAAAATATGTGCTCCAGTGGATTTTGAGTAATTTAGGTTAAAAAAAATATATATATCTATAGGCGCGCTCCGGTGCGCGCACCGGGGAGCGCACCAGGCGTGACACGCGACTTGCGCGCGGAAAGCTGATTGGCTCACGGGTGTCCGTAAACATTCAAAACAGTCCGGAGCGGCCGCCATCTTGTGTCTCGGTAGGATCGAGACACAAGAGGTGACATAAAAAAAGGGAGAAATGACTATAAGGGGGCAGGGTAGACCCCCTCCTGACCCCCTAGGTTTAATGTGGGGGCTAAAATAGGGTCCCCCGGGGCATTTTTAAAAAATATTTTTTTTCGATTTGCGCGGGGGGAGCGCACGGTACGCACTCCGGGAAGCGCACCGGGGAGCGAAGTACGGGGAAAATCCAGGACCTTATTTATGAAGGCCTTGCGACAGTTTTGCGCCACCTGTGCGTCACTTTTTGTGACGCACCAGCGGTGTAAAGAAATGCGCATCATTGCGCTATATTTAAAAAGTGACGCATCTAGGTAGATGGGTTACTTTTTAAAACCCTGCTCCACATAATATACTTGCGTCAGGTATAATGTATGCAGAGAGGGCGCTCCCCCGCAAAAAGCTTGGTAATAGTGACGCAGTGAAATCTATGAGATTTCACTGCGTCACTTTTAGGATGCTGTTGTGTCAAAATCTTGCGTCTGCCTCACAGCAGGTGTAAGACTGATGCAAGACCTTTCACATGGTGCTTTCCCCATGTGAAAGGACGCATTTCTGGAGTTGTGTCACTTTTGTGACGCACTCCAGCAATGCATCACTTTTGTGTTTACAGATACGTCAGAAATACTGACGTATCTGTAACACCTTGCGACATGATTCGTCATACATTAAATATGATACATCTGGAATGTCGTAAGGAGTGCGCACAGAAAAGTGACGCATTGCACCAGCGGTGTAAAAAAATGCGCCTCGTTGCGCTATATTTAAAAAGTGACGCATCTAGGTAGATGGGTCACTTTTTAAAACCCTGCGCCACATTATACCTGCGTCAGGTAAAATGTATGCAGAGGGGGCGTTCCCCCGCAAAAAGCTTCGTAATAGCGACGCAGTGAAATCTATGAGATTTCACTGCGTCACTTTTAGGATACTGTTGCGTCAAAATCTTGCGCCTGTCTCACAGCAGGTGTAAGACTGACGCAAGACCTTTCACATGATGCTTTCCCTATGTGAAAGGACGCATTACTGGAGTTGCGTTACTTTTGTGACGCAATTCACAAATGCGTCACTTTTGTGTTTACAGATACGTCAGAAATACTGACGTATCTGTAACTCCTTGCGACATGATTCGTCATACATTAAATATGACACATCTGGAATGTCGTAAGGAGTGCGCACAGAAAAGTGACGCATCGCACCAGCGGTGTAAAAAAATGCGCCTCGTTGTGCTATATTTAAAAAGTGATGCATCTAGGTAGATGGGTCACTTTTTAAAACCCTGCGCCACATTATACCTGCGTCAGGTATAATGTATGCAGAGGGGGCGTTCCCTCGCAAAAAGCTTTGTAATAGCGACGCAGTGAAATCTATGAGATTTCACTGCGTCACTTTTAGGATGCTGTTGCATCAAAATCTTGTGCCTGCCTCACAGCAGGTGTAAGACTGACGCAAGACCTTTCACATGGTGCTTTCCCTATGTGAAAGGACGCATTACTGGAGTTGCGTTACTTTTGTGACGCAATTCACAAATGTGTCACTTTTCAGTTTACAGATATAACAGAAATACTGACGTATCTGTAACTCCTTGCGACATGATTCGTCATACATTAAATATGACACATCTGGAATGTCGTAAGGAGTGAGTGCGCACAGAAAAGTGACGCATCGCACCAGCGGTGTAAAAAAATGTGCCTCGTTGCACTATATTTAAAAAGTGACGCATCTAGGTAGATGGGTCACTTTTTAAAACCCTGCGCCACATTATACCTGCGTCAGGTATAATGTATGCAGAGGGGGCGTTCCCCCGCAAAAAACTTCGTAATAGCGACGCAGTGAAATCTATGAGGTTTCTCTGCTTCACTTTTAGGATGCTGTTGCGTCAAAATCCTGCGCCTGCCTCACAGCAGGTGTAAGACTGACGCAAGACCTTTCACATGGTGCTTTCCCTATGTGAAAGGACGCATTACTGGAGTTGCGTTACTTTTGTGACGCAATTTACAAATGCGTCACTTTTGTGTTTACAGATACATCAGAAATACTGACGTATCTGTAACTCCTTGCGACATGATTCGTCATACATTAAATATGACACATCTGGAATATTGTAAGGAGTGCGCACAGAAAAGTGACGCATTGCTGTTTTCACGCAGCGATGTGTCACTTTTCAGAAATGAGGCCTCCAGTTTATTCACTGTGTCACCTCTACGACCCTTTCTTGCGTCAATACGTCCCTTTTGCATACATTACACCTGACGTAGGAATAATGTGGCGCAGGGGTTTGCAAAGTGACGTATTTACCTCGAAACGCCACTTTGTAAATATGAATAAATAAGTTGCATTTTTTATTGGACTGATGCGTCACAAAAAGTGATGCTTTGGTGGCGTTAAAGTGACGCATGGCTTCATAAATGAGGCCTTCTGCCTTCAACTACAGCAATGCATCTTTTCTTATCCTTCCACACCCCTGTTCCTTTTCAACATTTTCTTTGAATATCAACATTCCCCATATTCACTCTTCTTCTCCTTACTTTCTTTCCTAACACTCACCTTCTTTCAGTCCTCCTACTTCACTTCCTTTCTCCTCTCATACCTTTATGTTCTTTCTTACTCATTCTCCTTTCCATTATCAATGCACTCTATTTCACTTACTCGTTTTTCTTTTTTTTTAGAATATAGCTCTTTTTTTTTTCTTTTTTTTTTCCAAAAACCTTTATTGTACCTTCAAGGTTACACAGCGGAATGCCTACAACCCCACAGGTTGGCCGCTATATCAATTCGTTAGTCATATTGCAGCATTTGAACTTCTGTGTAGACATAGCCGGCACGTGAAATAGAATCGGAAATGCCGCAGTAAAGAGGTACAGTATACGCATTATAGTCCCAAACTGTACTGGTTTTTGGCTTTCTATTTTTTCAAAAAACAACAACAAAACAAAACAAACCAAACTTCTGGAATCACAATGCGGTCATACACTGATTGGTGTCAGTCGAGTATCGCTTCCTCGTGAAATGCAATCCCTCAGTGTCCCCCCTACGCCTACTGTCCTGTCTAAGGTGAGTGTCCGGGTGTGTGAGTATATTCTGCCTGACCGTGTTCCCTTACACTCTCCCTACCGCGCCTCTTCGCAATAACGCCACTTATTAGTTGCTCCCACGTCTAATGTCTACTCCCTCAGTGCTGTCCATTAGGAACATTAGCCCTCCTCCTCTTCCTCATCCGACACCTCCCGTTCCTCCTCTGGCAAGGGATCACAGATCTCCCCTCTGTAAATATTCCACTTAGTCCAGATTTTGTTCCACTTCCCCGGGCAGGCCCGGTTGGAGTAGACCGCCCTTTCTGTTATCATCACCCTGTCCATATTCAAGCACCATTGTGTCTTGGTTGGTACTTCTGCTGCCCCCCAACGCTGCACAATATCCCTTTTGGCTACCATCAATCCCGCCGTAACCCAGAGTTAGCCATGTCTAGAGAGATCAGTAGGTTCCCATATATTCAGTAGGCACCGCTTCGGCTCAGGTAGTAATGATATCTCCAGTGTCTGCGAGATTGTGCGCAGTATTTGTTTCCAATATTCCCGAATCTGGGGGCATTCCCATATGGTGTGAAAAAATGTGCCCTGCTCCCCACATCCGCGAAGACAATAAGGGTGTTGTGACCTGTGGATGCGATGTAGCAGAGTTCTTGTGTAGTACACCCTGTGCAGTATTTTCAGCTGCACAAGTCGCATCCGTGCCGAGATGCCCGCCTCCTTAGGTGACGCTGTCGCCTCATTTGACTCATGTTCGTCCATCTCACAGGTGTCCCCCTCCCATTTCTCCTTTAAAGATGTCATTGGGTCTGGCAAGTTGTTGAGTAGTTTACGGTATGTGAGGGATGTTGCTCGTTCAGTCATGTAATCAGTGAGTAGGCGGTTTTCCAATGGGGAAGATTCTGGTAGATCTGTGTGTGGGGGCAGGACAGCGAGTAATGCATGTTGTATCTGAATGTATCTGTAGAGCTCTCTTTCACTCAGGCTGAACAGTTCTCTCAGTCTTATGAAAGGTATCACCTCTCCCCTCTCCCAAAGGTCTCCCACCGTGGATATCCCTATAGTGTCCCAATGGGAAAAACCCTGGCTATTCCTCATGTTGCCTAAGGCTCGAGTATCCCACAGTGGGGTGAGCTTCGTTATTCTCCCCTTCCAGCCCAGAGCCGTTGTTGCTGTATGCCATAGAATCACTGTTAGTCTGGTGGGGCCCACCAGTTTGCGTATTTTGCGTTGGTCATACAACGGAGCTAACATGCTGTTGGTACCCAGTTGTGCCCTATCGGCCTGAAAGGCTGGCTCAGTTTGTGAAGTATGAAGCCACTGGTTGATGGGTTTGAGGTGCGCAGCCCAATAGTACAGTTTCAGATTAGGCAACGCGATACCCCCGTCGTACCATCCTCTATGTAATTTGGGCTGTGCAATGCGTCCTGGTAAATTACCCCATAGGAGATTGGAGATCAATGCTGCCACTTTTTGAAAGAATCTTGGGGCCACCTGGTAAGGTGTGTTCTCAAGAACATACAAAAATCGGGGTAGCGTCATCATTTTATATAATGCAGCCCTTCCCAAAAGCGTTAGTGGTAGTCCAGACCAGAACTTGACGTCCTGTTTGAATCTTTCCAGATGGGGATTCAAATTCTTGTCCATAAAGTCTGTGGGGTCTCTAGTTATATGGATGCCTAAGTATTTAAAGGAGGAACCTGCTACCTTCAGAGGGCAGTCTGCAGCGAGCGACGGTAACCGTCCCTTCAGGACATACAGTTCCGACTTGTTCCAATTTATCGTATATCCGGATATCCTCCCATGATTATTGCAGAGGTGTAATAGGGCCGGCACCCCACTTTCTGGCTCCGTGAGATACACCAACATATCGTCTGCATAGACCGACAGCCGGTCCTCCCAGCCCTCCTTCCAACGTATGCCCTTCAGCAAGGGTGAGGTTCTAATAAGAGTTGCAAGGGGTTCTAAGGAGATCGCAAACAACAACGGCGAGAGGGGGCATCCTTGTCTCATGCCCCTCCCTAATGAGAATGTTCGCGAGATATGCCCATTCGCCACCACCTGGGCAACCGGGTCAGTGTATAACAGTCTAACCCATGCAATGAAGCGGGGGCCAAATCCCAACCGCGACAGCGCCTCAAACAAGTAGTTCCATTCCACAAGGTCAAATGCCATCTTGGCATCAAGGGCCAATATCACTGCTTGGGTTGCGATCGAGTCCGCCCTGGCCAATACTCTGTGCAATCTACGCAGGTTCAACGCCGTATTTCTGTGGGGCATAAATCCGGACTGGTCCGGATGTATAAGGGACGACAGATGCGGCAAGAGCCTGGTTGCAAGGAGTTTGGCGAGGATTTTGGCTTCTGCATTAAGCAGTGAGATGGGGCGGTAAGAGGAACAGTCCTCAGGCGGTTTCCCTGGCTTGGAGATGGCTACTATCGTTGCCATCCTCTGGTCTATCGGAAGTGTACCTTTTTCTAGACAGTCCCTAAACATCCCTAGTAGATGTGTACTGAGGGTTGCAGGTGTTGCTTGGTACCATTCTATAGGTATGCTGTTGGGTCCTAGCACCTTGCCCGGGTTTAGGGCTTCAATTGCCAGTTGGATTTCGTCAGCTGTAACATCCGCCTCTAACTCTTCGGACATGTCCGGGGATAACGTTCGGACCTCTATTGGTCCCAATGCTTCTCTGGCCATCTCAGGGGTAATCACATTTTCAGGGGTGTAAACCCCCTCAAAGTGGGTTGCGTGCTGGTCCACTATGTGTGCTGGGTTAGTGTATACCCTCCCTTGACTGTCCCTTAATCGTTGGATTCCCTTAGAGTTTCCTTCCCGTTTGTCCAACCAGGCAAGCATTCTCCCCGCCTTGTCGCCTACCTCATAAATCCGATTCTGAGTGTCAGTTATTTGCCCCTTCACCTGGAAGCGCAAATGATCGCTGTACAACCGCTGCTGAATGTCAAGTGCGTGTAAGGTGGCCGGAGTTGGGTGTTGTTCGTGTGCAACAGTCAAATTTTTCAACGTTAATTCCAGTTTGACTAACTCCTGAATTTGTTCCTGTTTGTGTCTCGTAATTGAGCTTATGGCTTGCCCCCTCAAGACCGCCTTATAGGCATCCCAAAGTACCTCGGGGGAGCGCACCGAACCAACATTCTCATTGAAGTAGTGTGTCGTTGCTCTTTTAAGAGCCTTGCGGACTTGAGGAATCTTTAGATAGGTGGCGTGTATAGGGTATATGCGTTTACGGGACCTTTCTTGGGTGGAGAGTGTGAGAGTGATTGGGGAGTGGTCTGAAATTCCCCGGGGTGTATTTCTACTGTGTCTATAAGTTGGAGTGCATCTCCCAGGGTCAGGAAGTGGTCAATTCTCGTCATACTGCCGTGAACTGCGGAATGAAATGTGTATTGTTTCAAAGTAGGGTGGAGGAATCTCCACACATCAGTAAGGCCCATGGCTGTCAAGAAACGCTGGAGGCGGGGGGTCCCTGTCGTGGGGGCCAGTGTCGGGAACCTATCAAGTTGTGTATCCAAAATAGCATTGAAGTCCCCCCCGAGGATAACCTCTCCCTCAGGTAGAGTCAGCAGAAAGTCGCCCAGCTTCGGGAGCTGCACCGAGTGTAGTGCCGGTGGGATATATACTGACACTATGTTAAGAAGCCTATCTTCCCATTGCCCCTGTAGAGCAGCGAAGCAGCCCTGATCATCTACCTTGGTCTGTAGAGGGATGAACCGTGAGGCCCTCTGGATCAGAATACCAGTCCCCCTAGATCCTGACATGAAGCCCGAGTGGACTATCATCTTGTATCCTCTTCTATCCATGGCTTTGGTAGCCCCCCCGTCAGGTGCGTTTCCTGCAACAGTGCTATGGTGGGTTTCTGTCTCTTGAGGGCGGTCAGTACCAGGCCTCGTTTCACCTTATCCCCCAGTCCCCGTATGTTCCAAGCCAGCAACCGCAGGGATGAACCCTGTGTCTCCGAGTCTATTCCCCCTGCCCCAGGGATCGGGTTCTCAGCCATTTGGGATTATGGGGTCCATGGTGTGATAGAGAGGATGTGAGTCTTGGGTGTGTGGTACAAACTTATTCAGTAAAACGTCGAGGGGTCTAACCAAGGAAGTAAACCGTTGTCCTCCCCACCAATCATCTGGAAATTCCGGTGAAAACATAACATTCTTCGTTGACCGCACATGTGTATTCCTAACTGCGTCAAAACAATCCCTTCCCTGTTCCCCCCTCCCTGCATCCCTGCCTAACGGACTTTCAACTGCCCGCCCCCCCAACTGAGCAGAGTGCTTAACCCATCCCAAAACCAGAGTACTTGCATGTGGGGGGAGAGCGTCTCCCCGAGCAGGCGGCATCCCTGCGTGCTTCCGGGGCTTGTTCATGCCAGTGTCCGTTTGCAGCTATCACACAGTATTACAATGTTCAGCGAGTACTGCCATTTCAGGTCCTGGAGGTCGAGTCATTCTTCTCCACCAGCTCCGGCAGAACGGAGGGGAGGGGAGCCCTCCGCTCCCCCTCGACCTGATGTTTGGGAACCTGCTCTGCTATCGTCTCTGTGGCTGTAGTTGGACCTATGTGGTCTCCGCGAGTGGTCCGCAGTGCGCCAACCTTCAAGCCAGTCTCGGGCCGTTTCCGGGGAGTCAAAAAACCACACTTTTTTGTCTGCTACTACTCGCAGCCGGGCCGGGAAGAGCATCGAATAGGGCAGCTCCTTCTCCCTCAGTGTCTTTTTCACCTCCAGAAACGTCCTTCTTTTCCTTGACACCTCAGCCGTGTAGTCCGGGAAGAAGGCAATCCGTGAGTTCTGGATCTGAATGGCAGGTGCTACTCGTGCCGCTTGTAAGATGGCATCACGGTCTCTGAAGTTGAATAACCTTGCTAGTATTGGTCTTGGCGGACCTCCTGTCTTAGGTTTTCCCCCCGGCACCCTATGTGCCCGTTCCACCGAAAAGAAATTCGAGAGTCCCTTCGGTTGGAGCCTGGTTTTGATCAGGTCCTCCACATAGAGGTCCATAGCACCCGTGTCTTCCGATTCTGGCACGCCTAAGATTCGGACGTTGTTGCGTCGTGAGCGCCCTTCTTGGTCATCCAGTTTGTCCCTGAGTAGTTTGTTATCCGTTTGCAGTCTTTCCACTGCCGTTTGCAGTTCGGACACATCCTCTACCAAGGATTTGGTAACCACCTCAACCTGCTTGACCCTCTCGTTAATCTTCTGGAGGTCCGCCCGTATCAATGTCACTTCTGTGGCCGTGGCGCCCACCGTTGCCTGTACCTGGGCCAGCGCTGCCAGTACGTCCTCAAGTGTGGCCTTCTTTGATCCCTCCGCTTCCATCGTCTTCCCGGTGGGCTTGCGTTGTTCTTGGGGAGGCGTCTGTCTTTCACAAGCAAATTTGTCTAATTTTGCCTGCGTTGTTCCGTGTTTGGGGCCTCTGTTAGACATGATTCTCTTCTTACAAGCGTTTCTGTCCCCCGCAATTGCTATATATCAATGCCAATAGAGGGCTAATCATGCGTCCACCTGCAGCTTTCCGCGTGGTGATTGTGACGGGTTCGCCACAACAGCCGGAGCCAGTGTCCCCCAGTGGGTTTCTGCTGTCTGAGCCTATCTCAGGTGTCAACCGGGGCTCGTGCAGTAAATTACCCTAGCTGAAGGCAGTAGGGGTGGTCACCCTTCTCACGCTCAAGTGCAATGTGCTCCGCACTCTTTAATCTCTGTGCTGGCCAATATGACTACTGAGGCGACATGCCGAGTCCCCGCAGCTGTAGTGTGCCGTGTCCAGATCAATCAGAGTGCACTTCAGTCTCCCTGCACCGGGTAGTAATGGCTCTCAGACTCGGCGCCTCCCCTCCCTTTCGTTGCGTTTCACACTCTCTTTGCACGCCGCTATTCGGGTCTCTCCTGTAGAGGGGCGGGGGGAGGGGGGGCGGTCCACGACTCACCACCGGCACCGAGGCCGGCCGCCGCTGGACCGGATGCTTCTGTTACCCCCGCTGCAGCTGCCGCCGACCTCCGTGCACTCTCCGGTGCGCTTCTTCACTTGCAGCGCGGATGATGGGACCGCTCCGGCCCCGCACGTTCAGGAACCCAATGGTCGGGACGGGTCCGGCACTCAAGATGGCGGAGCCGTCCCCCTGGATCCGGTCGTCTTGTTCTTCCAATACCGCGCCGAATCTGTTGACGCGCCGACCTCCGCTGGGCACCGCAGGTCACCCCCTCGGCTTCCGGGGCTCAGGATAATGGTCCGGTTGCGGACAGGCAGGTCATCCGCGGGGCCGGCACTTCCGGTCGGTCCTGCCCACCAAGGTGCCACTTCCGGTCGGGTCCCAACCGCACGCCACACCGCTGCTTTCTGGAGGACAGCAGGCCCCTCCTCTCCCCCGTCCCGCGGGCTGAATCCGGGCTGATTACTAGCCGCCTCCGCCTCTGAAACGCTCCACTGGGCGCTGCAAGGACTCCGGGCACGGTTCGCCCCTTCAGGCACCGATAATTTGCGGATAAGGATCGTGGATTAATGGGGGAAGCCGCCTTTCTACGGGAGCCTCCCTAAGCTGCGGCCGCCATCGTCGGCTGCCAGCCACGCCCCCTAGTATAGAATATAGCTCTATGATGAGAATTGGAGGTAGTTCTGAAAAGAACTTTTGGTTTTCTTCTTTTTTCTAAACAGGAACAAAAACAGGGAATGGAAACTGCTCAACAGGAGCAAAAAAACCCAAAAAAATTAGGGGTGGGAAGAGCAGCGATGGTTTTCTAATGCTCGAACCATGAGCTGTACACTTTGTTCTCCAAAGGTAAGCAGTTGATTGCAGTATCTGCATCTGAGGGCACCATGGTTAAAAGCAGGTTGAATGTTCGGAACCAGCTCTTGTGATCTCCCCCTCCCAGAAGAAGTTGCTCCTCCGGTTGATGTAGAGGCCCCATCACTGGGAACCTCTTGTGCCAGAGCCCTGACACTTTCCCGGGCAAAATTCTGGGGGTGCTTCCTCTCCACATGTCGGATCATCGTGTAGTTTCCAAATGAGTACTTTTTTAAGGGGTTACCCCGCGATAGCACTTCTTTGCAGATCCTGCACTCCACTTTTGGAGCATTCACCTTTTTTTGATTAGGTGGGATTTTAAAAAATTTCCAAATAAAATGTTCCTTAACTTTTCGTTGAGGAGGCTCTTCATTAATGAATTCTGGTTCTTCCTCACTGCTGGATTGTCTGGCAGCCATGGTAAAACCAAGAAATATCCAGGAGCAAAAAGGCAGGTCTTGCAGTCACAAAAGTGAAAGAAGAAGTGAAGGAAATGGGTGGGGATTTCATTCTTTGTAAAAAAAACTGTTAGCAACCAATGAAAAGTGTTATTTTAAGGTCACATGACTTGACGCGCTGACGCTGCGCGCTCCGGAGCGCTTCCGGGTGCGCACACGCGGCGCGAACGTAGGCGCTTCCGGGGCGCATACGCGGCACGAACGTAGGGGCTTGCGGGGCGCATACGCAGCGCGAACGTAGGCGCTTCCGGGGGCGTACACGCGGCGCGAACGTAGGCGCTTCCGAGGGCACTTACTTTGCGCGCCGAAGTGACGTCATCATACTTTTACGGAAATGCATAATCATTTTCCTCATTAAAAAAAAACTGCTTTTATTTGTATAGTACGAAATGTTTTGCATTATTATTAACTTTTCATTCTAATGATATAAAAAAAAACTCAAAAATTAATACTTACACAAAACAGCAAATTGTAAAAAAAACATAGGTTAGAAACTCGATATAGAAAGGAATTAGCATTTAAAAAACCTATGAAATTCACTGAAAAAACCATAGGTTTCACACCAGTTATAGTTAGGAACTAGCATTTAAAAAACCTATTAAATTCACTGAAAAAACCATTGGTTTCACAACAGGTATAGTTAGCTGGAAATGTTATTGACATAAAACCATTGAAATTCCCACGTTATAGTTAGTTGGACTCACTATAACCTGCGCGCCTGCAATGCACTGCTGATGACGTCACATATTACATCACTCATGACATGGTCAGTGACATCACTCATGACATCACTGATGACACCATCCTTGTGACAGAGTGACAGACCTCCTTTCAGTGTAATGTGAGCCTTGAAACACATATTCAAGAATAGTATTTAACATTTTCCAAAAAGTGCAGATACCCATACCAGTTACAATAAACAATTCAGTAATTTCACGATCTATATACACATCCACTCATTCACAAACAGTTCTATATAGTCACTCATACATATACTCACTCATTATATGTAGTGATACACCTATACATCCTGTTACACACCGACAGTCATCCAAAAGTTACTCACACACATATTCACACATGCAAAAAAAGTAATGAACATTCATTTATTTGCATATACAGCTATACACACACTACCACTTTACTTCTAAGAATACTTACAGATACTTACTCTCTTAAACAATCACTTATATAAACACATACTAATTTAAACAGGAACTCTTATAATCTCGCACTCTCACATATACTCAGTTTTATAAATCAATACTCACATATACTAGATTAAAACATATGTCGTTACTGAAAAAGACAATAGTGAGACAGTTGTTTACTCACTAACATACACATATACACACTCATCCATCCATACAGTCCTGTACATATGCTGTCTTCAAAACACATACAAACAGTGAGTCAGTCACCAACCCATACAGCCACTTACACACAAAGTGAAACACTGATACATACATTTCAAAATATAAAAGTTACTTGCTAATATATGTATTCACTAAGATACACTTAATAAGGCAGTTAACCAATCAATTCTTTTAAAAACAAACATACATTTACACACTTATTTAACCATTTATTCTTCCATCGTACTTTACAAATACATATAAAAAAAAATATTTTTCAGAAAGACACACATTCACTGGATTGTGGGCGAGGTCCAGAGCTTCGAGTGTGTCTCCATTCACCTACAAACACAGCTTATTTAAGCGTTGTTCAAGCCTTAGAATCCTTGGACCTTTGCTACCTCGCCCACAATCTGAATATATGTATTCTAAAGGCTCAAACAACTAATCCCTCGTCAATCTACTAATCAGCATCAAAAGAAACCTACCATTGGTGTACAAAAGAAAAACTAACACACAATGTCATCATACAATACGAGACGCGATAGACGCAATGACAGATTGGAAGCAGCATTTGACCCCACAGGTGCAACTATAAGTCGTACACCTAGTACCACCAACCTAATGTCAGCCAAAAGCACTTTCCAGGCCTTGGAAAAGGTTGCGAAAAAGGAGACCTCAAAGTGGTGGGAAGTAGCATCTCTCAAAAAATACCTGGAACACAACCTCATTCCACGTGGATTACGTATTTTGATCTTTCCCCCAATTGAAACAACAGCTCCAGAAAAATTACAATTATGGGAAGAAAATCTTCGCACAGCCTCTAACAATATGCTTCGACAACTTATAGACATAGCACTGGAGGAATATGAAATCAACAAAAAAGAAGTTGACATCTTATCTAAAAGAATTGAAGATGCAAACTGGGGTGAGATCACAACCAAAAACTATGAGATCCTAAACAAATTTCTGGATGAATTTGAGGAAGATATAATCCAAAGAAAAAAACGAAAATTTAGACGTGACCTGCAGGACTACCAACAAGGGAGGGTGTACACTTCTGCACAGAAATACGACAACATCAACACCTCAACACCAAGCAATAGTGTCAGTGAGTCCATTCAGACACCCTCGTCATCCGAGGCAGGCTCAGTAGAAAATGTAACCATATCTTCAAATATGCGACCACAGGTAAATTTTCGGGAGGAGGTTCAACGACACCGTCTTGGAAACATACAAGACAATCGACCACGACCGCCAAACCTGGGCACACCAAAACCAAGTACGCCGGGTGTACAAACCAGAGCAAGGAAAAGGGAACACCATCTGATCAAAACATAACCAATAATTTGGTACTTAATCTATCTACAACTACTTTGACGGAAACACACAATCAAATTCTCAATAAAGGGCTTTCCTTCTGTCCAACTGCCCAATGGGACTTGGTCAAAACCAAAATAGACCTTTTTAAGTTCACTAGGAGACTAAAATTACATTCCTTTTTCCATGATAATCCAAGAAGACAGACGACCACCAATTGCAATAATCAAACCAGTGATCTGTCTGCACAAGACTTGGAAAACAGCAACCTTATACTTCATTTGTCCTCAGATGAAACAACGGATGACTTGGAATCACTCACTACAACTGCAGATGAACTAGGCATTGATATCTTCCATACCAAACCGAATCCTTTGAAGAAGAAGTCGAGATTCACCCCATCATTACCATCTGGAAACTCGATTGATATGTTCTTTTCCAAAGTGACTGAAGATCTAAACAAGGAATTTGATAGATACAAAGCCAAGCAAAAATATATTCCCAAAAACATCACTGCTAAAGAAAGATTGGCATTGACTGAAATACGACAAAACGAAGAGTTGACAATCAAGGAAGCAGATAAGGGGGGAAATGTCGTTATTTTAAACACCTCGGACTACCTCCTGGAAGCACAACGGCAATTGGAAGACAACACATGTTACCAGGTCTTAGAAAACAATCCTACCCAACAAATTCAAGAAAGGCTATCTGCGTTACTTGACCTATGGCAAGAAAAAGGTCTACTAAGCATCGAAGAAAAGAATCTCTTATACATCAAAAACCCAATTGTACCAACCTTGTACCTACTACCTAAGGTGCATAAGCCAGGGCGAATACCAAAAGGAAGACCTATAATTGCTGGTATTGATTCTGTCTGCTCAAATCTAGGAGCCTTCATTGATGCAGAGTTGCAGCCCTTAATGAGATCTCTTCCGTCCTTCATCAGGGACACAAAGGATGTACTTCAGAAACTAGAAAATATAACATGGCAAGAAGACTTTTTCTTAATTGCAATTGACATCACCAGTTTATACACCTCAATTAAACATACAGATGGTATAGCTGCTGCTAGAAAATACTTGCAAACCCGCTCAGTTCACCTAACGGCACGTAACAGAATGATTCTTGACTTCCTAGAGTTTTGCCTATTCAACAACTACTTCCTCTTCAACGGGAAATATTACCTACAACTGCGGGGGACCGCCATGGGGGCCAAATTTGCGCCCCCATATGCTTGTCTCCTGATGGGAGTGGTGGAACAACACTGGCTTTGGCAAGAAAGACCGGAAGATGTGACAGACAACATAATAATGTGGGGTCGTTACATAGACGATATTTTAATGATTTGGCAAGGAACAGAGAACAAACTCAGATCATTTATCAAGTCTATGTCACCTAATCAATGGGGAATTGAAATCACTTATAATATCTCGAAAACAGAAATAGAATTTTTGGACTTGTCAATCTACATCTCAGACAACCAGTTACACACCAAAATCTACAGAAAGCCAAGCTCTGCAAATTCTATCTTGCATGCCACAAGCAGCCACCCTGCCCACACCATCACAAACATTCCAGGAGGGGAGTATAGACGAGCACACATGAACTGTAGCTCTGTGGAAGAGTATGAAACACACTCAGCTAACATAGCCCAACGTCTGAAACAAAGGGGTTATAAGGAACAACCACTAACTAAGGCATTAACCAAATTCAAAACCACTGACAGACAAAGCTTACTACACAATAACCAACTGCGAGAAAGGAAACAAACAATTCGCTTTAACACTGAATACAATAGCGGACAACAATATATCCGCAAGACCCTGCAAAAACACTGGCACCTGTTGAAAGATAACCCAACCTTGTCCAATGCACTACAAGATAAACCCCAGATGGGTTTTTCACGGAGCAGAAACCTAAGAGACATTCTCTGTCCATCCTTTCTGGATATCAAACCGAAACCAAGACCTTTTCCACCTCAGACCACGGGTTTTTACACTTGCACGAACTGTTCAATCTGCAAACTTGGCAAATCAAGAACAAAAGAGGTCTCAATCAATGGCCACAAATATAAGATCAAAGATCTTATTAACTGCGAAAGTACCTATGTAATTTATCTAATAACATGCCCTTGTGGACAACACTACATCGGCAGCTCAAAAAGACCCTTGAAAGTTCGAATACAAGAACATTATCGGAACATCCATGGAACAGACACTAGACAGTCCCTTGTAGAACATTTCCTACAACACCATAAGAATAACTTGAACTTTACGTTTGTGGGCATAAAAAGACTAAAAATACCAAAACGAGGAGGTGATTTGGACCAACTGCTTCGCCGAGAAGAGAGCTCATTAATCATAGGAATGGAAACAGTAACAAATGGGCTGAATCAGGAATATGAATGGCATCACTGGCTGTAACCAATTTCACTCTCCCCATTATGAGACGATGTACAATGCCATGGGCACAGCCACATGTTTATAACAGATGATATGAGCAAGTATATTAGGCCCTGTATAAATGTGCGGTTTCTTTAGACAGAACCATTCAGTCCAACCTCTGTTCCCCCATAAGACCTGTTCAGCTAAGAATGTGGAACTGTTGAGATCCAACGAGCAAACGTAAAAAAACGTGACACTGTTGTTTGTCCTACTAATATTCTTTAAAATTAGCATGGTTTAGATTGATCCTCAAGAATCAAATATTAGATCAGGACCCAACTTGATGTACTTTGATGTGCCCTGTTAAAAGTTTCTACACTTCTATCTCCACCTGTCCCGTGGTTATGAATTTCTCTCATTTGACAGGGATTGTCAACTTAATCATGATCATATTCTTGTAGATAAGACAGAACTACTAATACTCACTACTTTTGTAATACTGATGTGAGAAAAATATGTACACCAGAGAATATAATTATTAAATATGACATCTGCCCTGTGATGCCCTCGCCATTATAGGCTGACATTTCGTTAATAAGCTATCCACACCACTTACAAATGGCGGCTTAGTCACCGAACCGAGTGAGACACAACCTATTCGGAAAAATCCCAAATCATTTTCTTTTTGGCTTAATTTCCAAATTTATAAACTTGCATAGCACAGTCCATTTCGTGTGTCAATCGGGTCCCGTAACAATAATAATAATAAAAACAAAAAGCAAAGCAAAGCAAACCCGGACAATACGCTCTCCCGGATCTCCTTCCGGTTTACATTCGTTAACTACCGGGTGCCCGTGGGCGTGGGAACCGCTGGGATTCAACCCGAGTACTACCGTGACGATGGAGGACTAGGAGCAGGGACCGAAAGACGGCATTAGCCTAACAAGTAAGCTGAAAGATTTCTGGAACGCCGACTAAGCTGGCGTGAAAAACTTAATTGCAGTCCGTCCTTCTTCCTGGGGACGGAAAGCGTACCGATGTGTTCGCGTCTGCTCCCGTATTTCAATGTAAACAATGCATCCTGTCTCTGCCTATCAAAACTACGGGGATCTTACTACCAACCCTGTTACAATTAACTGTACGGGATAGGAACACACCTACAATCTGGGTGCTCCCTTTACAAAACATACCTGCGTGTTCTTTTTCTGCTCCGTAATATAATGAATGTAATGCAACCTACAACTGCTCACGTAAACCATGGGGGCTTTACCACCTATTATGTTATAACCAACTTGGTGGGACGGGAACACACCTACACTCAGGGTGCTCCCTCTTATACTGCATTATCTGGACACTCCGAGCTGAAGAGTTGGTTGGGCACTGTCGGTTTTTCACCAACTCTCGTACCCACTCGAATAAAACTGCCCCTCTTAAAAAACAGTGTTTGCACAGATATGTGTTTTAGCCATAATCACGTGGTCTTCTTCCTTTACGCCGATTTAAACAGAAGTTAACATACATGAAAAAATATTTGTATTATCATGTAAATAATGTTCAATTTTGATAACTAACCGAAGAAAGGAATTTATTTTCCCTTTTAAATGCAACAAATTTGTGCAGTTCTGTTATTCTTTTAAACTATGTGCTTTTGAATATAGAAATTAAGCAAACCCTACAAAATATAGGCTACTCCGTGTTTGATTATTTCACATGCACGCTCAATTTTAATGTTATTTCCTCTTGCTATTCACAACTCGAGCTATCTCCTAATACATGTCCTTCAATTGGCAATCCCTGCTATGCAGGCATAACAGCCAGGTCCAACTCCCTTGAGTAGAGGTGATATCATGCAGGGTCAGACAAATTAATATACAGTGAATTAATTAGTAATGTCCACAAATATGTAACAACTTAATACAAAGTCTGTGAGCAAATGCGAACCTTTATGATTCCTTGTTATCATATATAGATGTTTCTCATATTTAAAGTATTGTTTGAACTCTTTATTTGCTAAAATTGTATATTCTACATGTCATGCGGAAGTATCAGATTTGGTTACTAAAACTAATGTACACATAACTCTTTTATTTGAATTGACAGAAGAATCTTTGCATATCACAACAACTAATATCTGGGGGTCAAAATAGAAAAGCAAGTTTGACAGTAAGAACCACTATACCGGATACACACAGAACAGTATCAGTGAGAGATGAAAGTTAGAGAATGGTCAAGTCGAGACTCAAGAGTACCAGGAGAAAAATATTGTTCCCATCAGAAGCCACACTGTACCGCCCTTGTTGTCATCATATGGGATCTCCTTACCCAGGAGACAAGACGGCCGGTAAACCTTACCGTGACCGAAATGTAGTATGAGAGCAGAACAGAGGAGTGTGGTAGTGGCTAATGAAAAAAGCAGTGTATGGTGATTGGAGTGAAAAAAGTGAAGGGTACTAAAATTAGGTGAATGGGTGGTAAAAAAGAATTTTATTAATAACCCCCAAACCCTAAGGTTAAAAGGCAGGTGTGGGTGCAGGTTTTAAATAATAACCGCACTTATTGGTGGTCGACATGTTTCAGCATATTATAAGATTGTCTTGATGCATTCCTCAGGACCTATACATAATACACTACTGCTTTCGAAAAAATAAATGAATTAAAAGATGTCACCTGGAAATCCAGGCGTGCTCAACCGTATACTGTCAGTGTAATGGTAAGGGATCCAACATGTAAAACAAATCAACAAACAAACAAATAGAACACAACAAGTTATTATTTGTATTCATAGTGGCATTGCAATATGTTCAATCATACCTGATCATTATTTCGGGTATGCACTCACCCTTACGTGTAGGCTGAGGAGCTTCACCCCACCTGGCTGCAGCGCAGGTAAAAGGAGCACCGCTCTGTGAGAAATCACATAATGTTTAGCGAGCGGCTAGTGATAGGACACTAACCCATTTGAATAGTAAAATATACTTTGAGATGGAAGGTTATCTGAGCCTCTTATAACCAGGCTGGGCGTAAACGCCGTACTCTGTCACAACTCAGAAGCAATGACCACACAGTGGGGATAAATAGAGCATAAGAGCCGATCCGAGTCAGTTGAATTTGGGAAACACACACGGAATCCGCTTCGTATTATAGATATTATAGATAGCGGGATAACATCTAGCAGCGTGTCAATTAACTTTAGAAAACACACTCGGAGAATCCGCTTCGTATTATTGATGGCGAGATACCTAGCAGCGTATTCGCACAGAATGGGGAAGCGCGCATGAGAAACGCTGCGTGTTCTTGATGGCAGGCTGGCCTCCAGCGGCATATACGCGCAGAGCGAGGCAGCCGAATGTTACGCATAATGCGTGTACTCACCTAACCGTCGGCGTCTCCAGGCAGTCTTCAGTACTGCTCGGGGGGGCGCCGACCGCCGAATGAGCTAGTATTTTGTATGCTTCACAAGCCAAACGTGATGTGGAACAATCACGTGACGGTGAGACTTCTGGGGGTTGTAGTCCACTACCCAGTATTGACTCTATATGATGAAATATTCTTCAAGGTGCTGCCAATGTGACTGGTATAAGTCCTATGATATGTGCAATGATGCGCAGTGGATTACAAATGACTGTTAATAATGAGTTACTTGAACACAATCATAATGGCATAAATCCTATGGGGTGTGCACTAATGCGCAGTGGGTTATAGATGAATGTTAGAATTACAGACGACTGTTTATATTAATGCGCTCTAAGAGGGAATGCGCTATTGAATGCTGGCTCTTCTTGGAAGGAAGGGACCTTGTTTAATGTGTGTTCACTAATGTACGATGGTTTACCAATAGGTGTTTATTTTCATAGGCAGTGCAAACAGATTACCAATAGGTATTTGTTTTCGTATACAGTGCAAAGGCGTCAATGGGAGGAACATAATGTTTACGACCATTCAGAGGGACATCCAGGGTATGGGTTCGTTGAGGCCCTCCTTGTCACTGTTGAGACGATATACCCATTTCTGTTCTATCTTGAACAAGAACCGACTTATGTCCGCACATGAGTCTGGAATGTGTGGTTGTTCGAGAACTGTCCAATAGAAATCTTCGGGACCGTGGCCCTTCTCAAGGAAATGTGCAGTCAGTCTGGTTGCTTGCTTACGGCACCGCACAGTGCTTTTATGTTCCTGGATACGTGTGCGTACCTTTCTGGTAGTCATACCGACATACCGTAGTTCACAAGGACATTTGATCAAATATATCAAGTTACTGCTGTTGCAATTAGTAAACTTGTTTTGTGTCCATGGACGATTAGTGCCAATGTCGACTTCAATAGATTTATTAGTCTGGGGGCAGACAGAGCAATTACCGCATGGGTGGTGACCGACCACAGCTGGTAAATCCCAAAGGGTACCCACTTGTCTCCCTTCTTTGCTGCGTGGGCGTGTGTGAACCAGTTGATCCTTCAAGTTAGGTCCTCTTTTATATGCGAACATGGGCTGAGGAATATCATCACCTCCGGTGTTAAGGATGGACCAGTGTTTCTTTATAATCTTCTGCAACTGGTTGGATCGGCTGTTAAAGGTGTTCACAAAGGCAATCCGGTCTGATTTTTCTTTCGGAGGGTTGATTGCAAGAAGGGCGTCCCTATGGTTGTTTGAGGCCCTCTTTTTGGACCTACGAATGATTTTCTTAGGGTATCGTTTCTCCTTCAGTTGTTCCTCCAAGTTTTTAGAGTGTGCTTCGAAAGATTCCTTCTTGGAACAGTTTCTTTGTACCCTTAGGAACTGGCCAAAAGGTAAGTTGTCCCTCAGGGCTCGTGGGTGGCAACTGTCATACCGCAACAATGCGTTCCTGGCCATGGGTTTGCGATATAACTCAGACTCGATGCCGGTTGGAGTTGCGTGTAGTCTCAAATCAAGGAAAGCCAGTGATGTTCTACTGTGCTCGATGGTGAACTTCAGATATTGGTTCACACTATTCAACCAACCATGAAATGATATTAGTTGTTCTTCAGTGCCACGCCACACCACCAAAATATCATCAATATAGCGTTTCCACACATATATTGATGATAGGTAAGGGTTGGTGGTGGTAAATACACTCTGTTGTTCAAAATGGTGCACATACAAATTCGCCAGGCTCGGCGCGAAAACACTGCCCATACTGGTCCCGGACGTTTGTAAATACAGAGTGTCTTCAAAACGGAAGTAATTTTCCTTCATCGCCATTTCTGCTAATTGCATTATAAAGGGTATTGGTGTCATCGATTGATGGTTATTCTGCTCCAGAAGTGCTCCCACTACTTCTAGGGTCTCAGTTTGAGGGATCGATGTGTATAGGGATTCGACATCGAACGATACTAGGATGTCAGTCTCGATGTTGTATTGTATCGTCGGAAGGAGTCTTAGGACATCTTTGGTGTCTTGGAGAAAGGTGGGCATAGCTTTGACCATCGGGTTAAGGAAGTGGTCCACAAAAGTTGAAAGGGGTTCTAATACTGACCCAATGCCGGAGATAATAGGCCTACCGGGTGGTGGCCTTGTTGGCTTGTGGACTTTGGGCAAGCAGTAAAAGTAAGGAATAGTAGGGTGTTGTGTGACCAAATACTGTCCTTCCTGTGAGGTTATCCATCCCTCACTCGTGGCTTCTTCTACTAAGGCACTTATTCTGTTTTGTAAACCTTCAGTTGGATCCGATCTCAGTGGTAAGTAGGATTTGCGGTCACTGAGCTGCCGCAGACACTCATTTCTGTACACTGTAGTGTCTAAAATTACAGTTGCTCCGCCTTTATCGGCCGGTTTAATGGTAATGTTTTCGTTAGAAGTGAGTGAACGCAAAGCTTGCTGTTCATCTCTGGAGAGATTCATGAATGGCTTGACATCTCTTTTGTATAGATCCGTGACATCCTTTTCAACAGCCGTTTCAAAGGTAAGAACTTTAGGCGGTAATGTGGCACTAGGTGGATTAAACGAAGAAGGTCTCTTCAAACCAGTGTTGTTGTCCATGGTGATGGTTTCCAAAGTGGTCGTTTTCGCGAAAAAGTAATGCAACCTTATCTTCCTGAATAGCTTGGATAATTCAATTTGGGCCAAAAAAGGATCACCTTTTTGAGTGGCCACGAATCCCAAACCTTTGTTCAGGAGGAGTTCCTCATTGGTAGACAAGGTGTGTGAACTGAGGTTGATCACGATGCCGGTTGGTTGCTTGTTCCCGCAGCGTCTTGGGGGACTTTCTTCCCGCTGCGTAGATCCATCCTCGATTGTTGCGGGATGTTGGTATCCGTGTTCCAATGGACTTGCTGTTGCACTGCTCCTTGTCTCCTCCTGCCTCGGCCTCGTCTCTGGCCAAAACCTAAAAAAGGAAACGATCCCGGGCCTTGTTGCATCTGTGGTGGATAGAAGGGCGGACCCATTTGTGGAGGGCAATTTGGACCCATCATCCATGGATTGATAGGCCACCATGGTTGGTGGTTACCAAAGTTTTGTGGTTGGTTTCTCCAATTTCTCTTATTGCCACGACCCCGCGGGGCTTGATTGAATGATCCGGTCTGTGATGCATCTGAGTCACTGGATGTCCCATCTGAACTGGAAGTGCCATAATTAGAACCTCCCCTTTTGCCACTGCGACTAAATGTAGGTGCTGTATAGCTATCGCTACTGTAAGGGTATATTGTCTCCATTGAGAATTTCGCCAGATCCTTTTTGAACTTCTCTAATTTTATGGATAAGATCGATTCCTTGAAATCTTTATTAGTCTTATCCGTGTCGTCCTGTCCCTTTTTAAACTGTCCACTTTTAAGAGAGGCTTTTATATGGCCTTCGAGGACCTGAATCTCAATCAGAATGTTGTCGGCGATTCTTTTCGCGGTTTTTATGATCAGGACTAGCCAGTCTCTCGTACATCTCCAGGCTATCAATGCCCAATCTTTAAGAAATTGTTTGTCGTCAAGAAAGAGGCGTGGTGCATTATTGACGATGAGGCCTGTGGGTGCACAATTGCCCCTAAGATATTGGGCCATGATGATGCCATGAACAGAAGTTCGGGAGTGGGATTTCTTTAGGATCAAGACTTTGTTCCAGCTGTCATCATTGTTTGCTGCCTGGGGTGGAACGGGCACATTATCCAGAAGGCTAGGGTTTTCATCTAAGATGTTTTGTACTTCGGCACTCTCAAATGCTAACCCCCAGTTGGTAGCCATCGCTCCGAGTAGACAGGTGAGACAGTCAAGCCTCAAAGCGAGATACTCAAAGTATATTTTATTGCATTGGTGACTGGAGTGGTCAACCAAAAAATTAAAAAAGACCCACAGCCTTAGCTGTACTAGTAACACAACAACAACAAGTGAGGAGGGTCTGAGGGCAAGTTTACCGACCAACCAGATATACGCCCCTTAACACAATATATCACAACAACTAATATCTGGGGGTCAAAATAGAAAAGCAAGTTTGACAGTAAGAACCACTATACCGGATACACACAGAACAGTATCAGTGAGAGATGAAAGTTAGAGAATGGTCAAGTCGAGACTCAAGAGTACCAGGAGAAAAATATTGTTCCCATCAGAAGCCACACTGTACCGCCCTTGTTGTCATCATATGGGATCTCCTTACCCAGGAGACAAGACGGCCGGTAAACCTTACCGTGACCGAAATGTAGTATGAGAGCAGAACAGAGGAGTGTGGTAGTGGCTAATGAAAAAAGCAGTGTATGGTGATTGGAGTGAAAAAAGTGAAGGGTACTAAAATTAGGTGAATGGGTGGTAAAAAAGAATTTTATTAATAACCCCCAAACCCTAAGGTTAAAAGGCAGGTGTGGGTGCAGGTTTTAAATAATAACCGCACTTATTGGTGGTCGACATGTTTCAGCATATTATAAGATTGTCTTGATGCATTCCTCAGGACCTATACATAATACACTACTGCTTTCGAAAAAATAAATGAATTAAAAGATGTCACCTGGAAATCCAGGCGTGCTCAACCGTATACTGTCAGTGTAATGGTAAGGGATCCAACATGTAAAACAAATCAACAAACAAACAAATAGAACACAACAAGTTATTATTTGTATTCATAGTGGCATTGCAATATGTTCAATCATACCTGATCATTATTTCGGGTATGCACTCACCCTTACGTGTAGGCTGAGGAGCTTCACCCCACCTGGCTGCAGCGCAGGTAAAAGGAGCACCGCTCTGTGAGAAATCACATAATGTTTAGCGAGCGGCTAGTGATAGGACACTAACCCATTTGAATAGTAAAATATACTTTGAGATGGAAGGTTATCTGAGCCTCTTATAACCAGGCTGGGCGTAAACGCCGTACTCTGTCACAACTCAGAAGCAATGACCACACAGTGGGGATAAATAGAGCATAAGAGCCGATCCGAGTCAGTTGAATTTGGGAAACACACACGGAATCCGCTTCGTATTATAGATATTATAGATAGCTGGATAACATCTAGCAGCGTGTCAATTAACTTTAGAAAACACACTCGGAGAATCCGCTTCGTATTATTGATGGCGAGATACCTAGCAGCGTATTCGCACAGAATGGGGAAGCGCGCATGAGAAACGCTGCGTGTTCTTGATGGCAGGCTGGCCTCCAGCGGCATATACGCGCAGAGCGAGGCAGCCGAATGTTACGCATAATGCGTGTACTCACCTAACCGTCGGCGTCTCCAGGCAGTCTTCAGTACTGCTCGGGGGGGCGCCGACCGCCGAATGAGCTAGTATTTTGTATGCTTCACAAGCCAAACGTGATGTGGAACAATCACGTGACGGTGAGACTTCTGGGGGTTGTAGTCCACTACCCAGTATTGACTCTATATGATGAAATATTCTTCAAGGTGCTGCCAATGTGACTGGTATAAGTCCTATGATATGTGCAATGATGCGCAGTGGATTACAAATGACTGTTAATAATGAGTTACTTGAACACAATCATAATGGCATAAATCCTATGGGGTGTGCACTAATGCGCAGTGGGTTATAGATGAATGTTAGAATTACAGACGACTGTTTATATTAATGCGCTCTAAGAGGGAATGCGCTATTGAATGCTGGCTCTTCTTGGAAGGAAGGGACCTTGTTTAATGTGTGTTCACTAATGTACGATGGTTTACCAATAGGTGTTTATTTTCATAGGCAGTGCAAACAGATTACCAATAGGTATTTGTTTTCGTATACAGTGCAAAGGCGTCAATGGGAGGAACATAATGTTTACGACCATTCAGAGGAACATCCAGGGTATGGGTTCGTTGAGGCCCTCCTTGTCACTGTTGAGACGATATACCCATTTCTGTTCTATCTTGAACAAGAACCGACTTATGTCCGCACATGAGTCTGGAATGTGTGGTTGTTCGAGAACTGTCCAATAGAAATCTTCGGGACCGTGGCCCTTCTCAAGGAAATGTGCAGTCAGTCTGGTTGCTTGCTTACGGCACCGCACAGTGCTTTTATGTTCCTGGATACGTGTGCGTACCTTTCTGGTAGTCATACCGACATACCGTAGTTCACAAGGACATTTGATCAAATATATCAAGTTACTGCTGTTGCAATTAGTAAACTTGTTTTGTGTCCATGGACGATTAGTGCCAATGTCGACTTCAATAGATTTATTAGTCTGGGGGCAGACAGAGCAATTACCGCATGGGTGGTGACCGACCACAGCTGGTAAATCCCAAAGGGTACCCACTTGTCTCCCTTCTTTGCTGCGTGGGCGTGTGTGAACCAGTTGATCCTTCAAGTTAGGTCCTCTTTTATATGCGAACATGGGCTGAGGAATATCATCACCTCCGGTGTTAAGGATGGACCAGTGTTTCTTTATAATCTTCTGCAACTGGTTGGATCGGCTGTTAAAGGTGTTCACAAAGGCAATCCGGTCTGATTTTTCTTTCGGAGGGTTGATTGCAAGAAGGGCGTCCCTATGGTTGTTTGAGGCCCTCTTTTTGGACCTACGAATGATTTTCTTAGGGTATCGTTTCTCCTTCAGTTGTTCCTCCAAGTTTTTAGAGTGTGCTTCGAAAGATTCCTTCTTGGAACAGTTTCTTTGTACCCTTAGGAACTGGCCAAAAGGTAAGTTGTCCCTCAGGGCTCGTGGGTGGCAACTGTCATACCGCAACGGTAAGGTTTACCGGCCGTCTTGTCTCCTGGGTAAGGAGATCCCATATGATGACAACAAGGGCGGTACAGTGTGGCTTCTGATGGGAACAATATTTTTCTCCTGGTACTCTTGAGTCTCGACTTGACCATTCTCTAACTTTCATCTCTCACTGATACTGTTCTGTGTGTATCCGGTATAGTGGTTCTTACTGTCAAACTTGCTTTTCTATTTTGACCCCCAGATATTAGTTGTTGTGATATATTGTGTTAAGGGGCGTATATCTGGTTGGTCGGTAAACTTGCCCTCAGACCCTCCTCACTTGTTGTTGTTGTGTTACTAGTACAGCTAAGGCTGTGGGTCTTTTTTAATTTTTTGGTTGACCACTCCAGTCACCAATGCAATAAAATATACTTTGAGTATCTCGCTTTGAGGCTTGACTGTCTCACCTGTCTACTCGGAGCGATGGCTACCAACTGGGGGTTAGCATTTGAGAGTGCCGAAGTACAAAACATCTTAGATGAAAACCCTAGCCTTCTGGATAATGTGCCCGTTCCACCCCAGGCAGCAAACAATGATGACAGCTGGAACAAAGTCTTGATCCTAAAGAAATCCCACTCCCGAACTTCTGTTCATGGCATCATCATGGCCCAATATCTTAGGGGCAATTGTGCACCCACAGGCCTCATCGTCAATAATGCACCACGCCTCTTTCTTGACGACAAACAATTTCTTAAAGATTGGGCATTGATAGCCTGGAGATGTACGAGAGACTGGCTAGTCCTGATCATAAAAACCGCGAAAAGAATCGCCGACAACATTCTGATTGAGATTCAGGTCCTCGAAGGCCATATAAAAGCCTCTCTTAAAAGTGGACAGTTTAAAAAGGGACAGGACGACACGGATAAGACTAATAAAGATTTCAAGGAATCGATCTTATCCATAAAATTAGAGAAGTTCAAAAAGGATCTGGCGAAATTCTCAATGGAGACAATATACCCTTACAGTAGCGATAGCTATACAGCACCTACATTTAGTCGCAGTGGCAAAAGGGGAGGTTCTAATTATGGCACTTCCAGTTCAGATGGGACATCCAGTGACTCAGATGCATCACAGACCGGATCATTCAATCAAGCCCCGCGGGGTCGTGGCAATAAGAGAAATTGGAGAAACCAACCACAAAACTTTGGTAACCACCAACCATGGTGGCCTATCAATCCATGGATGATGGGTCCAAATTGCCCTCCACAAATGGGTCCGCCCTTCTATCCACCACAGATGCAACAAGGCCCGGGATCGTTTCCTTTTTTAGGTTTTGGCCAGAGACGAGGCCGAGGCAGGAGGAGACAAGGAGCAGTGCAACAGCAAGTCCATTGGAACACGGATACCAACATCCCGCAACAATCGAGGATGGATCTACGCAGCGGGAAGAAAGTCCCCCAAGACGCTGCGGGAACAAGCAACCAACCGGCATCATGATCAACCTCAGTTCACACACCTTGTCTACCAATGAGGAACTCCTCCTGAACAAAGGTTTGGGATTCGTGGCCACTCAAAAAGGTGATCCTTTTTTGGCCCAAATTGAATTATCCAAGCTATTCAGGAAGATAAGGTTGCATTACTTTTTCGCGAAAACGACCACTTTGGAAACCATCACCATGGACAACAACACTGGTTTGAAGAGACCTTCTTCGTTTAATCCACCTAGTGCCACATTACCGCCTAAAGTTCTTACCTTTGAAACGGCTGTTGAAAAGGATGTCACGGATCTATACAAAAGAGATGTCAAGCCATTCATGAATCTCTCCAGAGATGAACAGCAAGCTTTGCGTTCACTCACTTCTAACGAAAACATTACCATTAAACCGGCCGATAAAGGCGGAGCAACTGTAATTTTAGACACTACAGTGTACAGAAATGAGTGTCTGCGGCAGCTCAGTGACCGCAAATCCTACTTACCACTGAGATCGGATCCAACTGAAGGTTTACAAAACAGAATAAGTGCCTTAGTAGAAGAAGCCACGAGTGAGGGATGGATAACCTCACAGGAAGGACAGTATTTGGTCACACAACACCCTACTATTCCTTACTTTTACTGCTTGCCCAAAGTCCACAAGCCAACAAGGCCACCACCCGGTAGGCCTATTATCTCCGGCATTGGGTCAGTATTAGAACCCCTTTCAACTTTTGTGGACCACTTCCTTAACCCGATGGTCAAAGCTATGCCCACCTTTCTCCAAGACACCAAAGATGTCCTAAGACTCCTTCCGACGATACAATACAACATCGAGACTGACATCCTAGTATCGTTCGATGTCGAATCCCTATACACATCGATCCCTCAAACTGAGACCCTAGAAGTAGTGGGAGCACTTCTGGAGCAGAATAACCATCAATCGATGACACCAATACCCTTTATAATGCAATTAGCAGAAATGGCGATGAAGGAAAATTACTTCCGTTTTGAAGACACTCTGTATTTACAAACGTCCGGGACCAGTATGGGCAGTGTTTTCGCGCCGAGCCTGGCGAATTTGTATGTGCACCATTTTGAACAACAGAGTGTATTTACCACCACCAACCCTTACCTATCATCAATATATGTGTGGAAACGCTATATTGATGATATTTTGGTGGTGTGGCGTGGCACTGAAGAACAACTAATATCATTTCATGGTTGGTTGAATAGTGTGAACCAATATCTGAAGTTCACCATCGAGCACAGTAGAACATCACTGGCTTTCCTTGATTTGAGACTACACGCAACTCCAACCGGCATCGAGTCTGAGTTATATCGCAAACCCATGGCCAGGAACGCATTGTTGCGGTATGACAGTTGCCACCCACGAGCCCTGAGGGACAACTTACCTTTTGGCCAGTTCCTAAGGGTACAAAGAAACTGTTCCAAGAAGGAATCTTTCGAAGCACACTCTAAAAACTTGGAGGAACAACTGAAGGAGAAACGATACCCTAAGAAAATCATTCGTAGGTCCAAAAAGAGGGCCTCAAACAACCATAGGGACGCCCTTCTTGCAATCAACCCTCCGAAAGAAAAATCAGACCGGATTGCCTTTGTGAACACCTTTAACAGCCGATCCAACCAGTTGCAGAAGATTATAAAGAAACACTGGTCCATCCTTAACACCGGAGGTGATGATATTCCTCAGCCCATGTTCGCATATAAAAGAGGACCTAACTTGAAGGATCAACTGGTTCACACACGCCCACGCAGCAAAGAAGGGAGACAAGTGGGTACCCTTTGGGATTTACCAGCTGTGGTCGGTCACCACCCATGCGGTAATTGCTCTGTCTGCCCCCAGACTAATAAATCTATTGAAGTCGACATTGGCACTAATCGTCCATGGACACAAAACAAGTTTACTAATTGCAACAGCAGTAACTTGATATATTTGATCAAATGTCCTTGTGAACTACGGTATGTCGGTATGACTACCAGAAAGGTACGCACACGTATCCAGGAACATAAAAGCACTGTGCGGTGCCGTAAGCAAGCAACCAGACTGACTGCACATTTCCTTGAGAAGGGCCACGGTCCCGAAGATTTCTATTGGACAGTTCTCGAACAACCACACATTCCAGACTCATGTGCGGACATAAGTCGGTTCTTGTTCAAGATAGAACAGAAATGGGTATATCGTCTCAACAGTGACAAGGAGGGCCTCAACGAACCCATACCCTGGATGTCCCTCTGAATGGTCGTAAACATTATGCTCCTCCCATTGACGCCTTTGCACTGTATACGAAAACAAATACCTATTGGTAATCTGTTTGCACTGCCTATGAAAATAAACACCTATTGGTAAACCATCGTACATTAGTGAACACACATTAAACAAGGTCCCTTCCTTCCAAGAAGAGCCAGCATTCAATAGCGCATTCCCTCTTAGAGCGCATTAATATAAACAGTCGTCTGTAATTCTAACATTCATCTATAACCCACTGCGCATTAGTGCACACCCCATAGGATTTATGCCATTATGATTGTGTTCAAGTAACTCATTATTAACAGTCATTTGTAATCCACTGCGCATCATTGCACATATCATAGGACTTATACCAGTCACATTGGCAGCACCTTGAAGAATATTTCATCATATAGAGTCAATACTGGGTAGTGGACTACAACCCCCAGAAGTCTCACCGTCACGTGATTGTTCCACATCACGTTTGGCTTGTGAAGCATACAAAATACTAGCTCATTCGGCGGTCGGCGCCCCCCGAGCAGTACTGAAGACTGCCTGGAGACGCCGACGGTTAGGTGAGTACACGCATTATGCGTAACATTCGGCTGCCTCGCTCTGCGCGTATATGCCGCTGGAGGCCAGCCTGCCATCAAGAACACGCAGCGTTTCTCATGCGCGCTTCCCCATTCTGTGCGAATACGCTGCTAGGTATCTCGCCATCAATAATACGAAGCGGATTCTCCGAGTGTGTTTTCTAAAGTTAATTGACACGCTGCTAGATGTTATCCCGCTATCTATAATATCTATAATACGAAGCGGATTCCGTGTGTGTTTCCCAAATTCAACTGACTCGGATCGGCTCTTATGCTCTATTTATCCCCACTGTGTGGTCATTGCTTCTGAGTTGTGACAGAGTACGGCGTTTACGCCCAGCCTGGTTATAAGAGGCTCAGATAACCTTCCATCTCAAAGTATATTTTACTATTCAAATGGGTTAGTGTCCTATCACTAGCCGCTCGCTAAACATTATGTGATTTCTCACAGAGCGGTGCTCCTTTTACCTGCGCTGCAGCCAGGTGGGGTGAAGCTCCTCAGCCTACACGTAAGGGTGAGTGCATACCCGAAATAATGATCAGGTATGATTGAACATATTGCAATGCCACTATGAATACAAATAATAACTTGTTGTGTTCTATTTGTTTGTTTGTTGATTTGTTTTACATGTTGGATCCCTTACCATTACACTGACAGTATACGGTTGAGCACGCCTGGATTTCCAGGTGACATCTTTTAATTCATTTATTTTTTCGAAAGCAGTAGTGTATTATGTATAGGTCCTGAGGAATGCATCAAGACAATCTTATAATATGCTGAAACATGTCGACCACCAATAAGTGCGGTTATTATTTAAAACCTGCACCCACACCTGCCTTTTAACCTTAGGGTTTGGGGGTTATTAATAAAATTCTTTTTTACCACCCATTCACCTAATTTTAGTACCCTTCACTTTTTTCACTCCAATCACCATACACTGCTTTTTTCATTAGCCACTACCACACTCCTCTGTTCTGCTCTCATACTACATTTCGGTCACGGTAAGGTTTACCGGCCGTCTTGTCTCCTGGGTAAGGAGATCCCATATGATGACAACAAGGGCGGTACAGTGTGGCTTCTGATGGGAACAATATTTTTCTCCTGGTACTCTTGAGTCTCGACTTGACCATTCTCTAACTTTCATCTCTCACTGATACTGTTCTGTGTGTATCCGGTATAGTGGTTCTTACTGTCAAACTTGCTTTTCTATTTTGACCCCCAGATATTAGTTGTTGTGATATATTGTGTTAATGGGCGTATATCTGGTTGGTCGGTAAACTTGCCCTCAGACCCTCCTCACTTGTTGTTGTTGTGTTACTAGTACAGCTAAGGCTGTGGGTCTTTTTTAATTTTTTGGTTGACCACTCCAGTCACCAATGCAATAAAATATACTTTGAGTATCTCGCTTTGAGGCTTGACTGTCTCACCTGTCTACTCGGAGCGATGGCTACCAACTGGGGGTTAGCATTTGAGAGTGCCGAAGTACAAAACATCTTAGATGAAAACCCTAGCCTTCTGGATAATGTGCCCGTTCCACCCCAGGCAGCAAACAATGATGACAGCTGGAACAAAGTCTTGATCCTAAAGAAATCCCACTCCCGAACTTCTGTTCATGGCATCATCATGGCCCAATATCTTAGGGGCAATTGTGCACCCACAGGCCTCATCGTCAATAATGCACCACGCCTCTTTCTTGACGACAAACAATTTCTTAAAGATTGGGCATTGATAGCCTGGAGATGTACGAGAGACTGGCTAGTCCTGATCATAAAAACCGCGAAAAGAATCGCCGACAACATTCTGATTGAGATTCAGGTCCTCGAAGGCCATATAAAAGCCTCTCTTAAAAGTGGACAGTTTAAAAAGGGACAGGACGACACGGATAAGACTAATAAAGATTTCAAGGAATCGATCTTATCCATAAAATTAGAGAAGTTCAAAAAGGATCTGGCGAAATTCTCAATGGAGACAATATACCCTTACAGTAGCGATAGCTATACAGCACCTACATTTAGTCGCAGTGGCAAAAGGGGAGGTTCTAATTATGGCACTTCCAGTTCAGATGGGACATCCAGTGACTCAGATGCATCACAGACCGGATCATTCAATCAAGCCCCGCGGGGTCGTGGCAATAAGAGAAATTGGAGAAACCAACCACAAAACTTTGGTAACCACCAACCATGGTGGCCTATCAATCCATGGATGATGGGTCCAAATTGCCCTCCACAAATGGGTCCGCCCTTCTATCCACCACAGATGCAACAAGGCCCGGGATCGTTTCCTTTTTTAGGTTTTGGCCAGAGACGAGGCCGAGGCAGGAGGAGACAAGGAGCAGTGCAACAGCAAGTCCATTGGAACACGGATACCAACATCCCGCAACAATCGAGGATGGATCTACGCAGCGGGAAGAAAGTCCCCCAAGACGCTGCGGGAACAAGCAACCAACCGGCATCGTGATCAACCTCAGTTCACACACCTTGTCTACCAATGAGGAACTCCTCCTGAACAAAGGTTTGGGATTCGTGGCCACTCAAAAAGGTGATCCTTTTTTGGCCCAAATTGAATTATCCAAGCTATTCAGGAAGATAAGGTTGCATTACTTTTTCGCGAAAACGACCACTTTGGAAACCATCACCATGGACAACAACACTGGTTTGAAGAGACCTTCTTCGTTTAATCCACCTAGTGCCACATTACCGCCTAAAGTTCTTACCTTTGAAACGGCTGTTGAAAAGGATGTCACGGATCTATACAAAAGAGATGTCAAGCCATTCACCCTAGAAGTAGTGGGAGCACTTCTGGAGCAGAATAACCATCAATCGATGACACCAATACCCTTTATAATGCAATTAGCAGAAATGGCGATGAAGGAAAATTACTTCCGTTTTGAAGACACTCTGTATTTACAAACGTCCGGGACCAGTATGGGCAGTGTTTTCGCGCCGAGCCTGGCGAATTTGTATGTGCACCATTTTGAACAACAGAGTGTATTTACCACCACCAACCCTTACCTATCATCAATATATGTGTGGAAACGCTATATTGATGATATTTTGGTGGTGTGGCGTGGCACTGAAGAACAACTAATATCATTTCATGGTTGGTTGAATAGTGTGAACCAATATCTGAAGTTCACCATCGAGCACAGTAGAACATCACTGGCTTTCCTTGATTTGAGACTACACGCAACTCCAACCGGCATCGAGTCTGAGTTATATCGCAAACCCATGGCCAGGAACGCATTGTTGCGGTATGACAGTTGCCACCCACGAGCCCTGAGGGACAACTTACCTTTTGGCCAGTTCCTAAGGGTACAAAGAAACTGTTCCAAGAAGGAATCTTTCGAAGCACACTCTAAAAACTTGGAGGAACAACTGAAGGAGAAACGATACCCTAAGAAAATCATTCGTAGGTCCAAAAAGAGGGCCTCAAACAACCATAGGGACGCCCTTCTTGCAATCAACCCTCCGAAAGAAAAATCAGACCGGATTGCCTTTGTGAACACCTTTAACAGCCGATCCAACCAGTTGCAGAAGATTATAAAGAAACACTGGTCCATCCTTAACACCGGAGGTGATGATATTCCTCAGCCCATGTTCGCATATAAAAGAGGACCTAACTTGAAGGATCAACTGGTTCACACACGCCCACGCAGCAAAGAAGGGAGACAAGTGGGTACCCTTTGGGATTTACCAGCTGTGGTCGGTCACCACCCATGCGGTAATTGCTCTGTCTGCCCCCAGACTAATAAATCTATTGAAGTCGACATTGGCACTAATCGTCCATGGACACAAAACAAGTTTACTAATTGCAACAGCAGTAACTTGATATATTTGATCAAATGTCCTTGTGAACTACGGTATGTCGGTATGACTACCAGAAAGGTACGCACACGTATCCAGGAACATAAAAGCACTGTGCGGTGCCGTAAGCAAGCAACCAGACTGACTGCACATTTCCTTGAGAAGGGCCACGGTCCCGAAGATTTCTATTGGACAGTTCTCGAACAACCACACATTCCAGACTCATGTGCGGACATAAGTCGGTTCTTGTTCAAGATAGAACAGAAATGGGTATATCGTCTCAACAGTGACAAGGAGGGCCTCAACGAACCCATACCCTGGATGTCCCTCTGAATGGTCGTAAACATTATGTTCCTCCCATTGACGCCTTTGCACTGTATACGAAAACAAATACCTATTGGTAATCTGTTTGCACTGCCTATGAAAATAAACACCTATTGGTAAACCATCGTACATTAGTGAACACACATTAAACAAGGTCCCTTCCTTCCAAGAAGAGCCAGCATTCAATAGCGCATTCCCTCTTAGAGCGCATTAATATAAACAGTCGTCTGTAATTCTAACATTCATCTATAACCCACTGCGCATTAGTGCACACCCCATAGGATTTATGCCATTATGATTGTGTTCAAGTAACTCATTATTAACAGTCATTTGTAATCCACTGCGCATCATTGCACATATCATAGGACTTATACCAGTCACATTGGCAGCACCTTGAAGAATATTTCATCATATAGAGTCAATACTGGGTAGTGGACTACAACCCCCAGAAGTCTCACCGTCACGTGATTGTTCCACATCACGTTTGGCTTGTGAAGCATACAAAATACTAGCTCATTCGGCGGTCGGCGCCCCCCCGAGCAGTACTGAAGACTGCCTGGAGACGCCGACGGTTAGGTGAGTACACGCATTATGCGTAACATTCGGCTGCCTCGCTCTGCGCGTATATGCCGCTGGAGGCCAGCCTGCCATCAAGAACACGCAGCGTTTCTCATGCGCGCTTCCCCATTCTGTGCGAATACGCTGCTAGGTATCTCGCCATCAATAATACGAAGCGGATTCTCCGAGTGTGTTTTCTAAAGTTAATTGACACGCTGCTAGATGTTATCCCGCTATCTATAATATCTATAATACGAAGCGGATTCCGTGTGTGTTTCCCAAATTCAACTGACTCGGATCGGCTCTTATGCTCTATTTATCCCCACTGTGTGGTCATTGCTTCTGAGTTGTGACAGAGTACGGCGTTTACGCCCAGCCTGGTTATAAGAGGCTCAGATAACCTTCCATCTCAAAGTATATTTTACTATTCAAATGGGTTAGTGTCCTATCACTAGCCGCTCGCTAAACATTATATGATTTCTCACAGAGCGGTGCTCCTTTTACCTGCGCTGCAGCCAGGTGGGGTGAAGCTCCTCAGCCTACACCTAAGGGTGAGTGCATACCCGAAATAATGATCAGGTATGATTGAACATATTGCAATGCCACTATGAATACAAATAATAACTTGTTGTGTTCTATTTGTTTGTTTGTTGATTTGTTTTACATGTTGGATCCCTTACCATTACACTGACAGTATACGGTTGAGCACGCCTGGATTTCCAGGAGACATCTTTTAATTCATTTATTTTTTCGAAAGCAGTAGTGTATTATGTATAGGTCCTGAGGAATGCATCAAGACAATCTTATAATATGCTGAAACATGTCGACCACCAATAAGTGCGGTTATTATTTAAAACCTGCACCCACACCTGCCTTTTAACCTTAGGGTTTGGGGGTTATTAATAAAATTCTTTTTTACCACCCATTCACCTAATTTTAGTACCCTTCACTTTTTTCACTCCAATCACCATACACTGCTTTTTTCATTAGCCACTACCACACTCCTCTGTTCTGCTCTCATACTACATTTCGGTCACGGTAAGGTTTACCGGCCGTCTTGTCTCCTGGGTAAGGAGATCCCATATGATGACAACAAGGGCGGTACAGTGTGGCTTCTGATGGGAACAATATTTTTCTCCTGGTACTCTTGAGTCTCGACTTGACCATTCTCTAACTTTCATCTCTCACTGATACTGTTCTGTGTGTATCCGGTATAGTGATTCTTACTGTCAAACTTGCTTTTCTATTTTGACCCCCAGATATTAGTTGTTGTGATATATTGTGTTAAGGGGCGTATATCTGGTTGGTCGGTAAACTTGCCCTCAGACCCTCCTCACTTGTTGTTGTTGTGTAGAAGAATCTTTGCTCCTGAAGAATTGTACTTACTGTATCTTGGACATTGAAAAAAATTTGGAAATCAAAATAATTTACGCCATAAATGTAAAATTAGGTATTACTATTGTACACTGTCTATTATGCTGTTACTCCATCTTTTGTCTACCAACATCACTCTGGTACCTTGGGACACTTTCTGGGTTGCCAAAAGAAATCTGAACATCGAGAAACTACTCTCAGCATATTTTATATTCTGCCGCTGTTTTAACACTTGATTCACTTTTTCTTTGCACTCTTTCGTTTGCGTTGTTTCATTATAAACTCAAGTCACAACCACTGTACTTGATTCACGATTCACGGTTACCTGATGATGTAGATAAGGCCTTGATGCTGTGATACCACAAACCATTCCAATCACTCCTTCACTCTAGGTGATTTCTTTCTTCCTCTTGGGGTTAACTGCTATCTCTTCGCACAACTAAATAATCCATTTCATCTTCTTCTACAGCCTTGAGAAAGGCCCGGCGCAAATCGCCAAGAGGGGGCGAAACACGTGTCGGCTGTCCATGCTCTACAAAAAATAATAAAGATATTTTCCTGCAATCAAATATAGTTCTGTCCTCTGTACCACAACTTGAAGGAACGGATATTAATCCTGAAAAAACTCTTGTGATTTTCCATGGAGCACACACTCACCACTTCTCACACATTCACTGGATGGTGTCATCAGTGATGTCATGAGTGATGTCACTGACCATGTCATGAGTGATGTAAAATGTGACGTCATCAGCAGTGCATTGCAGGCGCGCAAGTTATAGTGAGTCCAACTAACTATAACGTGGGAAATTCAATGGTTTTATGTCAATAAAATTTCCAGCTAACTATAACTGTGTGAAACCTATGGTTTTTTCAGTGGATATATATATATATATATATTCACTGAAAAAACCATAGGTTATAGACCATATATAGTTAGGAATTTGCATTTACAAAACCATGAAAATTCACTGAAAAAACCATAGGTTATAGACCATATATAGTTAGGGATTAGCATTTACAAAACCTTATTTTACTCGCACAAAACCATTGAAATTCCATATATAGTTAGTTGCACTAACTATATATCGCGCACCCGCAATCCACTGCTAATGATGTCACATATTACATCATTAATGACATGGTCAGTGACATCACTGATGACATCACTGATGACATCTCAAATGACATCACTGAAGACATCACTGATGACAACACCCAGTGACTGTATGTTTCTGTAAAGTTAAAATATGTCTTACATATTGAAGAATGAGTGGATGTATAAGTGTCTGCATGAAGGATTTAGTAGGTGCATGACTGACTGTATGAGAGAATGATTAAATGTGTCTCACTGAGTGCATGGGTTAGTGACTAAACTATCTTAATTTGGCAATCATTATATATGTTGTTCTGTAAACTGCTGCATGTTTAAATCAGTAGCTATATGAGTAACTATATGGGTTATTGAATGGTTGCCCAAGTATTTGTATGGGAGACTGAGTATGTATGTGGGTGGCTGGGAGGTGTATGACTCTGTGCATAGATGTGTGAGCAGTTGATTCACTAAATGTATGGGTTCAAAAGTGCATGTGGAAACAGCTGTATGGGCGGTTGACTGAGTGCATGAGTGTATTGGTGAGTGAATGGATATCTCAGTGCTACATGTCAAAGTAAGTACATATGTAAAACACAGTCCATGTGAGAGTTGACATATATAAATAACTGAACATAAGAGCCAGTGAATGTGAGAGTGGCTGTATGGATCATTGTGAACTTGTATCAGGGATTGTATAAGAGAGTAAATATGTGTTAGTATATGTTTGAATAAGTAAGGTGTGTATAACTGTATAGTTGAGGAAATGGAGGTGTGATTAATTTTTTGCATGACTGACTAGGTGTGTGAGTAACTCCATGGATAAGTGACAGTCTGTGAGTGTCTGTTTATACTGATTGTATCTAAGGTTATATTAGAGTCTGAAGATGTTCATTGTATTATCACATAAATGATATCATCAGTGATGTGATCAGTAATGTCAAATGAGATGTCAGTGATGTCATCAGTGATGTCATTTGAGATGTCATCAGTGATGTCATCAGTGATGTCATTTGAGATGTCATCAGTGATGTCATCAGTGATGTCACTGACCATGTCATGAATGATGTATTATGTGACATCATTAGCAGTGGATTGCGGGTGCGCGATATATAGTTAGTGCAACTAACTATATATGGAATTTCAATGGTTTTGTGCGAGTAAAATAAGGTTTTGTAAAAGCTAATCCCTAACTATATATGGTCTATAACCTATGGTTTTTTCAGTGAATTTTCATGGTTTTGTAAATGCAAATTCCTAACTATATATGGTCTATAACCTATGGTTTTTTCAGTGAATTTCATTGGTTTTTTAAAAGCTAATATCTATAGCTGTAAAATATATTCTTTATTACGTGACGTATCACGTAGCCCGTGAGACGCCTCATGATGCATCGCATAACCGTGACGTATCGTCTCTGCAGCGCAAACAAAACCCGTAACGTAAGCGCGCCAGAGCACGCTTAAAGATATATATATATTTTTTTAACCTTAATTAGACAAAATCCACACGTGCACATATCACAAACGTTCCAAAAACACAATATGTCGGACTCCCGTTACGCTGCCGGTTAGCTGCCCGGTTAACGTACCGGAAAGCACCTCTACCGCGAAAAATCGCAATTTTTTTTTTCTTTTGCCCCGCGGGGAACTTTAATAGCCCCCTCATCAATCCTAGGGGTTCAGGAGGGGTCTACCTTACCCCTTTCCTTCATTTACACCTTTTTTTTCCCACCTCTTGTCTCTCGATCCCACCGAGAGACAAGATGGCGGCCGCTCCAGACTGTTTACAATGTTAACAGCCAATCAGCTTCTCCTCAGACTCCCGTTACGCTGCCGGTTAGCTGCCCAGTTAGCTGCCCGGTTCGCGTACCGGGACGGGCCTCTATGGCGAAAAATCGCATTTTTTTCCTGTTTTTTTTTGCCCCGCGTGGCTCTATAATATCCCCCTCATCAATCCTAGGGGGTCAGAAGGGGTCTACCTTGCCCCCTTTCCTTCATTTCCCCCTTTGTTTTGGCCTCCTCTTGTCTCTCAATCCTACCGAGAGACAAGATGGCGGCCGCTCAGGACTGTTTACAATGTTGACAGCCAATCAGCTACTCCTCAGACTCCCGTTACACTGCCGGTTAGCTGCCCGGTTAGCTGCCCGGTTCGCGTACCAAGACGCGTCTCTACGGCAAAAAAAATCGGATTTTTTTTTTTTTTGCCCCGCGTGGCTCTATAATATCCCCCTCATCAATCCTAGGGGGTCAGAAGGGGTCTACCTTGCCCCCTTTCCTTCATTTCCCCCTTTGTTTTGGCCTCCTCTTGTCTCTCGATCCTACCGAGAGACAAGATGGCGGCCGCTCCGGACTGTTTAGAATGTTGACAGACACCGGAGAGCCAATCAGCTTCGCTTCGCAAAGTTCCGTTACGCGAAAAGTACGCGAACCGGAGCGCTGCCCGGAGCGCTGTCACAGATATATATATTATTTTGAACGTTAATTTCTCAAAATCCACTGGAGCATATATATTGAGACCTAGCAAAGGCACATCGGGCTAACAGTCCCTACAATTTTGCCAAGTTTCGTGCAAATCCATTCAGCCGTTCGAGCTAAAAGTGAGGCCAACCGCCCTATGGAAAAATGAATGGGAAAAACGCGTTTTGGGACCCCCCTTTTTTCTCGGCCCGCCCTTGACGAACCCCCCCCAAATTATCAGGGGCTGCTCAGAAACAAAATGTGCCATTTTCCTGAAAATTCCAGCCAATTCCGTCCACAAACGCCAAAGTTATTAGACATAGAATTTTCAAAAATCCCATAGAGAAAAAATCCTAACTATATATACCTACTGGCTATCGCCAGTAGGTAATATATATATATATATATATATATATATATATATATATATATACATATATATATATATATATATATATATATATATATATAGATATATTCACTGAAAAAGCCATAGGTTATAGACCATATATAGTTAGGGATTAGCATTTACAAAACCTTATTTTACTCGCACAAAACCATTGAAATTCCATATATAGTTAGTTGCACTAACTATATATCGCGCACCCGCAATCCACTGCTAATGATGTCACATATTACATCATTCATGACATGGTCAGTGACATCACTGATGACATCACTGATGACATCTCAAATGACATCACTGATGACATCACTGATGACAACACCCAGTGACTGTATGTTTCTGTAAAGTTAAAATATGTCTTACATATTGAAGAATGAGTGGATGTATAAGTGTCTGGATGAAGGATTTAGTAGGTGCATCACTGACTGTATGAGAGAATGATTAAATGTGTCTCACTGAGTGCATGGGTTAGTGACTAAACTGTCTTAATTTGGCAATCATTATATATGTTGTTCTGTAAACTGCTGCATGTTTAAATCAGTAGCTATATGAGTAACTATATGGGTTATTGAATGGTTGCCCAAGTATTTGTATGGGAGACTGAGTATGTGTGTGGGTGGCTGGGAGGTGTATGACTCTGTGCATAGATGCGTGAGCAGTTGATTCACTAAATGTATGGGTTCAAAAGTGCATGTGGAAACAGATGTATGGGCGGTTGACTGAGTGCATGAGTGTATTGGTGAGTGAATGGATATCTCAGTGCTACATGTCAAAGTAAGTACATATGTAAAACACAGTCCACGTGAGAGTTGACATATATAAATAACTGAACATAAGAGCCAGTGAATGTGAGAGTGGCTGTATGGATCATTGTGAACTTGTATCAGGGATTGTATAAGAGAGTAAATATGTGTTAGTATATGTTTGAATAAGTAAGGTGTGTATAACTGTATAGTTGAGGAAATGGAGGTGTGATTAATTTTTTGCATGACTGACTAGGTGTGTGAGTAACTCCATGGATAAGTGACAGTCTGTGAGTGTCTGTTTATACTGATTGTATCTAAGGTTATATTAGAGTCTGAAGATGTTCATTGTATTATCACATAAATGATATCATCAGTGATGTGATCAGTAATGTCAAATGAGATGTCAGTGATGTCATCAGTGATGTCATTTGAGATGTCATCAGTGATGTCATCAGTGATGTCATTTGAGAAGTCATCAGTGATGTCATCAGTGATGTCACTGACCATGTCATGAATGATGTAATATGTGACATCATTAGCAGTGGATTGCGGGTGCGCGATATATAGTTAGTGCAACTAACTATATATGGAATTTCAATGGTTTTGTGCGAGTAAAATAAGGTTTTGTAAATGCTAATCCCTAACTATATATGGTCTATAACCTATGGTTTTTTCAGTGAATTTTCATGGTTTTGTAAATGCAAATTCCTAACTATATATGGTCTATAACCTATGGTTTTTTCAGTGAATTTCATTGGTTTTTTAAAAGCTAATATCTATAGCTGTAAAATATATTCTTTATTACGTGACGTATCACGTAGCCCGTGAGACGCCTCATGATGCATCGCATAACCGTGACGTATCGTCTCTGCAGCGCAAACAAAACCTGTAACGTAAGCGCGCCAGAGCACGCTTAAAGATATATATATATTTTTTTTACCTTAATTAGACAAAATCCACACGTGCACATATCACAAACGTTCCAAAAACACAATATGCCGGACTCCCGTTACGCTGCCGGTTAGCTGCCCGGTTAACGTACCGGAAAGCACCTCTACCGCGAAAAATCGCATTTTTTTTTCTTTTGCCCCGCGGGGAACTTTAATAGCCCCCTCATCAATCCTAGGGGTTCAGGAGGGGTCTACCTTACCCCTTTCCTTCATTTACACCTTTTTTTTTCCACCTCTTGTCTCTCGATCCCACCGAGAGACAAGATGGAGGCCGCTCCAGACTGTTTACAATGTTAACAGCCAATCAGCTTCTCCTCAGACTCCCGTTACGCTGCCGGTTAGCTGCCCAGTTAGCTGCCCGGTTCGCGTACCGGGACGGGCCTCTACGGCGAAAAATCGCCTTTTTTTTTTTTTTTTTTTTGCCCCGCGTGGCTCTATAATATCCCCCTCATCAATCCTAGGGGGTCAGAAGGGGTCTACCTTGCCCCCTTTCCTTCATTTCCCCCTTTGTTTTGGCCTCCTCTTGTCTCTCGATCCTACCGAGAGACAAGATGGCGGCCGCTCCGGACTGTTTACAATGTTGACAGCCAATCAGCTACTCCTCAGACTCCCGTTACACTGCCGGTTAGCTGCCCGGTTAGCTGCCCGGTTAGCTGCCCGGTTCGCGTACCAAGACGCGTCCCTACGGCGAAAAAATCGGATTTTTTTTTTTTTTTGCCCCGCGTGGCTCTATAATATCCCCCTCATCAATCCTAGGGGGTCAGAAGGGGTCTACCTTGCCCCCTTTCCTTCATTTCCCCCTTTGTTTTGGCCTCCTCTTGTCTCTCGATCCTACCGAGAGACAAGATGGCGGCCGCTCCGGACTGTTTAGAATGTTGACAGACACCGGAGAGCCAATCAGCTTCGCTTCGCAAAGTTCCGTTACGCGAAAAGTACGCGAACCGGAGCGCTGCCCGGAGCGCTGTCACAGATATATATATTATTTTGAACGTTAATTCCTCAAAATCCACTGGAGCACATATATTGAGACCTAGCAAAGGCACATCGGGCTAACAGTCCCTACAATTTTGCCAAGTTTCGTGCAAATCCATTCAGCCGTTCGAGCTAAAAGTGAGGCCAACCGCCCTATGGAAAAATGAATGGGAATAACGCGTTTTGGGACCCCCCTTTTTTCTCGGCCCCCCCTTGACGAACTCCCCCCAAATTTTCAGGGGCTGCTCAGAAACAAACTGTGCCATTTTCCTGAAAATTCCAGCCAATTCCGTCCACAAACGCCAAAGTTATTAGACATAGAATTTTCAAAAATCCCATAGAGAAAAAATCCTAACTATATATACCTACTGGCTATCGCCAGTAGGTAATATATATATATATATATATATATATATATATATATATATATATATATATATATATATATATATATATATATATATATAGATATATTCACTGAAAAAACCATAGGTTATAGACCATATATAGTTAGGGATTAGCATTTACAAAACCTTATTTTACTCGCACAAAACCATTGAAATTCCATATATAGTTAGTTGCACTAACTATATATCGCGCACCCGCAATCCACTGCTAATGATGTCACATATTACATCATTCATGACATGGTCAGTGACATCACTGATGACATCACTGATGACATCTCAAATGACATCACTGATGACATCACTGATGACAACACCCAGTGACTGTATGTTTCTGTAAAGTTAAAATATGTCTTACATATTGAAGAATGAGTGGATGTATAAGTGTCTGGATGAAGGATTTAGTAGGTGCATGACTGACTGTATGAGAGAATGATTAAATGTGTCTCACTGAGTGCATGGGTTAGTGACTAAACTGTCTTAATTTGGCAATCATTATATATGTTGTTCTGTAAACTGCTGCATGTTTAAATCAGTAGCTATATGAGTAACTATATGGGTTATTGAATGGTTGCCCAAGTATTTGTATGGGAGACTGAGTATGTGTGTGGGTGGCTGGGAGGTGTATGACTCTGTGCATAGATGCGTGAGCAGTTGATTCACTAAATGTATGGGTTCAAAAGTGCATGTGGAAACAGCTGTATGGGCGGTTGACTGAGTGCATGAGTGTATTGGTGAGTGAATGGATATCTCAGTGCTACATGTCAAAGTAAGTACATATGTAAAACACAGTCCACGTGAGAGTTGACATATATAAATAACTGAACATAAGAGCCAGTGAATGTGAGAGTGGCTGTATGGATCATTGTGAACTTGTATCAGGGATTGTATAAGAGAGTAAATATGTGTTAGTATATGTTTGAATAAGTAAGGTGTGTATAACTGTATAGTTGAGGAAATGGAGGTGTGATTAATTTTTTGCATGACTGACTAGGTGTGTGAGTAACTCCATGGATAAGTGACAGTCTGTGAGTGTCTGTTTATACTGATTCTATCTAAGGTTATATTAGAGTCTGAAGATGTTCATTGTATTATCACATAAATGATATCATCAGTGATGTGATCAGTAATGTCAAATGAGATGTCAGTGATGTCATCAGTGATGTCATTTGAGATGTCATCAGTGATGTCATCAGTGATGTCATTTGAGAAGTCATCAGTGATGTCATCAGTGATGTCACTGACCATGTCATGAATGATGTAATATGTGACATCATTAGCAGTGGATTGCGGGTGCGCGATATATAGTTAGTGCAACTAACTATATATGGAATTTCAATGGTTTTGTGCGAGTAAAATAAGGTTTTGTAAATGCTAATCCCTAACTATATATGGTCTATAACCTATGGTTTTTTCAGTGAATTTTCATGGTTTTGTAAATGCAAATTCCTAACTATATATGGTCTATAACCTATGGTTTTTTCAGTGAATTTCATTGGTTTTTTAAAAGCTAATATCTATAGCTGTAAAATATATTCTTTATTACGTGACGTATCACGTAGCCCGTGAGACGCCTCATGATGCATCGCATAACCGTGACGTATCGTCTCTGCAGCGCAAACAAAACCCGTAACGTAAGCGCGCCAGAGCACGCTTAAAGATATATATATATTTTTTTAACCTTAATTAGACAAAATCCACACGTGCACATATCACAAACGTTCCAAAAACACAATATGTCGGACTCCCGTTACGCTGCCGGTTAGCTGCCCGGTTAACGTACCGGAAAGCACCTCTACCGCGAAAAATCGCATTTTTTTTTCTTTTGCCCCGCGGGGAACTTTAACAGCCCCCTCATCAATCCTAGGGGTTCAGGAGGGGTCTACCTTACCCCTTTCCTTCATTTACACCTTTTTTTTTTCCACCTCTTGTCTCTCGATCCCACCGAGAGACAAGATGGAGGCCGCTCCAGACTGTTTACAATGTTAACAGCCAATCAGCTTCTCCTCAGACTCCCGTTACGCTGCCGGTTAGCTGCCCAGTTAGCTGCCCGGTTCGCGTACCGGGACGGGCCTCTACGGCGAAAAATCGCATTTTTAAAAAAAATTTTTTTTGCCCCGCGTGGCTCTATAATATCCCCCTCATCAATCCTAGGGGGTCAGAAGGGGTCTACCTTGCCCCCTTTCCTTCATTTCCCCCTTTGTTTTGGCCTCCTCTTGTCTCTCGATCCTACCGAGAGACAAGATGGCGGCCGCTCCGGACTGTTTACAATGTTGACAGCCAATCAGCTACTCCTCAGACTCTCGTTACACTGCCGGTTAGCTGCCCGGTTCGCGTACCAAGACGCGTCACTACGGCGAAAAAATCGGATTTTTTTTTTTTGCCCCGCGTGGCTCTATAATATCCCCCTCATCAATCCTAGGGGGTCAGAAGGGGTCTACCTTGCCCCCTTTCCTTCATTTCCCCCTTTGTTTTGGCCTCCTCTTGTCTCTCGATCCTACCGAGAGACAAGATGGCGGCCGCTCCGGACTGTTTAGAATGTTGACAGACACCGGAGAGCCAATCAGCTTCGCTTCGCAAAGTTCCGTTACGCGAAAAGTACGCGAACCGGAGCGCTGCCCGGAGCGCTGTCACAGATATATATATTATTTTGAACGTTAATTTCTCAAAATCCACTGGAGCACATATATTGAGACCTAGCAAAGGCACATCGGGCTAACAGTCCCTACAATTTTGCCAAGTTTCGTGCAAATCCATTCAGCCGTTCGAGCTAAAAGTGAGGCCAAGCGCCCTATGGAAAAATCAGAGGCCGCATCCCAGGAAACCAAATCATTGCGGCCACATTTCCCACGTGATTTATATCCATTGTAATTGGCCAGCTGTGCCTCAATTTCGAAACATTGTCATTCTGGGAAATGTAGTCCTTTGTTTGCATTTCATACCCTCCAATGGGTTTGTTTGCCTGTATGCCATTTCAGGATTGTTTTTAGCCCTCCAGTGTGCTCCAGGCTTGTAACTTACATGTTCAATTCTGCTGCCTGCCGTGCCAATGCAGAAGAGGAACGCTACCTCTCCTGCAGTCCTTTTCCCTTTCGGCAGTGCGATCCCTCCGCGGCACAGCTGGCCAATTACAATGGATATAAATCATGTGGGAAATGTGGCCGCAATGATTTGGTTTCCTGGGATGCGGCCTCTGATGAGAATCGAGAATGCTTCGAAACGCGTAAGGCCAAGGAAGAAAATACAGGACTTGTGAGCTGCATGTTTCTAAATAAAGGGTTTTTGCAACCAACCTGCGAGTGGTGTGCGGCCTCATACCCGAGTAGCACTTGATAATATATATATATATATATATATATATATATATATATATATATATATATATATATATATATATATATATATATATATATATATATATATATATATATATATATATATATATATGTATGTATATATATATATATATATATATATATATATATATATATATATATATATATATATTTATATATATATATATATATATCTCTAAGGGTTCATAAGTACGATTAAAGTCACCTCCAATGACAATGCTGGATAGTGGACGAATACCTGCCAATGCCCCCTCAAGGAGTGTTATAGTTGGGGACGTTCGGCCTCCTGGCGTCCCACGTGCATAGACATTGAACAACTCAAAACTTTTATGACTCTTAATCGAGATATGTAATATATCATCTGATGACCACGAACGAATGGTGATGGCCAAGTTAAGTGAAATTTTGGTTCAGATATGTAGGCCTCCAGATGGCCGACCCCGCCCAGTACTGATAGCCGGTATAAAATAAGTTGTGTATCCACATTTATACTGAGGGGTTGTACTCCAGGTCTCTTGGAATAAGCAGATGTCGAATTTATCTATAAATGTGTTCCATTCTGGTTTGGACATGTTTTTTAACAGACCAGCTATATTCCACAAAATTAACGTAATTATACCTAAGGGGCTGATTAGGATGGAGGATTTTCCGCATCCTCTGGGCCGGCGGAAGCCACCGCCGGCCTGGAGGATGCGGAAAATCCTCTGCGGACCCACCAAGACCCACCGCCACATTAGGATGGCTGGTGGGTCCTGGTTTCCGTCCGCAGCTTTTCCTCCGCGGTAGGCTTACAACCGCGGCGGAAAAGCACTAATATGGTGACGGTGTTTCTCAGACACCGTCAGCCAGATTAGGATGTGCTCGGAAACCTGCTTTTCCTCTGCAGCTTTTCCGCTGTGGAAAAGCATGTGTACCTTCACTGCGGGGGCCCGTTGCGGGCCCCCTAGGTGAAGGGGGGGGGGTGGAGGGTGCACATGGGGGTAGCTATGGTACCCCCCTGCATTTGTATGCAGTAAGCGGCAGGCAGCACGCGGTGCCTGCCACTTTCAACATGCAAATGCAATGCGTGCCTTTTTAACATTGCTGCGGGTGCAGCTTGAAGCTCCACCCGCCGCAATGTTAAAAATAGAGGATGTGACCGCCACCCTGGCGGTCACATCCTAATCTGCACAGAGGGAACGCCGCAACCCATGCGGACGTTCCCTCCTACTCAGGGGTCGCGGACGGACTCAAGTCCGTCCGCGATCCTAATGACCCCCTATGTTATTTATTTATTTATTTATTTACAGGTTTGTACCGCGCTGGCTTCGACTCCCAGAGGAGTATCTCCGCGCCTTTGGCTCCTACCACATAGGTTTAGGGGAAGAACTGTATGTGCAGCTATACTAGTCTAGTGTAGGAATAAGAAGGTCTTCAACATCTTTCTGAAAGAGAAGTGTTCTGTACATAACCTGAGAGATACAGGGAGACTATTCGAAAGGGAGGGTCCTGCTACAGAAAGAGATTTAGCTCCAAGGCTGGCCTTCTTTGCTCTAGGTACACAAAGAAGGCCTTGTTCACTTGACCTGAGAGTCCGGGAGGGTATGTAAGGGATGAATTTGGTGGCCAGGTATGCTGGGCCCTTCCCGGTAATGCTTTTATGTATGGTACAACATACTTTAAACTTGGCTCTCTGTTTGACGGATAACCAATGTAACTTTGTCAGCAGAGGTTTGGAAGGCGTACGTGGAGGGGCGTTCAAAACCAAGCGGGCGGCCGTGTTCTGGACTACCTGAAGTCTTTTTGTGACTCCCTCGTTGACAGACAGGAGCAGGCCGTTGCAATAGTCCAATCGACTCAGGACTAGCGCCTGTACCAGAGTCTCCCTAGCTGTGTCTGGTAGTAAGGGGAAGATTTTACGCAGCATGCCAATCACATGGAAGCAGGCTCCCACCACCTGGTTGCCATGTTGTTTGAGAGTAAGTTCTTGATCTAGTCTGACTCCCAGGTTCTTAACTATTAGTTTGGGTTTAGGTACTGGTCCAAGGTCTTGTGGCCACCAGTCTGGAGTCCAAAGTAGTTTTGCCTCACCAAACAACCTGACTTCTGTCTTCCCAACATTGCATTGCAAGTAATTGGAAGACATCCAGAGGGCTACCACTTTCATGCCCTGGGAGAAAGAGTTCCTCACCTCAGGGGTAAAGATCTTAAAGGGGAAGAGGAGTTGCGTATCATCCGCGTAAGATATCGGGATGAATCCGTAAGTTTTCATGATGTTAGCCAGGGGTGCAACATATATGTTGAAAAGCGTGGGGCTCAAGCATGAGCCCTGTGGCACCCCCTTGGAGATGTCAACTTCCTCTGACCAATACGTACCCATGGTTACTTGCTGGGTGCGGTTTGCTAGAAAACTCCTTAACCACGCCAGAGCTTTGTGCTTCAGGCCGATGTTAGCCAGTCTAGCAGTAAGGATGGAATGAGATACGGTGTCAAACGCCGCAGACAGATCCAACAGCCCCAGGATAACGGAGTGGCCCCTGTCCTGGTACATGTGAAGATCGTCTGCAACTGACATCAAGGCGGTCTCAGTACGTGTCGAGTCCTGAAACCCGACTGTGATTGGTCCAGCACTCCTGCGGATTCAATGTATTCAGATAAGTTTCTGTTTACGTATTTTTCAGTAATTTTGCCCAGAAACGGGAGCAGTGATATGGGTCTGAGGTTGGCTAACTCATTCCAGGGAATTGTTGTGTTTTTCCTGAGTGGTTTGACCAGAGCCTTCTTCTATCCTTTCGGGACCTGTCCTGTGCTCAGCGAAAGGTTAATCAACCTCTGAATAGTAGGACCCAGATCCTTTGCCAGAATGGGCATAATCCGTGCAGGGACAATGTCCATCGGGCAGCCACTCTTCATCTGGGAGATGAGTGCTAGTACTTCCTCAATCTGAATAGGAGGAAATGCAGAGAGGGAATGCATGACCGGAGGTTGTATTTCTGTATTTAAGATAGGGTCATTGACATTCCTACTAGTTTGATTGGAGTGTATGATTTTATCATAAATGGCGTCTATTTTTTGAGTGAAAAACTGGGAGATATTGCCACATAATTGCTGTGAGGCCACATCCGTGCTTTCGCAAGGTATAGGTTTAACAAAAGTCTCTAAAATCTGATATAGTACTTTGGGGTTATTTCCGGCCGTCAATAGTTGAGATGCAATATGATTTTTCCGCGCCATGCGAATGGCTTTATGGTATGCTGTCAAGGAACTTCTATACATTTGCTTATCTCTGTCTTGGCGGGAGGATCTCCATTTTTTCTCTAGTTTTCTGGTGGCTTGTTTAAGCAATCGCAGGTGCTCTGAAAACCAGATTTCCTGTTTGCGTGCAGGTCTAGGCTTAAAAGTTTTTAGTGGGATAATCCCATCAATGGTTTTGAGAAGCATCTCTTCGTATCTATTTAAAGCAGTATCAATGTTCTCACCAGTGCAAAGTGTGGGTGCTGAAATTTTTTTATTGAAATCTTGCTTATAATGTAATTATGTTAGGGTTTACCTTCTTTATGTGTACTCCTGTTTCTTTTCCTCCATTATATTGGTATTGGGATTCTTTTAGTGTTGGCGCAATCCTGGAGATATCCTCCCTCAATGGGACAATGACCCCATCATTATCCTCCCTATCATGTTTCCCCGAACATTCAATATTGTGATCAGCTAATTTGACTATATTGTCACACAAGGTCCCACCACACAGTCAATCAATCCCTTCCATCCCTTCAAACATAGAATAGCGGTTGAATGTGGGGACATTAAAACCATAGCTAAGAAATTCACGTCCACGTGTTGGTGGGGGATGTACTGGTCTTTTCAACAATGATTGTGGATAGAAATAGGTAAGGTCTCTAGTTGTGATTCCCTCCCTTTCACTCCCTTCGTACCATTCCCCAATGAATTTGGAGACTCTATGGTCTCTAAAATTTATGATAATCACATCCCCATTTTGATCCTTTGGTCTACGACCCAACCACCCGACCCTTCTCACATTCAGTATTTCCCCATTCAGGTTTGGAGGCAATGGTCTATTGTTTGCCAGCCAATATATAACCTTGTTCTTCAGAGTGTGGAAGTTTTCTCGCTTACCATCTTCAAGTTCTGGTACCCCTGTCATAATTACTACAAATGGTGCTGCCTGGGGTGGAAGGTCTACATTCCTCTTGGATACTCTGGGTGGCTTATAGTGTGAGTTACTCTTATTTTCTTTTGGCGCGACTGAGTTGATTTGTCTACTATTTGTTTTTTGTTCCGGTACAGATCCTCCCCCTTTTTCACTAACAGCATATATATATATATATATATATGACCAAGACACTGTGTCTCTTTCCAGCTCATGTAGTACCAATGGTTCAATAGCCAGTCTTAACCAGGACAGTGAGTCACAAACAGTTTTGGACCTAGGAGAGGAGGTCGATTTTTTAGTAGAGGACCGACTCAGAACCTTACGACCGAGAACGCGGAACAATGGCGCAGGAAGCGGCGCAACTTCAGGTGCAAAGCAAGGCGGCAACGCGCCAAATCAGCCGCAAAACAAAAAGAAGCCCTGGTACAAAAAGAGAAAGAACAACAAACAACAATAGACATGGCCAGCACCATAACCAATTTATCAAATTTAACTCTATCAACAGCAGAACAACAGCTGTTGTCCCTCGGATTAAATTACTGTCCAGAAAGTTCCTTCAACTATACTGGCACCAGAGCGGACGTTTTTCTGTTTATCAGAAAACTCAAACTCAAAAAGTTCTTTGCAATTAAACCACAGGCAAAAGAAACCAACCGCACTGAAACCAGTCATCTGCCTGGTGAGGCTACTCTAACTACTGCAAGTAACGCAAGAACTCTTTTAACTCTGTGTGACTTAGGATCTGGTTCTACTGCTAACTTGAATGATGATGATACATCCAATACCCAGGATCAGCTTCGCGCCATAGATGTGGCACAAAGAGGAGCAGGGGAAAGCCCTTTTAAGACAGTCAGTAAATTTGTCCCAATCATGCCAAAGGATGCCGTGGATATATTCCACGAGTGTGTGGTGGAGGATTTGAAAACACTCAATCGTCAAATACACAGACAAAGGCACACAAGGGAGAAGAAACACAGCTCCCAACTTGTTCAGTACAACCAACTAATGGCAAAGCTCAGCAAAAATCAAGATATAGTAATCAATGCGTCGGATAAAGGAGGAAACATCGTTCTTTGGCCTAGAAAAGACTATATGATGGAGGCATCCAGGCAACTGAGTGACAATGATTGTTATACGATCAGCAGCGGAATTGAATATAAGCGAGCCCGGGACACTTTAAAACGCATGCTATTGTCCTACAAACGGGAACAGTTGATTTCATCTGAAGAATTCGGATTTCTACATGTGGAAAATCCCATGATGCCACATTTATACTTAATTCCTAAGATCCATAAAATGCGTCACCCAACTCCAGGCAGACCAATCATCTCTGCAATTGGAAGTGTGGGTGAAAATGTTTCCTGCTACATTGATTACTTTCTACAGGGCCACGTCAAAGGTCTTGCCAGCTACATCAAGGATACCGGCGATTTTCTGTCCAAACTCAACATGATTCAATGGCAAGCAGAGTGGTGCATTATTACATTGGACATTGAATCATTGTACACCTGTATTGAACACAGTAAAGGTATTGAGGCGATAAAACACTACCTAGGACAGAGAACATGTGAGTACTATGGTCACAACAAAATGCTTAGTGATCTAGTAAGCTGGTGTCTAAATAACAATTTTTTCCTGTATGGCAAAGATATTTGGAGGCAGACCAGGGGTGTTGCCATGGGTTCCTGCTTCTCCCCCAGCTACGCGTGTTTACACGTGGGCTGGTGGGAGGAGCGGGATCTTGTGGCCACACCGGGTTTTAATAATGTCCTGTACTGGATGAGATTTATTGATGATGTCTTCTGTGTGTACAATGGTGACACAACTAATGCACAGCAGTTTGTCAATGCACTTAACACCAACTCCAGTAATCTTTTTTTCACTTCTAACATAAGCAGACATTCAGCCCAATTTTTGGATGTACAGGTTGACATCATGGGGAACAACATTGTAACCTCTTTACACCGAAAACCCACTGCTGGCAATAGTATTTTACATGCCAGCAGTGGTCATCCAAGGCATGTAATCGAGAGTATCCCCCTAGGGGAACTTTTAAGACTAAAGCGAATCTGCAATAGTGAAGAAAAGTTCAAAGAAGGAGCGACAGCTATGTTGGAACGTTTGAGGGCCAGAGGCTATAAGGAATCCACCCTTTCAAGAGCTTTAACAAAAGCGCAAGAAAGGTCTAGAGTGTCCCTTCTGTCACCCAAACCCGCTGAGGTTGACAACAGTGATCTAGCGCCCAGGCTCATCATTTCATATAGCTGTCAACAAAGACAAATTAAAGCGATCATCAATAGGCATTGGCCTATTTTAAAAACTGATGGTATTTTAAATTCTAGAGTATCTGACAAACCTGTTGTTACCTTCAAAAGAGCCTACAGCATGCACAGCAAACTAGTTATATCTAGCCCGGAGCTAGTCAGTGGCAGTGACTGGCTCACCAAAAAGGGCTTTTTCAAGTGCAGCTCGTGCCGTGCTTGCAAATTTGGGCAAAACACCACCCACTACGACAATCCTTTTTCCGGCACCAAGGTGGCCATTAGGGGTAACTTCAATTGCCGTATGGAGTTTGCTGTATATGTCTTAGCGTGCACCTGTGGCCTGAACTATGTAGGTAGCACCAGGTCGCAGGTGCATGTGAGGATATTGCAGCATCTCCGAGCAATAGTCAATCATGACTCCACCTACCCCGTGGCACGTCATTTTGACATGGTTCACGCCAGGGATCTGGCGTGTTTAAAATACTATGTCATAGATGCAGTACCTATCTTGAGACGGGGGGAGATAGGGACAAAATCCTTAGAAGATTAGAGACTCAGTACATTGTGGCGTTAGATAGTAAGCAACCAAATGGACTTAACGCGACTGAGGATTTACATAACTTCCTATAAGTAAGGGTTTTCCTAGGACAGTAAACATCCCCACCTGTATATATGTCTCCCCCAGCTACATCTAGAAGGGCGAGGCCTTCCTGCCTATTGAATCACCAATTAACTTTGGCTATGTATATTAATTTCAGAATGTATTGAAAATTCTGATTTTTGATAGCCCACTGAGCTTTTGTATCAAACACACACGCCAAACAACGATAATTCGTATATATTTTATATACACTGACTATATGTGTGTTTTATCTACACCGCTAATACTTCTTTTTCCTAGTCTTTTGCTGGGACTGTACATAATATCTTATTATTCCATTTTCCTTTTTGCTATTTTATCATTTTTGTCACCTACACGGGCACAAACTCATAGGAGCACTTAGTTAGAGGTGATTAAGTCACATTAAGTGTACATATTTAGTCACTTATAGTTTTTGTAAATATTTGTACATAGGTCTTAATATTTATGAAATGTGTAAATTCATGAATTATGAATTTTTAATAAATATTGTAGACATTTGCTCGTGGGCATTACACAATTTAGCTGTCACCTATATGTACCATCTCATGATTTAAGGCTTTTACGTTCAAATTTTGATACTGGATTGCGAATTTGTACAATTTGCACTAGGCACTTTATATCTGTCCTTTGGACTACTGCATTCAGGCAGAGATTTTTCCAGTACCAGTCTCTTTTATAGCCCGCAGGTCGGGCGTTTCTGCATTCAAGCAGTTATGATATTCTTATAGGCCTGTATAGAGATTTGTGCATTAACATCAATTGGGAAAAGGACAATGTTCAAAAATGATATATATACATTTTTGGGTTTTTTACATTACGACTGATTTCACATGTGTTTATAATATGTATTTTTGTATATAATGTATTATACACTATATGCTCATATATATTATCTTTTGTATGACACTATTGTGATTTAGTGATTACACTACATTTTCAGTCGTCTGTATTCCCTATTTTTATGGTTGTACCTATTTCTATTTCTATGTACTCAGTCATGTGATACACAACAGGAGGTGTGGCCCTTAGGAAGGGTCAGGGGAAAAAAAAGCATATAAATTTGAAGGCGGACTGTTTCAAAGGTGTGTGAACAAGAGTACAACGTACTCGAAACGAGTCACTTGAAGGGTCTCAAATAAAAATATCATCCTGCCTGTAAAACGTGGGGTCTGCCTTCTTCTTTCGCCGCGCTGCCAGCGTGGAGGTTCGAGGATTTGTGCTACATATATATATATATTTTCTTCCACAAAAAAGTCTTAAACACGCTCTTTTGGGTAGTTCCATGCCAATGACATTGTCGGCTTTGCAAGGAACTACCCAAAAGACCCAGCATCACATACAGACGCGGGAAAAGCATTAGGGACCTGCTAGTCCGCAGTGATATCACCACATATCCTCCGGCGAATGTACAGGGCCTAGATGGCTTTTTTCCATGTGGCCATTGCAAGGCTTGTGGAAAGGGGCGACCACTCGGTCCCCCCGAACGTATGGTTGGGTGCCCCGATCCTCCCGGGAAACCATTTTGGGCGGGGGGCGTGTCTCGGCTGGTATGCCCGAAGCGGCGTAGCCGGGGCGCGCTTTTTCCCGCCCAAGAGGGGTTGTCCTAGACACCTACACCGATGGCCACGCCCAGTAGGCGTACCGGAGGAGGGTACACGCCCTCCCACAGAAGAATAAATAGAGCGGGAATCCGAAGAAGCGTCCTCTTGTTCCTGTGCTCTGAAGGCTGCACCCACTCGTTGCTCGTGAGCCCTCGACGGAACAAGCAGCAATTTTGAGAACTTGTAATTCTTGTGTTTTTCTTTCAGTTACTTAAAGGCGAAGAGTCCAGGACCGTGTTGATCGACTCGGAGCGGATAATCGAAACCATGGCTGGCAAGAAGGCAGGAAAGGGTTCCGAGACAGATAAGGTGCTACGCATGTTGGTGAACCGAATGGCTGGCATGGAGCGGGAAATCGGACAAGTCCCAGCGATCGGTCGAGGTTTGGCGGACGTCAAAAAGCAACTGGCTGCACTGAGCAATCCTGGTAACCCTAAGAAGGTAATAGGCCCGGCCTTGCCGGGAATCGTCCCCGAGGGTAGAGGGAAGCGGGTCAAGAAGAGGGCGGTTGCAGGGGAGGTTCCGGTCCCTGAGGTGCCCCCGGTCACCCCTGTCACACCAGCTAACGACCCGTTACCAATCCCAGACGCGGGTCAACCGATCCCGGTTGTGATCACCCCTGCTAACGATGAGGATATGCCTCCCGAATTGGCCACCCAGTTGGCCGCATGGCTCAATAAAAAGGCAGGGGGTGCTACGGCGCCCGGAGACACGGCCGAAGAGGCCAAGTTACTAATCCAGCAGTTGCGGCAGTCGCGAGATGCCGCGAAGGCGAATCTTCCTCTTGTTTCCCCACAGGTGACACCGGTAGGACCGGCAGTTGGTCTAGAGAAAACGGCGGGAACAACGACCGAACCGGGTAAGCTCGCTTTGCCAATGGCGGGGGAGGGCTCATTACCCTCAAGGCGGGAGAGGGTGGCACAGCACATCCCTATTGCCACAAAAGAGTTAATATGGGGAGACAAGTATGTCAATATGTTTTCATTATTAACTGACCATCGCGAGATGGAATATGCTAAAACCCAGAAAAACTTGTGGCACCCGAGCGTGTGGCGCGCCAAGATGGCGGAGTTCAGGGTGGATGAAACGATAACGAATTGGGTCTCAAAGAAGGACACCACCGCACGAGACTGTCTGCAGAGGTTCGCCAGGATATGCGCATTTGGTTGGCATTTCTGGCGGACTTCAACGGTCGAGTGGTATGGAGCAAGCCGCCAGCATCGTCAGACGAGCTAGGTTTGTGGACTGATTCGGCGGGGAGCGTGGGATTTGGCGCCATTTTTGGTAACCGATGGTCGGCGCTAAGTATGGGCGGAAAATCCGTTCCGCTCGCGGATTTTGCGGATTTTCGGTAAATTCGCAATCCGCGAGATTCGCGAATTTCCCGCAAAATCCGCAAATCCGCGAGCAGCGGATTTTATGGCTTGCTCGCACTGTTCGCGTGAGTTCGCGGCTTCCCAGTTCAACTTCGCGCCCCGCGAATAAGCGCTAAATTGCAGAAATACGATCTTAGCAAAACTGAAACTACTTACCAGGTTCAAAAGTTCAAGCTCATCATTAGTAGCCATTTCCTGTAGTGCTTCCTGAGGGGCCCCTCCAGAGTTCAGTTGCCTACTTGCAACTATTATGTGACCCTGCTCTGACCCTCAGAATAGTTACACATATGCCACAAAGGTCCTGAATTACAGCTAAGGGAGACAAGCAGGAGCCAGGCTGGAAGTTCAAATCCAACAGTGACACATTAATCAGCCCCTAATTCATTATTGTCAGTTGGGGCAGGGCAGGTGTTGTAACTAATTTTGCAACAATGAAAGCACTTAGCAAGTGCAAAAGATCACTAATCAGGAAGCACTAAGGAAGCAGGTGCCAGCTAAAAAAATATTCTGTGACACATTAATCAGCCCCAAATTAATTCAGGTCACTTTAGGCAGGGAAGGTGTGCTTTGCTTTGCCACAATAATGTACACTGGACAACCAGAGGGTGCTGTGATGAAACAGAGGGTGGCATGGGTGGGCCAGAGGGTGGCATGAGTAGTCAGAGAGTGGCAGTGGTGACAGAGGGTGGCAGTGATGAAGAAGAGTGTCCCAAACAGGCTGGACACGTAGAAACAACAAGTTCGCAAAACTTGCGACCCGACAGGTAAGTTCGCGTTTGCGAAATTGTACAAAACCCTCGCGAACTGGCAGAAACCCGCGCGAACACACAAAAAAAAAATCCGCAAATTCGCGAGAATTCGCGGATTTTTGCGGATTGCGAGTTCGCAAATCCGCAAAATTCGCGAACGCGAGATTCGCAAAATTCGCCCATGCTTAGTCGGTGCAAACATGGCCGGCGTGGTGGCACTCCAGCGGTCTCACAAGTAACATTGGGTTCCTGGAGCTATTCCCTATTTTTGTTGCTCTGATGGCATGGCCAGACGATTTCAGAGACCGCTCTGTGGTATTTTGGTCTGATAATATGACTGTTGTCGAATGCATCAACAAACAGGCAGCACGCTGCAAATGGATCTTGAGATTGTTGAAAGAAGTTGTGCTGCTTTGCATGAGACTGAATGTACAGTTCAGGGCGAAACATGTGCCGGGCGTACTGAATCATGCAGCTGATGCACTCTCTCGTTCACATATGCAGGCGTTCAGGGGTTATCTACCTACAGCGGACCTAGTGGCAGCACCATTCCCCGAAGCGCTTTGGCTAATCGGTGCCCCGGATTACAAGACCTCGTGGCAGCAAGCTTAGCCCCCAGGACGAGGAAAGCATACTAAGGAGCGTTTCGTTCCTATTGCACATTTTTGGGTCCGACAGGGAATCAGAACTGGGGTCAGGAGGAGTCCTTCCTGGGGTTCTTGGTAGCTCTACACCGAGAAGGCCGATCAGCGGCAACGGCCAATAGGCACAGGGCGGCCATTTCATTTATGGCGCAGGTGCATGGCATAAAAGACCCAACAGGTTCCTTTTTGGCGAAAAAAGCCCTTCGCGGCTGGCAGCGCCTTGAGGGTCGCAAGCAAGACGAGAGGCGCCCGATTGGCTTAGAAAGGTTGTCCCTACTCATGGCGAAACTAGTCGAGACATGCTCCTCCCAATTCGAAGCAGTTCTGTTCCGGGCAGCTTTCTTATTAGCGTTCCATGGGGCTATGCGGGTGAGCGAACTGGTCGCAAGGAATAAGAAAGACGTTGAGGGAGGCTTGTGCAGGGATCACATCCTAATTAGGGGTGATTCGATGGTAGTCACGATAGCCAGGTCCAAGACCGACCAGGGGGCTACAGGAACTAGTGTTATTGTGCAGCGCATGCGAGGGTCCCCCACGTGCCCGATAATGTGTATAGAGGAATACTTGGCACTGAGGGCTGCTACATGGGGGGGAGTTTGCTGAGGCACAAGGATGGCACCCCACTGATGATGTTTCAGTTCCAGAGGGTGCTAGCACTGACAATCGCTGCCGCAGGCATGGACCCGAGCGATTTTGGGACCCACTCCTTTAGGATAGGGGCTGCTACTGAGGCTACAGCCAGGGGTCAGAGTGCGGATAAAGTGAAACAGTTGGGACGATGGTCCTCGAATTGCTTCAGAAGGTATGTGCGATTGCACATGTTGTAAGTCAATTGACATGCACTCACGCTTCTTGTCTTTTGTTTGAATTACAGTTTCGCGAGCCTGTCACGCGGGGCGGAATTTGCAGTCGACCAGTACCAGGAGACCAGCGGTCATGGATCACCGTCTAAAGAGAGAGTGGTGTGGGTCGTGGGCCACTCATACGTGAGGCGCGCCGGGGACGTATTCAAAGCAGGTGATGCGACTCGCGCAGCTGGGGAATACGGGTACAGAGTGACCTTCCATGGGAAGGGCGGGCTCTGTTTTGACCAATTCGAGTCTTTTGTTGAGGGTCTCTTAGGGCGGCAAAGGTCACCGCCATCTGTAGTCATAGTACACCTGGGGGGCAATGACTTGGTGACACTGGGTAGACGAGTGTTGTTTGAGCAAGTTTTGTCTGCTGTTAGCTGGTTGGCAAAAAGAATCCCGGGGTGCACGATTGCCTGGTCCCACATGATTCCCAGGAAAGTATGGCGGGGGGGCCTTTCGGTGTCAGCACTGAACCATTTGGTGAAGAAGGTAAACAATAAAATTGGTAGATTGTTTCGCTCTGCGCAGTTGCATAGCATTCCTCATGGGTGTATTCAGGGTGATCACATGTATATGAATGATGGGGTTCACCTGTCCCGGGAGGGGAATGTTTTACTCATAGGAGACTTCATAGCATGGCTAAGGGGTTTGAGGAGGCATGGCCTTTATTAGGAGTTTGGGGGGGCCGGATAGCCGGTCAACTATCCGGCCTGTGGCGGTAAGGTCATGATCGGTGAGCAGTAATTTCAAGGTCCCTAGAGGGGGGCGCCACCCAGTATGGATGGGAGCGCCCGGGGGGAGGCGGCCATTGGCCCCTCCCACTGGGAGGCGGCACCCACTAAGGATGGGTCGCCTAAGGGGAGACAGCCATAGGCCCCTTCCAGGGGAGGAGGCGGCTATATGCCCCTCCTACTAATTTCCCGGGGGCCGGATATCCGCGACGGCGGATAGAGAGTGTGGGGATGGGGGGAGTCCACGCTGTCCTTCCTACAGATACCTCACACGGGAACTCGGACGACCTTTAAGATGGCGTTGAGTGGAAAGGGGGGCCCCCACCAAGACAAGGGAAATTACAGTTGGCAATGAGGGTACAGTCCTCTGCGCATGCGCCACTCACACCGTGAGGGCGAGAGTTTTGGTAGTAGGGATCTGACACCGGTTAAGACCTTGCCGTTGGCCCTTAATGCTAGGATGTACAATTTTAATTTAGAATGTATGCATTTGCAGGATGTTAGACTCGGCTAGGAAACCTTTGTATTAGAGATCTGTTAAGGTTAGCCAAAGAACATGTCTTCATCGAAATGTATAAATGTAAAATTGTACATGATTATGAAACTTTTATTTAATGTTTTAAATTTTGTTTCATATTTTAATAAATACGGCCGGGAGGGTGACTCCCTCCGGCCTTCCAAAAGTTCAAGACTGCGTCCGACTTCCCATCCTTTGGGGATTGTGTTGGGAGGGGGTGACGGGCATCCCGGCCATATGCCAATAGCAAATCATGCAAAGAAGTCACCTACAATGGGATAAACAGGAAAATCATGTCTTTTCTCACGTGCAGTTCCACATTTGTTGTCTATGCAATTCTTTGTACATGCAACAAATGGTACATAGGCAGCACAACATGTATGGCTAAGAAACGCATTCTGGAGCATACTAGGGCCATCACTAATTTTGACTCAAAATACCCGGTGGCACGACATTTTAGAGAACAACATTTCTCTAATGTCAAATACCTGAGTTTCATAATTTTGGAACAGATACCCAAGAATCCGAGGGGGGGTAATAGGGTTCTGAAACTGCGCCAAAGGGAGTCGAGATTAATCATAGATTTCCAAAGTAAGGTTCCGGGAGGCCTCAACCAGGATGAAGAATTAGCCGTACACCTAAAAGATTAACAGATTTAAGATCACTGTTTTCTGACTAAGGGCCCGATGTAGGTAGGGCTTTCCCGATCGGTATCGGCCGAAAATACCGATTTTTGGCCCTTACCGATCGGTAAACAGCCATCGAGATGTAGGGAACCAAAAACAGAACGAATCGGATAGAAAACCGATTCGGAATGTGTACCGAATGTGAAATAATCCGATACGTACATACCGAAAATCGGATATGTAACGAATCGGAAAAACACCGATTCGGTTACAAAGACCGAATCGGTCCATGTACCGAATCGTTAGTGACACCGAATCGGAAAATCACCGATTCGGTCCCACTACCGATTCGTTAGTGACACCGAATCGGAAAATCACCGATTCGGTCCCACTACCGATTCGTTAGTGACACCGAATCGGAAAATCACCGAATCGGTCCTACTACCGATTCGTTAGTGACACCGATTCGGAAAATCACCGATTCGGTCCATGTACCGAATCGGAAAAAATACCGATTCGGACATGATCCGAATCGGAAAACATGCCGATTCGTATGAATCTCCGATCGGGAAATTCCCCGATTCCGACAGTTGGGGAGATGTAGGGAGGCACAGAAACACCGAAATCGGCTCAAAATCGGTAGAATTCACTCGGTATTTACCATGGATTGCAATCAGGTGGTAACCAACTCCAACCCATATAAACAGTTCCAAAATGCATTGCAACTTGCAGGATGGCAGCTTTCTATGTCATTGCGAGGCGGCTACGGCTACAGCAGGAAGGACTGAGGGAATGGCTAAGAAATGAACAGGTCTACAGACAGAGGATAACCCTGTTCATGCTCACTGAGGCTGAGATCCTACAGAGATACAGGCTGGACTCTGACACCATACTTGAGCTCATCAGGGACCTTAAGCCATACTTGGACCACCACACCCCAAGGGCACACGCCATCCCTGCGCACGTCCAGGTGCTATGCAGCCTACACCTGGTAGCGTCTGGCAGCTATCAAAGTGGAGTAGCAGCAGCAGGAGGGGTGAGCCAGAGCAGCCTGTCAAGGTTCTTCCACATATTCCTTGACGCCATGATAGACAGGATGGACCAATACATCTCATTCCCTGCAACCCACGCAGAACTGCTACAAACCAAAGCGGACTTCTACCAGATGGCACACTTTCCCCAAGTCATCGGTTGCATAGATGGCACGCATATTCCGATTTGCCCACCAGCGGACACCGAATACATATACCGCAATCGGAAATCGACACACACCATCAACGTGCAGGTGATCTGCAATGCCAAGTGCACCATCACAGACCTGGTAGCAAAATTTCCAGGGAGTACCCATGACTCCTATATATTCCAACAGAGCGGCATATATGCACGGCTGATGGCTGGCGATTTTGGAGAAGGATACCTCCTAGGTGAGCCACATCATCAGACCCCCATAACACATAGTAGGTAGGTGTAATACATGTATGCATGTGTCTAATGTGACCCCTTTCTCTTCCAGGCGACAGTGCATATGCCCTCCGCTCATTCATACTCACCCCCTACCTCAACCCCTCCACACCCAGCCAAAGGAGGTATAACCGTGCCCACATACGCACCAGGAATGTTGTTGAACGGACCTTTGGCATCTGGAAAAGTAGATTCAGATGCCTGCACAAGAGTGGAGGTGCAAGGCAGTATACCCCCATCACCTGCTGCAAGATCATAGCTGTATGTGCAATGTTACACAACCATGCGGTCAAGAAGGGCACTGAGGTGGAGTTGTCTGACTACGAGGACTATGACGACGACGAAGCTGTGCCACTGACACAGCCAGCTGGGGTGTGTACGCCATGTGATGGCAGATACAGACGTGAGGAGATCACTGAGAACTATTTCTGACTGAGTACAGATGCAAAGACAGCTAAATGTTGCTTGGAAAATAAAATTTTTAATAGTGATGCACCACAGTTACATCACTGAAGTGCATCAAAAAATGGAGTCTGTCAAAACAAATAAAGTCCAGGGTTCTGGTTTGATCATCCCCCCTTGCCAGCCTATTTTTTGGCCCGCTTTCCAGACCCACTGGGGTGTCCCTCGGCCCCCTCCGAATGGCCTGCAGCATCAGCGGATCGCCTGGTGCTCCTCCTTGGCTCTGATGCAGCGCTGGCCGGGCTGCTGCGGCTGCTGCTGTCTCCAGCATCACCCAGGTCCAGGGCAGGATTTGAGGCGGCGTTTGATATTAACATGGCCTCCATGGCCGTGGTGATCCTGGCCATCCCCCTGGTCAGCTCAGCCGTATGCTGACTCAGCACCGACTCCTGATTTGAGCTACGATGGCACAGCTGTGCGGTCGCCGCTGCAAGGCGGGCCATGGCCCGGTTGAGCACCCGGGCATCCCTCCTGCGCGCAACCTCATGCTCCTCCTGCCTGGCAGAGGAGTGGGTGATGGCAGTGGTCAGCCTGCCCAACCCTGCTGCCACCTCCTTGTTGCTGTCCACAACAGCCTGGAACCCCTTCACCAACTCCCCCATCTGCAGGTTGTGCTGCAGGAGCTGGCGTTGGCAGGCCATGGTGGATCTGGCCTGTTGGCACTGGATTTTGACCATCTGGCCCTCCAGGCCCAGGAACACACTGCCCTCCCGTGCTGGTGCAGCAGTGGTGGTGGTGGTGGTGGTGGTGGTGGCACGGCGTCTGGCACTGCTGCCTCCGGCCTGCTGAGTGGGCTGGGGTGCCACTGGTGGTGGTGTGGTGCTGGCCGGTCCCGGAGCCCCTGCTCCCAGGACAGGTAGGACGGGTGGCAAGGCCACGGTTGTGGCAGGAGCTGTTGTCGGCGGAATGGTCTGCCTTGTTGGGGAGTTGTATGGTGAAAATTGCAAGGGGGGTGAGCTGGGCAGTACTGGGGAGTGCACTGCCTGGAAATCAATCACCAGGACTCCCTCCATTCCAAGCCCTGGGGTGTCTCCTTCCTCATCCTCTTCCTCCTCCTCCTGGCCAGGCTGGCTGGTGCTCGGCCCTGCCACTGCAGTATGTGATGTCGAAGCTCCCTCTGCTGCCACAGTGGTGCCGCCTGATGGTGCCCCTAGGTACAAAGAAGCATTTGTAAACTGAGTGCCGATGTATTACAGTCAGTACAATTATGGCATTCCACATGTCCTTGCATCTCCTTACACCGTGTCACACTGTTTCCTGTCTTGTGATTCTGCACTGACATATTTGGCTAACTTCTGCTGACTACATGTACCATGATGCTTGTCTCTTGTATGTTGGTGACAGTACAGTGCTGGTGTTTGCCTATGCATTGTGTCTAATGGGGAGGTGTCTGGTAGGGTGTGTCATGATGCGCATGCTTCTTACCTGTAGCTGTGGCCATCGCAGTGCTGTCCAGGGTCCCGATCCCTACGATGCTCTCCCTCTCGATGGTGCTGGAGACAATTTCCTCCAGCTCGGTGAGGGGTGGCGCCGGGTTCTTGCCTCCTCCGGTGAGTCCAGCCTGCCTTTGGAGGTCGGCCAGCTTCCTCTTCGTGAGGCTGCGGAGGTCATAAAACCTTTTCTTAAGTTCCTCAATGGACCTGGGGGTGACTCCAGCAGCATTGACCTTCTGGGCGATGTCTGCCCACAATCTCCTCTTGGTGCTGTCTGGCACGTTGAGGGACAGCTTGCCAAAGAGCTGGCGGTGCACCCTCACCACCTCCTCAACCAGCACCTGTAGTTCTGTGGTGGTGAATTTGGGCTTCCTCTTTTGGGAGGACTTCTGGCTTCCTGCCTGATCTGCCATATTCTCTTGCTCCTGCTCAGTCTGCAACCTCCTTCTCCCACTGCTGCTAACTGTGTGTTGGGCTCAGGCAGGCTTTCCAGAAACTTCTAGAAACTTCTTAATTGGCTGCACCTGCCAGGGTTGCCACTCCCTGTTTGGGTGGGGGAGGGGGAGCCACCTCATTGGCTGAATCGCCTATTGCCGAGTCTGCTTTTACCGATTCGGTAAAATCCGAATCGGTAAAATCCGATTCGGTATTATCCGATTCGGTAAAAGCCGAATCGGGTCATGCAATGCATTCCTATGGGCTTTTTCGCCATGGGTCTATGATTGCCGATTCGGTTTTTACCGAATCGGCTTTTACCGAATCGGTATTCGCCGAATCGGAAATATCCGATTCGGTGGTAGCCGATTCGGTATTTTCCGATTCGTTGTTGGCCGATTCGGTAATTTCCGATTCGGACCGAGCTGAATCGGAACGTACCGAATCTCATTACCGTTGCCGACCGAATCGGTTTTCATTCGGTATTTTTTTCCTACATCTCGTTTTCCGATTTCAGAATACCGATTCGGCCCGCCTCGGTATTTTGAAATCGGAAAATCCCGCTTACCTACATCGGGCCCTTAGTGTATTTGTATATGCAATGTTTAACCTGCAATCTTCGTTGTCTTCATACCTTATGATTGTTTAAGTCCTATGTTGAACATCACAGGAATGGCGTTATGCCACCAACTACGTGTTTTAACCTGCTTTTATTTGTTTTGTTTCAGGAGCAAGAGAGGGGGCCCACTTCACCAGCACTTCACCTCACGGGACCTCTCCCCTTCTCTGTCTCCTTACCACATGGGCACTTTGCATGTTTGAAAGACTGAAAGTTGAAGGACGGTAAATTACTGTTATGATGTATTCGAGCACTTGCGAATACTGCACTTCTGTACATTGACATATCACCATGTTCTCATGCACCACACAAAGTATGCTTTCCTGTGCCAACCCGGACTCTGTTTTACTTGGGCACTTGCCATTATCCTTGTTTTCTATACCCACACGTGGGGAGGGCTAGGGATACTCTGAGTTGAGGCTCATCCCGTGATCACAGGTTGAGAGTGGTAAAACACGCTCGTTGCGTACTGTTGGTTAAATTAACACCAGCCCTACTCTGGAGGATTGTTTTTTGAGTCGATGCACACACACGGATATTTCCGTTTTATTTCATATATTCATTGTAATGTCTTATGAATTATGCATACAACAACAACATTATGATTAATTAGATTTGTGGTGTCTAGTACACACAATGTACCTGAATTATGTGACCTCATGTATTTAAACAGTCATACGCTTCATTTTACGTATAGACACAAGGTTTATATTCAGTTTTTCAATGTGGTTTACAAGTCCTGTTTTCGTGTCTATGATCTGAATAGATATAACCAATGTCTTTCTAACATATTTCCACGTGATCAAGCCGTCTTCACGGCGAAACGCGTTGTGGATTAACCAGCACTTTCTGTATACCGGTGCTCGCTCGATCTTGCCCTGAGAGCGTGTTTAAGACTTTTTTGTGGAAGAAAAAATAATACGTGTCGGCTTCACTCCGCCGACGTGCACGCCACCTTTCACGGGTCGCGGAGGTCCAGAAGGAGTTGCCTCTCGTGTATGGATATATATATATATATATATATACATATATGTATATATATATATATATATATATATATATATATATATATATATATTGTATCATTGAAAAAAACATAGGTTTCAGGGACATTATAGTTAGAAAATATCATTTAAAAAACCTTGGAAATTCACTGAAAAAACACAGGTTTCAGGGATTTTATAGTTAGTCGGACATTTCACTTATACAAAACCAGAGAAAGTTGGCTGTCATAACCTGCGCCCCCACAATGCACTGCTGATGACATCACATATTACATCATTCGTGACATGGTCAGTGACATCATTGATGACTTCTCAAATGACATCACTGATGACATCATCCAGTGACTGTGTTTCTAAAAAGTATGTTATATATATGTTTGCCAAGGCATATTGAAGAAGGAGTGGGTGTATGAGTTTCTAAAGGGATGATTTAGTGGGTGCATGACTGACTGTATAAGTGAGTGATTAAACGTGGCTTAGTGAATGTATAGGTGAATGACTAATCTATGTGACTGTCTGTATCAGTCAGTCATTTGGTGTGTAAGTGGCTGGATGTGTTGGTGAGTAGTTACATGAGTGTCTATATGGGTTAATGATTGGTTGTTTGAGTACCTGTATAGGTGCCTGAGTGTCTGTGTGGGTGGGTGGTTGGTAGGACTCCCTGCATGGATGTGTGAGTGGGTGATTGATTGGGTATATGGGTTCATGATTACGTCTGCGAGGGGCATTATGGGTGTATGAATGTGTGTATGACTGTTTAGTGTGTAAATGGATGTCTCAGTGGTACATGTGTGAGTACTTACATATGTGAAAGGCAGTATATGTGAGTGTTGCAGTACATAAGTGACTATATGTGAGAGTGAGTGATTAGGTAAGTGGCTCTATGGATGAGTGTGTGCTTATGTCAGTGATTGTATGAGAGTAAGTATGTGTTAGTATCTGTATGAATAGGTGAGGTGGTGTGTGTATAACTGTATAGGTAAGTGAATGGAAGTGTGATTGATTCTTTCCATTACTGCCTAGGTGTGTGAGAAACACTATGGGTGAGTGGCGGTGTGTGAGTGTATGTATGGGTGTATGAGTGCATCTATCAATGGCTGTATTGATGAGTGACTGTGTGCATGAGTGACTGTATGGGTTAGTGAGTGGATATGTATGTTGATCTATCAATCAGTGAGTGGGCATGTACTAACTGGTATTAGTGTGTCTATGGTTTCAAGAACAGGAGTCTGTATTTTAGAGTGGGTGTATCAAAGGTTGTATTAGGGTGTGAGGAGGTACATCAGATATTGAGTGGATGATATACCCAGTGATGTCATTTCCAGCGAGAGCTTTGCAATGGCCACAGCCAAGCTCTGGAATTCGATGCTTATGACACTAAAATCTTCAAAAAACCTGCTTATCTTTTGCAAGGCGTCTAAAAACTGGTTGTTTAGCAACTAGCTCAGTGTTGGCACTCACTTGGACCACACACTCTGTTGTCCGGTTCTTCTTATCTTGGCAACCCTCTGAAATTCAGCGTCTAGACACCCAAGGGCAGTAGTGTGCTTTAGAAATCATGTTTTCATTTTCATTTGGGATGTCATCAGTGATGTCATCAGTAATGTCACTGACCATGTCAAGAGAGTTGTAATGTGTGACGTCATCAGCAGTGCATTGCGGGGGCACAAGTTATAGTTAGCTCAGCCAACTAGTGCAGAAATAACCAACAGATGTGCAGAAGGAGGCAAGAGGGGTGCCAAAATATGCAAGAGAGGTTCAGAAAGAAGCAAGAGCAGTGCAGAAAAACCCAACAGAGGTGCAGAGACAGGCAAGAAGGGTGCAGAAAGAGGTAAGAGAAGTGCAGAAAAAAGCAACAGAGGTACAGAAAGAGGCAAGAGGAGCACAGAAAGAGGCAGGAGAAGTGCAGAAAGAAGCAACAGGGGTGCAGAAGGAAGCAAGAAAATTGCAGAATGAGGCAAGAGAGTTGCAGAAACAGGCAAAAGAGGTGCAGGAAGAAGCAAGTGTAGTGCAGAAAGAACAGAAAGAGGTCCAGAAGGAGGCAAGAGCAGTGTAGAAGGAAGCTATAGCAGTGCAAAAAGAAATAACATAGGTACAGAAGGGGGCAAGAGGGGTACAGAAAGAGGCAAAAGAAGTGCAGAGACAAGCAATAAAGGTGCAGAAATAGGCAAGAGGGGTGCAAAAAGAGGCAAGAGAGGTGCAGAAAGAGGCAAGAGGGGTGCACAAAGAAGGAAGAAGGATGCAGAAAGAGGCTGGATGGGTGCAGACTGAGGCAAGAGAAGTGCAGAAAGAACCAAGAAGGGTATAGAAAGAGGCAAGAGAGAAGCAGAAAGAAGCAAGAGAGGTATAGAAAGAGGCAAGAGAAGTGCAGAAGGAAGCAACAGAGGTAAAAGAGGCAAGAGAGTTGCAGAAAAAGGCTAAAGAGGTGCGGAAAGAGGGAGCAGGGGTGCAGAAGGGTGCAGAAAGAGGCAAGAGAAGTGCACAAAGAGTCAAGTGAGGTGCAGCAAGAGGGAAGAGGGTGCAGAAAGAGGCAAAAGAAGTTCAGTAAAAAGAAAAAAGAAAAAGAGGTACAGAAAGATGCAAGAGAGGTGAAGGAAGAAGGGAGGTGCAGAAAGTGGAAGAGATGAGCAGAAAGAGGAAGAAAGGTGCAAAAAGAAGAAATAGTAATGAAGAAAGAGACAAGAGAGGTGCAGAAACAAGCAGTTGTGGTTTACACACCATTAGCACAAATGTAACACCCACATTTAGCAATGACTAACAGGTGACCATTCTATGTTTGCAAATGACCTTCCACCACACTATAACACTTGTCGCTGCATTTTTGGTAACATTTGAGCTACAAGCAAGTTTTTTTTGTTCAAATCTGCAGATTATGGATTATGTGGTAAATGCAGAAAATGTATAATTATGCAAAAGTCAGTGCAGCCAAACGGTCACATAATTCCAGTGGCCCTGCTCATACCTCTGACTAATTTCAGAACTGCTCCTTAGTGGTTCCTTCTTTTTTTTGTCTCATTGAGTTTATATTTTGGGTTTTACGGAAATGAGGAAGACTAAACCTGAGGTTACCACTCCACAACACAGACTAACATACCACATAATTTCTCTCCATAACACATAATCCCACTCTACATAATTCCTATTCACTAAATACCACATACTTTCACCGCACAGCATACCACATAGTTCCACTTCACACAACGTACATCCACTCCAAAAAACATTAGTAACAAACGTTTACATTTACAATACCAATACTTCTAACTCTAGCAAATGCGAGACCTATTAAGTTGCAAATGCTTCTTTTGTTTCCGGAATATTGTGTTGACATTTTTAGTTAACAGATAGACAATACTAAAAATAGTACAATAAAAGTACCTAATCATAAAATATGACAATTATCAACACTATTAAGTTATAACAGGTACAATATAATATAATATATTATTATATTACTACAGAATATTATAAAGGTAGGGAGAAAGAACAATTGTACATATGATAAAATAGAACTACTATTAAATAGTAACAATGCAAAAATATCAATGAATATTTAACCTATAGAAAAAATAAATTTTAAGAAGATAAATAGATATCAATAGGTTTCCAGAATAAGTGAAAAGAATTACAATTATAAATAACACCATTCAAGGATAAAAGGGCTCCTATTCTAGTAAAAATAACCCATGACCACCACACATGAACAGATAAAAATGAAACGACTTTCCAACATGAAGTGATGGATTTTAAAGGAAATTAAAAAGTTGACCTTCTAAGTCAATTAATTTATGAGAAAAAAAGACAGATTTACAAATTAGCAAATTAAATGATAAATCATCATAAATATTAAGTATTTTTTTTATAACATTCAAACTTCAGTCCAAAATTTAAAAATAGAAGGACATTCAAAAAGCATATGTTTTAACGAACCAGTATGTAAATTACAGTGCCAACATTTTGAAGTTGGGAGGAGTTTAGCTTGAAACAATCTCAGTGGAGACCATGGGCAATTATATAAAATATCTGAGTTTGTTTGACAAAAAGCGAAACAGGTACCCATCATGAAATACTACTAAGCCAAATAGTTTTCCATATTTCATAAGGTAAAGATAAAGAAAGCTCATTATTCCTAAATGTCAAAAGCATATTAATATTGTCATCCTTAAGTGTAGTCATCTTTTTATACAATATTGAAACACCATGAGCCAAAGTAGAAAGAGTTTGAATATAAATTGCTAAATCTGACTGAGCATTAGAAGGTATAAAATTAGGAAATTAATCTAAAATAGAATTGCATAAAAAATCATATTTAAAAAAATCAGAGGAAGGTAAATTAAATGTCTCCTTTAAAACATCAAAAGAGATAAAAGCATTGTTATGCTAAATATCTTTGAGGCAAAAAATACCAGCCTTAATCCATGAGTTCCACAATCTAACATTTTTGGTAAGTTTTATATTCGAATTATACCATAAGGACATATCTGCAGTAATGGACATGGGTGATTGAAAAATTAAATCGAAATCATATAGTATTAATTTAGTGGATTTCAAAATAAAAGATTTATTGAAAAATATAGATTTATTGGACATAGTTAACAAAGAAGGTAAAGGAAACTGTTTTATTAAACTCTTTTCTATAGAACGCCACATAGGGGGATTATTCAAATGAGTATGATTAAACCACAGAGAACTTTGCTTTAATATAAAAGCTTTGTATTAACACAAGAAATGTGGTACACCAAAATCTCCATTACCTTAAGCAATTTATATTTTTTATAACTAATACGAGGTGCGTTATTGCTCCAAAGAAATTTAGTAAGAAGCTGCTCTATATCTTTGTAAAACTTCATAGGAAATTTGGTAGGAGTAATGGCTAAGGAGTAAAAAATTTTAGGTGGAGTCTATTTCCCCTACCACAAAAGATAAAGTGACGACCATTTAGATACTTAATACTTAATGTAACTTAAAATAGACTCACAATTTAATGATAGCATAGTTTTCATAGAAGATGAAAACAAAATGCCTAAGTATTTAAAATTTTCTCTTTGCCAAATTATATCCTTCAAGGGTGACATATCTGAGGTGCAATAAATATTTATCGGAAATAATTCTGTTTTTTTAGTGTTTAACTTATAACCAGAAAGTATGGAATAAGATGAAATAATCTCAAATAAAGGAGGAAGTGAGGAGATAGGATTACTAATAAATAAAAGTACATCATCTGCATAGGCTAACCTTTTAACATTAACCTCCTTAATATTAATACCATTAATATCATTACAATTTCTAATTGAAACAAGCAAAGGTTCAATTACAAGAAGAAATAGGAGCGGGTAGGGGGACAACCCTGTCTGGTACCTCTGAAAAGAGAAAATTGGTTTGAAGTTTAGCCATTAATAAATAAACGAGCTGTAGGAGTAGATTAAAGCACAGATATCACACGATAAATATGTCACCAAAATTAAATGCAAATAAATTACGAAATAAAAATTGCCAATGTACTTTATTGAAGGCTTTTTCAGCATTCAATGCTAACACTCCTGCTGGTAAAGGTAAATTGGACCCTTCTTCAATAACATGCAGTAATTTTCTTGTATTATTTGCAGCATACATATTTCTCATAAACCCTGATTGATCTGGATAAATAATAGAATCTAAAGCAGAGGTTAACCTAGTTGCAAGTACTTTGGCATAGAGCTTACAATCGTGATTTAATAAGGAAATAGGACGGAATTTGGAAACAAGTGATGGATTTTTATTAGGTTTAGGCAAAACAACAATTACTGCTTCGGTAAAAGAACCTGTAGTAGTCACTGTAAAGCTAAAAAAGGTAAATAATTTAAATAAATGAGGAATAAGTGTCATTGAAATTCCTTGTAAAATTCTGCTGGAATGCCAGCTGGTCCTGGGGATTTTTTTTGTTTAAGAGATTTAATGGCTAATCGGATTTCATCTTCAGTAATGGGCAGATCTAATTTATTTTTAGTTAAAAGGGGAATCTTGGGTAATCCACATGGATTTAAAAAAGAATCAATTAAAGACGAATCAACAAAGTTAGGTTGAATATATAAAGTAGTATAATAATTTATAAATTCATTAACAATATCATTTTGCGATATGGCAATTTTTTCATTGGGGCCATGAATCGAATTTATTTGTTTTTTGCCTTTTTTAATGCGAAGTTCCCCTCCTGCCATTGCAAACTGCAATGTCCCGGGGGTGGGCACCCCGGGTCATTGCTGGAGCCGGTCCTGGGGGGATGGTGGTCCCCAGGACCAAGGAGTGCTCCAGTAAGGGGGCTGCGCGGCCCTCCTCCCTTAGGGGTCCATTAGGATGGCGGGCGGAAAAAGTCCGCCCGCCACCCTAACGGAGATCGGGACCGCCCGCCTAAAGGGCGGGGGTCCCGACATTGGCATTAGGATGCGCCCGCCACAGTGGCGGGCGCATTCCTCAAAATAACATTGTGGCGGGCGGTGCTCACTGCACCGCCCGCCACAATGTTAAAAACAAATGCACGCATTTGCATAATCGTAGCAGCAGGCACCGCGCGGTGCCTGCCGCTGCGATTATGCAAATGCAGGGGGTTACCACAGGTACCCCCCGTGTGCCACCCCCCTTTGGCCGTCACTCTGGGGGCCCACAGGGGCCCCCCAGAGTGAACACCGCATGCCTTTCCGTGGCGGCATTGCCGCCACGGAAAGGCATTGAAAAATGCCTATTCTAATATGGCTGGCGGTGTCTGATAGACACCGCCACTATGTTATATGTTATCCCTTTTCCGCCCCGGCCGCAAGGCGACCGGGGCGGAAAACAGGCGGGTGGTGTTTCCCACCGCTGCGGTCCCCTCCGCCATCGTAATATGGCGGGGGGAATGCAGGGAAGGATGTCGGGCGGATTGCCTCCACCAGGGTGGCGGTGGCCACCGCTACCATGGCGGAGGCAATCCGCCCGACATCCTAATGGGCCCCTTAGTGTTTAAAGCCCTGGGGAGGTGGTGGTCTCCGGGGCCAGGTGTCCACAACAGACCCCTGTATTTACATACTCAATGCCCCGGGGAGCGAGTGGTCCCTGGGTCAGTGTGGGGGGGCAGGAGCCTCCCACACTTCTTTATTAAAATTAAAGCCCCTGGTAGGTGGCGGTCCTTGGGGCATGGTGGGTCCGGGAGGCCCCCCACCCATAATAAAGGGTCACCCTAGGGAGGTGTCAGTGCCTGAGCCTTGGGGTGGCCACGAGGTCCCCTGCCCATAATAAAGGATCGCCCCAGTGAGGAGCCCCACATGAAGTTCTAATCAAAAGCCCCAGGGAGGTGGCAATCCCCATGGTTGCGGGGGCCGCCGTGGGCTCCCGCATGATAATTGTGCATTACCCCCGGGACCTGGCCCACCCAAGGGCAAGGGCTACTAGAAAATTAAGTGCATTTTTAAAAACTAATTTGGTGGGATTCGCGAACCCAGTGTGAATCCCACCAAAAATTTGTTTTAAAAAAGGCTTCTTTTGGCAGGGTGCCCCTGAGCAGGCCTAGGGGGTCAGATTGTTTCTACCCTGCCCCCTTTTCTTCTTTGTTAACCTTTTTTCTTGTTACTTGGTTCAACCGAGTCACAATCTGGCTGTCAACACTTTTTGGTTTTGAGTGTTGGCAGCCAATCAGAATCAAGCTCGTGCTCAGGAGGGTTCAGGGATCCACCGCAGTGGATATGTAAATATTTTAAATATAAATATTTCAGGAACTACTGAACGGATTTACACCATTTATTAAAAAAGGTTGCTTTCTGAACCAAGAGCTACCTTTTTGGCCAAATTTGGTGTAACTCCATTCAACAGTTCGGCCTGTAGCTTTGTCTAAAGTTTCCTATGGAAATGAACATGTAGAAAGCGCGTTTTGGGACCCCCCTTTTTCCTCAGCCCTGCTTGATGAATCACCCCGAAACTTTCACGACAGGAGCTGACCGGAGCAGGGCATTCGTTTTAAAAATGTGGTGAAGATTCCTCAAAGGGCACCAAAGATATTGGCAAAAGAAAACACTCTTTTTGAATAGAAACAAGGTCCTAAATATAACTGCCTACTGGCAACTGCCAGTAGGTAATATATATATCTATATATTTCACAAAAAGGCTCCGGTTCACGGACCTCTGGTGCTCTGTTCCCGGTGCGTAGCTTGTCGACAGAGCCACGTTGATTTGTATTACACAACCCTCTTTCATCAGGAAGAATTAGCACGCACTCACAGGGTCCAAACATTTCCCACGATTTCTTTATTTTCAGTTAAGCATCTGGTTCCAAAGAAAATACCGACGCGTTTCGTTAGTCACAACTAACTTGATCACGGTTGGTCACCGTAAAGAATTCGTGGGAAATTTTGGGACCCTGTGAGTGCGTGCTAATTCTTCCTGACAAAGGAGAGTTGTGTAATATCTATATATATAAACATATATGCTTTTTATACTAGTACATTATAAAAAACACAAAAATGTAATATAATGCAAAATATATATTTTTAATAATAGTGTTATGTTTTATATATGTATATATAAACATACTGACACACATATATATTTATGTCTATATATAAGTATATATTTATATAGAGTATTAAATGTTACTTACATTTATTTAAATTACTTTATATTAATGTTATATATTACAATATTTAAGGTTACCAATACACATATTACCTATACCCGGAGAATACATTTCTACCTCAACCAGTTGCAGCAGAGGGACAAAAGATGCCCTTTGCTAAAAGGTTTCTATATCATAAGCTCTGGCCCACCTGTCGCTCCCTGCACAACAACTTTCCGGAGCCCCCTCCACCTTTGGAAGCGTTAGAAAATCTGTTAAGCTCACCCTCGCTCCATTAGCTTGTCACACGATTTTACACACACATGCAAAACACAGCGCCTTTGATGATGCCTAGAGCATTACAAAGGTGGAACGATGAGCTCCTTGTTCTGCTCGTATTGCTGCCTCCAGCTCACTGAGGTATCCCCCAATTATAGGCTTCGCCTGCTACAATTCAAATTCCTCCATCGATTTTACAGGACACCTATTGGCTTGCACCGTATGGGGTTGAGAGACGATGAAAGCTGCTGGCACTGTAGGCTTACTCCTGCGTCATTCTTACACATGGCTTGGGATTGTCCGAAGCTAACAACATTCTGGTCCACGGTCTTTACACTGATCAACCAGATCATTGGTACATCTGTGTTCCCCACCCCCATGTTGGGTTTGCTGCGTTATGTCAAAGACACTCCCATTAAGGTATGCAAACTGCATGCATTGCTCCTCCTGTTTGCCAAGCGCTAAGTTGCCATGCACTGGGGGAGAAAGAGGGTGCCTTCTATTAAGGAGTGAATCAAGGACGTCACGTGTGGTCACTCCCAATTACCCACATTCTGGGAATGAATTTCCCCCATTTCAAGACCTAGAGACATCTGGGAACCCTTCCTCACTTGGGCCCGGGAGAAGCAGGGGTCAGATGGGGACACCTCGACGTACACTGGGTCAATTGATGGGCTATTGTGAAATGTTGTTGTCGTCTTTCTTTACAGTTAACCCACCTCCAGTGCATATGATACAAGATGATGCTCCCCAAATGCTTATTTCTTGATTGGTATTGCAATGTGGTGATCATTTACAAATTTCTGTTTAATACTAGTGAGATGGGCGCATATTGTACCACACTTGTAATGTTCAGACTGTGCAGCTTTTACTCCTGATTATGCATTACTAGCATGCTGGCTAGTTGCATACTGTGTTTCTATTTTTTATTTGGAAAATGGCAATAAAAATAATTTTTTCAAAACTATACACATATTAAAAACAATATATTTGTATTTTTTTATATTAGTGTGAAGCATTTTTTTAAAATTATTTTTGTGCTTACCTTTATAAGTATAGGGATTTTTTTTTGTGCAAATTATATTTTTGATACAATATTTCTATATCACTATATTTCTGTGATCCACATTATGTCAAAGATATGATGTTTTGCCAATATGGATTTAAGCCATTGAATTTGTTGATATATAATGGTAAGTAACAACAAAGAGTGGTGAGTTTTTTTTTTAATTACTGAACAATTTTAGCCAGGAAGTAAAAATTATTGAAAGAGTATAACTAATTCAGCTGCAACCATTCCTGGGAGTCAGAACACCATCCTGAAAAAGGAAGTTTGGGCGGACTTCCAATTTCTATGCCTGCCACTTATGCAAGAAAAAAAATTCAGGAGCATTAGTAAGTCACTATATATAACTTTGAAGTACCCTCTGAGTACTATCACTATTTCACAAGTATGTTTTAAATGTTAATTATAAAGTAAATATCTTGAGGGTGCGGTCCGAAATCCAAAGGAATAAGTGGTTCACCACACATAAGGGTCCAATTTAAAAAAAAATCCTATTCCTAATGTTCCGCAAGAAAAACCAGCCTCAGAACGATGGAATTTTCCATCAGCTGTCTTTTGAAAATCAGTAAATGTCGGGGCATATTACCAAGCAATAGCGATAATTATCGCTATTGCTTGGTTAGAGACAAACATTTACCGCTGAGCTGCGGCGATTTTTATCGCAGATAAACCTTGGTATTACCAAGGTTTATCGCAAATGCGATAAAAATCGGCCGCAATGCATGAATATCGCTGAAAAGTCCGCGATATTCAGGCATTATCGAGCTAATGCTCTTAGCCATGTTATCCACCTCCCATTGGATAACATGGCTAAGAACTGCTCAGGGCAAGTGTTAGCTTTTGGAGATATTCGCGCTCAGCACGAATATCTCCATAAGTTGGTAATAGGAGATAGCGATGTTAGCGACTGTTTCCAGTCGCTAACATCTTGGCACGCCCACTTTGCATGTCATTAGTGATAAATATCACTGACATGCAAAGTGGGGCCCAAGATGGTCCCTATCTCCTACTAGCTGTCACTAACTGGTGTTAGCGACAGCTAGGTAATAGGGAGATAATTTTATCTCCGCTTTCTTGGCTTTTAAAGCCAAAAAAGCGGAGATAAACCCCCTTGATAACATGCCCCGTCATTACTAAGCCACATGCTAATCAGGAAGGAATCCTGTCTTTAACCAGTGAGTATGGGAACGCCGCTCAATGTGGGGAGCCAGATTTTTTTATTTTAAATGGTCCTGCCGGTAAGGCTCTAGATTGTTAGCTCTTAAGTTTTTTGGGGACTCAGGAAAGCAAATGTTACAAAACGGATGCGTTTTAGGATCCTATCATAGAGCTTCATGCATTGTCCACAGCTGAAGATGAACAGAGATGGAAGTGAATCTGGCAGAACAGTGCACGGAAGTGCAAGTGAGCTCTTTCGTACAGCAGCCAGCTTGTATCCTGCTGCACAAGACCTTCCTAAGGCATACTTGTGTTGCAAGCAGGACAACAGCAGGACAACAGCACAAACCTTCAATACGCCTAATGCAATCATGTTTCGGCTCTTCCAGCCTTAGGTCCCCAAACAAGAACATCCTTATTTGCTGAATTTATCATAAATTCTCTGCCTTTAGGGAAGCCAGGCTCCACAAGTATTACAGGCACCTGCCCCACTGATGTAGTGGGGTGGTTTGGGGAGAGGCCTTAATCCATATGTTTGTTTCTGCTTAGATGATCTTGCTCCCAGAGCAGGTTACTAACCTTGTTGGAGAAATCGAGAACCATAGCCATGAAAGATTGGTAGCTGAGAAATGGTATTCAGTTCAGTTCTCAAAGGGGCTTTGGATGCTTTTACTTTACCTTATCATTGGTAGGTAGGAGCCAGAGAAGCTTATTGAATATGAGGGTGATTGTAGGAAGAATAGTATTCTGGACAAACTATAAAATGTGGTTATTAGACCTATCTGTTATTCTACTGGTCTTTCCTAATTTATGTTTTTATTGCATACTAGCAGCCCGTCCCGACCTTGTCGGGAGCATTCAGGCTTCTCGTACCCCCGCCTGCCCCGACATTGCCCAGCAGCCCGTGCCCCCGCCCTCCCTGTTCCCCGCCTGCCCCGACCCCCACCTGGCCCGACATTGCCTTTCCTCTTGCTTTCTTTTTTCCCGCCTGGCCCGACCCCCACCTGGAATGTTCCCGCCTGCCCCGACATTGGCTTTCCATACCTCAGCCGCCGCTCTGCTCCTCACCGCCTGTCCGCGAGCCTTACCTGAGCTGCTGCTCTGCTCCTCACCGCCTGTCCGCCGCCGCTCCTCCCCCACGCCATGTCCGCCTCTCCGCTGCTCCCACCGCCGCTGGCCTCACGTCACCGCTCCTCCCCTGCGCCATGTCCGCCGCTCCTCAAACGCCTCTCCTCCCCATGCTGACGTGAGCACGCACGTCGCGGCCAGGGTTACTTTGGGGGAGACTACTTTTAAAAAATATATAAATATTGTAAATACCGGTTAATTTTTACATTTATCTAGCCTATAACCATCTACACACCCTGCCGATTTCAACGGTGTATCGAGTGTGTAGATTGGCGCAGTGGTTCCTGAGTTTACCCGCCTCAAAGCCTGAAAGTTTCTCCTTTATTATAGTAGTATAGATTCCTTTCATATTCCCTGTAGTCATTCCTTGGTTCCTCTTCCCCCACATGTTTCTTACTCATAGAAAACAATGAAAATATAAAAAGCTTTCTTTACATTAGTTGCAGCTTGATATTAATATATCCGCTCTGTAAAATGTTTGAATTCTACCTAAATCGATGATATACTGTACACTTCTGTATTTTTCCGAAGAATTGTATCATTCATATTGCTCAATTAAGCTTTTTAAACTTACCAAGAATAGCATTCTGGGAGCTCAAAAGCTGTCTCAGAGAATAGGGTGTACTACTTGGACAGACAGAATAGTTACTACAATTGTTATTCCAATAGGCATGCAGTAACAAATACTGTCTCTCAGCCTGGGCTCGTGGCTGTAATTTCTGTGTGGTTTGTATCTTTTGTATCTGATTAGAAAGCCCTTGGAAATTATTATCTATTCCTGTGATACTTTTTATTGCTTTTGCACCTTGACTAACCATGAAAACAGAGGCTTCTGGTGCTCTATGTAGTGTTAAGTATTAGAGATCCCGAATTCATGCTGATTGCGTCAACAAATTACATTCACAGCAGCAATGATTTCTAAAGTGTGTTCTGCAACACTTGGGCCTGGGTTTGTGGCCCCATGATGGAAGGACGCTGTGCTGGGCTGTGGATTGACCGAGAAGAGTACGTTTCCTCTACAGCATACCTGCAAGGCTTAAGGTCGATGTAGAGTCAGTACCTCTTTGAAAAGTGTGAGAAACTGGGTTATTGATTGAATAGGGTGTGACCCCTGTTCAAACAACAGCCGCAATCCCCATGAACAACAAAAGTCACTAAATTAACCTGTGCTTAACCCTCTGGTAGCTTGGCACAAAATGAGGCAAGCTTAATTTAGAGAGAAAGTGTAAAGTATTTCTGCAGCACACAAATTGTAATAAAGTGAAAACACGACCTGATTGAAATCCCACACCAATTTAGAAAAATAGAGAAAGTTTTAATACATTATTTGAGATCAAACAGCTGCAGATGGTGTCTGAGGAGGGAGCATTGTCGTTGGGGAACCACTGGACAAAGTCAAGGGGAAGATTTCTACGTTCCGAATTAGTCTCTTTTTGGAAGTAGAGAACCTCTAGTGGAATGAAGCTGGACGCTGTAGCCAACGAGAGTTCCAGGAGCCTGGATACCCCTTCGCTGAAGGACCACTGAACAGGATTTGCTGCTGTGAAGAAGTATGTAGCGTGAGCTACTGTGAAGCAAAGCCTACTGGCGATGCACCTATTGCGGATAGACAAGCAGGTTGGTCCCGGTCTTCTCTCGGTTCTCGGAGCGGTATTCATCCAAAAAAAGACCTAAGTGCCAGGTTTTGTGCTATCTCAGCACCTTTAGCATCATCAGCAAGTGTCCAGGACTGATGAGGCACCACTTGGGGGTTAGGACTCCATTAAGCTGGGTCCAGGCACAGGTTTAAGATGGTTAGAGCCTTTAATGTCCCTCAGGCTCTGATGTGGAGGCCAGCCAACTAGTTGGTAAAGTCACTCTGATAGTCCTGGTTACAAGTAATGAAACAGGACTCAGGCAGCAGGGCAGGCCTCTGAGGGTTCAACAGATGCCAGGCAGCAAAGCAGTCTTTCCAGGTGTGGCAAAGAAGACGTGTTACGTACACAGCAAGATACAGCAACAGGCAGTTCTCTGAAAGTCCACCCACAGGTCCAGAAAGTGAACTGAGTAGTGCTTCTGAAGGTCCCATTTTTATACTAGGTTCCTCCTTTGGAGTAGGAGTTTCTAGGGAATTCCCTTTGAAGTGCTTGAAGTTTCCTGCTTCTCCTGCCCTGGCTCTAATTTGGCCGCATAAGCAATGCATGGGTAATAAGTCCTTTGTGTGAAGGCAGAGCACAGCCTATTCAGTTACATGTGGGGCTCTGCTCGGCTCCACCCCCCATCCTGCCAGTTGATGGCCCATCCGGGCACACCTATTTGCTCTATTGTGTGGCTGTTTGGGAGAAATAAACAAAGTCCAACTGTCTGCTATATCCAGTCATGTGATCCATGAAACAGCTGCAAGCATCAAATGATTGGGGCAGGAAAACTCCTACTTTCTAAAAGTATAATGTTCAAAATTGTAACTTAAAATCTGACTTTACCATTAAAAAAGGATTTCTAATTATAATTTCTCAGACAGCAAACACAAAAGTTGTACATGTTTCCATTCAAATGTTAGCACGTATTAAATGTAATAAGGAAACTCAATGTTATTCTATGGGAGAGGTAGGCCTCAGAGTGGTGGAAACATTAATTTAGGTATTTTACAATACCATGACATGTAAAACTTAAAGGTGCACATCCAACCCCTTAATTACAATGCCCCATGGGATACATAGGGCCTGCCTTAGTGGTGAATTTTATGCAATAAAAGGGAAGCTTAAGGTTTGGCAATAGGGCTATATTGCTATGTTGAACTGGCAGTTTACAAATGCATTCAGGCCGCAATGGCAGGCCTGAAGCCTATTTTTAGGAGCTACTGAACAGGTGGCACAATGAGTGCTGCAGTTCCACTAATAGCATTTAATTTATAGGACCATGGTATATGGTATACCATTTTACGAGGAACTTATAAATACATTGAATCTAAAATTCAGATGTAAGCCAATTTTACCATGTTTTACAGAGAAAGAACAAGCAATTTAGTGCTGGTTAGCAGTGGTAAAGTGCACAGAGTCCTAAAGCCAACAAATCCAAATTCAGCAACATTGGAGGGATGAAGGCAAAAGCTTTTGGGGTAACAGTACCAAAAGGTTTGCAGATCTAACAAAAAGAGTCTATGAGTGCATGCTATATGACAGCTTAAATAAGGCGCTATATGAGGAAGTCTGGTTGGCATTTCAGAAATGCGGTTTGAAGCAATGAACCCAGCTGGAATCACTATTCTCATTATTCTGCTATTGAGAATCTGGCTAGTAGAAACAAAGAGATTGCCATACGTTTTACACATTAGGTTCAAGCTGCAGGTGATCAACTTAGAACGGCGAGGGATGAGTATAATGGCAACCCAAATTATGAGAACAATTAGATCAGATGTGGAAGTAGCCAACCGACCAGTTAATGTCTCTATTTTCATCATCTGACCCATGGGGTCTATGGATTGTCATGAAGTAAGTATTGTAGTTTCAGGTTTTCTGTGATTATCATCTATTAGGAAAAGGTGCTCAGACTCAGATGTTCTGGGTTATCCTGGTAAATTGTACCAATAAGTTAAGTTACCTATCTGTTCACAGGCTGTTGTGTCTTTACTGATGGGAATGTTGACAGTCAGTGCTACGGGCTAGATATGGATCTTCTGGTATTTTGAAGCTACATAACTAAATACGCATTTTAGCATGCAGGGTGAAAGCAAGGGGTTAGTTACAAAGACAATTACATTGGTCCTCTTCTCCAAATGATTTATTTGACTATGAGGAGTAGAACTGTGTAAACTATCGGTTAGGGGCCATGTTTTGGTTACCTTGTCATTAGCAATGTCACCTAATTTGACCATAGTGACAAATTATTTTCATAGATGGCTATTGACTAAATTTCGATTTAACCAAATACACACAGTTCTTTGGGATTTGGAGGGTTGGAGTAGACCTGAAGACGCTGCTCCGTGCAAATGCGATGATTTTTCCCCGCAAGACACTATGCACTTTATGATCTTTTGCCCTTTGTACCAAGATGCCAGGAAAAAGTTTATTCTTCCATTGCTGAAAGAGATGAATTTCATTCAGTGTAAACCAGCTTTATTGTTTTTACAACTGTTAGAGCCCCCGTTAACTATGTTTTGTGTCGCCAGCTTTCTAGCCGCGTCCGTTAGAAATAAGAGGGTTAGACAGAAAGCTGTACAAGAAATAGAATCCTCTTAATATACAGACAATGTATCCCAATTAATTGCTTAAATGCAGAAATGACCGTCTATGTATTTTAAATGATTTTGAATCGCGTTTTTATCTTGTATAACAGATTTTTAACAGATATTTTTAATGATTTTGTAAATGTATAGCATACTTTTATGATTTTAATTAATCGAATAAAGTGGTTTTGACTTGACTTGACTTAACTATGAGATCAAGCAAGTGACAAGAGAAGGATATGAGCTACCTCAGATGATTGCTTGATTCAGTAGGTAATAGGGGAGAAAGTTGGTGTGGTAATGTCCAAGATGAGCAGTCTCAATTGTTGAGACAGAGGCACACTTAAACGTTAACATAATTGGAGCAGCATGAGGTCAATGTGCTGACAATGCATCCTGAAATTGCAAAGGATATGGTGCTTACGGTTGGTCTGATGGCTCTTTTTGCTCATTTTGTTTATACCCAGATTCTGATGATTGTTTATTACATTTTCTAGGATACAAAAGCGGTTTCTGAATAGGATTTCCAGTTTCTGAAACGACACAGGCGTTTTCTGGAAACCTGCAAAGGGAAAGCAAATTAACAGGAACCTATGTGAAGTTGATAAGGGCCATTTTTCTATTTGGTGAAATATCTGCACTGTGTTGGACGTTAGTCTCAAAGCAAAATTCAGTAGATTGACAGTGGACCCATGGTCAATGGACAAGGGCAGTTTCTGTCTAAGTCGAAGCCTGTGAGTTGGAAGGAGTTCAGGATAGACCCATGTAAAATCCAACATGGCAGTTCCAAATGGGCTGAAGCATATGAATTCAAGGAGTTGGCCATGAGACTATGATAAGAGAACGTGGGTATTATTCATTAGTGGGGTGTCACACTGTATCTCTCAGTTTTAATGTCTTCCACTATCAGCATCTCCCAATTTGCCTATGCTCCTTGAGTCCATGTTTTCCAAAAAATCTTTGTCTCCCAAACTCCACATCTCCGAGTTGGCATAATTTAATGCCTGTACCTCCCATGTCAACATCTCTTAGTGTCCATGCATGGGGACACTGGAAGATGCCGACATGGGACATATATACATTAAATTATACCAACATTATACATCAAAGTAGATTTCAATGAACATAATCAGTGGACAATCATAGCTCTTAAAAAAATCCTACTTATTTGATTGTCAGAGATTTGATGTAACTTTCTGTGTGGTGGCAAGTTTATGCAATAGTCAGCGAATGTATTGACAGACTATAAATAGATTGTATACAAGCAAGATATAGAGGTTCATTTACAGTGTGGCAGAATGGGGGAGACTGTTTGAATTGTAGTTCACCTACACTACCAAACTTGGGGTTTTACCACCCCATTTAGAGATGGGGGAACTGCCGGACTTCCACCAGTGGACCCTTATTTGGCCAAGCCAGTGTATAGCATACACCTGGCAAACTGTCCGGGCAGGGCAAGCATCACAAGATATCCCTGCCAGGAATGCCAGGGAATCATTGTGTACAATAAAGGTAAGCTTTACTCCTAAAATCCCATTGAGTGAGTGGCATTCTATGTTGGGTTTTTTTAAACTCCTGATTTGGGCATTTATCTGTGAAAAGGTTGCAGGGATGGGCAAAAACAACATGGCCCACGTTCACAAACTTTTCTGCCGTCATAGAAACATCCGCACCAGCGGCTGTTCTGAAGGCAGTGAAAGCCCTCTGACAAATGTACGGTTCTCACAACTGAGCAAGCAGCCCACCCTACTGTTGTAACACAGGTGACTAAAAATCCAAAATCTTTCTCTTAATCTGATGCACTTTGTTTCCTTTTCTACACTTGCATTTTTGCCAGCCACCAGCCACCAGTTCCTTGAAAATAATACTCTCCAATTTAACACATGTCATCACATTGTAAAAAACCTTAAAATTAAATATTGCTTTAAGCCATTTTTATAATACAGTAAATAACCCTAAAATTAAATATTGCTTTAAGCCATTTTTATAATACAGTAAATAACCCTAAAATTAAATATTGCTTTAAACTATCTTTACAATTATATGTGTTTCTGGATATATACGATCATTTCAGGAGTATATAAATTGAATTCTGTGACTAAGTATATTAATAGATCAATATTTCTCCTTCCATTATGTATTTCGCACTTTATATTATGTACATCGCACCTTACGATATATATGCTGCTTAAACCCAACTGGATAAATCAGTTTTTAATTTTTATACATGTTTTTAATGTGTTTTAAATGTATTCTCATTCTGTATGTACTTTTATGGATGCACTAAAATCCGAATAAAGATCATTTGAACTTGAACTATCTTTACAATACATTAAATAAATAACTGCATGTAAAAAGTTGGATCCTCTAAAGTGTTCTCCAATGAATAGTAAGGGATGTCACAGTTTCCATGGTTCCACTTCGACGTTCACAATACCTGGTTGAAATGTTCTGCGTAATTTCAATGTCAGATGCATCACGTTGTCTGACTCTTTAAATTATCCAGTTTAAAGCTTCTATTAGCCCTGTTATCTTTTCATCGCTATTTTTTTTTATGGAAATGGCAGAATAACCTTAGGGAAAGGCAGCTTTTTGTGCCTAGAACATCGCAAGAGAGGAAAATGATGAGCCTCCTGTTGACTGCGCCTTGCTAGTTGAAGTGACGCAAATTAAGCATTAAAAGTCCCAGGAAATGTCTGTGATGAAGCAGTCAAAATATGTCAAATGGAAGTACAGTTAGCTTGTAAACAGTCTACTGCTGTAGCTGTGCTTACTAAATGTACAAGCTGCAGTAGATAGGGAGTGGTGGGATTTTATGGGCGTTTGTGGTTAATTTTTGACTATTTAGGAGGTGAATGAGGGCGAAACAGGTTAAAACTAAATTGTCTTGATATAGAACAACTTGTTCGACATATTAGAAACTAAAAATTGGTACATTGTTTTAATATCACACAGACCTATAGGGAGAAATGCTCTTGGTTAAGTTGCCCTTTACATTGAAAGAACACTTTTTAGGTGGAACACTTGATGCCGTGAATTACAACAAAAAGTATTGGGCTCTTATTATATAAAATTACTTTTGTCTAGTACAACAGCTGATGCAGGCCAATTACCAAGGGATAACTCATTTACATTGATATCATCGTACAAAAGTTAACAGGATTGACTAAAATATTGTGACAAAAATCATGGAAGAGAATATCAACAAAAACAAGGTAAAAATATTGACATTTTAATACATTTAAATGGTAAAGTAATATTTTTAAAATTATTATTATAAACATAATGCAATGTAAACTACAATGTTTTAAAAAAAATTTAAATTGCTAAAGCAAAGCTAATTTAAACATTTAAAACATGTATCCAATATTCTTTTTTTAAAGTATTAACATAAACGTTGATAAATAGTTTTATTTACCACTGTAAATAAAATATAAAAATAAAAATAGAACTTTGATATATATATATCAATATATATATATTATAATTTTATTGTTATTTTGATTTACCAAATTTTGAAACTGCAATGTCATTGAGTACAGCCAATCATCATTTTTCTATGTCTATGGCTGACTTTCGGTTGCTATGGCAACCAAGGGAAAATTCACTTGTATATATGTTGAAGTAATGAAGCAGTGTTTGGAATGCAGTGAACAACACAGTTGTACCGCCGAAACGCGTCTGACCTTGCTAATGGAATAAAAAGCTACCTGTGCCACAAAGAATCACAGAGTCGGTGCCTGTTTTGCGCACGCTGTCAGGATGGTGAATATATATATATATATATATATATATATATATATATATATATATATATATATATATATATATATATATATATATCACTGAAAAAACCATAGGTTATAGACCATATATAGTTAGGAATTCGCATTTACAAAACCTTATTTTACTCACACAAAACCATTGAAATTCCATATATAGTTAGTTGCACTAACTATATATCGCGCACCCGCAATCCACTGCTGATGATGTCACATATTACATCATTCATGACATGGTCAGTGACATCACTGATGACATCACTGATGACATCTCAAATGACATCACTGATGACATCACTGATGACATCTCATTTGACATTACTGATCACATCACTGATGATATCATTCATGTGATAATACGATGAACCTCTTCAGACTCTAATATAACCTTCGATACAATCAGTGTAAACAGACACTCACAGACTGTCACTCATCCATGGAGTTACTCACACACCTAGTCAGTCATGCAAAGAATCAATCACACCTCCATTTCCTCAACTATACAGTTATACAAACTTTACTTATTCAAACATATACTAACACATATTTACTCTCTTATACAATCCCTGATACAAGTTCACAATGATCCATACAGCCACTCACACATTCACTGGCTCTTATGCACAGTTATTTATATATGTCAACTCTCACATGTACTGTGTTTTACATATGTACTTACTTTGACACGTAGCACTGAGATATCCATTCACTCACCAATACACTCATGCACACAGTCAACCGCCCATACAGCTGTTTCCACATGCACTTTTGAAACCATACATCTAGTGAATCAACTGCTCACACATCTATGCACAGAGTCATACACCTCCCAGCCACCCACACACACACTCAGTCTCCCATACAAATACTTGGGCAACCAATCAATAACCCATATAGTTACTCATATAGCTACTTATCAACACATGCAACAGTTTACAGAACAACAGACATAATGATGCACAAATTAAGACAGTTTAGTCACTAACCCATGCACTCAGTGAGACACATTTAATCACTCACTCATACAGTCAGTCATGCACCTACTAAATCCTTCATCCAGACACTTATACACCCACTCATTCTTCAATATGTAAGACATATTTTAACTTTACAGAAACATACAGTCACTGGATGTTGTCATCAGTGATGTCATTTGAGATGTCATCAGTGATGTCATCAGTGATGTCACTGACCATGTCATGAATGATGTAATATGTGACATCATCAGCAGTGGATTGCGGGTGCGCGATATATAGTTAGTGCAACTAACTATATATGGAATTTCAATGGTTTTGTGTGAGTAAAATAAGGTTTTGTAAATGCGAATTCCTAACTATATATGGTCTATAACCTATGGTTTTTTCAGTGAATTTTCAAGGTTTTGTAAATGCTAATTCCTAACTATATATGGTCTATAACCTATGGTTTTTTCAGTGAATTTTCAAGGTTTTGTAAATGCTAATTCCTAACTATATATGGTCTATAGCCTATGGTTTTTTCAGTAAATATATATATATATATACATACATATATAAACATATATCATCTGTATATCTATATAAATACAAACATAAATGCATGCATACATATACTTATATGCATACAGATGCATGTTATTTACATGAAAGTTGAAAAAACACTAATAAAAGCAAAGCTAAAAAGCCACCTCATTACAAACAGAATGGCTTTAACTTAAACGAGGGCGAGATCTATTGCATTTTCAATGCTTGTTTACTTTGGTTCCATCAAGAAGGCATTCAGATGTGTCACACATTTGCCATAAATTCTGAATGTTAGCACTCTAGTTGCACATTAGATCACTGTAGTAAAGCTACTGCTCACCAGGGACGTCTGCTACTGGTATTCAAAGTGCATGTTTCAGTCTGCATGTCAGAATTTTTTTAATGAAATAGAAGAGGATTTGAGAAGTCACTAAAATGATCCCTAATTTTTCTTTCTGAAGCACTAATCATACTTTCTATGGCAAAATTAACCCCCTCATGTTGTTCCTTTTTAAATTGAGTGTTTTCAGACTTACCACTTCATTCCAATCAAGATGGCTTCTGGTGTGCCATACTTTTGTCATAAGTAAGACTGTTAGCGCTCTAGTTGTTCTTTAGAACACTCTGGGACATTCTGTCATTGGGCTATACTTGGGGTACATCTGGGTGATATTTGGGCTACATTTAGGCTCTTTTGTCTCTGGTGGCCATCTTGGGAGACTGGATGTCAGAATCTTTTAATGAAATTGAAGAGGGTTTGAGAAGTCACTCAAAATGTGCCCTAATTTTTCTTTCTGCAGCACTAATCATAATTCATATGGCAAAATATACCCCCTCATTTTGTTCCTTTTTAAATTAAATGTTTTAAGAGTTACCACTTTATTCCAATCAAGATGGCTTCAGGTGTGCCATACCTTTGTAATAAGTAGGACTGTTAGCGCTCTAGTTGTTCTTTAGAACACTCTGGGACATTCTGTCATTGGGCTATACTTGGGCTACATCTGGGTGATATTTGGGCTACATTTGGGCTCTTTTGTCTCTGGTGGCCATTTTGGGAGACTGCATGTCAGAATTTTTTAATGAAATAGAAGAGCATTTGAAAAGTCACTCAAAATGTGCCCTAATTTTTCTTTCTGCAGCACTAATAATACCTTCTATTGCATAATATACCCCCTCATTTTGTTCCTTTTTAAATTAAATGTTTTAAGAGTTACCACTTTATTCCCATCACAATGGCTCCAGGTGTGCTATACCTTTGTAATAAGTAGGACTGTTAGCGCTCTAGTTGTTCTTTAGAACACTCTGGGACATTCTGTCATTGGGCTATACTTGGGCTACATCTGGGTGATATTTGGGCTACATTTGGGCTCTTTTGTCTCTGGTGGCCATTTTGGGAGACTGCATGTCAGAATGTTTTAATGAAATAGAAAAGGATTTGAGAAGTCACTCAAAATGTGCCCTAATTTTTCATTCTGCAGCACTAATCAAACTTTCTATGGCAAAATATACCCCCTCATGTTGTTTCTTTTTAAATTAAATGTTTTAAGAGTTACCACTTTATTCCAATCAAGATGGCTTCAGGTGTGCCATACCTTTGTAATAAGTAGGACTGTTAGCGCTCTAGTTGTTCTTTAGAACACTCTGGGACATTCTGTCATTGGGCTATACTTGGGCTACATCTGGGTGATATTTGGGCTACATTTGGGCTCTTTTGTCTCTGGTGGCCATTTTGGGAGACTGCATGTCAGAATGTTTTAATGAAATAGAAAAGGATTTGAGAAGTCACTCAAAATGTGCCCTAATTTTTCATTCTGCAGCACTAATCATACTTTCTATGGCAAAATATACCCCCTCATGTTGTTTCTTTTTAAATAAAATTTTTTAAGAGTTACCACTTTATTCCAATCAAGATGGCTTCAGGTGTGCCATACCTTTGTAATAAGTAGGACTGTTAGCGCTCTAGTTGTTCTTTAGAACACTCTAGGAGGCTACAGTAGAACACAAAGGAATCAACTGACAGTCTCTGTCCTTGTTGGATGTACATGTTTTACTGAGAATGTCAGACTTCATTTTCACATGACTGAGAAAGATAATGTGAATTTACAGAAAATATGCTTTCAGTTTAGCTTATAGATCCCCTTCCAAACCACTGTGGGAAAATCATGAGATATTAGTTTTCTTTCAAACAATATTCATGATATCACAGCAGAAGGTTTTTTCACATGGTAAAATCACCTTAGAACCCACCACAATTCCTAAAACGAGTATGGTACCATCAACAAATGATTTATAATGTAACTAAAGTCCTAAAACCCTCTATTAACTACAATGCTTTTTAATGAGGTGCTATCATGTATATTGGTCCCAAGATGGCTGCCAACACTTCTTGGATGAAGTGCTGACAGCCAATCAGATCAGATGTGTGGTTAGGCTCCGCCCAGATATATATCTTTTTTTGAACCTAAATTACTCAAAATCCACTGGAGCACATATATTGAGACCTAGCAAAGGCACATCGGGCTAACAGTCCCTACAATTTTGCCAAGTTTCGTGCAAATCCATTCAGCCGTTCGAGCTAAAAGTGAGGCCAACCGCCCTATGGAAATTAACATGGGAAAAACGCGTTTTGGGACCCCCCTTTTTTCTCGGCCCCCCCTTGATGAAACCCCCCCAAATTGTCAGGAGCTGCTCAGAAACAAAATGTTCCATTTTCCTGAAAATTTCAGCCAATTCCGTCCACAAACGCCAAAGTTATTAGACATAGAATTTTCAAAAATCCCATAGAGAAAAAATCCTAACTATATATACCTACTGGCGACCGCCAGTAGGTAATATATATATATATATATATATATATATATATATATATATATATATACATATATATATATATATATATATATATATATATATATATATATTACCTACTGGCGTTCGCCAGTAGGTATATATAGTTAGGATAAATTCCCTATGGGACTTTTGAAAATTCTATGTCTAATAACTTTGGCGTTTGTGGATGGAATCGGCTGAAATTTTCAGGAAAATGGCACATTTTGTTTCTGAGCAGCTCCTGAAAATTTGGTGGGGTTTCGTCAAGGGGGGGCTGAGAAAAAAGGGGGGTCCCAAAACGCGTTTTTTGCATTGAGTTTTCCATAGGGCGGTTGGACTCACTTTTAGCTCGAACGGCTGAATGGATTTGCACGAAACTTGGCAAAATTGTAGGGACTGTTAGCCCGATGTGCCTTTGCTAGGTCTCAATATATGTGCTCCAGTAGTTTTTGAGAAATTAACGTTTAAATCAAGATATATATCTGTAACAGCGCTCTGGGCAGCGATCCGGTCCGCTTACTTTTCGCTTATCGGAACTTTGCGCGCAGAAAGCTGATTGGCTCTCCGGTGTCTGTCAACATTCTAAACAGTCCGGAGCGGCCGCCATCTTGTCTCTCGGTAGGATCGAGAGAGAAGAAGAGGTGAAAAACGAAGGGTGAATTTAATGAAAGGGGGCAAGGTATCCCCCTCTTGACCCCCTAGGAATGTTGTTGGGGTTATTAAAGGGACCCGTGGGGAAAAGAAAAAAAAAATGATTTTTCACGGTAGAAGCGCTTCACGGGCCGCGAACTGGGCCGCAAACTGGTAGCGAAACGGGAATTCGCCATTTTGTGCTTCGTAAATTAAATTACTAGTTATAAGTGGGTACGGGAGACGTATCCTAATCCCCTATGTTTCCTGAGGGTGGGTGAGGAGGCTGATATATGTTGATACATCTCTTCCAGCGGCTGTGCGTGAGCTTTTTTTTTTTTTTTGCTGCGTGACAGTCCGGAGCGGCCGCCATCTTGTCTCTCGGTAGGATCGAGAGAGAAGAAAAGGTGAAAAACTAAGGGGGAATTTAATGAAAGGGGGCAAGGTATCCCCCTCTTGACCCCCTAGGAATGTTGTTGGGGTTATTAAAGGGTCCCGTGGGGAAAATAAAAAAAAAATGATTTTTCACGGTAGAAGCGCTTCACGGGCCGCGAACTGGGCCGCAAACTGGTAGCGAAACGGGAATTCGCCATTTTGTGCTTCGTTAATTAAAGTACTAGGTATAAGGGGGTGCGGGAGACATATCCTAATCCCCTATGTTTCCTGAGGGTGGCTGAGGAGGCTGATATATGTTGATATATCTCTTCCAGCGGCTGCGCCATCTTGCCTTTTTTCGAATGCCACAATTTTGTCGTGCACGGCAGCCATTTTAGATGCCAGGCTGGTCCCAGGCTATCACCTACCCCTGCGGATGTAGTTTATGGCCCCAGCTGTAGAGAATTCAGACATGCCAATCCTCCTGATTCAGGCGTGTGAGTACTGATTTCAGTGCTAGTCTCCCGCCTCCCGATTTCTGCAAGCAAAAACCCGGGGGCATATTACTAACAACTAGCGATAATTTTTGTCTATAACTTGTTTAGAGACAAAAATTATCGCCGCACATCGGCGATTTTTATCGCAGATAAACCTTGCTATTATCGCAGAAAAGTCAGCGATATTCATGTATTATCGACCTAATGCTCTTAGCCATGTTATCCACCTCCCATTGGATAACATGGCTAAAACCTGCTCAGGGCAGGTGTTAGCTTTTGGAGATATTCGCGCTTAGTGCGAATATCTCCAAAAGTTGGTAATAGAAGGTAGCGATGTTAGGGACTGTTTCCAGTCGCTAACATCTTGGCACGCCACTTTGCATGTCATTAGTGATAAGTATCACTGACATGCAAAGCCGGGCCCAAGATGGTCGCTATCTCCTTTTAGGTGTCACTAACTGGTGTTAGCGACAGCTTGATAATAGGGAAATAATTTTATCTCCGCTTTCATGGTTTTTAAAGCCAAAAAAGCGGAGATAAACCCCCTTGCTAATATGCCCCACGATTCCTTGGGGGTTTCAGCTGATAGGGCTTGGTATTGTGTTACATGGTAATTTTTCCATGAAACGTCAGAGGGTCGATGCAGGGGTTCTAGAAGAGGTGATAAACCATTTAAGCCTCATGAACAAGCGCATGGTCTTTTAAAGATTTCTGAAGTACTCGGGGCGGCGGTGTGTGTGTGCCCTCTTTCAGGAGCGGGCGGGGGGGCACTGCCAGCAACTTGCCAGGTCAGGTAGTGTTCAACACGTGCATCACCCTTTCTCTGCTTGCTATTGCGCTCCATGCTTCGGAAAGGTAAGAAAAAGAACGTGCATTTGAGTTTGAAATGTCCGATCCTGCAGCAGCACACTTCCAAAGCCCACACATGACAATAACCCGATTCAAGGCCCCATTCACCCGTTTTTCAAAAAATAGATAACACTCCAACAAAGTAAGGTTATAAAACTTTATTAACTTTTAACGATAATGAACAGAACAAAAACTAAAAACATTTAAACATTTATTAACACAAAAAGCAACAATGGTTAGAAGCTGTCTTTTGTGCGAATAGTCCCAAGGCAGCACAACGTGCAGAGTTCTGGACGGCACCCAGGTGATGTCGCCTGGGTGCCGCACTGGTTTAGGGATCCTACAATGCTGCTCCGAAAATTGGCGTGGGGCGTCCCGGGTGGGGCGGGGGGAGGCCTCGTCAGTAGCGGTCTGTTGTGCGAATAGTCCCAAGGCAGCACAACGTGCAGAGTTCTGGACGGCACCCAGGTGATGTCGCCTGGGTGCCGCACTGGTTTAGGGATCCTACAATGCAGCACAGAAAAACAGCGTGGGGCGTCCCGGGTGGTGCGGGGGGAGGCCTCGTCAGTAGCGGTCTGTGTCCAGTGTCACATGGCTGACACAACATGTACGACAGGCACCCAGGTGATGTCCAGTAAACTGCCGCACTGGTTTTGGTATCCTACAATGCTGCTCCAAAAATTGGCGTGCGGCGGCCCGGGGGGGGGGGGGAGGCGGCGTGAACGGGCCTCCCCAGGTGGCGGCCATTCAGCTGTTTACCGCCCGCTCTTGCGACTACAGCGTCTCGCTCACCATGTAGTTGAGTTGTTCCCACTCTTGCGGTGCAGCGATAGGCGGCTGCCACATGACTCTTAAAATGGCGGACGGCTCTTCGGTTTTGGGCCTGGTCCACTGAAATGGCCCTGGGACACCTTGGAAGTCGGATGCTTGCCTGCTAGGGCTTGGGCTCCATTCTCGAAAAGCGTCCCCTCAGCCGTGAAGATTGTATAAAAGTCTTGGGGGCTCCCAACTCCCGCAGGCTTTCGGTGGGGAGCGGCTGCCATGATTGCTCGCGGAATGACCACGACGGAGCCACGAGATGGTGGTGCTCTCATGCTGACGCCAGCTTCAGTCTGAATGATCCAGAAACAAGGTGGGGCTTTCATCGTTTGGGAAAAAAAAATGTTCTAAACCAATGAAAAGTGTTATTTTTAGGTCATATGACCAAGCCTTCCATCTTTAGGAAACCAAAAGTAAAATGAACCAATGAAAAGTTTTATAAACAAGTCACATGACCTGTTATGCGACATAGGGCTACAAAAAGCGTAGAAAATCCGTTGGCACGTGAGGCGGCGTCAGTAGCGGACCGATGTGCGAATAGGCCGAAGGCAGCACAACGCGCCGAGATCCGGATGGCACCGAGGTGGTGTCCAGCAAATTGCCGCACTGGTGTGGCCATCCTACAATGCTGCGCCGAAAGACGGCGTGTCCAGCTGAATTGCGGTCACTGTTGCGGTACAGTGACTCGAACGCGCCGAGATCCGGATGGCGCCGAGGTGGTGTCCAGCAAATTGCCGTACTGGTGTGGCCATCCTACAATGCTGCGCCGAAAGACGGCGTGTTCAGCTGAGTTCCGGTCACTCTTCCGGCACAGTGACTCGAACGCGCTGAGATCCGGATGGCACCGAGGTGGTGTCCAGCAAGTGGCTGCACTGGTGTGGCCATCCTACAATGCTGCGCCGGAAGTCGGCGTGGGGTGCCCCGTTGGCTTATGAGGTGATGTCAGTAGTGGACTGATGTGTGAATAGGTCGGAACCAGCACAAGGCGCCAAGATCCGAATGGCAAGTCCTGGATGTTGAGTGCCTCAGTTGAGATTTCTGAGCAGTGCTTGTAGAACTGTCTGAAGCTTATTTGCACCTGCTGCAGCTTCACTAGGTCCGGCGGAACTTGTTGCCTTTTCCTTTCTGCTTCTTTTCCTACAATGCGTTTCTTCTGAAGACACGACCAGGTCCCTGAATGTGTGCAGGGGGACGCTATTGAATGAATGAACGCGCCGAGATCTGGATGGCACCGAGGTGGTGTCCATCAAATTGCCGCACTGGTGTGTCCATCCTACAATGCTGCGCCGAAAGTCGGCGTGGGGTGCCCCGTTGGTTTATGAGGTGATGTCAGTAGCGGACCGATGTGTGAATAGGTCGGAACCAGCACAAGGCGCCCTGCACTGTTGAGCCTTTTTCAATGTCTGTTTTTTGTTCTTTCCCTTCCATCAAAAACAAAACAAAAATACAAGGCGCCAAGATCCGAATGGCAAGTCCTGGATGTTGAGTGCCTCAGTTGAGAGTTCTGAGCAGTGCTTGTAAGACTGTCTGAAGCTTATTTGCACCTGCTGCAGCTTCACTAGGTCCGGCGGAACTTTTTTCCTTTTCCTTTCTGCTTCTTTTCCTACAATGCGTTTCATCTGAAGACACGACCAGGTCCCTGAATGTGTGCAGGGGGACGCTATTGATTGAATGAAAATGGCGGCTTGACACAAAGCTGACTCAAGCGTTACTGTTGGTGCTATACAGACAAAAATTGGTTTTCAGTTTGTACATTCTTCAGGTTTTTTTTTCCATCCAAGTCTGATTGAGAGTTTGTAGAAAAATGGCTTCAGATTTTCCACATACTACTCTTCAACATTCTTCCTAAATGTAACAATGTGAAACTCACTAGGAGAACGGCTGTTTCTGTTTCCTTTCAAAATGCTGCCACCAATATTTTCTGAATGGAAGACATCATCTTGTAACATAAAGGGCCGAAAGGGGTTCTGGTCTGGCCGATGGTTGGTGGAGACATTTTGACTATATCTTGGACCTGCCCGGCCTCGCCCAAAATGGCGCCGGTATAAATGGGACTCGTAACTCTTTGCCCGCAAATGTATATCTAGAAAATGTTATTGTAAGTGGCCCTGTCGTATTTTAATTACAAAATGTACGTCCACCGATACCGCAACTGTTAGACACCTTTGTTCTTGTCACCTAATGGCCCGCTCGTTACGTTCTTCTACAGTGTAAATGTCTCCTCATCATATACGATTTGAGTTTGCTCCGTGGCCGGCCCACGTGGTTATAGGCCCGTATTTGTATACTGACATTTTCACAATAAAGGTTTTTAAAACAAAACACGGTAGTAGTATTTTCATTTGTAAAGTTTTTACTTTTAGTGACTGTTTTCGAATCAGTAAAAGGCAAGTGAAATAAAGCAGTCCAATTACATGACGGATAAAAGGTATAATATGTAGGAACGCAGTAAAGATAAATGGTCAAGGGCAGTTGTGTTTTTCATGTCTGCAACATAAAGTGATCGATAAGAATCTGATAATCAGGCGCATCGGCGACTAAGACAGCAGGCCGAATCTCTTTTACTCAACGGCTCCGTCATGGAAGGAAGAAACGCCCTCTTTCTCGAAAAAGGAATATATTTTACTTGCAAGACAGTTGTAAATTTTCCGGGAAAGTACATTAGCCTGGAATATTATAACATATGTTTGAAAAAAAAATATTGTTCGAAAATAATAAAAAGCGTAATTTTTAGGTCATATGACCAAGCTTTTCATCATTAAATTAACAAAAGTAAAATGAACCAATGAAAAGTTTTATTAACAAGTCACATGACCTGTTATGCTTACGTTACGCGCTGCGCGCCGCGCCTCGGATCACTTCCGGGTGCGCTAACGCGGCGTGTCATAAAACGCATTACGCGACAACGTAGGTCAAGAATATAGTCTAAATGTCTCCACCAACCAGCGTTCAGAACACAACCCCTTTCAGCAGTCCAAAAAGTTCTGTTAAATGACAACAGAGGGGACAGGCAACAAGAACCATCAGTCAAAGAGGGGAGGGCAAGTTCTTCTCTTCCGGGTCATGTTGGGGCGCTACCGGAACTGATCGAATTGGTAGTCTACAGTGTTTCTGGATGTTTCAGACTAAAGCTGGCGTCAGCATGAGACCACTACCATCTCGTAGCTCCGTCGTGGCCATTCCACGAGCAATCATGGCAGCCGCTCCCCACCAGAAGCCTGCGGGAGTCGGAGGCCCCCATGACTTTTGTAGAATCTTCACGGCTGAGGGGACGCTTTTCGAGAATGGGATCCAAGCCCTAGCAGACAAGCGTCCGAGTTCCAAGGTGTCCCAGGGCCATTTTAGTGGACCAGGCCCAAAACCGAAGAGCCGGCCGCCATTTTGAGAGTCCTGTGGCAGCCGCCTATCGCTGCACCGCTAGAGCGGGCGCATCTCAACTACATGGTGAGCGAGACGCTGTAGTCGCAAGAGCGGGCGGAAAACAGCTGAATGGCGGAAGAGGCACAGTGTAGCAAAAGCGGGCGGAATGGCAACTAAAACGATAAAGGGGCGCCTCACTACAGCTTGTCTTCAGGTCAAACGGATTGTGGGACAAGGTCCAGAATTGAAGAGTCATCAAAAGGCAAAAAGTACCGCCGGACCCCGGGAGCCGGCCGCCTATGTCGGGGGCGATCTCAGGCTACACCAGTGCTATAAGACTTGGGGAGGGTGTCGGAGCCAAGCGTCTTCTCCGAGTCCATGGCCATCACAGCGCCCCTCAGGGGCCTCCGTCAAGCTGTTTAGGAAGGTAACATATCATATTGTTTTCTAATGCAGTCAGGTCCACAAACGACACTCACTTACTTTGAGAATAGTGAAGCTGCAGTAGGAGGAAATAAGCTTCAGACAGTGTTACAAGCGCTGCTCAGAACTCTTAACTATGGCACCCAACATCCAGAACTTATGCTATTTGAGAATGGTAGTGACATCGAAGCATCTCGGGGACCAAAACCATTAACGTACTTTCACGTATGAAAATCTTACTTGGGGAGGGGGCAGGAGCGAAGCGCCCCCTCCCAGTCAGCGCCACCACACCGTATGTTGAAAATCTGAAGCCATCGTTCTACAAAGTCAACCAAACTTGGATTGAAAAATCTAGAAAAATGTACAAACTGAAAACCAGTTTTGGTCTGCATAGCATCAGTAACAACGCTTGAGTCAGCTTTGTGTCAAGCCGCCATTTTGATTCAACAAAGCACAGGCATTGAAAAAGGCTGAAATTCAGAACTCTAAACTATGGCACCCAACATCCAGGAGCTTGCTATCCGGATCTTGGAGCCTTGTGCTGTTTTCGATCTATTCACACATCGGTCCACTACTGACATCATCTTATAAACCAACGTTATGTAAATAGTTTTTTAATAAAATGTTTTACCCTATTTCTTTGCTGGTGTGTTGTCTATATTTTTAATATTTGCATAGGGTTTGTCATTATTTTGTGCGGGATGGGTGATGGAGCCGAGCTGTCTTGCAGCCCTCATGGTGTGGAGCTCAGTTCATCTCACTATTTTCGTATTTCTCAAGAAGGGTTGTTCCTAATATTTCTATTTTAGCGAGGTCAAAAAGAGATCCAATTAGTGGCCTACTGATTTTGCTCGATTACTTTTATTTTTTTACACGATTTTTCACTATCTGCAAAGACTAAACAGAGTATTGCGACTTTGTGCTTGTTTGTAAATAGAGAATGATCCAAAGAGAACCAATTCTAAAACAGTAAATGCTTGGACAACAATCAATCAAATGGAGAGACAAGGAGGTACGACGGATTACAACGGGGGTAAAGGCCTGCGTTAACTACCCTTCTGTATCTGCAAAGAGAGAGTACTAACAAAGGCAAAAGAGGGGAGGGGGGGGGCAGCGTTCAAAGCACATCAGCGTGCATAAATACGAAAATGTTTTTATCTATCACGTACTTGACATTTTAAAGCTTTTCATATTTGCTATTAAAAAACCAATGAAATTCACAGAAAAAACCATAGGTTATAGTGGATATATAGTTAGGAATTTGCATTTACAAAACCTTGAAAATTCAATGAAAAAACCATAGGTTATAGGCCATATATAGTTAGGAATTAGCATTTACAAAACCTTATTTTACTCGCATAAAACCATTGAAATTCCATATATAGTTAGCTAACTATAAGCGCTAACTATATATCGCGCACCCGCAATCCACTGCTGATGATGTCACATATTACATCATTCATGACATGGTCAGTGACATCACTGATGACATCACTGATGACATCTCAAATGACATCACTGATGACAACTCAAATGATATCAATGATGACATCTCAAATGACATCACTGATGACAACTCAAATGACATCACTGATGACATCTCATTTGTCATCACTGATCACATCACTCATGTGATAATACAATGAACCTCTTCAGACTCTAATATAACCTTACATACACTCAGTATAAACAGACACTCACAGACTGTCACTCATCCATGGACTTACTCACACACCTAGTCAGTCATGCAAAGAATCAATCACACCTCCATTTCCTCAACTATACAGTTATACACATCTTACTTATTCAAACATATAATAACACATATTTACTCTCTTATATAATCCCTGATACAAGCTCACAGTGATCGATACAGCCACTCACACATTCACTGGCTCTTATGTTCAGTTATTTATATATCTCAACTCTCACATGTATTGTGTTTTACATACGTACTTACTTGCACATGTAGCAATGAGAAATCCATTCACTCACCAACACACCCATGCACAGTCAACCGCTCATATAGCTGTTTCCACATGCACTCTTGAACTCATACTCCTAGTGAATCAACTGCTTACACATCTATGCACAGAGTCACGCACCTCCCAGCCACCCACACACACACTCAGCCTCCCATTCAAATATTTGGGCAACCAATCAATAACCCATATGGCTACTCTTATAGCTACTGATCAACACAAGCAGCAGTTTACACAACAACAAACATACTGATGCACGAATTAAGACAGTTTAGTCACTAACCCATGCACTCAGTGAGACACATTTAATCACTCACTCATACAGTCAGTCATGCACCTACTAAATTCTTCATCCAGACACTTATACATCCACTCATTCTTCAATATGTGAAACATATTTTAACTTTACAGAAACATACAGTCACTGGATGTTGTAATCAGTGATGTCATCAGTGATGTCACTGACCATGTCATGAATGATGTAATATGTGACATCATCAGCAGTGGATTGCGGGTGCGCGATATATAGTTAGCGCTTATAGTTAGCTAACTATATATGGAATTTCAATGGTTTTATGCGAGTAAAATAAGGTTTTGTAAATGCTAATTCCTAACTATATATGGCCTATAACCTATGGTTTTTTCATTGAATATATATATATATATATATATATATATATATATTTTAAGCTCAGTGGGGTGTCCATCAGTAAAGCAGCACTCGAACACAACACCACTTTTCCCCATTGAAGCATTTATTGGTATGTACAGCTTCCTTCTTGGTCCTCAAAAGCATACGACTGCTGCTTTACGCGTTTCGTGGGCTTCTCTTCTTCGGAGGCTACAGCAGTGGAAGAAAGCATTGCGTGCCACAACTTCCTTTTAAGCCAAATCGTACGCTGACTTTCAGATGCTCTTGATGAGACTGTATGTGAAGGTTGCTAGGAGATGCAGTCAGTTTATATAATCCTCAGATGGATGCCTCCTTTATTGTTGCTGATTTAAAGCTCTTCGTGAGCCCCGGGAAGCGAAGTTGTACTCAATCCAGGGTGCGCGTTCCACTCAGAGCCCCATGTTTGAAACTCCGTGGCCCCCTTTACCAGGGGTGGTGCTCGCTATATATAGGCATATGAATGTGTTTTATTGTCCATTCATGAATAAACTTGAATAACTATAAGATGGCCACGGCTACCATCCCAGCTCAGAACCTGGCTACATGCAAATTAGTCTGTCCCTGGCCCAGTGCATCATGGGAACAGGGCAGACCCCCTTTTCTGAATCGTTTTGTCCACCATAAGCGTGGAAGGGTATGCTCAGACATGAGTCCCTTGCTCATTGCACCATCAGGATTCAAGCAAGCCGGGCCGAAGACGGCTGTAATGCCAGAAACCGGTCCCCGGAAGCTTGTTTCCTTCCCAGTAAAAGAATTGGATTGGTAGTTTGGCCTGCCCTGTTCCCATGATGCACTGGGCCCGGGACAAACTAATTTGCATGTAGCCAGGTTCTGAGCTGGGATGGTGCAGTGAGCTAAAAAACGGTGATGGATCAAGCCCTGATCTCTTGACTGGGTACGAGTGTTCTGCTTAATTCAGATACTCTGTCCATCACCACCCCCTTTTCTGAATCGTTTTGTCCACCATAAGCGTGGAAGGGTATGCTCAGACATGAGTCCCTTGCTCATTGCACCATCAGGATTCAAGCAAGCCGGGCCGAAGACGGCTGTAATGCCAGAAACCGGTCCCCGGAAGCTTGTTTCCTTCCCAGTAAAAGAATTGGCTTGGTAGTTTGGTCTGCCCTGTTCCCATGATGCACTAGGCCAGGGACAGACTAATTTGCATGTAGCCAGGTTCTGAGCTGGGATGGTGCAGTGAGCTAAAAAACGGTGATGGATCAAGCCCTGATCTCTTGACTGGGTACGAGTGTTCTGCTTAATTCAGATACTCTGTCCATCACCACTCCCTTTTCTGAATCGTTTTGTCCACCATAAGCGTGGAAGGGTATGCTCAGAAATGAGTTCCTTGCTCATTGCACCATCAGGATTCAAGCAAGCTGGGCCGAAGACGGCTGTAATGCCAGAAACCGGTCCCCGGAAGCTTGTTTCCTTCCCAGTAAAAGAATTGGCTTGGTAGTTTGGTCTGCCCTGTTCCCATGATGCACTGGGCCAGGGACAGACTAATTTGCATGTAGCCAGGTTCTGAGCTGGGATGGTGCAGTGAGCTAAAAAACGGTGATGGATCAAGCCCTGATCTCTTGACTGGGTACGAGTGTTCTGCTTAATTCAGATACTCTGTCCATCACCACCCCCTTTTCTGAATCGTTTTGTCCACCATAAGCGTGGAAGGGAATGCTCAGACATGAGTCCCTTGCTCATTGCACCATCAGGATTCAAGCAAGCCGGGCCGAAGACGGCTGTAATGCCAGAAACTGGTCCCCGGAAGCTTGTTTCCTTCCCAGTAAAAGAATTGGCTTGGTAGTTTGGTCTGCCCTGTTCCCATGATGCACTGGGCCAGGGACAGACTAATTTGCATGTAGCCAGGTTCTGAGCTGGGATGGTGCAGTGAGCTAAAAAACGGTGATGGATCAAGCCCTGATCTCTTGACTGGGTACGAGTGTTCTGCTTAATTCAGATACTCTGTCCATCACCACCCCCTTTTCTGAATCGTTTTGTCCACCATAAGCGTGGAAGGGTATGCTCAGACACGAGTCCCTTGCTCATTGCACCATCAGGATTCAAGCAAGCCGGGCCGAAGACGGCTATAATGCCAGAAACCGGTCCCCGGAAGCTTGTTTCCTTCTTAGTTAAAGGATTGGCTTGGTAGTTTGGTCTGCCCTGTTCCCATGATGCACTGGGCCAGGGACAGACTAATTTGCATGTAGTCAGGTTCTGAGCTGGGATGGTGCAGTGAGTTAAAAAACGGTGATGGATCAAGCCCTGATCTCTTGACTGGGTACGAGTGTTCTGCTTAATTCAGATACTCTGTCCATCACCACCCCCTTTTCTGAATCTTCTAGTTTTTATGGCTGCTTGTAAAAAAGATGCCATCACAAGACCCACATATGGCGTTTCCAATTGCTGAAGAACTAAGTGTGCTAAAGTGTGGTTGGTTAAACTAAACTTTTGCAGTAAAGGGATGATATACCTTTTCATTTCTTTCCCAATGAAGCAATTACATTAAATTATCTTTTCCTTTTGAGACCGCTGTGGGTGCACATCTTTGTTCTAGTTCGGTTGAGCGGGAGTTGTGCTGCTAAGTGTGTGAGAGTGTGTGTGTGTGTGTGAGAGAGAGAGAGAGAGAGTGTGTGTGTGTGTGTGTTCGCGGACACATATATATGTCCAGCACTCAACATCCAAACAGATCTCCTGGGCAGCATTAGAGGCCATTTAATGACTTTGAAAACAGTAAATTAAATTATATAACAATATATTGATTTTGCTTATTAGGTCACCCATCCTACTGAAAGCAAAAGGATTTGCTAGTTTTGTTGGAAATCAGTTTTCATTACTATGGCCTTGTTAAAAGAAGGGTGAATAAACGTAATGCATACATTTGCACGCAGGGGTCAAGTATTGTAGCGCCAACGCTCTTTTTATTCCAAGTACAAAAGAAAAATAAATATTCAAGTATGATTGTGTGACAAAAAGACAACAGTGTATGCGAATCGAATACAAAGCACATCATACAAAAATTGTGCGATTATTCATTTATTTACTGATCACCAAGAGTGATCTATTTAGGATTATTGGTAAGCATGTGCCCTGGGAACACAGTGATTACAGTAGTAAGTGAAGACTTTCATGATGAATCTTTGAACAGCCCACATTATTACTAATAATCTATAAATACTTGATCGATGAGGTTATTTGTGTGGCGCGCCAGTGTGAACATCAGGTTTAAAGTCGGTGTACAATTCTAGCAAAAACTATACATGTTGCAGACACCAGTTTATACGCTGTGTCAGAATCACTAGTTCTGGCTTGCATTTTCAGTTATATGCTTTACTTGTTGACCTTGGCAAAACCACTGGGTGTTGAATTTGTACTGTAGGAGTAGGGGAGCTGGCAGGCATGCTGAATTTTATTAGCAAACCATGGGTGAATTTGGTTGCTAGAGTCCCCAAAGTGTTGTTCTCATAATAGAAAGCATTCGAGGAGCAACCTTATGATCTTACATACAATTACTTTTGCCATAAAACTAACAAATATGTCTTGCAATAAAGAAAGACCAATAAACGATAGCATTTTGTATATACTGAATGTAGGAAATATAGAACTGAATGTAACACAGTCTGAGTGCACTTTTCAGATGCAGATATTATAGTCCTATCAATGGAGCCTCGTTACTAGGAGATGTGAGGATACACCAAAGAGACATGAGGTGTGTGACGCATGCGCCTCTGGGCTAATGCAAGATGGGATTGGTGCTTTCCAAAGCAATGGCTGAAGGTGTCTAAGCGAAACAAGCCACTAGTTGAAGGGCGTAGAGAGAAGCCACTCTCAATCTTTATTGTAAACAATAGATCTTGCATGTAGCTACACTATCAAGCAATTCTGCGATTTTCATGTACGAGCATCGCAGCTTCAAAAGGAAACTTTGAACAGTAGGACGACAGAATGTCTGCAGACACATTAATCTGAAAATGCCCTGCAGCATTTTGAAAACATTGCAGTTTCCTTTTTTGGTGAGGTGCTGATTCAGTGTATAAAGTATTACAGTGGTTAATCATAGCTGGAAAGAAAAAACGTCGATTGGTATTAAATCCCCCCACCACCCACAGCTAATTAGTCAATATTCTTTTTGCAAGATATAGAAGAAGTCGGAGTTCAGCACTTGAACTTAAATTGCCAATAGTAAGGCATTATCTAAAATACTTCACTTCATACTTGGAATACATATTTTGATTTATCACAGCATAATTTGCATGAGTGGTTTAACATCTCTTGATTGCTAGCTAGAAAGCTTCCATCTCCTCCAGATTCTAAAATGTATTAAAATGGCTGTTAGTCAGTGGGGCTCCTTACTATGGTCTCAAGAGAATTTTATTTTTGTACTTTTATGCAGCACAGACAGCGTCGTAAAACATAAGGATGCTTTACTGATACAAAGACTAAGTTGCAAATGTAAATTAATATACAGTTCCTGTATAGAGACAGAGAAAGGGATATTAATAAAAATAATGACAGGTTATGTGAACAATGTTATAAAGAAATTTGAAATGCAGATTTCAATACGTTATAGAGCATCTTTTATGACCATGCCGTAGCCCACAATGGAGATATAGTGTAAACTTAAAAGCTACAGCATGTTAAGTGTGGTCTAAAAGGGTAATAAAGAGTAAAAAAATATTGAAATAAGTTTGCTTGGGGAAAGAAGAAATAACATTCAAAAGATTGTAGTACTAATTATTTGTAGGAAAATGCCTCTTCTTGCATGATCACTACAATTTAATTTTGACTGATGCTGCAGTTCTGTGCACTGAGTCTCTGCTATCCAGGCCTCTGTGCATGTGCTCTCACCCCAAAAAGCATATTGAAGTTGAATATACCCTTAATTGGCATATCTAACTCACCTGTATGCCCTTAGTATAGGGCACCACGTGTGTCCAGGGCCTGTCAGTTAAATGTTACTAATGCAGTGCAGCGCCCATTGTGCCACACACTACAATGACAGTACAAACAGGGCTGTAAACCTACCACTGTAACCTGTCTGTGCAGTTTTAAAACTCCAAATTGGACCAGTGAAAATAAACTTTTTGGCAGGCCTAAACCCTCCCTTTAAATATTGATAAATCACCCCTAAGTAGACCCTCATGTCCATAAGGTAGGTTGCATAGTATTTAAAAGTAGAACATGTAAACGTTTTATGTTAAACATACCCTTACAATGACAAGGCTCTAAAAGCTATTTTCAGTGTTAAAGTGTAAACTGTTCCATAGTAAAGCATTGGGATACCATAATAAAATTAATAATATTATCTCCCCATACAAAACAGCTACAGAGCTCATTCAATGACTTTTTAAAATATTTATTACAATGAGAATTTATTGGTAAAGTCGGATTTGTAATACATATTCTGCAAATATTACTTTTAGAAAGTCACATTTTTCATGCTGAAAACCTCTAGACGCCCATTTGAATGAGCTTAAAAATATCACCCAGGAGCTGAATAGACCACTTGATGAGGTGTGAACTTGCTCCCAGAGCTGAAACAATTGACTTGGGTGTTAAGAGGTATTCTGTTTCTTTGGCAAGACGACTTCCTGGGCTATGCCCAAGAACTAATTTAACTTAAAAAAGGTTTACTCTCACACACAGATGTAGCTAACACATGGGAATGCCCCTTCCTTTGTCCCTCTACTCAGCCTGGCAACAATCCCAGTGGAAGAGGATTTGTGCCCAAAACTGGTTTTAACAGACCACAGGGAAGGGTTTGCTCATTTCTCAGACCACAAATTTAGGATCCGCACAGGAGCTCTGCATAGGGAAGGAAAGGATCTGGAATGTTGGATTTAGGTAGAGAGGGGCAATGTGAATTTGTTTGTTGTAGCACACTCAGGAACTGCTGAAAAAGCTAGCAGAGTTACCCCTGGGAGCTTTTACCCTCTTGGTTAGGGAGAGGCCAGAAGTCACCCCCACCCACAAGCTAGTGCCAGGCATACATGTGACATCCCTGAGCACCCTCTTCAGAACACTACTAGAAATATGGAACAAAAGAAAGACTGCACCTGCTGATGGGGAGACCTAAAAGTCTGGAGCTTCTCCCACATGTACCCAGGACAAGGATGCGGGCTCCTAAGGTCAGTTGACTGACCACCTGTTAAGCTACAGGTACACTAAAAGCTGGCAGAAGTCCTAATCCTGAAGAGCCCACCTGATCCTTTCCAATTGGACCTGCCCTGGACCCTACTAGTGGCTTCTGCTGGAGTGAATCTTGACTTCCCAAGTGCTGTCCCACGGTTCTTTGCCCCCTGACTGTGGTAAAGTATACTCCTCATAAAGTCCTGAAAAACCTGGGTCTTAGAAACTTTTTGGTTCCAAAGAGACTGAGAGAACAGGAACAAACCTGCCAAGTTAATCCAATGACAGTGAATTGCTGCTCGGCCAAAGTTTCAGGTTGCTCTTGCTCTGAACTTTTCTGCAATAGCAAATCCCTTTCAGCTGGACATTGCCAAGAAGGCTTTGTAAAGCCTTGATTGGCTACAGCTTACAGCTTTCCCCTGCTGGAGAAATCTGAGCTCCTAAAATGTGACTAAGTTCAAATGTAGACATTCTCGCCCAAGGGAAAGCGGCAAAAGTATCTGGCCAGCAAGTGGCCGGTATTGGTAAAAAATGTTGAAGTTGTCCGGCTAAAAGTCAACAGATTCACTGGGTCTTTAGCAAATGGCTCTCCGGCTTTGTGACGCTCGTCTCATCCACAGACTGCTACCATGCCTTTGCTCTGCAGAGGATTTCTGGCTTCCATTTTGGAGACTACGGGCCTGATTACACTCTTGGTGGCAGGGTTACTGTGTCAAGAACGTGACAGATAGCTCGTCTGCCAAATTACAATTCCATTATTTTCTATGGAACTTGCAATACGGCAGACGGGATATCAGTCACATTTGTGACGGAGTATCTCAGCCTCCAAAATTGTAATCAGGTCCTAAATCAGAAGGTAAAACTTCAGACTGAGATTATTCTGCTTTCTGTATTCGACTCGCACTCCTTCATGGTTAGCATTAAATCGCACCTAGTTTCCAGTCAAGCACAGCCAGGTGACTGCTGTAGTGCTTTATGCTTTTCTGCGCTATTTTCACTTCAAAGGTAAAAAAATCATATTGTCAGTTGCTCTTATTGGATGTTTGTTGTTTAGGTTTCATTTTGTTCATTAAAGTCTTTTCTATTTCTATGAATTGGAGTAGGATTTTTATTGTGTTTTGACTTTTTAGCTGTTTTGGTACTTCTAAATGCTTTTCTTATTTTCTTTAGTTAGCCTGTCTACTGTGTTCCACCGAGCTACCATGAGTTGAGCTCAGGTTTCAATTACTGAATCATTTTACAGACCTAACAAAAATAGTGATAGTATTATTTGTACTGGACTCGCATCCACCCCAACTAATAATCTACTTTCTCACAATATCGATATTAAAATATTGAGATGTAGAAATATCAAAGCCAAAAAATTGACACTCATGATATTGTTAACCAAATATTTATAAAATTAACAAAGAATGGTATCCAAAATATCATTATATGTCTAAAATTTAAAAATATCAAAAACCAAAATATTGTTAAAAATAATATAAACTTTTAATATTGATATTAACCCCTTCGATGCTCATGATGGAATGGTTCCGTCATGAGCATTGGCGCTCCTGTGCTCATGACAGAACCATTCCGTCATGAGGACAGGGGAGGGATTTCTATTTTATTTGTGCCTCGAGAGGTGGGGAAAAGCTTCCCCATCCTCCCAAGGTCCATCAGCTGTTTTCAGTCTAATGACGATTGCGAGTATGGTTAGTTTCAATTAAAGTGTTTCAGTGCTCGTGGGACTATCTCAGCCCCCCAGCACTGAAACACTTGGGAGAGGTATAGTTGGAAAGGGGAGAATCAGTTCTTTGGCTCTGAGGCAAGATGGCGCCCGAATGACATCTTCTCCGCGATGCTCCGCTGATGGGAACCCCCAATCACTGCCAAAAGTGCTTTGTATGCCTTCTACGCTAAGTATGCAGTAAACCAAACGCAAAGCCTCGGAAAAACCTTCCACGTGTGTTAAAAGTATTCCTTTTCTACACGCAAGGATTCACGCTCCCACCTCTTCCCAGCCTCATGGCTCGGGCTTCCTGGATTATTCCTGACCTGCATGATCCTCCATCAGCACGATCAGAATGCAGGAGCTCAGCGAGGACATACAGTGCGCTCTCTGCCAAACGGGAAGCTACGAGGATTACACAGTGCTTGGTACGGTACAGCGATCTTCTGGAAACCAGAGTCGATTCTGTGATACTTTGTTGCAGCGTCTGGAACTGCCACAAACAAGTAAGGATGGCCGGCAGGGAGACCAAAGCTGTCAAAGGGAAGAATGTATCGGCGCTTAGTGCTTAAACACATGCAGCCTCACAACCCAACTCAGCGCTATCAGTCACCCGGCAGAAAAGGCTAGACACTCAGGGCACCTGAAGCAAAAGTGGGGGAGAGAAAGGGGAGAAGGGGGAGTGTATTGATAAAAGCAGTGATAAAATCCCATGTGAAAACCACTCAGAAATCACTGAGCCTATTAAAAAGGTCTAGCTAAATCACACAAAGAGACCAGCTATTCTCAAACGTTAATCACTAGCAGTTTTAGCGCAACAGGGGGGCCTGGCACTAAGCCTAAGTCTTTAGAAGAAGCTTTAAGTTGACAGCAGAGATAGTGGAGCAGATTGAAGGAGCACTGACTGATCCGAAATTGCCAGCTGCACTGTATGAATTAGGGCCTCGAAGCACTCCCTTCCCTGCAGATCTGGGGGATAAAACAAACTTTGAGGCTCATTCTACACCTGTGACCCAGTCAGTTGAGGTTTGCTTTGCGGACAAGGTGGCAAGTTTCAGCAGTAAAATCAGTAATTCAAGTGATGGTGCAAATATCGCTGGTGGAACTGTAGAATCTATACCAACACCGCAAGCTGCAAGCAAGGCTCCCCAAAGCCATTCGTTCAAAATACCTGACAATCAAGACAAGTACCATTCATTAACAGATGAATCAGAGCTGTCATTCATAAGCATTTCCAGTGTCAAGCGGGGTGATGGTCCCAAACGGTACAGTAGCTCTAACACGGACCCTCAGAAAAGCAAACATGGTTCAAAAAACTAAAAAAAAAGAAAAATGGGGTCATCAAAAAAAGAAACATGATATCCCAGACAAAGAAAGTGCTACAGATTTTAGGTGGGACTATTCTGATACTCAGCTTACAATATTAACTGACTCTATGGCCGCCTCAAGTGGTAATCAAACAATTACAGGTGGCAGCCTAAGCGGAGACAATGGAGGACCGAAGAGCGAAAAGCTCTGGCAGTTGTTCTTCAATCTATCAAAAGCTTCCAGGAAGAAGCCAAGGCAGACAGCCGTAGATCATGCCTGGCTGCCAAGAAACTGCAAGGGGGTGTCAGGAGGGTCGGTAAAACCTGCGCTGAAATCGCAGATCGGATGGCTTCCGTGGAGGAAAGGACCGAGCATTTAGAGAAAGATGTAGCCACACTTAAAACTCAAAGAAAGGAACACAAGAGTGTAGTCAAAAATCTAATGTGGAAGATGGAGGAGAAGGAAAATAGGCAGCAGCGCAACAATCTCCGCTTCCTAGGGATCCCAGGAGGGGTGGAAAAGGAGGATCCCAGACGTTTCATGACTACATTTCGTAAAGGGGCTTTTCCAGAGCTAGATTCCTGGGACTGGGATAAAGAAGTTCAGACAGTGCACAGATTCCCTCTCTCCCCTGCCAAAAACACCCTGTCAATGCAGCAACATCCTCGTGCCATGTTGTTGTTTTTTGGCAACTTTCTTATCCATCAAACTCTCTATGATTTGGCCAGACCCACGAGCAGACGATCCTTCGATGGAATAACTTTCTTCACTAGACCTGATTTTGCGCATGCCACAGTCGAACGCAGATGGAGGGTCAGGCAGCTCTTTGCTCCTTTTCAAAAACTTGGACCGATGTATACCTTCAGAATCTTGCCAGACTTAAAATTGTATATAAAGGGACCACTCGTAGTTTCGTTTCAGAGATCCAGGCTGAAAAATACTTAGAGGAAGTTTCTGAAAATAAATAGTGGTAGCAGTAATATAATGTTCTTAAAAACCATAAGGACTTCTATCCTGACTTTAGGAAAATCATGTAGCTGCATCATCACAGTAAATAGTATTTAATGTTTCTGCAAATTCTTTTTTTTCTTCTCTTTTTGGGTAAATATGTTTTTTTTGTTTTTTTTATTATTTAGACATGAAGGTGCTACTTTTGGGGGAGATGCTCCGGTGGGCCCGTGGGGCTCTGTTGTCTCGGATGTCAAACCCCTGGCCTCGGTTAGGCCAGGTAACCTAAAAAACTGGTTGGGAGTGGAGGGGTGGGGGAGGGAGGGGGGTGAACGTTGTCAGACAGGTACTTAAAAAAAATTATATGAGTAACAATCTTTGTTTGAATTGGTTTGTTGTTAATACCAAGATATTTGGCAACATATGGGTTGTGCAGTGCTTTGAGCATGGAGGCACATCTGGTATGCAGGCTCTAGCTAGATGGGAGTACTAAGGGTTTTGTCCATGAATATCTGCGGGCTTAACGATATTAAAAGAAGGCAAAAAGTAGCTGTAGGATTACAGGCAACGGGTGTCAATATTGTCTGCTTGCAAGAAACACACATCGAAGGCTTACAAACACATACTTTAAAAACACTAGGGTTTAGGTTGATATGCGCAGCAATGCAGGGTGCTAGGGTCTGTGGGGTAGCTATTTTAGCCAAAGGGAGTGGGCTTGTGTTTAGTCGATCTAAAGCTGACAAATTTGGCTGCGGGGGAATCACCGAATGTCAATATGGGAGTGGGCAAAAGCTAACACTTTGTGCAATATAAGGAAGCAACACTAATGATCCGACGGTTTTTGATGAGATCTCAAATGAACTTACGCACTGGCCACTTCCCTTAATGATCTGCGGGGATTTTAACATTAACCTTCCTAATAACTGGTCTCCGAAGGAGGACTGGAAATATGCTGGCCGTAAACCTAAAGTCTTTAGGGCCTTGAAGACTATGTGTCAGACATATTGGCTAGTGGATGGTTGGCAGACTTTAAAACCCAACGATCTAGGATATACTTTTTTTTCTAATCCGCATCTCACTCATGTAAGAATGAAATCAAAATGCCAAATGGAGAAGCTACCACGTGTCCTATCGGATCACAACCCATTAATCTGCACCTTACAAATAAGTATGGGTAAGCTACCATCAAGGTTCTTGACCTTCGAGAAATCCCTGCTTTTTAGATGTTGAATATTGTGCGCACATGAGAGACTGGATCCCAAACTTTTTAGCAGATAATCTAGGGAGCATGTCAATTGAAGTGGTGTGGGATACCTTAAAATCACAAGTTTGTGAAACACTGAGATTCTCAAAAAATGCCAATAAACTGGCTAGGGAATCTACGAAATTACTTCAGGAAAAATTAAGGTTGGCCAAGAGGTATTGGTATGGTTGGCAATAGGAAACAGTGGGGCAGAAGAACTGTCAAAAATACAAAGTCAGGTTGCCATTGCTAAGGCAGCAATTACCAACACTTTTACCGACAAAGCTGTTAAAAAAGCTTTGTCACAGAAGGAAATGGTTTATGAGGTGAATGAACAAATAGGTCACCAACTGACCGTACGCACAAGGCAACAGACCTGTGCAAATCTAATACGAGAGATATGTGATCCTCTGTTAGGCCAAGTAGCCGACCCTGAACTTATAAGAGATGCCTTTTGGCATTTTCACCGGGACTTATACACTGCGGAGGTAGGGGGTGATCTATTAGATATCAAAAGGAATTTAGATAAGGTAGATAATGAAAAATGTGACTATGTAGATTAGGCCACCTTAGAGGATACACCGGACACGGAAGACGTTTTAACGACAATCAAAAGTTCGGCAAAAGGGAAAGCAACAGGAATGGACTGTATCCCATCTGAATTCTACATCACCTTTTTGGATCAAATTAGTAGTATTTTCACAGATCTCATTATACATATATTATTTTTAAAGGTGACTAGCCTCCAAGCTCTTGGTCTTAGGGCTAAGATAGTTATTTTTCCCCCAAAAAACAAGCCTCCTGAACAACTAGACTCATACCGACCAATTACTCTCAAAGATCTATTAAAAAATCCTTGTCAATAGAATTGCACACTGTTTTGTGCCAGGGAGATCCACTATATATCATACTTAGAGAGTGATCACACTGTTTGACTGTATGGAGGCTGCTGGAGACTCTATGGCATTGGTTCTATTGGATGCCGAGAAGGCCTTTTTTAGGGTCTCCTGGCAATATTTGTGGGCTGCCATGTCTAGGGTTGGAATCAATGATGTGTATATCTAGGCGGTGCAAAAAATGTATACTGAACTCATAGCGGCAGTAATGGTGAGTGAGATTTTAACTAAAGAATGTACAATATCACACAGAACACGACAGGGTTGCCCAGGCTCAACACTTTTATTTGCCATATACATCGATCCCTTCATTCGTAGAATTGAAGAAAACAGGGAAATGAAACCTATTTGGTCACAGGATTATCCCACAAAATCCCTAGCTTATGCAGATGATATAACTGTGGTAACTGCCGATCCTAATCTGGCCATTATAGCCATAGAAAGTGAGGCTGACAACTTCGGATTAGTATCCGGATACGCACTGAATCAAGGTAAAATACAGTTAGTATTGAACAACAATGCTAATATGAATGAAATCTGTGTAATAGAAAAGACTACATATTTAAGAGTTTGTATTTCATCTAAACTTGGTAATGTGGTTACTCTAAATCTAAAACCAATGATGGACAAAATGCAGTTAGATCTCCAACGCCTAGATAACTTGCACCTTTCTATCATTGGTAGAGTTAATGCTGTGAAGATGGTGTTTTCCCCTAAAATTCTATACCTATTTAGAGCGATTGCCTAGAATTTTCAGCTCAATGGTTTAAATCAATAGAGCATATGTTCTCTAGCTTTATTTGGGCATACTCTCAACCTCGGCGGGCCTATAAATTCCTCACCCACCCTAAAGATAGGGGAGGGTTAGTGCTCCCAAACTTAAAAGCATACTATTGGGCCCGTGTTATTATATAGCAGATTGTTAATACAGAACAAGGAGGGGGCGGAGGGACCCGGGGACAATACACCATCTATCTTCCAACTGGTCCTAGGCAGTAAGAGTAGAGGATATCTCTAGCGTCATCTACATGACAGCTAACACAAAAAAGTTAGCTATAAAACGCTTTATAGTGGGTTTAAGGAATTGAAATCGGTAAGAAGAATGCTCGGTATAGGGAGAGCGAATATTATTCAATACCTCCTTAAGTGATAACCCAATCTTCCCGGACATTTTCAGAGGTAGCTGTATAAATAAATGGAAAGAGGTGGGAATTGTTCAGATAGGCTGTCCAATTTCCACTACAGGAATACAATCTTTTGAAGAACTAAAATAAGATTTTAAGCTGGACTGGCAGGATTTTTTCAAATACCTCCAAATCAGAGATTTTTTTGTCAGAAAAGGTGGGGGGAAGGACACGATTTGAGAAAGTGGGTATTGTGGAGAAAGTAATTCACATTAAAAGAAGCACTATTGAGGAAATATACTCTCTAATTAATGTGGTATTCCCTGACGATATGGAGAGAATTGCACGGAAGTGGCAGGAAAAAGTAGGAATGTATAATGATGAGTTTAATTATGCATACTTCATGTCTCAATCTATTCTCATATCAACGAAATTACAAGCACAGTTTTTTAAAACTTGTTTTTTCTTTATATTATACGCCTGAAAAAATTGCTAAGTGGGGGAGTGGTAAGGGGACTTGCTGCCCAAGATGTAAGCTATTTAACGCCGACAGCATACATATTTTTCCCACATGTGTCAAACTAAAACCATTAAAGAAAGAGATAGAGAAATTCCTGACCAAAGTACTCAAAATTGAAAGAGTACTGTCTAGTGATGTTATCTTATTAGAGGCGGCAGATCCCAGTAATGCAAGGGTAGGTCATGAACTACTTTTTATTGCTATGGCAGTATTAAGAATTTGCATTGCCTCAGCATGGTTGGATCCTGCGGCCCCCTCCTTCCAGCAGTGGCGAGCTAGGCTGTTAGCAATCTCCAATATGGAAGCTGCCATTTACAGAAGGGTGGGAAACAGCGTAGAAGAGGAGTGAAGATCCGATCCCCCCTGTTAGACTGGTATCAGTCCCAAGTTAGCCTGTAATCGACGGAAGACTATATCTTAGTACTGATAATACTATGTTCAATGGGGTATTCTTCTTAAGAGTGAGGTATGTAACAGTTATATGAATTGTAATTGATTGTACTCTGTTATAAGTTGACAGATAAGGTTATAAAGTATGATGAATTAAGGATCTATATGTATTCCTGTATGACAGGGGAGGGTGGGGGGTGGGCTTGGGGAGGGTTTTTGGTTTTGGAGAAAAACTGAATAAAGATATATATATTTTTTAAATAAGGCAAATTAGGGGTGGGGGCTGCCCAATATGGACACGTCAAAGCCCACACTGACTGCACAATTAAAGTCTTTCTGCCCTCCCTGTGGGGGGGGATGGGGCAGAAGCCCCCAATCTGCCCCCCGAGGGGGGGGGGGGCAAAAATCCCACCAAACACCATTTTTTTTAAAGATTTAATTTAGGGGTGGGGGCTACCCAAGATGGGCATGCCAATGCCCCACCCGTCCCTCCACACAATTGCAGTCTTTCTGCCCCCCTGGGGGGCAGAAAGCCGACTAGAACCAGGGAATTGTTTTTAAATATGTAAATTAGGGGTACAGGCTGCCCAATATGGGCGCGCCAATGCAACAACTCCCTGTGTACATGTAGAGTCTTTCTGCCCCCCAAACTTCAGATGGCGCAGTAGCTCCCAATCTGCGCCCCTCCCGGGGGGCAGAAAGCCCACTAGACACCAGGGTTTTTTTTACATTTAATTTAGGGGTGGAGGCTGCCCAAGATGGGCATACCAATACTCCCACCCCTCCCCCCATGAAATTCCAGTCTTTTTCTCCCCCTGGGTGGCAGAAGGGGGCAGTAGCCCACAATCTGCCCCTGGGGCAGAAAGCCCACTAGAAACCAGGGATTCTTTTTTTAATGTAAATTTGGGGTGGGTGCTGCCCAATATGGTCACAGCAAAGCCCCAAGCACCCCTGCACAATAACAGTCTTCCTGCTCCCCGGGGGTCAGAAAGCCCACTAGACAACAGGGTTTTTTAATGATTAATTTAGGGGTGGGTGCTGCAAAAGATGGGCATGCCAATGCACCCACCAGTCCCCCCCCACACAAAATTCCAGTCTTTTTGCCTGCTACTGGGGCAGATGGGGGCAGTAGCACCCTAGACGCCAGGGATTTTTTTTTGTGCCAGGGGTGGGGGCAACCCAGAATGGTCATGCCAAAGCCCCCACCCTACCACCCCAAAGTAAGAATAATACTTTCTGCCTGTGCAGAAGGCAGATGGGGGCAATAGCCCCTGGTAAACCCACTAGGTGCACTTGGGGGTGGCGGCAGCCCAGAATGGGCATGCAAATACCCCCACCCAAAATAAGACAAATCTACAGCCTTTTTGCCCCCCCTGGTGGGCAGATGAGGGCAGTAACCCCCAATTCCCCCCCCCCCCCAGGGGGCAGAAAGTACCCTATATGCCAGGGATTTTTTTGCACCAGGGGTGAGGGCTGCCTACCACCCCAAAGTAAGAATTGGACTTTCTGTCCTCCCCAGGAGGCATATGGGGGCAATAGCCCCTAATCTGCCCCTTGGGGGGAGGGCAGAAATCCCACTATGTTCCAGGGATTCTTTTTTAATATATACGTAGGGGTGGGGGCTGCCCAGAATGGGCATTCAGATACCTACACCCAAAAGAAGAATTGCGACAGTCTTTTTGCCCCTCTTGGAAGGCAGGTGGGGCAGTAGCCCCTTATATGCCCGCCGGGGGGGCAGAAAGCCCACTAGGCACCAGGGATTTTTATATTTTCAAAGTTTGGGGTGGGGGCTGCCCAGAATGGGCATGCCAAAGCCCCAACCCCCACAAAAAATGCCAGAGTCTTTCTGCCCCCCTCAGGAGGCAGATAGGGGCAGTAGCCTCTAATCTGCCCCCAGGGGGGCAGAGAGCCAACAAGGCGGCAGTGATTATGCTGACTTTTTTTATATGTAGGGGTGGGGGCTGCCCGGAATGGTTATCCCAATGTCCCCACCCACCCACATAAAATAGCCAGTCTTTCTGCCCATCTTTCTGCCCCTCTTGGGGGCATATCGGGGCAATAGCCCCAGGTTTCTCCCCTCCCCAGGGCGGCAGAAAGCCTACTTGGCACAGATCTTTTTGCGGAATGTGCCTACTTCTGGATTTTGGGTCCTAGCGCAGCTAGCACCCAAGGAAACATACCAAACCACATATTTCTGAAAACTAGACACCAAGGGAATTCCAGGGAGGTATGGCTTGCATGGATCCCCCAAAGTTTTCTTAACCAGAATCCCCTGCAAACCTCAAATTTAGCTGAAAAAAACACTTCTTCCAAACATTTTTGTGTGGGAAAGTTGTGGCATCACCGTGCTGACACAAATTTCCTACCACCCAGCGTTTCCCCAGGTCTCCCGATAAAAATGGTGCCTCACTCATGTGGGAGGCACAAGTACCCGCAACAGGCAAGGGCCCAAAACGTATTGAGGTAACATCAAAATTGCCTATCACAAATCGACCTGCTTTTGCAAGAAGGTCACCTGGGCTTTTAGCCCCATGCTCAGCATACAGCTAGGGAAACCTACCAAACCCACACATTTCTGAAAACTGGGCACCCTGGGGATTCCAGGGAGGTATGGCTTGCGTGGATCCCCCAATGTTTTTTCACCCAGAATCACCTGCAAACCTCAAATTTAGCTGAAAAATCACTTTTTCCACACATTTTTGTGTCGGAAAGTTGTAGCATCACCAGGCTGACACACATTTCCTACTACCCTGTGTTTCCCCAAGTCTCACGATAAAAATGTTTCCTAACTCGTGTGGGAGGCCCAAGTATCCGCGACATGCAAGGGCCCAAAACGTATTGAGGTGACATCAAAATTGTGTTTCACATAAAGACCTGGTTTTGCAATGGGGGTCACCTGGAATTTATGTCCTGTGCTCGGCGGCCAGCTAGGGAAACCTACCAAACCCACACATTTTCAGAAAACTAGACACCCGGGGGATTCCAGGGAGGTATGGCTTGCATGGATCCCCTAAAGTGTTCTTACCCAGAACCCCTGCAAACCGCAAATTTAACTGGAAAAAATCACTTTTTCCACACACTTTTGTGTGGGAAAGTTGAGCATCAACAAATTTCCTACCACCCAGTGTTCCCCCAGGTCTCCCGATAAAAATGGTGCTTTACTCATGTGGGAGGCCTAAGTACCCGCGACATGCAAGGGCCCTAAACATATTGAGGCAACATCAAAATTGCCTATCACAAAACGACCTTGTTTTGCAAGGGGGGTCACCTGGGTTTTTGGCCACGTGCTCGGCGGCCAGCTAGGGAAACCTACCAAACCCACATATTTCTGAAAACTAGACACCCAGGGGATTCCATGGAGGTATGGCTTGCGTGGATCCCCCAACGTTTTCTTACCTAGAATCCTCAGCAAACCTGAAATTTAGCTGGAAAAAAAACACTTTTTCCACACATTTTTGTGTGGAAAGTTGTGGCATCACTGGGCTGACACAAATTTCCTACCACCCAGCATTCCCCCAGGTCACCCGATGAAAATAGCGCGTCACTTGTGTGGGAGGCCCAAGTACCAGTGACATGCAAGGGCCCAAAACGTATTGAGGCGACATAAAAATTGCCTATCTCAAAATGTTTTGGGCCCTTGCCTGTCACGGGTACTTGGGCCTCCCACACAAGTGAGGCCCATTTTTATTGGGAGACCTGGGGGAACACTGGGTGGTACAAAATTTGTGTCAGCCCGGTGATGGTACAACTTTCCCACACAAAAATGTGTGAAAAAGTGATTTATTCAGCTAAATTTCAGGTTTGCAGGGGATTCTGGGTAAGAAAACGTTGGGGGATCCACGCAAGCCATACCTCCCTTGAATTCCCCGGGTGTCTAGTTTTCAGAAAGGTGTAGGTTTGGTAGGTTTTCCTAGGTGACCGTCGAGCACGGGGCCAAAAACCCAGGTGACCCATGCAAGTAAGGTACTATTATTCTTGAAAGACTTTGGAGAACGCTGGGCGGGTGGAATTTTGTGAATCCACGCAGATTCCAGAAATTGCCACCACAGAAATGTGAGTAAAATATGTTTTTTTGACAATTTTTAGGTTTGCTATCAGCCGTTTTCAGCCAGGATAGTTTGACTCCAGTGGTGTGGAGAGCATAGGACTCAGGTCTGAGCATACCCATCCCACTCGGGGTGACAAATGCAAAAACAACAGTTGATGTACAGAATGCAGAACAATGTTATACATTCACCCCAGTACAGTGATCTGGGCCTAAATCCATCATTGTTTTGCACTCCACACCACCCCAGTTCAGACATGGTCATATGCAAATCAGCCTTGACCCTGTGCCTCATAGGAACAGTCCAGCCCGAACTGCCAAGCCATGTCTTTCCAGGCTATCAGCCGTCTTCAGCCAGGATAGCTGATGGAGTCAAGCTATCCTGGCTGAAGATGGCTGATAGCCAGAAACCGGTCCTAGGATGCTTTACTCTGGTCCAGGAAAGACATGGCTTGGCAGTTCGGGCTGGACTGTTCCAGGGTCAAGGCTGATTTGCATATGACCATGTCTGAACTGGGGTGGTGTGGAGTGCAAAACAATGATGGATTTAGGCCCAGATCTCTGTACTGGGGTGAATGTATAACATTGTTCTGCATTCTGTACATCAACTGTTGTTTTTGCATTTGTCACCCCGAGTGGGATGGGTATGCTCAGACGTGAGTCCCATGCTCTCCACACCACTGGAGTCAAGCTATCCTGGCTGAAGACAGCGGATAGCCAGAAACAGGTCCTAGGATGCTTGATTCCGGTCCAGGAAAGACATGGCTTGGCAGTTTGGGCTGGACTGTTCCCTTGAGGCACAGGGTCAAGGCTGATTTGGATATGGCCATGTCTGAACTGGGGTGGTGTGGAGTGCAAAAAAACAATGGATTTAGGCCCAGATCTCTGTACTGGGGTGAATGTATGACATTGTTCTGCATTCTGTCCATCAACTGTTGTTTTTGCATTTGTCACCCCGAGTGGGATGGGTATGCTCAGACGTGAGTCCCATGCTCTCCACACCACTGGAGTCAAGCTATCCTGGCTGAAGACGGCTGATAGCCAGAAACCGGTCCTAGGATGCTTGATTCCGGTCCAGGAAAGACATGACTTGGCAGTTCGGGCTGGACTGTTCCCATGAGGCACAGGGTCAAGGCTGATTTGCATATGGCCTGGCATGTCTGAACTGGGGTGTTGTGGCGTGCAAAAAAATGATGGATTTAGGCCCAGATCACTGTAATGGGGTGAATGTATGATATTGTTCTGCATTCTGTCCATCAACTGTTGTTTTTGCATTTGTCACCCCGAGTGGGATGGGTATGCTCAGACGTGAGTCCCATGCTCTCCACACCACTGGAGTGAAGCTAACCTGGCTGAAGACGGCGGATAGCCAGAAACCGGTCCTAGGATGCTTGATTCCGGTCCAGGAAAGACATGGCTTGGCAGTTCGGGCTGGACTGTTCCCATGAGGCACAGGGTCAAGGATGATTTGCATATGGCCATGTCTGAACTGGGGTGGTGTGGAGTGCAAAAAAAATGGATTTAGGCCCAGATCTCTGTACTGGGGTGAATGTATGACATTGTTCTGCATTCTGTCCATCAACTGTTGTTTTTGCATTTGTCACCCCTAGTGGGATGGGTATGCTCAGGAGTGAGTCCCATTCTCTCCACACCACTGGAGTCAAGCTATCCTGGCTGAAGACGGCTGATAGCCAGAAACCGGTCCTAGGATGCTTGATTCCGGTCCAGGAAAGACATGACTTGGCAGTTCGGGCTGGACTGTTCCCATGAGGCACAGGGTCAAGGCTGATTTGCATATGGATTGGCATGTCTGAACTGCGGTGGTGTGGAGTGCAAAAAAATGATGGATTTAGGCCCAGATCACTGTATTGGGGTGAATGTCTGACATTGTTCTGCATTCTGTCCATCAACTGTTGTCTAAACAAATGACCCCTTGCTGAATTCAGAATTGTGTCTACTTTTCAGAAATGTATATCTTTCCAGGATCCATTATTGCTTTCTTACCCATTTCTACCATTAACTGGAAGGAGGTTGAAAGCACAAAAAATAGCAAAAATAGTCTATGTCCCAGAAAAATGCAAAAACTGTGTAAAAATAATTTGATTTTCTGACAAAAGTCGGCTCGTCCCTGAAAGCTGGAAAGATGGTGATTTCAGCACCACAATCAGGGCCAGACTGGCTACCGGGCAGTTTGGAATGCTGCTGAGCTGGGGGCTGATTTCGTTCATGGAGACCTGAGTGTGCTAAAAGAAATTTGTTTTGCTTTAATTATTTCGAAGCATACGCTGGTCTCGATGAACGAAATTAGCCCCCACCGCAGTGAAATCAGCCCCCTGCTCGGCAGCATTCCAAACTGCCCCGTAGTCAGTCCGGCTCTGACCACAATCCCTTTTTTGATACCAGTTGCAGGGAAAAAACCAGACGCTTTCATCTGTAGCCCTTTTTTCACATTTTTCCCACAAAAAGCAAAATGTAGCTGTTTTTTGGCTAATTTCTGCGTCCCCTCTAGGGAAATCCATAAACCCTGGGTACATTTAGAATCCCCATGATGTTGGAAAAAAAGGACGCAAATTTGGCGTGGGTGCCTTATGTGGTCAAAAAGCTAAGGCTTAGCACGGGGGGAAGGGTAAAGGCCTAGCAGTGAAGGGGTTAACATAACAAAATATTGACAAACAAAATATAGACTTAAAAAACAATAGATTTTTTCAATATGTCATGGATTCAATTACAATTGATTTTAAGCTTCAAACATTGGCAAACTTACTTATAAAATATATTGTTATAAAATTAAAATAATTGAATAATGTAATCATTCCATAAAATATCATATTTACATTTATTAAATAATATATTTGAATATACAAAAATATAATACATAGCAATTAAACAAAATTAAAAATGTAATATTATTTCTATACATACAAAAAGAGTCACAGTTTTATTTAAACGTTAAAAATAAACATTTATTTATTTAGGAAGTACAACATTTATGAAACATATATATATTTTGTTTTCAATATTTCAATAAATTAACATAATTATTTAGGGAAACATCAATGTCTGTGGGTAAATAATCACTGAAATAGAAAGAAAAAAAATCTGTATACAAACACCATAGATGGTCCTGGAACCTAAAATAATACTCATCCCTGAGTCATACCAACTCATTACTGCCACTATCCTCTCCCCAGCCCAGAGCCCTAAAAACTCCTTACTAACCACAGTCTCTGCTGATCTCTGAACCTTAAAAACTCATTTAAACCAATATTCATTAGCCACCCTTTCGCCTAAAATCTAATTAGCAAACGGGGGTAATACCCATCCCCATGCCCTAAAAAGCAAGACAATACTGATCCGTGCACCCTAAAATCAAGTCAGTACAATGGTGCAAAACATATTTGTGCACCCTAAAACTAATTAGTTACCTTGTGCGATACCCACACTGGCGTCCTAAAAACTAATCAGTAAACCGGGGCTTCTTTTTTTTGTTAAGTCGATTCTCTTTATCTTAAAACATCAAAGGGAAAAAGGAATCTGCAGCTGACGTTAGCTACAATTGAAAGGACGTCTTTTACCTGAAATAATAAATTCAAGGGTGAAACTTTTGATAGGAGTGCAGTAGGTTTACGGACAAGTTGGATAAAAACATTGTTAAATGAGATGTTAGGTGTTTAATGTGCATGGTTAGAGCCACTCTGATGAAGGTTGAGGTCCCGTAAAAATAGACACTGTGATAAGAGTTGATTGGTTGATACGTAAGATGGTAAATTGATTGTTCCACAATTATTTTTGTTCTTAGCCGTTCGGCTGTGAATGGTGGTAAGTCTCATGAAGGAGAGGAGAGGCGTTTCTGGATTTGATTTCAAAGAGATGGCTTTGAAACAAGTTAGACGAGTTAAGGTAAGCATTTGCAGTTTATTTAGGTCACTAGTATTTTACTGTGACCCTACCAGGGATCTATGATGTTACAACGCGTTATTTTACAACGCATGCTGTAACATCGCAACTTTTACAACGCAGCTTCCATTACATCGGATGCCATTACAACGCAGGATATTACATAGCAGATGCTATTACAACGCATACCATTACATCGTAAGTATAGGTAAGTATAACTTTTTTTAAAAAAAGTAATTAAGTTAATATAATTAATTTTATTTTACTAATATAATTAAATTAATTTTAAAAATGTAATTAATATAATTTATTTAAATAAGTTTAATTTAATTTAAAATAGGAATTAATGTAATTTAATTAATTTCATATAATTTTATTATTTTGATTTAATAAATTTTATAATAGTAATTATTTAAATTTAATTAATTTAATTTAATTAATATAATTGAATTAATCTTAAAATTGTAATTAATTTGATTTAATACATTTAATTAATTAAAAATAATTTAATTAATTTAATTTAATTAAAGTCGTACTTTTAAAAAATAAACCCTAAAAATACCCCTGTACCCCAAAACCCAAACCCAGCCCTAAACCCTAAAAATACCCCTGTACCCCAAAACCCAAACCCAGCCCTAAAACCTAAAAATACCCCTGTACCCCAAAACCCAAACCCGGCCCTAAACCCTAAAAATACCCCAGTACCCCAAAACCCAAACCCTGCCCTAAAACTTAAAAACACCCCTGTACCCCAAAACCCAAACCCTGCCCTAAAACCTAAAAACACCCCTGTACCCCAAAACCCAAACCCTGCCCTAAAACCTAAAAACACCCCTGTACCCCAAAACCCAAACCCTGCCCTAAAACCTAAAAACACCCCTATACCCCAAAACCCAAACCCTGCCCTAAAACCTAAAAACACCCCTGAACCCCAAAACCCAAACCCTGCCCTAAAACCTAAAAACACCCCTGTACCTCAAAACCCAAACCCTGCCCTAAAACCTAAAAACACCCCTGTACCCCAAAACCCAAACCCTGCCCTAAAACCTAAAAACACCCCTGTACCCCAAAACCCAAACCCTGCCCTAAAACCTAAAAACACCCCTGAACCCCAAAACCCAAACCCTGCCCTAAAACCTAAAAACACCCCTGTACCCCAAAACCCAAACCCTGCCCTAAAACCTAAAAACACCCCAGTACCCCAAAACCCAAACCCTGCCCTAAAACCTAAAAACACCCCTGTACCCCAAAACCCAAACCCTGCCCTAAAACCTAAAAACACCCCTGTACCCCAAAACCCAAACCCTGCCCTAAAACCTAAAAACACCCATGTACCCCAAAATTACTTAAATTAATATATTTAATTTATAATATTTAAAAACATAAATAAATATTTTTATTTATAATTAATAATAATTAAATCAATTATATAATATAAAATAAAATAAAAAAAATTATATACTTACCAATACTTACGATGTAATGGTATGCATTATAATACCATCTGCTATGTAATGCCATGCGTTGTAATGGCATCCGATGTAATGGATCCTGCGTTGTAATAGCTGCGTTGTAACAGCATTACGACGTAAAAGTTGCGTTGTAAGTGTTACATACCCCCTACCAGCAACTCTGCCTTTACAGTCATAACAACAAATAATGGTACAGATGGGAGATATCAAAAGAGCCATGATATTTTGAGATATTTCTTTGAGCCATGTATCATTCACGATTAATTGATGAAAATCAGTATTGATGATTATGCCAGTTATTTCAACACAAAAACATGTTTTACAGCAATGTACAGTTATGTAAGAGACAATGAACAACAGCGGACCACCTTAATCATGGCTGTAGGGATCAGGTCAATGGATATCTGAATAAGGTTAGCATGAAGTACTTTCTTTGATGATTGTGGCCATTACTTTACCCTGAGATAGCAGTAGTAATTGCAGGCTAATGATTGTTGTGGATGATCCTTAAGAGAGACATTCTGTGAACAATAATAGGTCAAGAATATCCTCAGGAGAAAGATAGGAGATCGTTACGAAGGACTCAGAATTCTGTTTACTACAAGTCACAGTTCCCAGTCTGAGCACTCAAATGCACAATATAATAAGGCAACAGATTGTGGACAGAGCTCCACTTTGTGGCTTCTAGGGAGTTAGTTGAAGATGGTTGTTGGAAGTAGAAAATGTACACTGGGTCAGGAGCGGCAGATGGGACACTATGGGCCCTATTAGGATGGCGGGAGGACTTTAGTTCGCCCCCAACCATGGAGGTGCTGGGACTGGCTGCCAGCGGTCCCCCACCACCAATTAGGATGCGACCGCCACCCTGGCGGTCGCATTCCACATCTTCAGCATTGCGTCGGATGCTGCTGTAAGCAGCACCCGCCCCAATGCCAAAGAGACATGCTGTGCATTGCCATGCACAAGATGGCAGGCACCGCACGGTGCCTGGCATCTTGTGCATGTCAACAAAGGGGGGTTCCATAGGTACACCCCAAGTGCAGCCCCCAGCCCCCCAGGGGGCCCGCAACAGGCCCCCAAAGCAATTCCCAGAAAGGTCTTTACCAACAGGCATCATAATATGGATGGCGGTGCCTTCCCGGCACCACCACCATATTATGCCCAAGTTCGGCCCAGCCGCCAATCCAGACGATTGCCGACCGGCAGAAAAGTGACGGATGTACTTTCCGTCCGCCGCACTACCCCCCACCATGGTAATATGGCGGGGAGTAAATGTAGTTGTGGCCGGGCGGTGGCAATCCGCCTGCCATCATAATCACCCCCTGAGATTAGATGGAAGAGACACCAGTGAGCTCTGGGGCACTCAACTTGTTTCTGAAATCTGAAATTGAATAAGGGAGAGTCTGAGATTTTAGAATATTGTGGCACTGTAGAACCTGCAAACCGACTATACAAAATATTGTGTCTAGGAGCAATACCAAGCTGCCAAGAGCAATGTGTTGTGCAAGCTGCAGTGGCCTGCCAACGAGAGCCCCAGCACTTATTCTTTTACTAATTAAGCACTGGATTCAGATATTTCAAGCAAGACAGGGATTGTACAGAACCGTTTTCAGTAATATTGTACAGTTCAATAAACATGCCAGCAAGGAGGCTTCAGTGCCAAGAAAAAGCTCTATGCTCTTATACATCGGGGGCCGCAGGAGCTGTCCCAAGTTTTCGGGATAACCACATGAAATACATTTCATAGAAAGATAGTGAAGTACAGCGATTTCTACCCTCAGAGATGATCATAAAACTACTGTCCTTCATATATCTGCAATGGACAACCACGTTAGAGTATCACAGCAGTACAAGATTCCCTCACGCAAAGAAAACAGGCGTGGGCCACTATGGGACACGTGCGCCCAACACACACACACACACCCACCCACGCACGCACGCACACACACACTTTCTAAACGCATACCCAATTTCTTTCATTCTCTCTCTCACGCTCTCGCTTTCTGTTATTCCCACTTTCCACACACACACTCGGTGTTATTCCCACTTGCTACTCCAAGAAGAACATTTTCGAAATGACACATACAAAAGGATGGTTTGCTCAGGCGCGCAGCACCCATTGGGCTCACCGGGCTTCAGCCCCCCCCCCCGTCGTCTTCTTCAGCCCGGGCTAATTTGACACGCACTGAAATGACTTCGCATCGGAGCTGAGAATGTCATTTTTATGATGCTTTCTGAGTGGCCCAGCAGCCCGAGCCAGCCAGCCTCTGAACAGTTTCAGTGAACCCCCTGCCCCCACCTCTTGTTTTCCTTTACTGGCACCGAGGTGATATCCTTGCCTGAAGGCAGGGATTTCACCTAAGCACTTGATGTGTTCAGAATGGGGTGGGAGTGGGAAGATGCACACAGCAGGGGGAAAGGGACGGCCAGTGCAGGTGACGCTTTTCCTTTGTAAAGGAATTTCTGCTGGAGTCATAGCCCAGGGTGTGCTTTCTGTGCACTTGAATGGATGTGTATTCCATACAAGTGCACAGACAGCAAACCCTGGGCTATGACGCCAACAGGAATTAATTTACAAAGGAAAAGCTTCACCTGCACGGGACATCCCTTTCCCCCTGCAGTCTGTGCACTTGTAGGGAATTCACATCCAGGGCGCTGCTCACCAGATAAATGGTGAACAGGGCCATTTCTCTTTTTGCATCCAAGGGCACCAACGACGCAGAAGCAGAGGAGGCCCAGGCAAGGAGAAACCAGGAAACAGTTGACCCACACCTGTCCACACTGTGAGATTTTCGGGAGGGGCTAGATGCCAGGATGCAGTGCTGCTGATCAGCCCAACTCAACTGAATAGTATCAGAAGAGCAGGCAGCCGTTTTTTATGTAAGTTTCAGTAACTTTAATGCATTCTTCAGCACAGCATGACCTACTGCCTGCATATCTAGGTTACTCTAAGTGAATGTTGTTTTTTACTTACATGGAAACGTCAAAGAGGAGAGTTCCCTCTGAATATGCAAATGTAGTGTAAGTTTGTAGTGTTCATTTTTTGGGGTGCTAGTGGGTAAATTTAGGGTTCAGGGTAGGTGTGGGTTTTAGGGTGCCAGGGAGTAATTTTAGGGTTCAGGGTGGGTTATGGATTGGGGTGCCAGGGGCTAATCATAGGGTTCTGAGTGGGTATGGGTTTTAGGGTGCCATGGGTAATTTTAGGGTTCAGGGTAGTAATGGGTTTTGGTGTGCCAGGGGGTAATTTTAGGGTTCACGACGGGTATGGGTTTTGGGGGCCAGGAGGGTAATTTAGGGGTTCAGGGTGGGTGTGGGTTTTGGGGTGCCAGGGAAAATTTTACGCTTCAGGGTGGGTATGGGTTTTGGGGTGCCAGGGGGTAATTTTAGGTTTCAGCGTGGTTATGGGTGTTGGTGTGCCAGAGGTAATTTTAGGGTGCAGGGTGGTTAAGGGTTTTGGGGTGCTATGGAGTTAATTGTAGGGTTCAGGGTGGGTATGGGTTTTAGGATCTGAGGGGGGAATTTTAGGGTTCAGGGTGGGTGTGGGTTTTCAGATGTCAGGGGGGCAATTTTAGGGTTCAGGGTGGGTAGGGGTTTTGGGGTGCCAGGGGGTAATTCTAGGGTTTAGGGTGGTAATGTGGTTTGGGGTGCCATGGGGTTCATTTTAGGGTTCACTGCGGGTATGGGTTTTAGGGTGTGAGGGGGGGCATTTTAGGTTTCAGGGTGGGTGTGGGTTTTCGGGTGTCAGGGGGGCAATTTTAGGGTTCAGGATGGGTATGGGTTTTGGGGTGCCAGGGGAGAATTTAATGTTCAGCATGGGTATGGGTTTTGGGGTGCCAGGGGTAATTTTAAGGTTCAGGGTGGGTATGGGTTTTGGGGGGCAAGGGTGTAATTTTAAGGATCAGCGCGGGTATGAGTTTTGGGGCTCCAGGGTTTGATTTTAGGATTCAGAGTGGTAATGGGTTGTGGGGTGGCAGGGGGTAATTTTAGGGTTCAGGGTGGGTATGGGTTGTGGGGTGCTAGGGAGGTAATTTTGGGGTTCAGGGTGGTAATGGATTTGAGGGGGCAAGGGTGTAATTTTAGGGATGGGGTATGGGTTTTGGGGTGCCAGAGGTAATTTTAGGGTTCAGGGTGGGTATGGGTTTTGGGGGGTAAGGGTGTAATTTTAGGGATCAGCGCGGGTATGGGGTTTGGGGTTCTAGGGGGATGATTTCAGAGTTCAGGGTGGTAATGGGTTTTGGGGTGCGAGGGGGTAATTTTAGAGTTACATGTTTTCTCCGCTTGACCTGAGCATTATTCGATCCTGATTATCTGCCATTTTAGCCCTGCCCCATTGATTAACATTAGCCACGCCCCTTCATTTGCCATGTTAGCCCCCCCCCCCCCGAAATTAAGACCTAGTTGCGCCCCTGGGTTTGCTTGTACAAGTTGGTTGTGCGTTTATGTTCCTCGTGGGATAACGTTGTCTCGAACTTGTGTTAACAACCTAACATAACACCAAGATTACTTCCTCCATTTCCCAGTGTGAATTGTGCTGAAGATAATGGGGTGCGCCGAACACGCCTGGCTAGTTAGTAAGAACTTTTAAGTTACATGTCTTGTGAGAAATTAGGACACTCAAACGAATGCAAGACCAACCCAGGCGGCCAATTATCAAACGACGGAGCCTAATTCTTTTTCAGTTTATTGACATCGTGTTTTCCCGTTTCCCCTATGGTTTCTAAGGTCAACAAATAAAAACATTTACTGAGCCATAATTCGTTCTGTGTGATAGCGCTGCGGCGCATCGTATTCCCTTCAGCTTGTGCACCAGAACCACGGGGTGCTCATCAGGGCAGTGGGCTCGGAGACTGCAGCTGCTAATGTATGGAAATCAACCCGCGAGGCGGCGCGAGGGTTCGCATTAAATGCCGCTCGTCAAGTCACAGCCTTGCTCAGTTTACTGATGAACGTTTGTCGTCTGAATATTGCCTGACCCTTGTAGGCGTCATCCTTTATGCAAAGTTTGTTTTTGTAATTCTGTCAGAAATTATATGTCCCAGTCATGAGGCACTGGTAGAATACGTGTTTGCAATCTTGACTATGTTATCTAATATGTATACCATTAGGAACATTGACAAATGTTAAATTTCCAGCCTAAACGTTGCATAAATTGTGACTAGTATTAAAGCACAAAGTTACTCATAAATATTTATCTCGTAGGCAGCTACATTTGAAAACAAACAGTACTCATAGATATTACACGACCCATATTGCAGGATTCACTATCTTTGTATTCGATCCCCTGCTCTTCCCGAGGCAGCTTGAAAGTGCAAACGACGAAATGTTGAAACTGCAAACCAGTAGTAATGCTGGACCCTGAAAAATTGTTTATTCAAGATGTTTCCAATGCCCTAAGCAGATATTGACTTAAAAGATGAAAGTGAATTTTACTGTTTAGGACTGTACATGTGTTTTACTGTTCTCACCAAGGATGCAGACTTGAAACACACCTCTAATCTGGGTATTCAAAGTGAACAAGCCTGACTCTACCCTTTAATCTTCCTTCCGTTCATCTATCCATCAATTCTTTCAACCTTCTACCTATTCATCCATTCTCCTGTCAGTCCCTTCTCATTTCCATTCACCCAACCATTCATCCATTGACCCTTTCATATAGCCTTTCACTCTTACCTATCCATTTTCAACCTTTCATTCACTCACCCGTTCAATGTTCAATCCTTTTACTCTTTCACTCATCCGTTTGCCCTTCCATCTATTCATCCGTTCATCTTCTATCTCCATCCTTTCACCTTTTCAGTCTATTTTTTCAATCTTCCAATGTATTCTTCCTCCCACCATCTTAAGTTTCTCTTTTTCTGTGCTATTTATTTTCACTGCTCTTCCATTCACTCTTCCCTTTTATTCCTATTCTTTCTTTACTATTTCTTCTCATCCTTTGTCTCTCATCTCTTTTTCTATCCCACACACCCTTTTGATGGCATTTCCTATCATTCATTAGCATTTTGTTTGCAGACCAGGACGCCCATAAATGACTAATTTCAGTTTTATTGGAACATATTTCAAAACTCCAACAGCCCCAGTGAAAGTTCGAGCTTAAGCTGCTGATGAGGGTATTCACTACACCACTGGTTGTAACTCAGTGATTGCGTGCCAGTACATGTAGACAGGCGTAGATGTCTAATGCCACGGGAAGAGGAAGTTACATTACACACACTTTGGCCCTATGACATCCCAGGAAGTGACCGCATTGACCTTTGTCCTTGGAACTTCCTAAAAGTTTCGTCACCTGAACTTAACCCTGATGATATCACATTAATTGACATCACTCTGAAGTTCCACAATAACTGCATGATTAACAGCTACATAGCACAGATAAATATCTAATTGAGATACCACTGGTATTCCAATTAGAATTCTGACATGATTAGCCAAGATTTCTCTTTGCCTTACATGAACACGCATTGGCATAGCCAATAGGTCTTGCTTTTGGGACCTTATAAGTATTTAGTTATGCAGCACAATATCCTTGGCGCAACAACCATAAACTGTTGCATGGGTAAACACTTATAAGGTCCCAAAACGAGACCTATTGGCTGTGCCAATGCTTGTCTTCTAAGAAGTTCCTTTCCTCTATTTAGGTGTGACCATGGCAGCTTTAGCCGTTTAGACTACCCAGTAGTGATTCTTCGAAACAATACAGTACGTAGTACAGGGAGACTGTTATTTAAGTCGGCCCCATGTAGTCATTGGTTTTCATGGGTTGCCGTTGTTTGGATGGGCTGTTATTCGAGACCATGGCATTTCCTGTGTGATTGTGTTCCGTTCGTTCTCATTGGGTTTCAGTGAAGGGGAATTATGTAGTCCCTTAGTTTTACTTCATAGTCAAGGTGTGGCTTGTAGATAAGACCCAGCTGATGAGACCCAACGTCTTTTCTTTGATGTATTTACGGTGCAGTAAAGATAACATTTTATTTGCAGATTTACATGCAAGTGTGTGCAGTTTCTATGTTTTAGCCTGGGTGAAAGACTGTTCATTGATCACACATGGATGCATTTTTTCACTTTGAGCGCAATAGTTATATCAGATGCCGTAAATTTAACCTCTTAGGACAGAGGCTTAAGAGCAACAAAAACACAATCCCTTTGCTTTTATCGGGGCACCCGCGCTTTACTTTTAATGTTAAAAGTAAAACGCCGGTGCCGCGAATATAGCAAAAGTAAAGAAATAGAAAACATATTTATTTCTTTACTTTTGCTATAATCGCGGCACCCACGCTTTACTTTTAACATTAAAAGTGAAGCACGGGTGCCGCGATTAAAACAAAAGTAAAGAAATAGTAAAAAATATATATTTCTTTACTTCTGCCATGTGTTAAGGAACCAACTACAGAACAGGCATATTTGGACTCCATGATGTAATGTCTTACTTCAGATCAACTATTAAATGTAGTGAAATGACAACCTATCCTTTTATTTATTTCCTTTACTTTTGCTATAATCGCGGCACCCGCTCTTAATTTTTAATGTTAAAAGTAAAGCGCAGGTGCCGCGATTATAGCAAAAGTAAAGAAATAGATGTTTTTTCGATTTCTTTTCCTTTTTCTGTAATTGCGGCACCAGCGCTTTACTTTTAACGTTAAAAGTAAACCGCGGCATCCGCAATTAGCATGAAGCTGAAGAAGAGGGAGTGGGAGAAGGGAGGGGTAGGGGAGGGCATTCACACGCATGCTGAAAGAAGCCAAATGGCAACTGTGCACATTGCGCACACGCTTGTGCGCGTAATAGCAAGCTGGTGGCCGGCCTGGGTAGCACTTTAAACCAGCTACTAAATTTCTCCCCAGAGCAGCGCATGTGCTGGCTCTAGCAAAACCTAAAAATGATGTGCCCTTTTTTAGAGGAATATATAGTGCCACAAAACACAAAAAAATTCCGGGCTCTTGACTCATATATAGCACCAAGTGTTATAATTTAATAGCTCCACTAGTGTATAACTCAAGAAAAGAGTATTAATATATCAAAAAAAGAAGAAGCAGAAAAAGAGATTTCAAAAACAATAATAGTCATGTCCACATTTATCCCAACCAAGTTGCAGCATAAATCCCTTCCCAGGGTGGAAATGGATCACCACCAAATTCAGTGCAGGTGTAGAGGGAGGGGCTTCTTTACAGTGAAAAATATTTTCCTAATAGAGAAAAAAGAAACAGAAAAAGTTAACTTGCAAAGGGAATCCACTTACCCTGAGCATAGGTCTCTGCTATAAAGTTCTGCATATTGGGAAAGGATTCGAAACTAGGAAATCATGTTGTTAGACCTGGCACTATTGGCGTGGGTCTCCTTTCCATTTTTCGCTGTTGTCTCCTCTGTTTGTGCTGGAATTAGATGCTCTGGGCGCTGTGCCAGTGCCATTCAGTGCCACAGCGCAAATGCTCCCTGTGTAAATATGACTGTGAATTGGCATATCCCTGATTGGCTTATTTGGTTTACCTGTTAGTCCCTAGTAGTGTGGCCTGTTTGTGCCCATGGCTGGTAACCCAAATGCTGCTGGTGGGCCTGCAGCGCTGGTTTGCACCACCCACATAAGTAGCTTATAAAGTGTACCTCAGGCCTGCCACTGAAGTGTCTGCACGCAGTCCAGAACTGCCATCTTGGCTGTGAAGTGCCCACACTTCGCAGCCCCTGACCCTTCCCTTAGCCTCATGTCAGTCACCCCTATGGTAGGTTCATTGTGTGCGTAAGGTAGGACATGGCTTGATATGTGTAGCATGTCCTGGTAGTGAATCCCCCTCCATTTTGTTTTTCACTGCTGCAAGGCTATCTGTTCTCCATAGGCTAGAATGGGCAGACTGGCTATTACATCTTATAGTCCAATATGACACAGGGAACATGGTAGAAATTCGAATTTAGTATGCCTGAGCTCAGAATAATAAAATGCATATTTTAGTGAAGTTGGTTTTAATATTCTGTGTTTGAAAATACCACTTTTAGGAAGTAGGTATTTTCTTGCCTAAGCCTCCAGTGTGCTCTGCTGTTATGTGTATTGGCTGTCTGGGTTTAGAGGGGCAAGGCAGGCTGAGTCAGAACTGGGTTGAATAGAGAGATCTGCATTGAGTATTGGGGAGGGGTAGCTCCTTGTCCTGAATAGGGCTGTGCCTGGCAAGGTGAATGCTGGCTCAACCTCCTACTGTGCGTCTGATGGCAGACCCCTCTTTCTGAAAGAAAGGATGCAGCCTGGTAAACAAAGTGATCCAGGCCTGAGAAGAACTGGTTCTGGCTGGGTTCAGTGACTAGAGACTTCTGAGAACAAAGACTTTTGGGGTATAAATATCTGTGCCCAGACCCCATATATTTGTATTGCTCCTGGATGTCAAGAGGAACCTCTGCCCGTGTTACTGAAGGAATCTGCAGGAGAGGACTGTCCTTGTGCTTGGGTGCTGTTTCTTGGATTGGCCTTCTGTAATTCCCCTTGGACTTGGAAGAAGAGGGAAAAAGAACTTTTGAGAGACTTTTATCTTTGCTAAGCAATCACCCAAGGGCTAGAAGAGAGCTAGCCTCCTGCTGGAGTCACAGGCACATCTGACTCCCCCCACCAGCCTCCTGATTCCTCTCAGCGAGGATTTCTATCTGCAGGTGAGGCCCCCTGGGAATTCCAGGGCCTCTAGTTCTACTACAGAGAAAAGAGAGCTGAAAATTGTCGATAACGCCGTTTGCGAGCCGAAGCAACTGAAAAGTGTAAGAAAAATCCAAGCGCTGCTGCCGCCAAGCGCTCGCAAACCAAAGATCATTGCATCGCACGCTTGCGGGCCCCAAAGTGCTTGCTAACCCCAGAGATCATTGCATCGCACGTTTGCGGGCTTCTCGAAGGCTCGCTGACCCCGGATCATCGCATCGAGATCATCGCAGCATGGACGCCGAGAGTCCGCCATTATCCTCGCATTGCTCCCTCCTGGAGCGCCATTCTCTTTCATCGCAACAAGATCGCACACGCAACAGGATCAGCGCATCATCCTCCCTCGTGGCAAGGATTCAACGCATCGCTGGCCTAGCGTGAAGAAATCTGTCACTTTGTCCCACATGTACCCGCAGCCCAGCGCATCATCCTCCCTTGCGGCAAGGATTCCCTAGCGTGGGAAAAATCATCGCTACAGCTCCTTTGTGACATTTTGTTGGTTTTGCTACGAAATCCAGGTACTTTGTAAGTAAGAGGGTCGCAGAGACCACTGCTTTGAACTGAACCCCTATTTGAACCCTTGAACTCTTTATCCAGCTTTTCAAGAGTACCCCCATTTTCAGTATTACGGCTTTTTACTGTTATTGGTCTTGTGTTAAGTCTATATATAAAGATACTTATTTTTTATAACTACTTGTGTGGTGTCCCTTTGTAGTGTCCTTCACTGTGGTACTGTGTATGATCATAAATGCTTTACACACTGCCTCTGAGATAAGCCTAACTGCTCGTGCTACGTTACCACAGGGTCGAGCAGGGGTTATCAAAGGGTGTAGCTCCCTGACTCTGACTTAGGAGGAAGGGTCCCTACTTGGACTGTGGCCAGCCACTGCCAACTAGAGACCCCCATTTCTAACACATGTGATTTCCAAAGAAACATGCATAGAAACCTGCATGAGCTGTAGCGTTCCGTCGAAATTCAGATTGGGATTTGTGAATACCCAAAATAGTAAAACTACACTGTAACGTAGATTTAAAAATCAGAGTGTATTTTTTACGCTTTTTTGTGATGTAACAATCATACACTGAATATGAACTAGGACAGTGGCTTAAATTGTTCCTCATTGGTAATAGATTTGGATTTTTGAACACTTTAAAAACACTAGCATTAGTGTGAAGCCCAGAGCGGAAGATTGTGTTCAAATATATTTTTCAAGTTTTCACAATAATGAAACATACCAACACGGTGTTTAAAAATGTTTTTTTTACTCCTTCCATTTTTTTATTTAACCATAAGAGTATGCTTTGTACTGCTCTGTGTTAGACCTGACATCCTTGGTGTGGTATTTCCCCTAACTTTTTGCCTTCACCCCTCCTGTTTGATGAATTTGTTTTTGTTAACTTAAGAACTCTGTGCACTTTAACACTGCTAACCAGCGCTAAAGTGTTTGTGCTATTTCCCTAAAACAAGGTACAGTTGGAATCTATCTGATTGGTACATTTAATTTATTTGTGAGTCTCTAGTAAATGGTATTACATGTACCCAGCGCCTGAAAATTAAACGCCACCAGTGAGTCTGAAGCACTCATTGTGCCACCCATAAAGTAACCTTTTAAAGCATGTCTCAGGCCTGCCACTGCAGCCGTATTGCAGTTTTAAACATTTTGAACTTGGTAATGAAGCTTTTGTCAGGTATAAACCTTCTTTTTTAAAACATATAAGTCACCCCTAAAGTAGGCACTGAAGGCTCATAGGGCAGGGAGTATTTTATTTTAAAAGTAGGATATGTGTACTGAAGTTTTACATGTCCTTGCAGTGAAAAACTACAAACGTTGTTTTTCACTATTGTAAGGTCTATCTACCCCATTGACTAACACTGGGCCACCTTATTACATTTAATATGTGGTAACGTTAGATTGGGAACATATAGAAATATGGTGTTTACACTTAAATTGTCATTTGAAATCCTCTTTAATGGTGAAGTCAGATTTTAAGACACAATTCTGAAAATGGCACTTTTAGAAATTTGAAATTTTCTTGGCCCAACCATTCTTGCCTTCTGCCAGTGTCCTGGGCCACATGACTGGGAATCGTTCTGCTGTTGGAGTTTATGTATTGCTTCCAGACAGTAATATAACAGGGGTTAGGTGTGGACAGGATGGGCCATCCTGGCAGGATGACTGGAAGCTATACCCAGCCCCTTAACACTTAAAAGGGCGTTGCCTCTTGCACACACAAAGGAACATGATACCAGGCCTGCCCTGCCTTTTGTCATCCCCATACTATTTGGAGCCTTCACAAGGTAAGGGGATGAACTTCCCAGAACCAAATGTGAGGGTAGGACAGCGAGTCCATCCCGTAAAGGCTGGCATTGGGTATAAGAATTGGAATTCCAGAGCTTTTCTTTAGAACACTCTTGGGTCTGTGGCCGTTAAAAAGGAAGGACTGCCCTACTGCTGAAGACTGCCTCGCTGTCTGAGAAGAAGCACTGAACCTGCTTACCTTCACCCCAGTCTTACCCAGAGTGACTCCAAGGGTCAGTTGGTTGACCTCATGCATGAGCTACAAGCACACAACAGGCTTCTGAGGCCTCCCTGTAACCTTTCAGCTGACTTGCTGCATCTATTCCCTGACCCCTAAGAGGTAAACCCCATGTTTCTGGTCCTTGGCTGGCATCAGAGTGTACTAGTCCTGGAGAAAAATGGAAAAATCCTGAAGTTTGGGATCCTCACAACTGTAAATAGACCTGTTCACACTGATACTCTGTTCCTACTGATGACTGTCCACATGAAGCTCCTGTGAGACTTGCTCTACGAGTTACAGTGACCACCAACGACAACGGGCAATGCAAGTGCTGCCCTTAGTGCTATAGAAACGATCGTCAGTAATGCCCGGCCTACTGTTAGCACTACAGAGACCACCATCCACGATGCTCTACCTATTCCTCGCAGCCTCCTCCACCACAAATGGAACTCTTTGCACCAGAATCAGAAGGTAACTCTTCAGGGGAACTAACTTGGCCTTTTTATCTGATCGGTTCTCTATTGTGGTCAGCTTGAACTTATAAATTTCCCTCGGACTAGGTCAATCAGATAGTCGCAAGTGACACTTTGTGCTTTTAGGGGCTATTTTCACAAAAAGCTTTGAAACCACATATCTCTGGATGGATGACAGAGAGATGGGGCCAAAGAATCACATGTGTAACAATACTACCAAGCGTAGGCAGTGTGGAACAATCAATAGGCATCAGGTGAAGGCTCTGAAAGACACAGTAGCCCATATCACTACTCCCAGGTGCCATCTGGTGTCCTCGCTGCAGGAAATTTTTCTAATGTATTCCACCAGGTTGTAGTAGCACACAACCAGGAGAGTCAATATCCATTTGCACTGGTTCCCCTGGAATGGGGGATGTCTCAGGTTCCTTAAGGGTAGCTGCCAATCCAGCCGTGCCTGTGGTTTGTATGCTTAGAAAAAACATGGGGCAAACCATTTAGAAGGAGATGGAGTTATGTTCCCACTTGGATATGTTAGGGATGCATGAGTAGGTGTGCCTGATCACAAAGTCCATGGTAGCCTGAGAGGGAAGACAAAAGGACCTTAGCTTGAACAAGTTGCCCAGGTACCTTCCAAAAAGAGGAATGGCAGGAGCTGTGGGAAATCCACTCCTGAAACACTCATGGTCCTAAAAGAGGCAACAACTGAGAGTAAGCCCCAGAACCTACATGGAAGAACATTTTTGCCTTGGGGGGCCTAACTAAGCTGGCTGGTTGGCAAGCTGAAGTTGGACCATCAAGACAGAGTTCTGCAAAGCCCAGAGAGAGTGCCTTACTCTTCAGGATCTATGGGGACAGGTAGTGGCCCAGGTAGCTGGAAACACTTCTGTTGATTGCCTTAATTACTGTGAAAATTATCTCAGTTATAGTAAGCTGAGGGTTCCTGAACCTGGGGCAACCCCTGTGTTAGTGGTCCCATAGTGCTACAGGGACCTTTTTACTGGGTTCGTCTTATGATCCGGGTCTGGTGGCTCAGTGGACTAATGCTTCCACTGCAGGGGCCTGTGTTCGACCTCATGGTCACAGGTTCAAATCTCAGCGGGTCCCCACAGCCTTTCATCCATCTGAGGTCGATAAAATTAGTACCATTGAGTTGGATAACAAGAAACATCTGTTATTCAGCGCCAAGATACCTCCGGGTGAACGTGCGCTTTACAAATACACATGTTATGTTATGTTATGATGTACCCCTGCCAGGAAATCCAGGTGAAGACAAAACCTCTGCAAGGCTAGTCACCAACGACTACTGGCCCTGGATAAGATTGACCTCTGATGAACTCTGCATGTATTGTTCTTCCTGCCAGGCCAGTGGGAAGTCAGGGGCAAAGCATAAGTCTCCCTTGGTTGCCCTTCATGTCATAGGCACCAGCTTTGAGAGGATGGGCATCAACATTGTTTGGACTCTGGACCCCAAGACTGCTCTAGACAACACGCTCATTCTGGCTGTGATGGACCATGCCACTCGGTACCTGGAGGCCATACTTCTGTGGATGGTGATAGTGCCAAGAATTTAAGGATTTCTTCCCCGGTGCATTTTCCCCAAAGAGGTGGTTCTGAACAGGGCACAGGCTTCATGTCAGCATACAAGCGGTCAATGTGGGACAAGTGTGGAGTAACTTACAAGTTCTCTACACCCTATCATACTCACACTAATGGGCTTGTTTAAAGATTCAACAGGACACTCAATGGCATGATTATGGTGCTGTCAGAGCCCTTGAGGTGGAAGTGGGACGTCCATGCCTGTTGCTTGCACACAGGGAGGTGGCATAAAAGAGAGTTGGGTTCAGTCCCTTGGAGCTCCTGTATGGCCACCCTGTCAGAGGGCCTCTCAGCCCAGAAGGAACAGTGGATGCAAGCTCCCAAGAAAATTCCACAGGTTGTAGCCCCTTGAGGGTTCTGCACATCAACCTCATTAAGCCCCACTTTAAAAGGTCCGAGGTAATCATGTTCCTGGTGATGGATGACTGAATGTATAACAACTTTATTGTTGGTTAATTAAAACCCTAACAATATAAAAACACTTGCAGCATATTCTTAAAAAAAAGCACTATATAAAGGTACAAAGTTAACATTTTACTTAAAACTCTACAGAGCTTCTTGGCAGTTAGTGATCGACTTGGGTACCAGGTTGGGGTCAGCAGATTGATGGTGGTTGGAAAACAGTTACCTGACCCAGGGATGGAGTGCTGCACTGGCCTAATGAGGAATGGTTGGAATCGCCAATGACTGTCAGCAGTTTTTGCACCTTGGTGACAAGTTTTGTTAACCCTATATTCAGCTTCGTGTTGTCCGGGTTTAAGGCTGCTAATACGGCTTGGAAAAAACAACAAGGGTTTGGCTTAAGCGCAGCAAGGCCACGCCGAAATCTGAATAAACAAATCGAAATGCCAGTACTGCACTGTTATTTGACCATCAGTTCAAGGAACAATGAATGAAACAATTGCCCTTGGAACACCAATCTTTCAGTTTGAATTTAATCAAAAACCTTTATTTGTATCTATCTGAAATCATTTGTCTTCTTATCTTTCTACAATCTTTTTGGGAATTTCTTTAAATTACAAAACAATATAATCAATTTATATTTTCCGGAGCCCCTTTTAGAATTGAAATTCACATTCATTCTCTAAAATACAGACTTTACATACAACATATATACCATGTCAGAATCATACACCTATTGCAATATTCCTCACATCCATCCATACATTCTCACACCATACAAACAAACAATGCCCACCCTTGGCTAGCTTAACAAAGCCCTATTTAAGGTGCAGCACTCTATTACGGCTTAGCGGCATGATCGAATTCTGAGCCTAATCCATTCATCTCGCAGTAGAAGTCGTCTGACAGTGAGTGTTGCAGGACATAGGCAAACTATGTGTTGAATTCCTTCAGTATGGTAGCCGCACAGCCTGCATTGGGTGTGATTATCAGGTTGGCGCCATTCTTGAAGGTTCTTTAAAAAAGGCCATTTACCCATCCTTAGAGCCAGGAACTTTCTTTTCCAATAAAGTGTGAACGTGCTAGCTAAATAAAAGGGTACAACTCCTGGTTTAAAATTTGTAATCACTTCACAGGCATGTTTCCTTTTTGACAATATTGCCCTATCCGAATTAAAGGACCATAACCTGATGCTCTTCTTGATGACTGCTCTCAATGCCGACTGGGAGGGATTTGTTCCCCAAAGTTCCTTGACACCGAGTACTTGTAAACTATGATTCAGGTGAAGCCGATATTTGTGACTGGTGTGGCTTTTCTGGTTTTCTTGCCAGAGTCTGGCCTCCAAGGAACTCTCCTGGGCATTGCGCAATCTGTTGCAAAACTTTATAAATGCGCTGGCCTCTCCACAGTGATGGTCAGATAGACCTAGTTTGAGGCGAACTTGTGCTGTCGATGCTGAATTTGGCAGATGAAATGCACGTTTAAAAATGTTGATTTTTCGTTTATTTAAAATAGTGTTTGTGGTACCCTTCGTGATCTCATGGCCATGATGGTGATGGATGGCTGGGTGGGGGAGGAGAGTGAACCTGTCCCCAACCTCCTATCTTTCCAGGAGTAGGATGGGGCAGTGTAAGGTGTTATCCTATCCCCCACACTGACCCCAGGAAAACACTTGTTGGGCAGTTTGCCTCCTTATTCTCACTTATCCCTTGGCTCACCACCTTGTGCACCTACAATATTGATACTGGGGACAGCATGCCTGTTGAAAATACAATTAACAGGCTGTCTGACCAGATGGGAGGGCCACCTCATACACAGGAAATTCTTCAGGCCCTGCAGAAGGCAGGCCTGCCTATCAAGGCTAGTTGGAGCCAGATAGGGAAGGAGTCAGTGTCTACTTGGGACACCAAGGGGGTGGGGTAAGGTGCATCCCTCCAGGCTAAAATTCAGACCATCTGTTGTTGGGAATCCCCAAAACCCAGACTGAGGTGAGAGTCTTCCTGGGCCTCACCGGCTACTACAGGATATTCATCAAAGGCTATGGCACCATGGTTGCCCCATTGACAGAGCTGACTTCTATAAAGCTGCCCAAAAAAGTGATCTCATCGAAGCATGCTCAATTTTGACACCTTGAAGGGGGTCATGTATACAGCACCAGTGTTCAAGGCCCCTGACTACTTTAAGTAATTCATTGCCCAGACAGATGCCCCAGAGCATGGAATAGGGGCTGCAATCTTTCAGCTGAAGTAAGAGAGCCTAGACCCACCTGTCATCTTGATTAGCAGAAGGCTACTTCCCAGGCAACAAAGGTGCAGGTCAATGGAAAGAAAAGCCTTTGCAGGGGTCTGGGCACTGATGAAGTGGGACTATACTTGTTTGAGACTCTCTTCTCGGTTCAGATAGACCCCACACCTCTCAGATGACTAGTACAGATGAGGGAATTGAGTCCAAAAAGGTTAAGATGGTCCATCTCCCTACAGGAAATGGACTTTATTTTGGAACAATGCCCTGGAACTGATCACACCAATGCTGGTGGTCTTTCAAAGTCCTTCTGCCTGAGCAGTGAAAAAACTCCTTGAGCATGGGTTGTTCTCTCTGCTTTCAGCGAGGAGAACAAATGTTAGGCCTCACATCCTTTGTGTGGTATTCCCCAAACATTTTTTGTTCAACCCTCCTATTTGCTGATTTTTTATGTTGACTTAAGGACAGTGTGCACTTTTCCACTGCTAACTCACGCTAAAGTACTATTGCTCTCTCCCTAAAACACTGTTCAGTTGCAAATAAATTAAATATACATTTAATTTATTTGTAAGTCTCTAGGTAAATCGTACTACATATGCCAAGTCCGATAAGGTAAATGCTACCAGTGGCCATGCAACATTCATTGTGCCACTCACTAAAGCAGCCTTTTTATAACATTTTGCAGACCTGTCACTGCAGCCTGTAGTGCAGTTTTAAACAGCCATTTGACATGGCAAAACAAACCTTTTGTCAGGCATTAACAATCCTTTTCAATACAAAAAAGTAACCCTTAAGGTTGGCCCTACAGGCTCATAGGGCAGGGTACACTGTGTACCTAAGTTTGACAAGTCATACAGTGAAAAACTCCTACTAAACGGTAAGGCCAATCTCCACCTGACTAACACTTGGGGCCATATGTATCAAAATGTTGTTTTGCGATTCTCAAATTGCAATTTTCAGCGAATCGCAATTTGAGAATCGCAAAATGCAATGTATGTGGGATTTCCAAATGTTTTGCAAATCCCACATATTCCTTATTTGCAAATCGCAAATTGAGATTCGCAAATAATGAATACTTTCCCATTCATTCCTATGGGCTATGAGGCACATTGGAATGAATGGGAAGGCATTCTCAATTTGTGATTAACAATGGGAGAATCACAAACTGAGAATGCAATTTCAAGGGTGGCAGGGTGTCAAAAGTACACCCTGTTGCACCCCTGAAATGTGCATGTGTGCACATGTGGTACACATACATGTCCTAAGGGCATGTATGTGCACCACATGGCACTTTAAAAAATGCTAAATAGTGCATTTTTAAGTGAAATCGCAATTTACCATCAACTCGAAGTTGGTGGTAATTTGCAATTCCTTAAGGCTAAATCGCACTTTCTTTTGTGCTTCTTACATTGCATTTAAAAATGCAATTGCAAAATAAGGAATCACAAAATTATGATTTCTTATTTTGCTAGGGGGTTTTTGTGTGCTACATTGCACACTGCTAATTTGCGATCACAAACACTGCAATTCTGCGAATTTCAGCATTTGCGATCGCAAATTAGTTTCATACATTTGGCCCTGAGTTACATTCTCAAATTTATTAAGTATTAACGTTTGATTGGGAGCAGATGGAGATGTGCTGTGTACAATCAACATAATTGGAATTTAAAATCCTCTTTAATAATGAAATTGAATTTTAAGTCATAATGCAAAAAATGCCTCTTTTAGAAAGTTAGTCATGTCGAAATGTGAGTGCACTCCTCCCCTTCACTAATAAACATTGCTTGAAAACTTCTTTAGTCAGTGCGTGCGATCAGAAGCCGTGGATCGACCCTAGTCACAGTCCAAATGAAAGTATAGAACAAAGTAGAGCACACATCTCGTGCTCATAACTGTCGCACTGCGATGAGTGGGATTCGTCCCCCGTAGTAACCAATTTATCTCAGAACTCCTCAGTAAGATAATGATTCCGTTCACTTATCAAATTCATTTTGTTAACTTGACCTTTTTCATATCTTGCACCTGCATCTTTTATTAAACTTTTCATACTGCAGCTGTATGCCTTTGGGGGCTTTGTACAACGGTGCGTTTTATACAGGTGAATCAATAGAGTTAACACGATGTAAACAGACCCAATGCATTTCGAGCCTATGAGGCTCTTCGTCAGGGGTTTCTATGAAAAATAAAAGAAACAACTCAGCTGACCAAACCATGTGAACATTATAGCCCAAATCCCACTCATCGCAGTGCGTCAGTTATGAGCACGAGATGTGTGCTCTACTTTGTGTTTTCTGCCAGTGTTCTGAGTCACATGACTGTAAATGGCTCTGCTGTTGGGGTTTGAGTAGTGCTTCCAGACAGTTATGCAAACGGTGCTTAGGTGTGGACAGAATGGGCCATCCTGGCAAGATGACTGGAAAGGGGCTGCACTAAGTCCCACTTACGCTTCCAAGAGCATTTCCTCCTGGACTCAAAAATGAGCCTGTCACCCCTGACCATATGTTAGGGTACATCAGGGAGCCCCCCACACACAAAGGCTTGCACCAGGTATAAATATTGGACCTCCAGAGCCACACTTCAAAAACCTTTTGTACCTGTTGAAGTTACAGAAGAATGACTGTCCTGTTACTGAGGACTGCCAGGCTGTCTGGGAAGGAAAACTAGACCTGCTTACCTTCATCGCAGGCTAACCCACAGTGACTATACAGGCCAGTTGATCGACCTTCTGTGTGAGCAATAGGGACACAACAAGCTTCAGAGGCCTCCTTGCGACTGCCCAGCTGACCAGCTGGAACTAGACATGTCTGGATATGCAACTGGATCAGCCGGAGCCCTGCTGGCCTCTGCTGGAGCCCCTGTTCATCAGGAGGTACCTCCTCAGGTCTTGGACCCTTGGCTGGCATTAGAGTGTAGTCCTCCTGAAGCAGAGGTGAAAAATCACAAAGTTTGGGCTCCTCACCACTGCAAACAGGCCGGTTCACCCTGAGTTTTAGCTGCCCGGGTTGACTGCCAATGTAAAGCTCTGGTGATACCTGCTATTAGCACTTGGGCGACCGCCAGTGATGACCTGCTATGCGCGGGCCACACTACGCGCACTACAGCAATGACACCCCATGGTTACCATCAGCCTGAAGCTATGGCAACAACTGTTCATGACGCCAGATCAATTCTTTGCTCTACAGCAATTAAAGGGCTGGCATGCTTGGCCTGCTCTTCGAGCTACATCGATGACCATCCTCAATGCTGTACCTGATCCTCATGGCTTCTCAACCACAAACGGATATGTTTGCGCCGGACTCAGAAGGTAACTCTTCAGTCGGACTGACTTGGTCCCTGTATCATACCCATGCTTGTCATGGTCAGCCGGAACTTGTGACTTCCCCAGGTCTATGGTAAACAGATGACCGCGAGTGAATCTTTGTGCTTCTTGTCGCTATTTTTACTAAAAACTTTAAAACTGCATATCTCTAGTTCTACTGATTGGGTTTTTGTCATTCTGGTATCATTTTATTTATGGAAATTTACTGTATTTTACTAAGTTTGTTTGGGCTTTTCTTCTGTTGTATTTTCCCTTAATTATTGTTTGTGTGCTGCATATATACTTTACACATTGCTTCCAAGTTAGGCCTCCCAGCTTTTATGCCAAGCTACCAGAGGGTTAAGCACAGGTTAATTTAACTTTTGTGGTTCACAATGACAAGGATGGTGGCTGTTGTGGGACTGGGGCCACCATTTCTCTCAACCAATAACCCAATTTCTTACACTTCGTGTATGTATTTTATGGAACTGATAGAAGAATGCCATGGCTCTCAGCAGAAGCAGTAGAAAGTAAACAGTGCTCATTGCAGCATTGTTACCATTCTGTCCTTGGCACTACTATTGCTACCCCAGAGGCCTGAAATCAGAAATACAGTCATAAAGGCCAAGGCAATAGCTCCCAGTGCCCCCATGAATTGTGTGACGTCTTCGGCCAGTCATGGCTTTTTAGCCCATAGCAGTTGACATGCTGTGATTTACAAGCCCATACTAAGCCTGGCAAAAGCAAAATTGCAAGTCCCACAAGCAACGAGCTGTTACCTGAAAGCCAAGACTTTCATCAGTTTCTAAACCCAACCATGTCAGTTATATAAAAGGGCCATGTAGTGATGGGACCCCAGAATCAGCACAGCAGCAGTGCCATCACCTCCATTTTTCATTTGTGCTTGGGTATTCCCCTGGATTCTTGACTGTGGACAGAGTTTGTGGTATCCCTAAATACAAGTGATCCCCCAATATGCACTTTTGTGTTTTATTGGACACCCTAAGAGGTTCAGCTAACTACAAAGCCTGAAATATAACCAGCTATGATGCCCTCCATACTACTAAAGCCACATGGTTTTATGTGCCAAACTCTTAATATCTAAGTGCACTACATGCTAGTATTTTGTATCAAAACTGGCCCTACCGGCTAAATGTGATGAGAGCCACTCAAGGATTCACTTGTGCTGGCCTCATATCTGTTAGAGAAATCACTTAAGCTGAGTGTGCCCATCCTAAGGGGTGATAAAGATGTAGTGGACAGGTGATTCCCTCCAATAGGCACAACTGCAATGTTTTCCCATGTCATTGCGTGATATGCTGTTCCAGTCCAGTTTTTTTCTTTGAATTCTGGGATTTGTAGTCCTGTTTCATATTGGCAAAACTATAAGCCCCAGAATTTGCAGAAAAACCTGTACTGGAGTAATACATCCATACATGCCAACAGACCCGGTTAGAGACTCTCGATTTTCTAGGCCCAAAATTGTCTTATTTTGGCTGTTTGCCACTTCAAATATCCTCTTCTTCAATGTAATTAAACAGGAAAAATACATTCCTCCAAATGTTGTAGCAAATGTTCTCTCTATTTGAATTATAAAATGTTGACATGCATGCACATTACACATGGACCTGGAAAATCTGAGGGCTGGATTCGGTCTTCTTTCCACGGATTCAGTTTTTCCCTCGGGACTCATTTGTGAAAGGCTGCGTTTACGCAGCGGAGGAGGAGTGAGATGACTGCAGTGGCGTCTGGCATGGCTTACGAGTAGGGGGTTGTGGGGGTGTCGAGTGTGGGGGGTCTCGATTGTGGAAGGGTACGTCTGAATTAAAAAAATAATAACTTACCTTTCTGCTGAGTCCCGGGTCCTCTGGTCCTGCTCCTGCTCCCCTGCTTCCCACTTCAGGAACAGGAAGCAGGCAGCCAGGCTCCATCCCCTAAACCAATGACCACTCTGCAAAGCAGCGTTGGGATTGGTCTGAGTGCCGTTAAACGGCGCACAGCCAGGGACTGTAGGGGTGGGCATGTGCTCCATGCAGGCTGCACGGAGAAGGGGAAGGGGAGCAGGACTGGTTTGGGCGGCCCGAGACCGCCGTCCAAACTGTCATTGCGCACTTAGTAGTGGGCAAACCACTCCTCCCCTGCCCTGCTCCGTGAGCAGAGCAGCCCTGATGGGAAACATAAAATGTTAATAACTTAAAGTTATTATCATTTTATATTTCCTTTCCTTTCCTCTGCACGAAAGCAGTGGGGCGATGCTCCTCCGCCATAGCGGAAAAGCCACCTACTGTGGAGATCCTTCTGGACCTAAGCGCAGCATTCAACACTGTAGCTGATTCCACCTTGCTACAGTGTCTGAATGATGGAGGGGTGTCAGGGGCTGCGCTTGGGTGGATTCGATCTTTCCTGACAGGCAGATGCTTTCAGGTCCGCCAGGAGAGTGCTATTCTAGGGAGATTGGGTTGCGCCAGGGCGTGCCCCAGGGCTCGTCCCTGAGCCCGACTTTGTTTAATCTGTATGTCTCCCCGCTGGTGGCCATAGTTGAAAGCCATGCACTACGTCTGGTGTCCTATGCCGACGACACGCAGCTGGTTATACCCCTCACGCGTGCCCGGTCTGATGGCGAACAATTTCAGAGTGTGCATGCAAGAACTGGCAACCTGGATGTCCGCCAACTGCCTGAAACTTAATGGCAGTAAGACTGAGGTGCTCGTGGTGGGGGGATGCACATCTGTATGGTCGTCAGCTTGGTGGCCATCCTGCCTAGGAGAGACACCTGTTCCCTGCCAGGAAGTGAGGAATCTTGGGGTGTGGTTGGACTTTGACCTTGCCCTTGGACCCCAGATTGGCCGAGTGGTGGGGGCATGCTTCGGAGTTTTAAGAACTCTGGGGAAGGTCTTGGATCTTCTGCCCATTACTGCTCGTCGGACGCTGGTGCATGCCTTAGTCACCTCACGCCTGGACCACGGCAATTTGCTGTATCTGGGGGCCACGGGAAAGGCTCTCAATCGCCTCCAGGTGCTGCAAAATGCTGCCGCTCGCCTTATTCTGAGGCTTCCTAGAAGATCATCCTCAAAGGCAGCACTCCAGGCCTTTCACTGGCTTCCTGTTAGGAGCAGGGTGGAATTCAAAGCTCTTGCCACGTGTCACCGCATTCTGGGTGGCAAAGCCCCTGCCCCATTACAGAGTCTGGTCACCAGGTATGAGGCCACAAGGACTCTGCGCTCCTCCTGCACAGGTCTCCTGAAGATTCCAAAAATCAAGAAGGCGCGTATGGGGGGAAGGTCTTTCAGATATCTGGCAGCGAAGCAGTGGAATGACCTACCGTCAGAGTTACGCTTGGAGTCCTCAGAATCCGTGTTTAGAAGGAAACTTAAGACTTACTTATTTACACAGTAGACGGTTGTGATGGCTGCTCGGACTGCTCACCCCACTTATCATAGCGCGGGGACACCCCTGTGGGCGTAAACCAGGCGCTTTATAAATCTCCCTAATAATAATAATAATAATAATAATAATAATGTTAGTGGGGGAGCAGGTTGCCAGACTTACTTGTCCAAACAGCCTTGTATGTACATAGCTCTTTAAATGCCAGCATTTGTAAAGTATTTGTAAAGCGCACTTTAGTTGTGATAACGCATGTAAAATAGCTCCCTTAGACCATCGCACAACCCAAAATCAACAAGCTCTCGGCATTCCTATGGCGGGGGGTGGGCGGGGGAGCGGCAGCCTTTGAATTCTGATGCAGAGGCACAGACAAATGGTGGTGCACGATGTGCACGCGGGGGGCGGGGGCGGAGGAGCAGCAGCCTTTGAAGTCTGATGCCGAGGCACCGAGAAATGGTGATGTGTGATATGGCTGGCTCTGTGCACGCGCATAGATCACATGAACTGTATGCAATCTGCAGCCGTTAAGGTAGACTGTTCTTTTCCGCTTACTATAATCCTGCCGGAGCAATGTACAAGAGCATTGGCTCAGGCGAGACCTAAAAACCAGAAGAAACGCAAAAAAAAGATGAACTCCCCTCCCAGTCCTATGTCCGAAGGTTACCCACTACAAAAAAATGCTACAGTGAAATGAGGCCGAACGCATCCGATCATAAACACTAGAAATCAGTCAGTTCCCACTGAGCTTTCTCCAGCAATGGCGCCGGCTGTGCTGGCTTTGAGGTCACTCTTGGCAAGGGGACACTAGTACCTGAGTGCCAAGTCCATCAAAGCCATCCCTGACTTCAAACACGGCAATAATATTAGCTTTGCCCTCGGCAGATGTTCTAAAGCTGCTTCAAAGGATGTTGGGGAAGGAGATTCGAGCAGGAAATACAGAAAATCTGCAAAATCAATAGGTTGTGTTTGAGGGGGGGGGGGCAGAGCTACTGTTTACCTGCATCTATAGCTACACGCCTATTTATTAAGGATGGAACGTTTATATTAGAAATATGTAGTCTAGTACATTGAATAGACGTTGATTAAGTTAAGTATGGAGGAGTGGAGCGGAAAGGACAATTATAATGACGATGGTGGGGGAGAAACATGAACAGATATCAAAGAAATGTCTAAAACGTCACGAAGTCTATGCATTCTTAATTATACTGTAAGAGCACGAAGCACACGCGGCGCTATTTCATCACTTCACTATGCACAGCCAAGGTTAAGCTTTGGCTTTTTTTTTTTTTTTTTAAAGTCCTTCAACCATGTTGGAGGGCTGCATGATAGACAATGTACTCGGCAATGTGAAGCAAAGATTTTAAAGGCAAGTAGAAAAAATGAAATCTCAAAATAAAGACAGCACTCGAACTATACATGTCAATGTTGGCTCTCGGCAGTTTGAACGGGTGCAATACGCAGGCTGTGACCTCAAGGCGCTGGGTGCACTTGCATTCAGCGGATCTGATGAGTGCACAATCGCGACCTTGTGGAAAAGGTTGGCCCCTGCGTGTCTCACAGGAGCTTACAGCCTGATTCATGAAAGGCCCATTTTGCGAGTCTTTAATAGCGATTCATAAGGAATCGCTATTACAGGCTCGCAAAACGGGATTCATGTAGGAATCGCAAAAAAAAATGCGATTCCTACATATTCCTTATTTGCGATTAGCAAATTGCTAATCGCAAATAAGGAATAACTCCCCATTCATTCCTATGGGCCAAAAGGCCCATAGGAATGAATGGGGAGTATTCCTTATTTGCGATTAGCAATTAGCTAATCGCAAATAAGATAGCGATGTAAAGGGTGCCAGGGGTGTCCAAAGGACACCCTGTAGCACCCCTTAAATGCAAATTTAAACAGGTGTTGCGCTCACACATGCTCACACATGACCTCGCGGTAAATAGCGGGCCGAAATTGCGATTTCGCAATTTTAAAATGGATGATGAATTGCATTTAAGGAATCTCAAATAGAGATTCCTTAAATGTCATTCATCGCAAAATAGCGAAATCGCTATTACCGATTTTTGCATTTGGGATGATGAATCCCAAATGCAAAAATCGCACTCGCAAAGGGCCAGATTCTCAGAATCTGGCCCTTTGCGAGCGCAATTCAGCTTGATGAATCAGGCTGTTAGTTACTTAGGAGTTGGCAAGGTTGCTCTAAATAATGCTGACCTTCTTGTACCAGCTTCTCTTTAAATAAGAAAAAGAAAGACTCAACACACATTACAGCGGTTAGTAAATGGGCCAGCACTTATTTTTCACAAATAATATGCACTTCATTTTGAAATCAAACTTGCGTTCATTTTAGTCCACAGGCCTGCTCCGAAGCTTCTCTTTGGAAAGAATCAGCAAGTGAGAAAGACCTGGGCATAAACAAAGAAGGCAGATTTAAAGTGAGGTAGAGGTGTGAGAGATCAGAGAGAAAGTGATTGTGAGAAAGGTAAGATGAATGTGTGAGGAAATGAGAATGTGTGAGTGTGTGAATGAGAGAGGGTTGGCAAGAGGGTGTTTGGGACATAGAGGAGGATCCAGGGAGAGTGTGAGAAGAAGGTGAGGCTACAAGGTATGTGAAAGGAGGTTGCGAATGAGGATGGTGAGGTGATATCTGGAATAAACGGTGTGTGAAAGTGAGGTGAGCTAGAAGAAAGTGAGCGAGGCGGAGAGAGCAAGGCGTTAGAGGATAGACAAAGTGGAGGTGCACAAAAGAAAAGCGTAAGTGTGAGAGTGAGAGTGAAAGGAAAGTATGTGAGATAACGAATGCGAGGTAAGGGTTTGGGAATTTGTGTCTAAGAAAATGAAGGAGAATAAATGATAGGGACGGTCAGGAGAAAAGATGTAAGAAACAGGGGACAGCGTGAAATCTAAGAGAGCGCAAGGCCAACTTTTGGGCAGACAATACTATGTGGATACCTAGACTTCCACCGAAAAGGGACCTCATATCACTGGTACAAGCATCATTTGTGCCACAATTTTTGAGGGAACGTGTGGAAAATGTGTCTTCACCTTTGGGGGCAAAGAATCCTTGCACAGGCCTGCAGTGGTGAAAACAGAGATAGAAGTAGGAGATTGGAGAAAGCGAGGTGAGTGAGAATTGGTGGAACAGCAAGGAAGTTGAGAACTGTGATGCAGGTATGAACACAGATTTGAACTGTGAGTGTCTGGGATGTGACGTAAGAGCAGAGGGTGAAAAGAGTATTGAAGGTGAAACCAGAGGAAGTTGAGAAGAGTGAAATGAAAGCAAAGTGTTATGTAATGATGATACTTGTAAAGCGCACTGTTACCCCAACTCGGGGTGTCCTGGCGCTGAAGACCGCTGGGGAACCCGTCCTGGCTTTCCCTGTGAGATGGTCCCTTCTGGGTATCTCCAAGGTGAAACCAGGCATCCCCGGCGTCTGTGGGGGGCCGTTGTAGAGATGAGGCAAGCTTAATGCCCAGAGTTGCCGAGTGTGATCCCTGGTTAGAGTAGGCACTGAGGCGAGAATTATCGAGTCCGTTGACCCTGGTCCACGACCCTGCCGCGTCGGGAATTGAACCCTGGTCCCGGGCTGTTCTCTGCTTCCGGGTCTGCCGCCTCTAACCAGTGAGCCACACCACTCCACTACCAGTGAGCCACACCACTCCACTTCAAAGTGTTGAATACAGGTGCGACAGAGTGGGCGGGAGAGAGAATGAAAAACGCGCTTTCTGATTGCTTCAGCTTTCTTGTTCTCCTGTGCCAGAGTTCGTGTGTGTGCTGGGGCATCTCGCTGCTTTACTGGTCACTGGAGGCTGAACTACTCGCCTCATCACCCTGGTGGGACTCGGAGTCCCAGGGTGGAACACTAACTGCCCAGATTACCAGCAGCTGCCGCAGGGGGAGGCGTCGTCATCATCATCATTGCGCTATAAAGCGCTGCCTCGACCCCGTGGCACGGGACACGTGCGTGCTTAAACCCGGGCCAAGGGCGGGCCCGTCTGAACACGTCAGAGACTGGGCTGGGGCACCCCACTAACTTTTGACTTGTAAGCTGTCAGTGCCTGTAGACACTGATTTTGTTATTCTATCAGTCGCTGGGGCTTTGTAAAATGAGTAAACAGAAGGTGGGAGGGGGATCTGGGGTGGTGGGTACATTCAACGCTCTTCTCACTAGGGCAGAATCAGCGTCAATTCACCAGATTCAACTTACTGAACTCAGGTTATCACTAGAACCACAACCATCTCACAGCAGTATTGCATTGTCATCTCCTCCCCCGCATATCCCTATTGATGAACCAATCTCTCAATCTAGCCAGACTCCCCCTGCACACTTAGATTCCGCACTAACTCTTTCCTCCAGCCTGAAAAGTTCACCTCACACCCCTATGGTCCTCACTAGGAGGCAGAAGTCTAGTCAGGCAAACGGCATCGAACCGTCGTAAAAAAAAAGGAAAGCAGGAGGCACACTGAAGCCTAATCACCAGGTATCCAGAGTTGCAAAACGTAAGGCTGTTGCTAATGGGTGCGATGGTAACCTGAAGCCCAATACCGCGCCCATTCATTTGTGTACTACCGTCGCTACCATTGACTCACCATCACGTCTAAATGAGGAAGAGCTCTGCACACGGCTAGAAATGAAACTCTCAGCCCTGATTGACCCGTTACTATTAAAATTGACTGTGATTGAAGAAAGACTTATTACAATAGAGCAGTGCATCCGCAGCAGGGAGAAGGGATGGACAGACATCCAGCGAGGGGAGTAGAATCTAGGGTAGAATAAAGGACACGATCCCCCACCCCCAGCTGTGATAGTACCCGAGGTTACTCAAACTACTCATCCAACTCACAGTGGTAAACCCCCCCATTAGATTCGATAGTCGGCAATATTTGCACACGGAGTCCCCATCAATATGTTGGTAGTTGTTTAACCGCACACACGTTTCTACATCTCCGCTCAGAAGCAACTCCTTACACAGTTGTTTTGGCTAAAGTCCCAGTGCTTCGAACTACAGCACAGGAACATCGGTCAACATTAAGAAACAAGACCCTACATTTGCTGAGTGCCAGGACCGGTATAAAAAACCATCTCTTTTCCGAATTTAAAATGGTTTGTAGAGTATCCTGGATCGGCAAATCACAAACGTCTCTTTTTGCAGACTGTGTGGTCTTAAGTTTCAGGTCCCCCGGTCTGGTCCAGCACATTTTGGACAGGGCTGGAAATCGCCACACTGAGATTGATGAAATGAATATATTTCCCCTGGGCTTTTTCTACCAACCGAATGGAGACCGCAGGCGTAGTGCGTGGTGGGAGGCACCCCAAGCTCATGGCCAATACAATTACTCAGTACCCACATGCAATCACTTTGAAATCTTTGCCTCCTTAGAAGACATAGATTGACTTGGATCAACTGTCTGTTCCTCCTTTATTGGAACCCAAGAATACAGGGGATATGTTGGGGCTGACTCAGAACCAAATACTCTTAATCATGGGGAATCCTCCCAAAACAGGGAATTCACAAAGACTGGAGTTGAACACGTAGTTAGTAATAACATCTTAGGGGACGTCAGCCAAGGTGGGGTGGAAATGAGCACTGTAGCGAGGGAGGAAGATCCCCCTAAAACCCCTTCAGCAGGACCCCCATGTCCATCAGCCCCTCCAGTCTGGAAGCCTCGGGTAATGTCAATGTATCTAACTCCCAGGCAACCCCCAACACTACAATTCAAAGGCATATAAAGACAAATTTGTCAATAGTTTCCTGGAACATAGCGGGTTTATCCTTTAAATTTTCTTTAACTGAATGGTCTGCACACATTGAGGACTATGACATCTGTGCATTCCAGGAAACTTGGTCCCTGGAACAAATTATTACCCTGGGTTTTTAAATTTTTCTAAAGCAGCTTTGGTGGTAAAGAGGGGTAGACCCATAGGGGGACTCGCCTTTTGGGTTAGACAGTGAGCAGGCTATAAGGTGGAGGAAGTATACATTGATAGTCTGGATATTATGGTTATAAGACTCCGGGTGGCAAACGTACCTGATATACTGATTATCAATGTCTACGCAAGAGGGATGCCAGGTGGTAGAGGATCCAATACAGTTGCCCTTCTAGATAGTTTTTTAGATCAGCACAAGGGACGCTGCAACTTGATAAACACAAGAGATTTCAACTGCTCTTTTGAGCCTCTAGACCAAGATGATGGTACCCTTGGTGTGGCGGAGCATGCCCAGTGGAACATTCCGTCCTTAGACCTCTGTCCAATCAAGAGATGGGATGAGACCGCACTACAGCTCAAAGGGTTGTGTTTGGAACGGGGAGGGAGGGCTGTCAACTGGAGGTCCAAATCAGACAGACTGGGTTCCCATACATTTAACAATGGGTTGAGAAGTAGTCGCATAGATTATATGTTTCTCAATATAGAATTTTGGTCATCCCTATTGGATATGATAGTACAGGAGCAGAATGAGAGCGACCACAACCCTCTGGTACTATCACTACAGGTACGAGGTCTTCCCACTTTTAATTGTCAGGTAGCTGAGAAAGTAACATCAGATGTCAAGCTCACAAACGACACCAAGAGAGTTAGATGGGTTAAAATTACAGATAACGACAGGGACCTAGAACAGATGAAGGAGATGGTTGTTTGCTCGATAGATACTCTTCATAATTGTGATACAAAGGAGGACATCAGCTCAATTGTTCTACAGGTTCATAATGATTTGTTTAGCTAACTTAAAAACGTTTTCATCAAAATAAACAAATAAAGATTCTCGCTCCAAGGCAGCCTCCTGGTACAATAAATCGTGCAGAGAGGCTTATAGGAAACTATCAAGAGCCATTAGATCAAAAGTTATGGGCAATATTAAAAAGGCAAGGGCTGGGTACAAGAAAACCCTACAACAAGCAAAAAGGGACTGGGACGAAAAACATTGGCAAGGCCTGCTTACAGCTAGTCAAGGGAAGAACATGGTTACATTTTGGCACCTTGCCAAATGGGATAGTGGCGAACCAATTCAAGCACCAGCCAACCATGTAGCCCCTGAGCTGTGGGCTTCGCACTATGAGGCCCAGTTCGCCACCACCAACGATAGTTTAGATCAATTCCAAATGCCAACCCCAACTACCACCTTGTATTTTTCTAGGCTAGAGGTTGAATCTGCACTTAAATCGATCCGAGAGGCAGGGCTCCAGGTCCTGATTGTACACCAGTGGATCTGTTTATGTATGCAAAAAGAAAACTGTGTAACCTACATTCAGTTACTTGCCAATGCAATAGCTAGTGGTGCCCCTATTCCCGATACATGGTCTGGTGCTGAAATTCTCCCGGTTTATAAAAAGGGGGATCGCTCCCTACCAGGCAACTATAGGCCAATAAACCCTATTGACTCTATCCAAAAAATTGTTGCCAGGCTAGTGTTATACAGAATCCAGACCTGCATAGTAGATACGGACATCATGACTCCACTGCAGGCAGGGTTCCGCCCACACACTGGTACCAGAGATCAGGTTTTTACGTTTGTGTTAATTTACTGGTGGATTGCTAATACCGCAGGGGGCCCCATCTATGTGGCTTTCATTGACCTCAAATCGGCTTTCGATTTGGTGCCCTGTACCGAAATGTGAAGAGCTTTTGCGGATATGGGGATGCCACTGGAATTACTGGCTATTCTAGTTACATTACATGATTCAAATTATGCACAGGTTTGCTGGGGTACGCAGGGGAATGTTACGGACAAGTTCCCCATCTCCAAGGAGGTATGACAAGGGTGTGTCCTGGCACCTACCTTGTTTTCTTTATTTATTTACAGGATTGTGCAGTATTTTTCTAACCTTCCTACAGATGCCCCCACATTAGCAGGTATGAAGATACCCCTGCTCATGTTCGCGGATGACACCTTGATAATTTCAAAGACCCAAAAAGGGTTGCAGTCAGCCCTTTCTAGATTCAAGGTGTTCTGTCGTGACCATGAGCTGGTGGTAAATGTGGAAAAAACCAAGTTCATGATTCTCCACAAACACAAAGTTATTAAAGGGAGAGTTTTTATAAATGATGTCCTTCTAGAGCAGACAGATGTTTTTACATATCTGGGGATTACACTAGGGAAGAAATTAAATTGGAAGCCCCAGATCGATATGTTGGCCCTTAAACATACTCAATTGGCTGGTGTACTTATGAAAGAACAGAGACTTTCTCATAATAAGCCTGCTGCTCCAGCCTTAAAAATCTATAATTCCAAAATCAGTGCCTCAATATTGTATGGTGCTGAGCTGGGGGGCTTTGAGGACTTAGCGCCCCTGGCTGCAGCCCAGAACAAATGGTGAGAGCCTTAACAGGTCTCCCACAATCAACACCGTTATTGCCCCTTTATTTAGATCTGGGTTGCTATAATATAGAGGAAATAGCATGTTTTAGACCCGTGGCTTATTGGAGAAGGCTTTGGGTTACTCCCGAGTTGTCCCTGTACGCTCAAGCTCTCCTTGAAGTTAGGGGGTAGATCGTTCATGTAAGATCTCCTGGTTAAGAAGGACAAAAGAAACTTTGATTGATATGGGGATGAGTAGCTTGTGCAAGGGTCCTGCAGGTAATCTATTCCCACCAAAAAAGGAGTTCAAGGTAGCATATTTGAACATGGTCATGACAAAACGCTTTTCATCCATAAGGAGGCCTACTCTGTCGGGGCAATTTTTGGAGCTCAAACAAGAAACCGAGCTTGAATGTTATTGGGACCTCATTGCTGCACCGAGTGATAGGATATTGTATCACCAGTTCAGGATGGGCTCCCTTCCTATAAAATCTTTTACATGCAAATGGCACCCCCTGAACGATGATAAATGTACTACATGTCCATCTCAGATTGAAACACTAGCACACATCTTGTTTGTATGCCCAGCTTATGAGTTTCCTAGGAACAAATGGCTCAAACCAATTTGTTTGATTCTGGGCACTAGATCAGGTATGGAGGCACTAAGGATTTTGAAGTCAAACACACAAGAGTCCATGGTGATTGTTGTTGCCAAATTTTTGAGTTGGATGTGGGTCATTCGAGCCAAAAAGATGAGGGAATAATAGTTCTGTCAAACTTCATCAAAAGCCCTTGCTTTACTGGTTTACTTGTTGTTCCATCACTTGTCTAGGCATATGAATTTGCCACTTACATAATGTGTTAGTGTTTGTGAGAAGTTGGCCTGGTATATAATGCTCACTAATTCTAGTCCTCCTAGGCTTCTGGTTAAGTCCACCTGGGGGTCTGAATGGGTTGTTACCAGATTCAGTCACAAATAGGCTTAAGTTAGCCTGGTTCAGTCTACTGACCAGCACCTGACTATTTCTGTCATCATCTGACTCACTGCTCCCCCCTTCTGTCTCTTCTTCCTCCTCATCTACCTGAGGAGCTCCAGTGATGGGGGCTTCCTCATCTACCAGGATTATAGGGACAGGGGCTTCTACAGTGTCATCCTCAGAAGGATGGCCTCCATCAGCATTCCCTGTGGGGTCTGCCTTAGAGGTCTTTAGAGTCTCAGACTAGTCCAAGATCTCTCTAAGGTGGTCTGTGGTAGGGGAAGGCCCTGTCCTCAGACCCCTTAAGACACAAAGCTGTCTTAATTCCTTAAAGGAAAAAATAGCAAATTTGGATGGTGCCCTTGGAGGGTCACTCTCAACAGGGATGTTCCCAGTGGAACCCTCTGCTCCAGACATTGCTCTAGTGTGGGTGGATGTGTTGCAATCTACCTACACTGGTGTTTACCTACTAAACCTATCTAGTAGTTGTAGTCAGGGTGTGCTACTCCCTTTGCTCTACAACAACTGAGTTCAGTAGAACTTAAGTATACTAGTCTTGTTTTATATGTACCTAGCAGGTACCTGTATGATCTTTCAAATGATAATCTCAAAGATTGTAATGGTAAAACAACAGCAAGCTCAGATCCCAATCCGCTGCTCACCAATGTGAGAAGTTGGCCTGGTATATAATGCTCACTAATTCTAGTGATCACTTTGTACCATGCCAAGCAACCCTTATGATGATTGGTTGTAAGTCAACCTTATAGACCAGTTATCCTAGTGGTAACGTGGACAAAGCAGTCTTAGGCTAAACTCTGAAAGGCATGTGAAGCCAGCTGTATTACCATACACAACCCCCTTGAATACCAAATGAAAGGACACCACACAGATATATATTGAAAATATATATTGATTTATTAACTAAAAGTATCCCCTGGACTCTTTATGAGCACAGAAGCACAAGCGTTAAACACAAGACAGTTTAAAATACACAAAAGTTGCACAATATGGATGAGCCCTAGGGGCCACCTAAACCATATACTAAGAAAGTGGTATAAGAGATACCAATCAGAAAGGAAACAGGCCTAGGGCCTTGGGAATCGCTGGAGCTATTCAAGACTAGCAGTGACTAAGTCGGGAAAGGCCCGCGGGACTCGGGTGCAGTGTTTAAAGTGCACGCACTCACCAATGCAAAGTCTATGGTGCGTAAAAAGTACAAAGTTAGTTAGTTCGGAACCTTCCGAGTGACCTATAAAGCTGAAACTTGAGACACAGGCCCTAGAGATGAGTACCAGTGTAGGAACACCGGCGGAGCTGAGTTACCTCACCCACAGGAAGCGGGTGCACAGGGTCGAAGTAGTGTCGGGTTTTGTCACGCTGGTCGATGGTGCTTGGAGCTAAAGATGCTGCAGGCGGCTCGAGGTGAAGAGTTCCGGTGGATCCAAGGGTGGATCTGAAGATGTGAAGACCTGAAAGCAGAGGGGACAATGTTCAAAGTCACTAGCCAGTGACTACCGTGGAACCAGATTGGAACCAGGTGATGTCGGGTGCAAACAGGCGTTGAAGTATAGCTTCTCTCTGCAGCCACATGGACACCGGGGGTCGAGGACGTCCAGGAGTCGGACACGAGCTTTCCCACGCAGGCTTCTCGCTGTTGGCGGTATTGGCAACTTGATTGTAGCAAACAGGCCTTGGCTAATGCAAGCCACACAGGAATCGAAAAAGGCTTGTTACTCGGACCAGCAAGGTCTGAGCAGGGGCTCCTTTTTACAGGAGCTAGGGCAAGTCTGGAGCAACCAGACCCGCAGTGTAGTTTGTAGTTGTATTCGCCAAGATGGCCGCTGACCACGTGGCTAGTGGCCGGGATGGCGCGTCGAGTGGCACAATGCAAAAGAGCCCCACGCAGATCGTGGAGATGCTGGGGGGGCTGATCTTCAGTGCAAGGGCTGCTCGGTGGCGGGGGTTCTCAGTCCCCAAAGCACAACGTCAAGGATGCCTCTGGTGCTGCGCTGTCAGCTCTTCGGGTGTCTTCCAAGATGTCCGGTCCCACGTCTCTCGGTGCCTCCACGGGTACCTTCTTTGCAGGGACTGTGGATCGGGCTGTGACAAGTCTGGGAGTCTGGGTCTTGTCAGGCTCTGGGCTCGGGCTCCGGCGGGAGGCGGCGGCAAAGCAGACGTTGATTCGCTGGTTGGTGCCTGTATTCACAGGGTGGCCACTCCTAGGCCACAAGGGAGATTCTCTTCAGTCTTCTGAGCAGCAGAATGTCGAAGTCCAGTCTTCTTCTTTGTTTAAAGTTGATTTCAGGATGATCTGCTGTGCAATGGCACTGCTCCCACTCTTATTCCCAATCTGAGGGGTGGATCACCTACTAGGTCCCTCCTCTGGGTGGGACCAGGAAGGGGGGCGGTTACACCCCCTTTCCTTTGTCCAGCTCCTCGCCAGGCCTGGGTCTGGAAAGTCCCAGGACCGGTTTGGACTGGCTTATGCACGGGGACACCTTGTGTGCCCCCGGGCATGTCTGAATCTATTCAGCCCTGTCCTACCCAATACACAAAACCCTGTCTGGGGTGGTGCTCGCACCTCCCAAGGCAGGAAACCCTTTGTCCAAGCCTCTCTCGCTGGAAGGACTCCCAGCAGCAGGAGGTTAGACTTGTGTCTGTGGTGGCAGCATCCATTTTGTGATGCTGAGGCTCTGGTTAACTTTAACCGGGGTTAAGGCTACACACATGTCGTGTCCCTCTAGAAGGGTGGAATGCTATCCCCGTCGACAGAACTGTCGAGGGGATAGTATTCCAATTCGTATGACACCTTACTCGACATGTTTTGATAAAGCCAAACCAAAGATAGCATATAATGCGAGGTTTATAATGCACTTAAGAGTATATGGTATGGCAATATCCCGCAACAGCTTAGGGAGTGGTTCCCGACAGCTGCAGACAGGCTCAGCTCATGCTAGAGCACCATCTCACATATTTCCAAGCACTCTGCCTCCAGGATTGAAGAGGCCTTCCATAGGAGTGGCTGATAGGAACATATGTGTCCAGTTTAGGGTTAGATATAGGGATACTATATCTAAGCAAGAGGTGATTACACCAACTTACCGCAGCTGAGTGATCAGCCAGTTGTGTCAAAAGATGGAGGCCAGGCCAGGGGTGGCACAATACATGCTGCAGCCCCTGGTAGGCCTTGGAAACACCTATGCCCTGGGTACCTAGGGTACACTGTTACAGGGGCCAATAAGGTGAACCAGTATCCAATTCGTAATGCACCTAGAGTGCATTGGCAGTAATTTAGAGAGAGAACAGCAGGCTGTGGGTCTGATTAGCAGGCCCACAGCCACATTAAGTCATAAACCAGTGAAGCAAAAAGCAAAAAATTTGGGGTGACCATAGGATAGCAGACCCTACTCTCCTACACAACCCCCCCCCCCAAACGCAGGGACATTAGACTAACCTTGACCAGTTGTGTCTTCATGTTCTAAGTGGAAGTACCTGGAGAGACCATCTGCGTTGCCATGGTCAGTCCCTGGGCGGTGCTCCACTGTAAAGTCCATCCCCTGTAGGGAAATGGACCACCTGAGTAGTTTAGGGTTTTCACCCTTCATCTGATTAAGCCATAAGAGGGGCTTATGGTCGGTCTGAATCTTGAAGTGAGTGCCAAATAAGTATGGTCTCAACTTCTTCAGGGCCCACACCACAGCAAAGGCCTCCCTCTCAATAGCTGACCAACGTTTCTCTCTGAGGGTCAGCCTTCTGCTAATAAAAGCAATGGGCTGGTCCTGGCCATCTACATTAAGCTGTGAAAGCACTGCTCCCACTCCCAACTCAGAAGCATCTGTTTGGACAATGAACTCTATTGAGTAGTCAGGACTCTTCAGGATAGATGCAGAGCACATGGCCTTCTTCAGGTCATCAAATGCCTTTTGACAGATTTCTGTCCACTGAACCTTTTTGGGCATCTTCTTAGATGTCAGATCATTAAGAGGAGTCACAATGGACCCATAGTTCTTAACAAACTTCCTGTAGTACCCAGTCAGGCCCAAGCAAGCTCTGACCTGAGTCTGGGTAGTTGGAGGGGACCAGTCCTTTATGGTCTGGATCTTACTCTCCAGTGGTTGAACTTGGCCTCCACCTACAAGGTGGCCCAGGTATACAACCTTGCTCTGCCCTATCTGGCACTTGGTTGCCTTGATAGTGAGGCCTGCCTTCTGCAGAGCCTCAAGCACTTCCTTCAGGTGGACCAGGTGATCCTCCCAGGTGGAGCTAAAGACAGCAATATCATCCAGATATGCTGCGCAAAAGCCATCCAACCCAGTGAGGACTTGATTCACCAACCTTTGGAAGGTGGCAGGTGCATTTTTCAAACCAAAGGGCATTACCACAAATTGATAATGCCCACTAGGGGTAGAAAATGCTGTCTTGGCTTTAGATTCCTCAGCTAACCTGATTTGCCAGTAGCCAGCTGTCAAGTCAAATGTGCTCAAATATTTGGCAGAAGCCAACTTGTCAATGAGCTCATCTGCCCTTGGAATAGGGTGTGCATCTGTCCTGGTGACAGCATTGAGTCCTCTGTAATCCACACAGAACCTCATCTCTCTCTTGCCATCTTTGGTGTGAGGTTTGGGGACCAGAACCACTGGGCTAGCCCAGGGGCTCTCTGAAGGCTCAATGACACCTAATTCCAGCATCTTTTGCACCTCAGTCTTTATACAGTCCCTGACATGATCAGGTTGCCTGTAAATCTTGCTCTTTACAGGAAGACTGTCACCAGTGTCCACCACATGGGTACACCAGTTAGTCTGACTGGGTGTCAAGGAGAACATATGCCTGTATGCCTGCAGAACTTGTCTAAAGTCATTTTGCTGATGTTCAGTGAGGCTGCCATCTAAGGCCACACCATCAACTGAGCAATCCTCAGGGTTCTGAGTGAGCAGGTCTGGGAGAGGGTCACTCTCTTCCTCCTGTCCCTCATCTGTAGCCATGAGCAAGCCCATGTCTGCCCTGCTGACATATGCCTTTAGTCTGTTGACATGGAGCACCCTGTGGGGGCTCCTGGGAGTTCCTAGGTCCACCAAGTAGGTAACCTCTCCCTTCTTTTCCAGAATTGTATGGGGTCCAGACCATTTGTCCTGGAGTGCTGCTGGGGCCACTGGCTCCAACACCCATACCTTCTGTCCAGGCTGAAACTCAACCAGGACAGCCTTTTGGTCATGCCAAGCTTTCTGTAATTCTTGGCTAGCCTCAAGGTTTTTGGATGCCTTTTCCATGTACTCTGCCATCCTGGAGCGGAGACCAAGTACATAGTCCACTATGTCCTGTTTAGGCTTTTTGAGAGGTAACTCCCATCCTTCCTTCACCAGAAACAGGGGCCCTCTTACAGGGTGCCCAAACAACAATTCAAAGGGGCTGAAGCCAACCCCCTTTTGAGGGACCTCTCTGTAAGCAAACAAAAGGCAGGGTAGAAGGATGTCCCATCTCCGCCTGAGCTTTTCTGGTAATCCTTTGATCATACCCTTTAGGGTCTTGTTAAACCTTTCAACAAGCCCATTACATTGTGGATGATAAGGAGTGGTGAACTTGTAGTTGACACCACATTCCTTCCACATAGCTGTCAAATATCCTGACATGAAGTTGGCACCTCTGTCAGATATTACCTCCTTAGGAAACCCTACTCTGGAGAAAACTCCAAGTAAGGCCCTGGCCACAACAGGAGCTGTTGTGGTCCTAAGTGGAATTGCCTCTGGGTACCTGGTGGCATGGTCCACCACCACCAGTATGAATCTGTGCCCAGATGCTGTAGGGGGATCCATTGGACCTACAATATCAATCCCCACTCTTTCAAAGGGAACCCCCACCACAGGTAGTGGTATCAGGGGGGCCTTTGTGGTGCCACCTGCTTTACCACTGGCTTGGCAGGTTTCACAGGAGCGACAAAACTCCTTGGTATCTTCAGACATGTGAGGCCGGTGAAAGTGAGGGACAAGCCTGTCCCAGGTCTTATTCTGGCCTAAGTGTCCTGCTAAAGGAATATCATGGGCCAAGGTGAGAAGGAAACCCCTAAATTGCAGAGGTATAACCAACCTCCTGGTTGCACCAGGCTTGGGGTCTCTACCCTCTGTGTAAAGGAGTCCTTCATCCCAATAAACATTATGGGCACCTTGAGCATTCCCAGCAGCCTCAGCAGCAGCCTGCTGTCTGAGGGGTTCAAGAGAAGGACAGGTTAACTGAGCCTGCCCCAAGTCTGCCCTAGAAGGTACCCCTGTCCCCAGAAACTCAACCTGATCAGGTTCAAGTTCTTCAGAGACAGTTCCTTCAGGGGTCTCAAGACCAGCTTCCTGTGAAGCTTGATCCTCACTTGTAGGCAGTTGGGAAGGCACAGCCTTAACCCTCCTGTTCTTCTTCTTGGAAGGTGCTTGGTCCATTGTTCCAGGATCCAAGACCTGAGGTTCAGAGAGGCACTTTTTGGCCTGTGACCTGGTCAAAGCAAGGACATGTGATGATATCCCTAACATCTCTGCATGAGTCCTGTACTCAACTTCTGACCATAGAGAGTTCTCCAGGTCATTGCCCAACAAACATTCAACTGGGAGATCAGTACTAACGACAACTCTTTTTAGGCCAGTTACCCCTCCCCAGGAAAAAGTTAACAAGTGCCACACTATGTGTAGTAGTGACATTGCTGGCATTGGTCACCAGGTAATTATCACCTGGCATGTATTGTCCAGGGTCCACAAAGTTAGGTGTCACCATTGTGACACTGGCACACGTGTCCCTGTAAGCTTGAGCCACTTTGTTATTAATCAAAGGTGTCTGTCTGTATTTGCCCAGGTTACTGGGACTTATGTCAGGGGTCAAATCTATGTCCCCTTCACAAATCAGAACAGCCTGTGTAAGGGTTCTGACTAGGTCAGAATCTCCTTCAGTTCCCAAGGTGATACCCACTACCCCCTTGGTTTGTGGACCAGCACTGCTAGCTGTACTAGTGGGTGCAGTTGCCTTAGGGGCTGCAGTGCTGGGGGCTCCACCCTTTTTACACTCACTTGTCCAGTGAGAGGTGTTTTTACAAGTTTTACACCAGGGTTTCTTCTGACCTTCTTTCTTCTTTTTCTTGGAAGTTTGGGACCCACCCTCTGTATCATTTTGGGGCCCTGTTGAAGACTTCTGGTCTTTAGCTTTCTGCTCCCCACCCTTCTGGTCTGTTTTCTTCTGGTCACCACCCTGGTTCTGGTTCTGGTTCTTTTGCTTGACTCTGGTTCTAACCCATTTATCTGCCCTCTTTCCCAATTCTTGAGGAGAGGTCAAATCTGAGTCAACCAAATGTTGATGCAACTGCTGGTTCTGACAATTATTTAAAATGTGTTCTCTCATCAGCAAATTATACAATCCTTCATAGTCTGTAACCTTGCTTCCCAGCAACCATCCCTCCAGAGCCTTAGTGGCACACTCAACAAATTCAGACCAGTCCTGAGTCTGTGTCTTCTGGGTATCTCTGAACATTAACCTGTACTGTTCAGTGGTTAAGCCTAACCCATCAATCAGAGCACTCTTCAGGACCAGGTAGTTTCTAGAATCCCCATCACTAACTGTGAGGAGTCTGTCTCGGCCTCTACCTTCAAAGGAGAGCCACAAGATTGCTGCCCACTGCTCCTGAGGGATCTGCTGTATTCTGCAGGCTCTCTCCATTGCAGTTATCCATTTATGGATATCATCCCCAGCTTTGTAGGGGGGCACATTCTTAATCAGGTTTCTGTTATCAAAAGACCTGTCTTTATCCTTGTGGATATTGCTGCCACCAGTGGGTTCTATTACCCCACTCTCTCTAGGCTGTCTTGCTCTAGCAAGTTTCTCTTGGGCCAGGGCAACCTTTAACTCTTGTCTCTGGATCCTCAATTCAGCCTCTCTCATTTTGGCCTCATGTTCCCTTCTCTGAGGGCTAGTCATCTCCCTTCTGGAGTGACCATGAGAACCTCTAGAAGCATGGGAGTTGTTAGAGTCACCTGAGTGAGTCCTTTTCCTCCTAGGCTTCTGGTTAAGTCCACCTGGGGGTCTGAATGGGTTGTTACCAGATTCAGTCCCAAATAGGCTTAAGTTAGCCTGGTTCAGTCTACTGACCAGCACCTGACTATTTCTGTCATCATCTGACTCACTGCTCCCCCCTTCTGTCTCTTCTTCCTCTTCTTTCTCCTCATCTACCTGAGAAGCTCCAGTGATGGGGGCTTGCTCATCTACCAGGATTATAGGGACAGGGGCTTCTACAGTGTCATCCTCAGAAGGATGGCCTCCTTCAGCATTCCCTGTGGGGTCTGCCTTAGAGGTCTTTAGAGTCTCAGACTGATCCAAGATCTCTCTAAGGTGGTCTGTGGTAGGGGAAGGCCCAGTCCTCAGACCCCTTAAGACACAAAGCTGTCTTAATTCCTTAAAGGAAAAAATAGCAAATTTGGATGGTGCCCTTGGAGGGTCACTCTCAACAGGGATGTTCCCAGTGGAACCCTCTGCTCCAGACATTGCTCTAGTGTGGGTGGATGTGTTGCAATCTACCTACACTGGTGTTTACCTACTAAACCTATCTAGTAGTTGTAGTCAGGGTGTGCTACTCCCTTTGCTCTACAACAACTAAGTTCAGTAGAACTTAAGTATACTAGTCTTGTTTTATATGTACCTAGCAGGTACCTGTATGATCTTTCAAATGATAATCTCAAAGATTGTAATGGTAAAACAACAGCAAACTCGGATCCCAATCCGCTGCTCACCAATGTGAGAAGTTGGCCTGGTATATAATGCTCACTAATTCTAGTGATCACTTTGTACCATGCCAAGCAACCCTTATGATGATTGGTTGTAAGTCAACCTTATAGACCAGTTATCCTAGTGGTAACGTGGACAAAGCAGTCTTAGGCTAAACTCTGAAAGGCATGTGAAGCCAGCTGTATTACCATACACAACCCCCTTGAATACCAAATGAAAGGACACCACACATATATATATTGAAAATATATATTGATTTATTAACTAAAAGTATCCCCTGGACTCTTTATGAGCACAGAAGCACAAGCGTTAAACACAAGACAGTTTAAAATACACAAAAGTTGCACAATATGGATGAGCCCTAGGGGCCACCTAAACCATATACTAAGAAAGTGGTATAAGAGATACCAATCAGAAAGGAAACAGGCCTAGGGCCTTGGGAATCGCTGGAGCTATTCGAGACTAGCAGTGACTAAGTCGGGAAAGGCCCGCGGGACTCGGGTGCAGTGTTTAAAATGCACGCACTCACCAATGCAAAGTCTATGGTGCGTAAAAAGTACAAAGTTAGTTAGTTCGGAACCTTCCGAGTGACCTATAAAGCTGAAACTTGAGACACAGGCCCTAGAGATGTGTACCAGTGTAGGAACACCAGCGGAGCTGAGTTACCTCACCCACAGGAAGCGGGTGCACAGGGTCGAAGTAGTGTCGGGTTTTGTCACGCTGGTCGATGGTGCTTGGAGCTAAAGATGCTGCAGGCGGCTCGAGGTGAAGAGTTCCGGTGGATCCAAGGGTGGATCTGAAGATGTGAAGACCTGAAAGCAGAGGGGACAATGTTCAAAGTCACTAGCCAGGTACTGTGGAACCAGATTGGAACCAGGCGATGTCGGGTGCAAACAGGCGTTGAAGTGTAGCTTCTCTCTGCAGCCACGTGGACACCGGGAGTCGAGGACGTCCAGGAGTCGGTCACGAGCTGTCCCACGCAAGGCTTCTCGCTGTTGGCGGTGTCGGCAACTTGATTGTAGCAAACAGGCCTTGGCTAATGCAAGCCACGCAGGAATCAAAAAAGGCTTGTTACTCGGACCAGCAAGGTCTGAGCAGCTTTACAGGAGCTAGGGCAAGTCTGGAGCAACCAGACCCGCAGTGTAGTTTGTAGTTGTAGTCGCCAAGATGGCCGCTGACCACGTGGCTAGTGGCCGGGATGGCGCATCGAGTGGCACAATGCAAAAGGGCCCCACGCAGATCGTGGAGATGCTGGGGGGCTGATCTTCGGTGCAAGGGCTGCTCGGTGGTGGGGGTTTTCAGTCCCCAAAGCACAACGTCGAGGATGCCTCTGGTTCTGCGCTGTCAGCTCTTCGGGTGTCTTTCAAGATGTCCGGTCCCACGTCTCTCGGTGCCTCCACGGGTCCCTTCTTTGCAGGGACTGTGGATCGGGCTGTGAGAAGTCTGGGAGTCTGGGTCTTGTCAGGCTTTGGGCTCGGGCTCCGGCGGGAGGCGGCGGCAAAGAAGACGTAGATTCGCTGGTTGGTGCCTGTATTCACAGGGTGTATTTCAAAGAACAATGGTCCTAAGGGATCAAGATATAACAAAAAATGGCAATACAGACTACAATGAGTACTATATTTTTGAAACACGTCCAGCCGGACGTAAGTTTATTCAAAAGATAACATGAAGTTGTTGGCCCAAGAGGAGGCCAAAAAAATAATGGCAAGATAGGGTACAGTCCTGTACCTATCCCGAGAGGTTTAAGAGAAGATAAACCAGGAAGCCCTACATTGCAGATAATGTTTTTGAATTGAACATCTGAATTTTGAGGTTGTCACTATATTAACCCAGATGTGTATGTATGCAAAGCATGGTCGGTCAGCACCACTCGCCTGTTCCATTAATATAATTCACTCCACTTTCGTAGCAGCACTGCATGCCATAATGCTCCATGTGTTAACCTAGTATATATCACTCCTCCAAACTCTGATATTATCAGCGGGTAATTCGCAAGTATTGGATCACGCTTCTCCCAAACCATTCCAAGATGTCTGCCGCACACTTAAGAGTATATGGTATGGCAATATCCCGGAACAGCTTAGGGAGTGGTTCCCGACAGCTGCAGACAGGCTCAGCTCATGCTAGAGCACCATCTCACATATTTCCAAGCACTCTGCCTCCAGGATTGAAGAGGCCTTCCATAGGAGTGGCTGATAGGAACATATGTGTCCAGTTTAGGGTTAGATATAGGGATACTATATCTAAGCAAGAGGTGATTACACCAACTTACCCCAGCTGAGTGATCAGCCAGTTGTGTCAAAAGATGGAGGCCAGGCCAGGGGTGGCACAATACATGCTGCAGCCCCTGGTAGGCCTTGGAAACACCTATGCCCTGGGTACCTAGGGTACACTGTTACAGGGGCCAATAAGGTGAACCAGTATCCAATTCGTAATGCACCTAGAGTGCATTGGCAGTAATTTAGAGAGAGAACAGCAGGCTGTGGGTCTGATTAGCAGGCCCACAGCCACATTAAGTCATAAACCAGTGAAGCAAAAAGCAAAAAATTTGGGGTGACCATAGGATAGCAGACCCTACTCTCCTACAGTGTTGTTCCCTGATTTGATACGGGGTCAAATAGTGTTGCCTAAGACGCAAAGGTATTTGTTTGTTGTGTACCCTTGTGGTTTTTATACTTAATATATACTCATTTATTTATTTATTTTAAACATATTTTTAACATAAAGTGTTTTATTAATGTGGTCCTCTTTTGCTAAACATTTTATTGTTCATGGATCTGCATTTTTTTAATATTATTAACTTTTTAGGTATTTCTAATACTGTAGCTGTATAACGTCTATTATGATTACGACAATTGAAATAAAGACAATTTGAACTGAACTGAACTGAAAGAAAAAATAAGGGATTAAGAGAACTGATGGAAATAGAGACTGGATAGAAAGACAGATAACGAGAGAAATATCTATATAAAGAGACAGGAAAAGACAGGAAGAGACAGGAAGAGGCAATGAGGAGAGAACTTAACAGTAGCATACATTTGAATTTTTTTGCTGTTGCCCTATGAAACATCTTGTCTTTAAATTAACTTACATCGGTCTTTACAGAGGCCTTTTCTCGACTACCCCTTCACACCACGAGTAGAGAAGGTCTCTGTATTGTTATACGTCCTAGCTTGTGAGATCTAAGTTTCATTCACAAGTGGGTATGTGAAGAGGAACAGTACGATCTACAGGAAGTGACCAGGGCTGGACTGGCTGTAGTGGGCACTGAGTGTTTACCCAGTGGGCTGGAAGGGTGGGGGCCGGTTTTGGACTGTTGGGGGCTAGTTTTGTTATTGGAGACTGGCAAAATGGGCCCCTTGTTGCCAAAGGCCAGCAGCAAGCAGTGTTCCTAACATCCCCCCCCCTGTGATACGATGAACCTTGCTGCTATCTGTAACTGTCATGTAAATGCTTGCTTGCTATATAAAGAAGGTGCGTTTTCCCTCATGTTGCCACAAAAGCAAGTGCTTTAGGCCTCACAATGTGCATGTAAGCACTACACTTAACTATCAATAGAATACCATTTATACCTGTTCTATAAAAAGAGATTATTCCTCTGTTGATGGTTAAGCTCTACCCATTCTGTGAGGAAGAGAAGTTTGCACTGTTGCTTTCCTGTGTCTGTGGCAGAACCTTGTGCCTCTGCTCCTGACACTGTCACTTCTCCTGTTCTTATTCCTGTGTTAGGAAAGCTTGCACTGTTGCTCCTCATGCTGTTTCCAAGTTGTGTATTAGCAAATCTTGCATGAACCTTTTTAACTATGCAAAGTCCAAAACAATGTCCATTGCGAACATGTGCTTTAATGCACAATGAATATGACGGAGTGAACGGACTAAATCACTTTATGACATTTTTTAAAATAGCTGCCAAATAGATCCATCATATGTAACATTTTAGCGCATCTTTGCTTTTTACACAACATCACGTTGCGTTTAGTTTTTTTTAAAACTAGAATTCCCAGAATGCAGAATGCTGTTGGGTGAAAAACCAGGATTGGCGGATAGTATCATATGTGACTAAGGCAAATGGCAGCCTTGATAAAAGTATAATAAATTCCAGATTGTGATTTGTATGCCTTTTTCATGAGGTAATCAAGTGTTAAATAATGTACGGGGTGTGATGGTCTTTTGACTCCAGATGGAAGCATCCAACTGGTAATGCCCAAACATTAAGACTGCTCTAAAATAAAGGAGAATGCAAAAAGTGCCTAATTTTCCAGTACAATGAGATTTCAAATGTGGTCTGGGAAGGGGAATATAACAGGACCTGTAACCTTTAACCTCCTGTGATTACACTGCAGTTACAGTAGCTTCATTTGCCTGAATTGACGTGAAAATGTAATGCCCGGGGGAGTCTGTTCTACAGCCCACCGCAGTCTACAGTCTCTCACACCTGCAACACATCTGTTAAACACACTGCTTTGAACAGTGCAACCCATTTTACAGGTGATGCACCAGGAGTGAACTGGTGGGTCACTTAACTGTTGCGGTGAATCAGCACATGGCACTTGCTCTAACACACTGATAAAAACTTGATAAATAAACAACTCTAGGGTCATTTTCAGATAAATGTAAATGGTCCGCCTATCCTACGGAATATGACTCCTTGTCCCAGAGTACCTGTTTGCTGATGAGAAGCGCCAGAACTCTCCCTTTTTTAAAGCATTGAAGCAGAGCTGAGAAGAGCCAGTTCTATCTCTTCCAAATTCAAGAGGTGTAGGTACTGAGTACTTGATTGATTGGTCTTCTGCAAAGAATCTCTCCCAGACTTCTTTCCTTCCTCCTCCCATTTCTTTACTGAATTAGTTTTTGCTGGTGAAAGGGTAAGGCTCATATGTTCTAGAATTGTCTAGAGTCAAAATCTGATGGTTCTTTTTCGCTGCATGGACGTGTAAAGGGGAGAAAAGTTGTTATTGAAACAATCAATTAGCTAACAGTTCCCTTTTTCTACCTAATAACTAACAGACAACTAATTGAGGTTAGTTCATTTATTACAAAGCCAAAAACAGCTGAACATAAAGACATCTCAACACAAGACTATATAAGGACAAAGGAATCGGTATAACGCCAAATCTCAGCATCCAGTTTGACGGTGCAGAAATTGCAATACAATTAATTCAAGAAGTAAGGTACAGAAAACCAGGAAGCATGAGTCCACATTTCCCTGCATTGAGGGTTGGTGAGTAAAAAGCATTAAATCTGTCCCAACTCTAGTACTAAGATGACATCCCTAAATAAGCCTTTTCAGGAGGAAGGATACAAAGGTGTCAGTACATGGAGTCTCCCTAAGAAGTCTCTCCATGATCAATGGGTCAAATAGCATAATGCTCAAAAGCCAGATCTCGTTCTAGGATGCTCTCTCTCTCTCTAAAGGCAAGGAAGAAGTGGTGAACTATACCTAACTTCAACAGCAAGTTATCCATAGATAGGATCGGTGGTGAGTGGGCGGTGGCAGAGCCCCTTTACTGCTGAAGCTATCTGGGACTACTGTCTGGTTCCTGCTCTTTGTTTTAAAACTAATTGCCCTGTTATTTTATTTACAAACTTGTTATTTTAACTAACTGCAGCGAGCGTGTTAAACTCTGAATTAATTTACCTCTGGGGGACAGCTGACGGCCTGAGCTCAATTCCTTCTCCTCCCCGCCCCGGTCCGACGTGGTAACTAGTACCGTTGCGCGGAGGGCGAGGGAGGAAGAGCCAGGCATTTCCGGTGGGTTGGTCAGCGGTCCAGTTGTTGCTAGAGGGAAGGGAATAAAGTCACATGCTGAAGCGGCCGTGCAGCGGCCGTGTGCCGCAGGCGTGCCGAAGGCGGCCTAAAGCAAGCCCATCTGCGCCCGTCCGCGGCCGTTTGGGGCCTGGGGCCAGAATCCCTGGCTATCCTGGACTGGTCTTGCAGTTCAGCTCTCAAGAATTGCATGCCCTTTGTCCCCCTTTAGACTGAGCAAAGCAGACATAGCATATTTGGTGACAGCCAGGGCTGGAACTGTGAGCATTGCTCATTTAAGTCCTCTCCTGGGAGGGTGATGGAGGAGGTAAGCGCGCGCCTGAATTGCTGCCTGTTGAATTGTAAATCTCTTAGGAAGCACAGATTAGAGATTTTCGATTTACTCTCTGATGGTCAGCTTGATGTATTGTTCCTTACCGAGACCTGGTTGGACCCGGACTCCGTGCCGGAGATCATAGAGGCACTACCTAATGGCTATGCGATCATTAGAATCGACAGGTCTACCGGTAGAGGTGGCGGTGTAGCACTCATCTTCAAACACACCCTTCAATGCTCGCTTGAACCTATCACTATCGCTGATAGTGAAGTAGTCTCTTTCACGATTAAGGTGAATACAAACTTCATCGTGAAGGGGCTCCTGGTCTATAGACCACCGGGACCTCTGACTCGGTTTTAACCTAGTCTGATTGATGGTCTCACACAATGGGCATTACGATATGACAAACTCCTAGTGCTTGGTGACCTAAATTTACATTTTGAGGAGCCCATGAGTGGAGGGGCTGGTGTCCTACGCCAGGAATTGCTGATGTTGCAATTAAGGCTCTTAACTGAGCTTCCCACCCATCAGGGAGGAAACCTACTTGACCCATATTTGCTAACTGGGCGGCTATAGTAGCCGATGCCCCTCTCCCTGTCCCGTGGTCTGATCACTTCTTGATCCCTTTCGCACTATGGGTGCCATCGTCGAGGGTTCGGGAAAAACCCATGCCAGATGTTAGTTGCCAGAAGTGGGTTGGCTTTTCACAAGAAAAATTTAATAACGCTTTGACCCAGGGAGGGCCACCAGGGGGCACGGACATTGAAAGCGCTTGCGCTAATTTAGATAGGTGCATTATTGAGGCTCTGTATAGTACCAACCCATGGGCACCGAGAAAGAATCCGGGAAGGGTGCAAAAATCTGCCCCTTGGTACACTCCTGGACTGCGCACGTCCAAAAAGGAGTGCAAACGCCAGGAAAGGCGATGGAGGAAGGTATTCTCGGACCAGGGGAGGAGGGAGTATAATGCCATGCTGCAAAAATATCATGGGCTCATTAGGAAAGCTAAGGCAACTTACTATCAGGAAAGAATTGGGACTGCAGAGAATTCAGCTAAAGAATTGTTTAAGATCACCAGAGCTCCTCCAGTTTCGGGATCTGTAGAGTCCTGCAATCGTGTAGCGGACTTCTTCGCAGACAAAGTTGGTAAAATCTATTCCACCTTTCCTGAGTCTGCTAGGGAAGCCAAAAAAACTGGATCAAAGGCTAGAGAGGCCGGGGAGGGAGGAGAGATGAACAATCTCTCAATCCCCCCCAGAGCTGCTTATCCAAACCTGTCTGAGTGTTAAGTCAGGTTCTCCTAGAGATCTGGCTGCCCCTAAGGTGCTAAGGGAGAGCATTACTACTATTGAGCCCTACATTAGACACCTCTTGGAGATGTCTTTTGTGACCTGTACAGTTCCTGGCAGTTGGAAGGAAGCAGTGGTCCTCCCACTACCAAAGAAACCCCATATCAGTTCCGAACAACTTGACAATCTGCGCTCTATCTCTCTCCTTCCCTACTTTGCTAAGGTTACGGAGAAAGTAGTGAATAAATAACTTATGGCGCATGTTGAGAAACACCATCTTTTACATCTCTCTCAGTCGGGCTTTCGTGCCATGCACTTAACAGAATCGGCTCTGCTCTTCGCAACGGTAACTATCCGGCAATGTGCGGATGCTGGGCAGACAGCGGCCTTAATCCTGTTGGATTTAAGTGCCCCATTTGACACTGTGGCTCATCACACCCTGCTTCAGTGTCTGAATAAAGGCGGTGTCACGGGCCCTGCACTGAAGTGGATGGAATCCTTCCTGGCGGAGCGCAGTTTCCAGGTGAGGCAAGGTTCCCATTACTCTAAAATCATCAAGCTAAAACATGGGGTGCCACAAGGCTCGGCCCTGAGCCCGACCCTGTTCAATCTTTATGTGACACCTCTAACTAAGGTAGCGGACGGCTTCGGGATCAGGGTCGTGTCCTATGCCAACGACATGCAACTGGTGGTCTCCGTGACTCACGAACAGGACTGAGCAGCCTCCAACGTCTTGGCATGTTTGCAGGAACTGGCCTCATGGATGGCCAACAACTGCCTGAAGTTAAATGGCAATAAGACCGAGGTGCTTGTTGTGGGGAGAGCCCCGTCAGTGTGGTCATCGGCCTGGTGGTCCCAGAGTTTGGGACCTACTTCTACACCTAGTGAGCAGGTGAAGAACCTGGGTTTGTGGCTGGATCCCAAGCTCTCCTATGAATACTAAACCAGGCGGGTTGTGGGTACTTCCTTTGGGGTCCTTAAGGGCCTACGTAAAACTCTGGATTTGCTGTCCTCTCCTGCTAGGAAGACTATTGGGCATGCCCTTGTGACATCTCGCCTTGATTACGGAAATGTACTTTACCTGGGCGCCATGGGTGAATGTTTGAATAGAATTCAATGTCTACAGAATGCAGCCGCGTGGCTGGTCCTTATGCAACCTAGGCGGGCCTCCTCAAGGAGGGCTCTGGTGAACCTTCATTGGCTTCTCATTAGGGAAAGGGTGCTGTTTAAGGCAATATGCATATGTCATTGCATCTCCCAGGGCACAGGTCCAGCATACCTGGCTGACTTGATTACGCGCTATGCTCCCACAAGGCAACTTAGATCCTGTGGGATGGGCTTGCTACTTGTTCCCAAGGTTCTGGGCAAGGATGGGGGGTCGGTCGTTTCATCACCTGGCTCCTCAGAACTGGAACAAACTTCCTCTGAGCCTCAGGCTAGAGATCTCAGAGGTTAAGTTCAGGTAAGACCTGAAAACTCATCTTTTCAGGGTTTGTAGGATCTCCTGAGCTGTCCAGGTTCTTCTGTGGTCAGATTCTCCTGTACTTAGCTCCTCATCACAGCGCGGGGACACATCAGCTGGTGTAACCAGCCGCTTTACAAATGCTCATATTATTATTATTATTATATTATTATTATTATTTCCACAGTGCAGTGCAAATCAGGCTGTCTGCTTTGGGTTGAATCCTGAAGGTGATTTTCCACAGGACAACAGTGCCCTTTCCTTGATACAATTTGTCCTTGGTTCCCAGGCTTTCTCCTGTGTGAAGCACCACAACCTTCTTTTATCAGCTCAATTCACACCATTGTAACCTCTTCTCTCCTGGCCTACCAAGTAAAGCCAAGGCATTATTCTATTTAGTGAGATTGCTTCTTTCTCCTGCAACACAAAATGTGAGAAAACACAAATTTCACAGCACCCATGAAATTTAAAGCAAACGTTTTAAGGGATTTCCATTTCAGGCCTACAAAATTCAGTTTAACATAAGAAAGCATCATATAAGCTTTACAAATTCACATAACATTAATGCAATTCCAAATAATACTTTTACCCACGTATGGAATGACGTAAGCACATCTAATACATGTGTTTTTGTCAGTTGCACAACACGAGCTCTTCACGTTAATGTTTTCTGCTAGTTACATTCATTTTCTACGTTGATCTTCATCTTACTTTTCAACAGCCTAAAATATATCACTTCTCATGCTAATAAATTTTACAGTGCTAACACTTCTTGCTAATGCAGCAAATGATTTTATGTGGGTGCGCTCTAAACTTGATTATGGTGCACCCCTACAAATGAGGTAAGATCTCTGCTCTATCACTGGCCTGCCTTACAGTTCTGTGCATTTTCCCAGTGCTTGTGCTCTCACCTTAAAACATGGGGGAATTGGCTTATACCCAATTGGCATATTTAATTTACATTTATGTCCCTTTTAAAGTGGTACTACATGTACCCAGGCTCTGTAAATTAAATGCTACTAGTAGGCTTGCTGCACTGATTGCTCCACCCACTTAAGTAGCACTTTACACATCTCAGGCCTGCGTTTCTTTCTAACAGATATGTCACCCTTAAGGTAGGCCCTGGAAACCCAGAGGGCAAGGTGCCATCTATTTAAAAAGTAGGACATGTGGTTTTGAGTTTTACATGTTCTGGTAGTGAAAAACTCTTACATTTGTTTTTTTACTACTACAAGGTCTACCTCTCTCATAGGATAACATTCGAGTTACCTTACTACATTTTATAAGTGTAATTTCCAAATGGCAATAGGTACTAGTTCATGTTTGATGTCTCTGGATTCCAACTCTAAAATCCGAATTAATGTTTAACTTTTAGAAAGTTGCCCGTTTCCTGCTCTAGCTATTTAGTGCCTTTAGCCTGTCTTAGGCCACATGACTGCTGTAGCTGACAGTTGGGCTTTGTGTATACCTTCTAGACACTCGCACACAATAGGAAGCTTCGGTGTGCCTGGATGGGACAGCACTGGCAGGATGGGAGGGAGGATCTGGGCACAGCCCCACTTACACCTAAATAGGTTGTGTCCTGCTGCCACACAAAGTACTACATGCCCCCTTTAGTTAGACTGGAATCAGATCAGGACTGGGGAGACAGGATACCAGGAGACTTCTAAGGGAAACCTCTGGAATCTTTGTTCCAACCTCCAAGGCATAACTGGGTATAAATACTAGACCTCAGACACCAACTCTTCAGTACACTTCTGAACCTGTGGATACTCTGCCAGGAAGAAGCACTGTTGTGCTGCTACGAGGACTTCTACTCTGCTTGAATGCTGCTCTAAAGGAGCTGCTGTCCTGCTGTATTGCTCAGTAGCCCTCTTGCCTGAGGAGGAAGAACTGGACCTACAAGTTCATCTTGAACCCAGGCCACCAGAGTGACTCCAAGGACTAGTATGCTTCCCTCCTGCTCTAAGCCTCAGGGACATAAAAGGTTCTCCAACATCCTGCACCAGCCCATATATCCAGCTGCAGTGAGCTCCTAACCCCCAAATGGTGCATCTTAGGTTAGGTTCTAGACCATTGGTGTGACTCAAGGGTGCTGACAGGGCAGTTTGCACCAGGACCTTGCCACGCGCACCACAAATCAGAGCAAGCTCTGTCAGCCAGACTCTTTTCAGTGCAGCATCGACCACTCGTGGTGACCACCAACGCAAATCTCCAGCAATGCCCACCCTGAACGCTGGCCAATTCTTTTGTACTTTGCAGACAGCCTCTAGAGACACTCTCCCTGCTTCTTGCGACGCTCTTCAATGCGAACAGGACTTTTGCTATGAATTTGAGAGGGTAAACTTATTTGTGCCCAACCTGGTGAATGTATCCAACCTGCACTCCATCACAGTCCGCCTGAAAGTGTGACTTTGATTCAGTCCAGTGCAAGCCGATATCCCGAGTTGGCACTTTGTGCCTTTTGGCACTATTTTCGCAAATTCTTTTAAAATTCATATCTCTGGTTCTACTGATTGAATGTTTGCTTTTTTCGTCTTGTTTTATTCATTACATTTTTTTCTGTTTCTAAATTGAGGTGGTATACATTTGTGTTGTGTTTTTAGTGTGTTACTGTATGAAGTGTTGCAAAAATACAGTACACATTGCCTCGAATTTAAGCCTGACTTCCCTGTACCGAGATACCTTAGGGTTGAGCACAGGTTAATTTAGGGCTTGCTTGTGAATTCATCATGAAAGGAATTGTAGTTGCTGCTTGAGAAGGGGTTCACCTCCCTCAGCAAGTAACCCAATTTTTTGCAAGAATCCGGTAGAAAAACCTTGAAATAGGCTGGTTAAATCTAGTAACAGCTGAGGAATTTTGAAAGTGGTGGGGCAAGAAGAGTTGTCTTGAATTGCACTGAATGAGTAAGGCAAAGGGTCCTAACCTCCTAGAAGGTGGGGGAGCTGGTGGGATGCTCCTCCAAGACAAGTTAAAACACAAGTTCTAAATACATTGAAGGAAAAGCTATAGGTAAAAGAGGTATACCGGAGCACCAGCCCATGAAGCTTCCAGCACTTTCATGGTGTGCCAATCAGGCACATCTCTACTGTGATATGCTTGAAATGTTCTTCCGAAAAAAGTTGAGAATAATGTTGGTAATAAGGCGGATTTATACCAAACTTTCCATATAATTCATTAAGATCCAATGGTTGCATAAAATGTTCAAATAATGTAGGTATTCAATTAGACCTGCATGGCATCTTAGTCCATGAGATTAGGGCTGGACGTTGGAAGAGGTGAAAACAAGATGAGAATGAGATTTATGAATAATCACTGTGCTGTGAATGACTAAAAACGGGCAAAACAGTGTTGGGGGTAATGGTGCAAATGTGAGGGTGTGGATTGCAGTCGTGAAGGGAAATGAAGCGAAGACTTTTGGAGGCGTTAGTGCTGCCAGCATGAAGGACCACAGTACACAGCATATTTTGGTTCTTGGTGCTGTCAGCAATAAAATCTATGGCTTAATTTGGTCCTCCCCTGCTGCGTCCTTCCAGTGGCCCAGAATATTCTGTAGCGCTTCACATCTATCCATTCAAAACAGCTTCAGAAACTCTGACAATAAATACATTGGAGAGTTGAGTACCTGCTGTACAAACTTTTACCTGCATGTCCAATCCAAAAGATAGATCCTAAGGGGGTAAATGTCCACTGTAGTGATGTGCCCATGACATTCATGTCACATATTTGAATGCCAGTAATATACCTTGCTCGGCTAATGCACCTGCTACACAAATCTCAAGGGTTTTTTATGTTAGATTTGCACTATATTAAATACCAAATGTCATAGTGTGGCAGATTACTTCGAAGGGAACATTTTCTGTCATCAGTAGCATCTCAACCATATGGTGGTCCATGTGCACCACTAGTGTGTGCTTGGGACCTACAAGAGTATATAAACAAATCTGAATGTGACAAGTAGGTAAAAGACAACAAAATGTTGCCACATTACTAGAAGTACACTTCACTTTACGTTTTTAACATAGGATGCACAATTGTTTTAACATTACACATTTACATGCTATGGTACAGGGAGATGCAGCCATTTACACACAATTACATATTTTGGTCGCACATCACAACTAATATAAGAAGCAAGGTCCGCCGATCCCAAGTTCAGTTTAGTACATTTGAATTCTTGAATTGTGTAGTAGAAGGCGGAAGATGGTGTAAAGTTAGTATCCTACTTGTTCAATTGCTTAACTCTCCTCCATAGAACATGATGTCTTGGTACAATGGCGTTTAAGAGGAAAAATATGCATGAATATATGCTCATTTGTTAAACGTGTATCTAAAACATATATTGAAAAGTGTCTATTTATCTTCCTAAAGAGGGACACATAGGAAGTGTGAAGAGATCCATTGAGACCTATGTAAATTTTCTCTACTGCCTCAAACAGAAATAAAAATACATGAGATGTCATGCACATCAGTCCTATTGGTCACACTCCTCCCTACCAAAATGAAAATAGAATTGCTGTTGAACTGGAGACAACTTATTTTCACCGTGCTCCCCTCCTCCTCATATCACCAATGATATTTTGACATTGTGGACAGGATTACTTGAAGCAAGCTTGGAGGTGCTAATTCAAGGTACTGTCTACATCATGCTTTTAGACTGAATGGTGCCTTATAAAGTTGAAGAGGTCTACTGATGTTCTGGTACCACTTTGTGAAATGTGCTCATTTGAACATGAAACCAGCAACATCAGCTAGTCCTCAAAGAAAATACACAAAATAACACAATATCAGGGTGTAATAACTCAAAACAACAACACAACAAACAAGAAAAGGCAACAGCACAACCACAATAGAATGTAGCACAACATTGTACAACAGACTCACAACCACAGTACAACAAAATAAGAGCAACACTTCTCTTCACTATACGTCAACTCATTAATGCAACAAAACCACAAAAGCACATTAACCAGTATTACACACCACAAACACAGAAGCAACAGATAAAACATAACAGTGCAACACCGAATTCCCAAATCAGAACCCAGAGAATACTGCAGTCATTGGCTAGGACCCAGGATATGAATGGTACATCACCACCATTTCTGCAGAACATTTCTGGGACTGAAAGATAACCTTAAGGAAGAAAGACGTTTTTGATAGTCTTCTTGGGAAAGAAAACCGAAGGGCTCACTAACTCCATTAGGCGCTGGAACTGGCATCTTATATAGGATAGACATTATCTTTCATCTGTCTCAATGAATTCACCTTGGAAACATGATTTGTGACATTAAATTACAAACATGACAAATGCGTTAGGATACCACGTTTTGGAAAAGCGAACAGATGAATTTTGATTCAGGCAATGCATTGTAAAAGCATGCAGAATGTAAGGCATTGGTTTGTGATGGCATTTAACTGCAAATAAGCTAATGTAATGTTTATCAAATATATTGATATATGTTTTCTTTATGCATAAATGAACGTAGTAAACAAACAATAATATTGATATTTCTATATAAGAATAAAACTGTATGTGTTGGAAAAACGGTTAATAGCAAGAATATGTAATGTGAGACGGACATTGATCAATACTAAAATAATTTGTGCTATGTAAAGATTTATTTGAAATGTGCTTTTGAATCCTGCATGATGTATTAACCTATAACGTGCACAGAGACTTGCAAATTATATGCAAATAATAATGAAGAGTTAAAAATATTTTTAGGGGTAACTTATACTTACATGATGCACCTGCAAATCATTAATCTAACTAATTGAACAAATTAATGCATTGTATTCAATAATGTGAGATTTATATTTTAGCATAAATTCATCTTGCACAAGCTGTGTTTCATGAAGGCCTCAGCACTTGCTTTTCTTTCCTTACATGAACCTATGAACTGAATAGCCTTAAGTCTATGGGAACTTTTCGCAAAATTTCTACTTGTCCTCTAACAAACAATATTTTCTTTCATGTTTGTAGCTTACTTGACTAGACCTACAACAAAATTGTTACTTCTTAGAGCACATGCTTGGGAGAGGAATGACAAAAGATGAGAACATTAACTCGCCTATTTCCTAAATGTTACAACCAATCATATGACAAAGTACAGTGGTCCTAAGGAAAACGCAAAGTAATGGGTTACTTAATTCTTCCGGATTTGTATACTTTTACCTTCTACATCATCTCATCCTACTGAAACTGACCAATGGACAGAGTGTTCTAACAGATTTGGTGAATGTCAAGGGGTGTAAACCAGAAATCGATGGAGTATAATTACCCAAACTCTGAACAGGGGCAGTCCTTATGATGTCCATCTACCCTCTACCCATCTTTTGGTACAGAGACTGATGATTTGGACTCTCAGAAACAATGCAAACTGTGACAAAATACTGCATTTACCACCGGCTGATATGCTTGTGTAGTGGGACATTTCTGGCTTGAAGGTTTCCGACAAACAGCTGTGGCATTGACGCTGTTATACGGACAGGGGCAGACAATCCTGTCCATGAACTGGCACTGGTCATTTGGTGATTCGTGAGCGTTCATCAATAGGGTTTGTATGAGAGATAATTGATTTCCCATAGACTCAATTCCTTTGGCTAAAACTTGAATGGCGGAGGAAGAGCTCCCTTCAGATTGAAAGTCACAAATTCTTAATGCTTATTAAATCTGTTCAAATTAGATTTGTATACTGATCATCTGAAAGTTGATCAAATATAATTTTAGATAAAATACCCTGCTAATTCCGTTTCATTATTAGTTGCGGCCAATAAATCTTCTTTAGAAATTAATTGACTGAGAGGTAGATTTACCTGGGAAACTCCATCAGTAATAAATGATGTGTTAACAATTATCTTATTTCAGGTCCTCGTATGACAATTGTTCATCCCCTAAGTGTTCTGGTCCCTCTCAGCACAGAACAAGATTCATCAGAGGACCTAAGAGGTTTAGTATGGTAGCTGAGGTTATTTTGAGGTTAAGAGTAACAGGATCAATTAAAATAATTGACAAGGCCCAACACATTTACGCTACAACACATATAAGTGTCTGGTGGCTGGTCTCGTCATCGGGTTATAGGTACACAGAAAGTGGAAGGGCTGCATCATGTGAGAAAATTATTCTTATCAGTCTGAAGTGAACTGTAGGCAACCTTAATGTAGCCCTAACTGGAGAAAGACCTGTTGCCTGGTAACCTGTCATGGAGACCTTTGACCACATTAAAAGAACAGGAATGACTTTCCATGTATCAAGTAAATATTGGGCCATTTTTCTGACTCTGGAGGCCCAGGAAAGGGTGCTGAGTTTAACTCAGGAAGGATAAGCCCTCAGCGAGCAAGATTTGCCACAAGAAAAGCTACAGCAGAATGACATGGTGAATCTATCTAGTCTAACAGGAGCACTGCCTAGCTACAGTGTACGGTCTTGCCCCCAGAGGATTCCGGAGTCCAAAGCATGATGGCAAAAATTGGACCTAGATCAAGAAAGCAGATAAGCTGCAAAACTCTCAAACCCAAGGTAAAACATATGACTATTGTGACCCACAAGGCTAAACTGTTCACCGCCCCATTGTGGTTGGCCTGAAATTAGTCCTTGGAAAAGGTCAACCACAATCATTGGGTTTATACGCTCTTGGGGTTTCTAGTCTGAAAACTTTTTAAAAATCATGTCTTTGGTTCAGCTTATCCATTTTTGTGTCTTTCTCCTTGTGAAAGTGCTTTGTGGCCTACTAAATTGGTTAGTGGGTTTTATATTCTGTTCTTAACTTTAACGTTTTTTGATGCTTCTTGAACTTAGCATACATTTCTCTAGAAATAGACTGTGCATTGTGCCATAGCTACAAGGGGGTAAGCAGAACGATTTCTTTGACTTCTGGTGATGCATAACAAAACAGTTTTATTATACTGTTATGGATACCTCCTTCAAAATATGTATTTTAATTACTGAAAGCAGCTAGCTCCTCTTAAGGCACGTCTATGTGCTGCAACTTGATGACTATCTGAGATGCAACAGATCTCAACACACCTGAGAGCTTGGAGATTGTGACAACTCCTAATCTAGATTTTGAATGTTCCCCACACCGTGGCGAACCTCCCCACAGACCCCACATTATTAGTAAAGAAGTCTTCTATTGACTTAGCTAATTTGTCTTTAAACACCGGGTCTAATAGAGAGTAGGGAGGGAACCACCATGCGAATGCAGCTGCTCCCTGGCCACGAATCACCAATTCAAGCACTATGGGTGAGTGGTCGGCATAATAACGTGGGAGGGGTTTGCAGTGTAGGACGTGTGACACTAAACCCTTTACACAAATCAGTAGTCAATGCATGTGTGTGTGTGTCACGTGCTGCTGACTAATGTGTAAGCCTGGCGCCTTCGAAGTTCGATATCTCCACATGGCCACAAGACCTAGTAAGTCTGCAATGTCACTACTGGCATGTGCAGCAGCAGATGGACAGTGAATGAGGTCTTTGGACCGGTCAACAACAGGGTTCAATACACAAATGAAATCTCCTCCCCGTATCTGGAGCAAAGTTCCCCACTGTAAGAGGCGTGTGCTGAGTGTATGGTAGAACTGAGGGTCATCATAATTCGGGCCATACACCCCTACCAGCACTACCTCCAAGTGATCTGTACGACATAGGGCTACCACATACCTGTCACCCGGGTCAACACATACCTCCTGCAACTGTATTTTGGATCTATAGTCCACCCATATAAAGACTCCCTGGGCATACGTAGTAAATTCTGCTGCACAGTATCATCCTCGCATGTGCTGCGGGTCAGTGTGCTGCTATTGTGTGCCAGGTGTGTCTCCTGGAGGATTGCCATATGCACAGCATGTCTTTTAAAAAATGCAACAACCTTGCAAAATTTTCTCCGGTCATTTAGTCCTCTTACATTTCATGTAAGGAATCGTATCTGTATAGTGCCGATTGTTCCCCTGCTTACGTCGTCCTTAATGGTAGGCTGATCTGTAAGCATCTGCTATGTCCAGTCCGGTAATATATTCACTTATTTTTTTGTAGTAACAAACTCAACAAATCCCCAATGCTACCCCAACCACTCCATTAGCAGACAAATCTTGTCTCCCCACACCCTTGCCCGAACGTCCTCTATGGGACCTAACTAAAACCCACAATGTAAGTTCAGTGGTTAACACATGGGGGTGAATATGCCCCATTACCAGGCTACCTCCTGGTCTGGCCTCTTATATATGTCTTGTGAAACAATACAAAGTCAACCAAGACTGCATGCTATTGGACCGGGGAGGTGCAAGATGTGTCTCCCTTTTGTGTATTCCAAACTACTGCCTATGCGTATTGCAAGAATGATGGCCATACCTTGCCACATTTGCCCTCTGCAGTTACAAGCTATATGTGCGTTTCCCAGTGTCTTGACAAAGGGAGGTTGCACAACTTAGTTTAGAATGGAACCATCTTACCATTAATGCTACATTGAGTCCCTCTCCCCCACGAATATGCAATAGGAAATGTTCTTCACAGCAGAGTTTGCTTCATTATACCTCTCAGTCGTTGCTTCTCGTCGTGGTCTGGTTTTCTCTCTTTGTTTGAGGAAGTGCGATACCTGCCTGGGATCTGTGAAGTAATACACTTTCCCTTCCGCCATGACCCGAAGTTTGACAGGGTATAACATGCGGTATTGCATCTCAAGCTCATGTAGTAGTATCTTGGCAGGCAGGAAGAGCTGTCGGGCATCTTGGACTTGTTGGGAAAAGTCTGGGTATAGAGATAACTCAGAACCCTCAAAATGCAATGTTTTCATTTCTCACGCTTTGCACCAATGCTGCATCTGAGTCTCTGTAGGTCAGGAGGTGAGCTATGATTGGATGTGGGCTTGAACTTGAGGCACCAGAGATTGGTGTGCATGCTCCACTGAGAATATCTCAGAGAAAGTGTCTTTCCCTAGTAGTGCACAGAGGAGATTTTCCACATATTTCTCCATACTTTCTATATTGGTAGATTTTGCCACTTCCGCTATACAAATGTTGTTCCTTCATGAGCTCCTTGAGTAATAGGGTGTGAAGAAGCTTATCCACTTTCTTAGCTTTGGCAGATTCCTCAGTTAGTACATCTTCCACGTTTGAGACTCTCTGTACCACTGTGTCTAGCCTCTCATTGTGCTTGTCCAGATGTTCTGGCATCCAATCCATCCTGAACGTGAGCACATCAATCTTGGGGTCTCTTTTTGTTAGACTTTGTTGCATGGCAGTGAGTACCTGCTTCAATTCAGCGTCCGATGTTGGTTCTGCAGCCTATGATCCCGAATCCACTGCACTCATATATATTTCTTTCTGTCTGGAGGTCTTTTGGGCTTTGAACTGCAGCTTGGGCTGCATCTTATCTGATTTGCCTATGTCAGGTAACTGTGTTGGGGAAGCTCCTCACTGGACCCAGTGCATGCCTGTGCACAGCACCCTGCAGGCTCCATATTTCAGACTGCACGAATTTTACGAAAGGGGGACATGCACTCAGTGATCTCCCATGCTGACTGGGCACCCAGATTGCACCTTCATCAAATTTGGTGGCGCATTCAAGATCCTCCGCCCAAAGGTCAAAGGGAAAATGTCATGGTCCCCACCTGCAGTTCCTCACAGGACCATAGCGTGTCTCTTATTGTGTTGCAGTGACCACAGGAATCGCAAAGCTCTCTACCACATCTGTGGGCCATAGGAGCCCCCAGCCTTTCCACTGCCTTGGCGCGAATAGGCCCCACCACTTCAATCCCCTGTTCACTTTGATCATTGCTTCCCCAGATCATGTCTGTACAGCTGTCGTCTCATAGGGACACCAAGGGGAATATCTCAGTGCTCACCTTCCACAGGGCGCCTCCAGTTTTACTGCATGCTGGGGCCCCTTCAACATCAATCGCCCCGCGTGTCACTGGGCCTGACCAGTATTTTGTGCAGATGAGTGCCGCCTCGCAGATTTGCTGAATTGCCCTCACAGCATAAGCCTCAAGATCTGGCTTATTTGCACCAAGTGTTGCAGCCAGGGCAGCCCCACCTTCAAGCGCCGCCATCGCACAGAGTTGTCCCTGGGCAGGGTCAAGGCTGGGTTCCACACACACAGCTCACGCAGGGCACACTATCCGGTCAGGGGGTTCAGCCACGGCACCCGCTTGTAATGGTGCTGCCAGCGCATGGTTACCATTAGCGGCGCAGCCGCAATTAGGCGAGGGACACAGCTTTTACTTTCACTACCCTGGTCCCGACTGCCAGAGCCGGGCCAAGCCTCTTTATTTTATAACTGGCGTGTGACGACACACGCCAGCGCTAAACAGCGTCCTCCTAGCGTGGGTAGACTGCACCGCTACCTGGCCGGAGGAAACTACATTCCTTCCAACCTTTATTAAACAATAATCAATTAACAATGAAACAACAGCGTAGATCTGTTACCAGTTCATAGAAGAGTCTAGTCCGTGGTTCATCATACCAGAACCCTGCCAGGCAGGAGGATGGTACCGGGTTGCGTCTCAGGTCATACCCGGACTGTTCTCCCTGGGAGGAGGGCAAAGATGGAGTCATATCATGTGAGCCCTCCCCCTCCCGAGGTCTTGGCTGGATTCTGTCTGGCATTCCCAACCGCTCAGGGGTACTCTGGGCAGACACATCAGGGGTCCCTTCGATAGTTATCCCCTGGTCACCATCCGGTTCAACTTCTTCCGGTCGATTATTGGGGCTGGCGCCCAAGTTGTCCGCTGATGGTTGCTCCCTAGTTCCAGCATATACCCTTTTGAAGAAGGAGATATTGCGGGTGATTTCCTCAGTTCCTCTTCGGGCCTTTATAAAGGTGCCAGAGCGGCGAGTGACAGTCCAGGGTTGGTGTTCAAATGGAAGCCGGAATTTGCTCCCGGGATACCGGTCCTTGACGTAGACTCTGTCCCCCCTGTCGATGTCCGACACTCTGGCTCGTCGGCTGGCGCTGGCTTGATCATTGGAATTGGTTCGGTTAGCTAACACCTTTCAGGCGTCAATCCGAGACGGGGTCCAGCTCGTGTGATGTGGGAGGGTGTCTCGTACTACTCGGCCCATGCTTGCCGGCCCTGGAGCTGCTTCGGTTGTGAGATGGGGTGTCAGCCGATACTCCCTCAGAAAGCTGTATATGGCTCTTTCAAGGGGTGCTTAATCTGCATGCGCAATGCGCATTACCTTGTTGAGGGTGTGCATGAATCTTTCTACCTCCCCGTTCACTTGGGGCCAGCGGGGGTCACTTTCCAGTGTTGGATGCCCCATGCCCTGAGGTAATCTGCAAAGTCTTGGCCGTGGAAAGGTGGACCGTTGTCTGTTTTCACCACCTCGAAAATGCCATGGGTCGCAATGGTTTTCTCAAGCTTGGTGATCACCTCCGTGGCAGTCTAGTTCCCCACAATCTCGACCTCTGGATATTTCGTATACTCATCGACGATCACCAGTGCATAACGTCCATTGGGGAGGTGTCCGAAGTCCACACTGACGCATTCCCATGGTCGTTCCGGGTTGTCTTCTGTGATGACAGAGTGGGGCCGGTCTGGCTGGCCCGACACTTGGCACCATGCGCATGTTCTGACTGTGAGTTCCATTAGGGGGTCCATTCCTGGGAACCACACTTTCGCCCTTAACCGGCTCTTCGTCTTCACCATGCCCTGGTGTCCTCGGTGTGCGAGATCCACCGCTTGTTGGGCAAGGCTCTAGGGGATCACCAATCGAGGGCCTCTGAGGAGACAACCACTGTTGTCCACCGACAGTTCGTCTTTCACTTTCATGACGGCCTCCAGGACAGTTCTGGCTTGTGGCATCCACCTCGTCATGGTGGATTGGATGTGGCGCCAGTTGTTAGATTGGACTGCTTTGATGGCTAGTTGCAGACACTCATCTGTCCGGGTAGCTTCCACGATAGTCTCTAGGCTCATGGGGAGCGGCTGCGACCTCTCAGACACCAGTCGGACATATTCTTCCGTGTCCTCGGCGTCCTCCTCTTCTGCTCTAGTGGCGGCCCTTGGATGCCGTGATAGATAGTCCGCCGGATTGGAGGACCCGGGCTTGTATTCCACTCAGTAGTCGTACCCTTGCAGCTGGAGGATCCATTTTTGAATCCTCGGGGGTGGGGAGGGGTTGGATACCGACCCCTGGAATAGGGGAATGAGGGGTTTGTGGTCTGGGGATACGGTGAATGGGTGGCCATACACATATACATGAAAGTGCCTGCAGGCCCAGTGGATGGCAATAGCCTCTCGCTCGATTTGCCGTGTTTGTCAGTGAGCGACTCGCGTAAGCGATCGGGGCCCACTCTCCGTTGCTTTGTAACTGGGTAAGCACTGCTCCGAGCCCCTAGGGGCTGGGGTCCTCAGCAACATTGGTGGGTCGCGCTGGGTCAAAGTATGATAGTGTAGTATCTGCCGAGAGGGCTGCTTTGGTGTCTTTAAAAGCTTGCTCCTGTTCTGGGCCCCATTGCCACGTGGTGGTAGATTTAGTGAGTTTTCTGAAGGGCTTTGTGAGGTTGGACAGGTCTGGGATAAAACGCCCGCAGAAGTTTACCATCCCTAGGAAGCTCCTGACTTCCGAGATGTTGGATGGTGCTGGGGCTTCTTGGACATCCTTCACCTTGTCGGTATCCGGGGCCACCCCTTTGTCAGAAAAGGTGTAGCCGAAGAAGCTGATCTTGTTCCTCAAGAACTGACATTTTTCTTGGTGAAGGGTCAGCCCGGCTTCCTTGATCCTTTGGAGGACCTTGCAAAGTCATCGGTGGTGTTCTTCCATCGACGAAGCATATATTAACAGGTCGTCACTCAAATTCAGGACTCCGGTTATTCCACTAAGAACCTCGCGGATGGTGTTCTGGAACACCTCCGCAGCACTCGAGATTCCGAAGTTCAAGCGTCGGTATCTTCGGAGACTGACGTGAGTTGAGAAGGTGGTGATGTATCTAGAGTCAGGGTGTAGTGGCAGTTGGTGATAACCAGATCGTAGGTCCATCTTTGAAAACCATTTTGCTCAGTTTAGCTCTCCCAAGATGTCATCGATGGTGGGGGTTAGGTGGCATTCTTTTTTCACCGCTGCGTTCAGAAGGCGCATGTCGACGCAAATGCGGACCTGTCCTGGTTCTTTCGGCTTCCGTGCTACTACAATCGGGGACACCCAGGGTGTGGGCACACTGACCTTCTTGATGATCCCTTGTCTCTCTAGGGCCTCCAGTTCTTCTTCCACCTTCTTCCGCAGATGGAACGCAATCCGCCGGTGCCTCAGCGCCACTGGTTGAACTGACGGGTCGATGTGGAGAGAGACTTCCTTCCCTTTTAGGCATCCAATGCCTTTGAAGACGTCTTCGAACCCCTCCATGATGACCTTAAGTTCTTCTTCCTGTACTTCCATGGCGAACAAAATTAGCTTCAGCTCCTCTGCTGACTGTCCGCTCAGCAGCATTCCGCTTCCCTCCTGGGTCACATACACTGTGGTTGGGATTTTTTTGAATTCCCTGTGCTTTAGCTCAGTCTTGAAGCATCTCCGGAGTGGGATGGACTTCTTTTGTCCGTACGCGAACACCCTGATTCTGGCTTTCTGCAATGGCGGGCGTGGGCTTAACTGATTGTATACATTCGTAGCCATAAGTTCAATCGATGCCCCAGTGTCTATGGTAGCTCTCACATCCTGCTGGTGGATTTTGAACCTGTACTTTGGAAGTCGTCGCCTCTTCCTTCGTGGCTGGTCTATTCCAAAAACTTAGTGGACTGGGTAGTGTCCTGTGTCGTCGTCCATCTCCTCACTGTCGTGTGCTTCCGCGCCCGCTTGTGCTGCTTCCTTTCGTGACTTCGTGGATCGGCACACCGCCGCGAAGTGGTTCATCCATCCACAGGAGCTGCACTTCGTCCCTCTCGCTGGGAAATCCTGCATGCGGTGGGGCGTGCCTCCACAGTATCCGCACTCCTTTTTCTTCTCCTGTGGTCTCCTCCCTGAGGCTTGGAGCGCCTTGGGCCTCACTACATTTATTGCTTCTACCGCATTCGCCTGCTCTGTCTTGATGGGTCAGTGGAGGGCTGCTTCCATGTGGGACGCCTTGGCTTGCGATAGTTCTTTCGATCGGCCTAGGGTGAGGATTTCAGCCAAAGGTTTCCCATCTTCCTGTAGGATGTTCACCCTGAGTTTGGACGAGTAGCATCCTTGGATTATCTGCCCTCTGATTTCTTCCTGTTCGTCCCTAAATCCCCATGTACTTGCCAGGTCCTTTAACCGCCCATGGAATGCATCCAACGACTCCTCCACTTTTTGTTTGGCCTGGCGAAAGATGAATCTCTCATAGTCTCTACTCGCCATTGGTTCAAAATATGCGTTTAGCCGCGTCATGTCGGTTTTTTAGATGTGGTGGATGTCTTTGCCTCCCAAATGTAGCAGTAGGGCCCTGCACCTATCTCGGGCAATGCCTGCCCCTTCAAAGTATATCTGGAGCCGGTCCGTCCAGTCTCTCCACCGCGGGGCAAGGGAAGAAGCGACCCCATCAACTGTGAACAGCTCAATGGCTGGGATCGACGCCATTTCCACACAGTCGCAGACACTCTTCGTGGCACGTGCTCGGCCTACCTTCTCGGCTCAGTAGTCGTGCCTCTGCAGAAGTACCAGCACCCCTGTGGTGATATGGCCCCCTTCAAGGGCTCTACACCAATGCTGGGGATCGAGTGCATGCAGCAGGGCACGTAGGCTCTTTACAGCCTCGTCCCTAGTGTAATGGTGCTGCCAGCTCGTGGTTACCATTAGCGCCGCAACCGCAATTAGGTGAGGGACACAGCTTGTACTTTCACTCGCGTGGTCCCGACTGCCGGAGCCGGGCCACGCCTCTTTATTTTATAGCCGGCGTGTGACGATACATGCCAGCGCTAAACAGCGCTCACTCCGCTGTGTCTCGCCTTATTGGCTGACGGGGAAAATCAGGTGAGCATGGCCATGCCATGCCGCACTCACAGTCGTCTGCACCAAGCCTAAGGACTACACACTGTAGTTGGATTTCATGAGCTTCTAATCCTCCTCCTCCAGAGCCACTTTTTGAGGTAACTGATGGACGAGTCTTTCTTGAAGGGGATGGAAGTTGGTAGCTATTGTTTAAAGCATTGTTTTGGTTCTGCAGGGTGTTGCCTGATTATAGGCCGGGTTGTTGGAGCTGAGTTATTTCGCGGCCATTTTGGAGCCTGGCAAGCTCTGCCCCCTTCTATCCCTGTATTCATTGTATATAGGTGATTTCTAGTAGATGCCAGATGCACTCGTTATTACCTGTCTCTCGGTGTTTGCTAGTAGTGCCGGTCTCCAGCATGTACATCTACTTTGATGATAGAATGCATTTGCACTTAGGACTTTGGGGGACTTCAATGGTGTGTTCACAGTGTACAGGTAAGGTTTATCAAGTCCTGGACCCTGAGAAAAGGCAAATCTCAGGGAAGAGATTTGTGAAATCGCATGAGATCTTGCCAAATGTGAATGATCATTATGAAATCATTGTTGTATAAGGCAGCTGCCAGTAAACTACATTCTATTTTTCCAATTACCCGAGGTGAGTTACTGGGCTTTGTATGAATGGAAGAATTGACCTTTTCCTGTGGGCCCCACAATCACTTTTTGAGCTGCAGCAATTGCATCCAGCAGTCTATTAGTTGTTTCAGTATGAAATTGTCAAGATCACAATGGAGCTGCACATGAGCCTGCTAGCACTTATTTGTTTCTAATAAAAAATGACTGCTGATAATAATTGATATTTGAAACCCTCAAGTGTGTCATCTTATCTGGTTCTAAAGCCCCCTATAAAGGAAAAAGACCCAAGACTCTATCAAAAAAATAGAGATTTTTAGTATAAAGAGGTTATCAAAACCTCCAAACCCTGCTAACCTGACAAATAACAAGAATTTCAACAAGAAAATTAATTTACATAAAAAGTGTAATATCACCAGTTGCCTCAAAGAGTACCACCAGTGAAACCTTATTGCAACAAATCAAAAATGTAAGACGTTGTTTATCCACCATTGTAACAGATAACAGAGAATAAATACGGTGTCAATAATTTAGACTCGATGACAGCTATCCTATCTAGAGAAGAGGTATATTAGACCACAGTAAGGCACATTCATGTTTTCCATGCTTGATTAATGTTGTGTGCGTGAAGGACTGGAAAATATTGCACGTTAGGATTTGACTCACAAACTCACACATCTAATTCCAGCTGTCCCTTCACGCGGCACTAGTCCTAATTTCCTTACAATAATTTGGCCATTCCAAACATTTGTTTTTTCAAAAAGCACAATCGGTGTTGCTTCAAGGTGATATTCTGGGAGTGTGTGGTCCTGAAGGAAAGTGAACTTAACAATCTACACAGAAAATGAAACTCTTACTGGGGTTCCATTTATAGTGGTGCTCCGTAATTCTCCTTCTTAATATTCAATGACTTGGGAAAAACACTTCACATTGTCAGTATTTCTGAGACCGTACTCAAAATCTGTACATCACTCCTTCATAGGTGTATGTATAGTCACCTCCCACATAGCTTCAAGATATATGTAAAGTATCTCTTTATTGATATACATTTTGGGCCTTATTTATGAGAAGTGTTGCATCGCTATGTGAAAACAGTGATGAGTCACTTCTGAGTGTCTCCTCTTTGCAACATGATGGATGTATCATATTTACTGTTTGGTGCATCATGTCGCAAGGAATGATAGATACGTCAGTATTACTGATGTATCTGTCAGAGCAGAAGTAAACTGCTCTGTTTACTTCTTGTCTCCTTTTTGTTCTCAGCTTAATCCCTGCATTCTTTTAGCAGTGTTATGTTCTGATAAGCGCTGGGATGCCTATTGGTAACCAGGCACTATACAAAACTCAGAATAATAATAATAATAAGTGACGCATTGCTGTAGTTGTGTCATAAGCGTGATGCAATTCCAGCAATGTTCCTTTCACATGGGGCAAGCCCCATGTGAAAGGGCCTACATCAGTCTTACACCTGCTATGAAATGAAAAATAAATTTATAAAGTGCAATCCATTTACCCGAAGGTGTCAATGTGCTAGCTCATCGAGTAAACCTGTGTCGTAGGATCTTAACTCAGAATCAGAGGTTAAACAACCATATATTCTTCAGTGCCTTTCTGAATGCAGGTGTGTCTCGTCTTGTAACCTTTGGGGAAGAGAGTTCCAGAGTTAGGTAGTCCCGACTAGAAAGTTCTACTGCCCCAAGCACTTTTCTTGAACCTAGGGATCACCAGATTGTGGGCTTGAACTGAGTGTAGCTGATGCGAAGGGACATACAAGCAAAGAGTTTGCTTGAAAAAGACTGGCCCTATGTCATGAGTTGCTTTAAATGCTATGCACAGGGCTTTAAACTCAATATGACATTTCACTGGCAACCAATGTAATTGAGGCAGGCATAAGGGTTTTTTTCCTCCAATGTCGTCCTAGAAATGTCGTACTCAAATCTTATACGCAGGTATAATGTAGCGCAGTGGTTCACAAAGTGACACATCTGCCTAGATGCTTTACTTTGTAAATAGGATTCAGAAAAGGGGGTGGTGATGAACAGAGTGTCTGAATTAAGCAGACCACTCTTACCCAGTCCAAAGATCAGGGTTTGATCCATCACCGTTATTTATCTCACTGCACCATCCCAGCTCAGAACCTGGCTATATGCAAATCAGTCTGTCCCTGGCCCAGTGCATCATGGGAACAGGGCAGACTAAACTACCAAGCCAATTCTTCACCAGAAAGGAGACAAGCTACCGGGGACCGGTTTCTGGCATTTCAGCCGTCTTCGGCCCGGCTTGCTTGAATCCTGATGGTGCAGTGAGAAAGGGACTCATGTCTGAGTATACCCTGCCACACCTATAGTGGCCAAAAACGATTCAGAAAAGGGGGTGGTGATGAACAGAGTGTCTGAATTAAGCAGACCACTCTTACCCAGTCCAAAGATCAGGGTTTGATCCATCACCGTTATTTATCTCACTGCACCATCCCAGCTCAGAACCTGGCTATATGCAAATCAGTCTGTCCCTGGCCCAGTGCATCATGGGAACAGGGCAGACTAAACTACCAAGCCAATTCTTCACCAGAAAGGAGACAAGCTACCGGGGACCGGTTTCTGGCATTTCAGCCGTCTTCGGCCCGGCTTGCTTGAATCCTGATGGTGCAGTGAGAAAGGGACTCATGTCTGAGTATACCCTGCCACACCTATAGTGGCCAAAAACGATTCAGAAAAGGGGGTGGTGATGAACAGAGTGTCTGAATTTAGCAGACCACTCTTACCCAGTCCAAAGATCAGGGTTTGATCCATCACCGTTATTTATCTCACTGCACCATCCCAGCTCAGAACCTGGCTATATGCAAATCAGTCTGTCCCTGGCCCAGTGCATCATGGGAACAGGGCAGACTAAACTACCAAGCCAATTCTTCACCAGAAAGGAGACAAGCTACCGGGGACCGGTTTCTGGCATTTCAGCCGTCTTCGGCCCGGCTTGCTTGAATCCTGATGGTGCAGTGAGAAAGGGACTCATGTCTGAGTATACCCTGCCACACCTATAGTGGCCAAAAACGATTCAGAAAAGGGGGTGGTGATGAACAGAGTGTCTGAATTAAGCAGACCACTCTTACCCAGTCCAAAGATCAGGGTTTGATCCATCACCGTTATTTATCTCACTGCACCATCCCAGCTCAGAACCTGGCTATATGCAAATCAGTCTGTCCCTGGCCCAGTGCATCATGGGAACAGGGCAGACTAAACTACCAAGCCAATTCTTCACCAGAAAGGAGACAAGCTACCGGGGACCGGTTTCTGGCATTTCAGCCGTCTTCGGCCCGGCTTGCTTGAATCCTGATGGTGCAGTGAGAAAGGGACTCATGTCTGAGTATACCCTGCCACACCTATAGTGGCCAAAAACGATTCAGAAAAGGGGGTGGTGATGAACAGAGTGTCTGAATTAAGCAGACCACTCTTACCCAGTCCAAAGATCAGGGTTTGATCCATCACCATTATTTATCTCACTGCACCATCCCAGCTCAGAACCTGGCTATATGCAAATCAGTCTGTCCCTGGCCCAGTGCATCATGGGAACAGGGCAGACTAAACTACCAAGCCAATTCTTCACCAGAAAGGAGACAAGCTACCGGGGACCGGTTTCTGGCATTTCAGCCGTCTTCGGCCCGGCTTGCTTGAATCCTGATGGTGCAGTGAGAAAGGGACTCATGTCTGAGTATACCCTGCCACACCTATAGTGGCCAAAAACGATTCAGAAAAGGGGGTGGTGATGAACAGAGTGTCTGAATTAAGCAGACCACTCTTACCCAGTCCAAAGATCAGGGTTTGATCCATCACCGTTATTTATCTCACTGCACCATCCCAGCTCAGAACCTGGCTATATGCAAATCAGTCTGTCACTGGCCCAGTGCATCATGGGAACAGGGCAGACTAAACTACCAAGCCAATTCTTCACCAGAAAGGAGACAAGCTACCGGGGACCGGTTTCTGGCATTTCAGCCGTCTTCGGCCCGGCTTGCTTGAATCCTGATGGTGCAGTGAGAAAGGGACTCATGTCTGAGTATACCCTGCCACACCTATAGTGGCCAAAAACGATTCAGAAAAGGGGGTGGTGATGAACAGAGTGTCTGAATTAAGCAGACCACTCTTACCCAGTCCAAAGATCAGGGTTTGATCCATCACCGTTATTTATCTCACTTTGTAAATAGGGCACAACATGGCCCATATTTTACGCTGCTGCTGCATCACAAAAAGTGATGCAACGGCGGCACAAAAGTGATGCAGGGGTTCATAAATAAACCCCTGTGTATCTTACAATGCCATCTCAGCTCCCTGTATATTACACCCAGTCATGAACCTCTGTGTTGCCTTGACCATCACAAGAGCAGCTGCCGTCTCACTATATGATCTTATGGGACAAACAGCTTGAGCTCTACAAGTCCAGTTATGATGGTATGATTATAACTGGTAGTATGCCTTAGAGTGGTTACCCGGTCAAGAAGGAACTCAATACTAGCGTGTTAACCACCCGACATGTTCCCTACTGTGTATTATTTGCTTCTCTTACTTAACTTATTCACTTGTTTCTGCTCAGCTATTAACTGTATCTACTCTTTCCCAGAACGCTCCTTTTTGTTATTTTATTGCAAATGTTGTTTATATCCTTTGACCAATCACTCTGGTGTTAATATCAGCTAATTTAGCTCAGTTGCTCACAAACGAAATATTGCAATTTTCTGAAAATAACATGGAGCTCTAGGAAACAATCTTACCTTTAGCAGTAAATTCAGGGTCAGCCCCAAAAAAGATCCGATTTCTGTTTATGAAGTACAAACTTCTACAACTGCCTCATGTGGACACAATCTGCCAAATACCAAATTTCAATATCACATTCCATAGTTGGCCAACATATGCCAGGTTGGATTCCATGAGTCAGGGGTTTGAACCATAAGTCAGGGAAGCTCATATGAAGCAAAATATTCATTTGTATACCAGAGGTGGTTATCCTTGTGTCACAGAGGCTTTCATTAATGTGAAGAATGCTCATTTTATGCAAATAGTTCCTCCAATATGCCATGGCCAACTTTGCAGCCAGTAATAGCCATCATGATGCAATAGATATCACAAATGAGACAAAAACAAAGTAGAAGCTTTGTATGTGTCTCATTTGTGATATGTAAGGGAAATAAAGAGATGAAAAGCAGTGAATATGCGGGCAAGACTTACAGTATGCAGTTTCTTGCCTTTTTACTTTATTGCAAAACAGGTACATTTACAAAAAGGAAATAAATTCAAGCTGGCATATGTAACAAATTTGGATTCGAACTGATGTATCTATGTATCCTGTAACTCACCGATTCAACTGATGTAGATACCTACTGCGGAGCCTGAGCAACCTTGGCCGATGCCCAGTGGAGCTGTCCTATGCAGCTATAGAGGAGTGTCCTCTTGGCCGTCACCCACCAAGCTGGTCATCTGGTATTGTCTTCCTCATCTCCCCGTTTGTGTCTTCTTCCCTCACCCACCTCCTCCCTCTGTTTCTTTGATTCAAACTGTTGTAACTTTGTAATCGGTAATTCGCTGATCCAACTGATATAACTATGTAACCTGTAACTCGCTGATCTTCATGTAAAGCGCTCTGATGCCTCTGGGTCTAGCCAGCGCTATATAAAACTTTGCAAATAAATAAATAAATGTATATTTAACCACTCTGAGTACAAGGATGACAGCAATTCTTCATTTTTATCAAAGTTACAGTCTTAGGGTCCAATGCACAAAAGGCATTTTGGAGTATGTAATGTAGTACTCCAGTAGTGCAGTACTACAAAATGCAATTCACAAACCTAACCCTGGAAAACTCTACCTCACCTCACCTATCTTTTCTGCATGGCAACCTTCACATCAATGGCATAGAGATCATATACAAAGGTATACATTTTAGAAGTAAAAGTGGGTGAAAGAAGGAACAGTGGTGGGAAAATGGGTTTAAAATAATTACTAAATGGGAGGGATTTAGAGAAATGTAGGAAGAGGTTTAGAAAGGGACATGCTATCACAAAACACACACCAACATAAGAACACGAAAAATTGCAATTTAACCCCCAAAATTCTAATGCTACTGCAGCCTTAATAGTGACAAAATAGACTTAAATTAGAAGTGTGTTACTCCTATGTGACATTTATCACACACAGAACAACATGAAATTTGCCACACAGACTACATTGGTAATGTTTCACATATATAAATAAATAAATAAACAAATAAGGGCCAGATGTAGGTAAATCAGAAATACTGATTTCTTAATAGCGAATTGTACCGATTCGCTATTAAGAAATCAGTATTTCCTATGTAGGTAAAGATTCAGTAAAAAATACAGGATCCTTAATATTCCTTATTACCGAATTGATAATTGAGATTTGGTAATAAGCAATACCTACCCATTCATTTCTATGGGCTTGGAGGCCCATAGGAATGAATGTGAAGACATTCAGTATTAGTGATTCGGTATTACCGAATCGGTAATACCGGGAGGTATTTCAAGGGTGCCAGGGTGTCCAAAAGACACCCTGTTGCACACCTGAAATGTGCATGTGTGCACATGTGGCACACATAAATACCCAAAGGGCATAGATTTGTGTCACATGGCACATTTCAAAAAGCAAAAAAGTGCTTTTTGAAAGGAAATCGCTACTTACCACCAACTTGAAGTTGGTGGTAATTAGCGATTTCTTAAGGCTCAAAAGCACTCTTTAATGTGCTTCCTATATTGCATTTAAGGAATTGGTATTACCAATTCCTTAAATGCAAGAGCAATAAGGAATTGGTAATAAGGAATCGGTATGTACCGATTCCTTATTTACCGATTCCTTACCTAACGGTAACGCTGAAATTTACCGAATTTCGGCATTACCGACCGTTATTCAGCCACCTACATCTGGCCCTAAATCCACAATACACATGATTCTCCTACGAGAATCCGTATTCAAAATTCTGAGCTTATCTTGAAGTTCTGATGATGATGACTCATTTAAAGCTTGAAGCCAACCTACGGCTCAAAGAAGTCAGATACATTCTCCTGAACTTCCTCCTCTGTCACTCAGTGTGCACAAATTATAAGAAAAATTAGTGAAATATCTCTGTATTAGTAGGGTGAGGTGACCTGTTTTTCATCTGGTTGGTCTCCCAGGATGGTGCAAGGGTCCTGGACACCCCTTAAAACTACTGACCAGATTTCCAGCTTCTGCTTCTGATGGGGCAGAAAGCTCTGTAATGGCTGCTGGTCAAAGCTCCGGCAGGCAATGTCTGCAGGCTGTTGGGCTCAACCTACTGGACAGCTGTTTGAAACTGGGTTCAGCACTGAGTTCCACAAGCTCTGTGAGGTCTCCTCTGCTTCGCTGGAGTAAAAGGTACCGGGCTCTAGTCAGAGCTCTATGAGGCCCCCGTGTCTGGCCCCATTCTTAAACCTGCCGAGGCTCCAAACACCATCCTGAAGGTCTGTTGAATGGCCAGCACCAGCTAGCCTTTGTTGGTATGATGTGGCCAGATGGTCAGCCTTTGCTTTCAGTCATCTGGCTGCATGAGCTATACGAATGCATGGGGAGGCCAGATGGCTGTGCAGTTCTGCAATCCCTGATGAGGGCTCATTTCAAGCTTCAATTCCAGCCCTGACTACTCAAATACATCTGTTTGACCTTTCTGTTCTATCACCCAGTGTGTACAGATTAGCAGAAAGGCTAGTGACCTTCCTCTGGATCACTAAGCAGAGTGTATGGGTGGCTAGCTTCCCATATAGTTGTTCTTACCAGACGGTGCGAGGGCCATGGCCATCATACAAGTGACCAGATGGCCATTCTGTGATTCTGGCAAAGTGGAAAGCTTTAACCAGGACCCGAGACAGAGCCCCCGCAGAACTGGGGTGCGGTCCCTTGTGCCTGGGCTCTTTTTGCTGTTTTGCTGTGTGACTAAGTGTCCACAATGGGGTTCTGCAGGACCCGCAAGTCCTGCCCTGCTTCAGGTGGGTAGAAATCTCTGAAAGAGCATGGGCCAGTGACCCAGATGCACCAGGGCTATGGGCTCCAGTCACAGGCCTGTGGTGTCACAAGGGACCCAAGATGGGGTTTTGCAGATACCAGGTAGGGCTCCCCTGCTTTGCTGTGTTAAAAATATCTTACTGGGACCCTGGTCAGACCTTAGCAGACCCAAGGATGTAGGCTATTGGGCCTGCGCTAAATTTGCTGCCAACCATGTCACAAAGTGCCAAGTACCCAGGACAGGGATCTGCAGGCACTGCTTGGGTTCCCTGCTTTCGTGGGGTGCAAAGATATGAGCAGGCCCAAAGAAAGAACCCCCAGCAGCAAAACAGTGAGGTCTCTGGTCCAAAATTCTATATGCTGACCAGCCACGTAACTAAGTACCCAAGATGAGGTTCAGGAGACCCCATGAGGGCTACCCTACTTTGGTGGGGTGGAAAGCTCCAGTGAGTCCCCCTGTGCTTGGTTGGGCCTGAAGGCAGGCCAAGGCTCTGTCCATTGTCATAAAATGTTTTCCCAACCCGGGGTGTTCCCCTCCACGAGCAAGCAGAAACTCTTCATCAGAATGCATGGTACAGAATGCATGGTTCGCACAGATGATCTGGGAGCCCTAGAAGTTCTGGTGAGGGCTCCTTTGAAGCTTAAAGCCCAGCGATGGTTCCAGGAGGTTGGATGCATTCGCTTAAATCTACCATTGTGTCATGCTTATGCGTGGATTACAAGAAAGGATAGTGGCCTTGCTCGGGGTCAGTAGGCGTAGGGTGAATGTTACTGGTTTATCTATCCTTCTGTACTTCAAGGGACTTTGCTATGCTTATTTGTTACACATTCTTAAGTTTCTTAGAGGGACAAGTGGCAAGTGTCAACAAGAGATCAAGCAGTAACAGATTGCTTTCGCCCAGGGATACACATGCGCTACACTGAAAGGATCAATGTGTGTCTAACTTTTACCAACATGGGAGAGTAACCCACTGACCCCGTTTATGATAGAGATTAGGGACTGCAGTTTTTGCCAATAATAAGAAATATTCAGAAAGTGTAGGTCATAATCTTGTACTAAGTCCCTGCCCATCACTGTTACTGATTGTATGGCTTCTTAAAGTCCTCTATTGACCATATAGTTATTAACAACAGGCCTGGCAGAGCATTGATCACACTTTACTACCTAGGGGAAGTAAAAGTCATAGCAATGCATCTGTTGAAGAAAATAAATGCGTAAGAATCATTGATGGAGTAATAGGCTGAACGATGGTGCTATGCTAAACTGTGGCTGCTTCCCACACAAAACCAAAAGCAAAGGGCCAGACCCTCCTCTTGTGCCATGGCTGAATGAGCAGTTGGTAGCTGCAGAGAGTTGGGTGAGGACTATACATGGGGAAGTCTCTTGCCCCCAGGAGAGCCAACCAACAGCCAATGGCTGGGGCATGTGTGGCCAGACATTCTTTCGAGCGCTAAAGAAGCATGCTTGGTGGACTTGTCAACCAGTAGAGACACTCAGCAAGTTCAATGCAACTGAAAGCCCTCCCAAGACAGTATCCACACTAACCCAGCACAATCACAGAGAACTGAACTGTAGTACCTTCCCAGGCTGTGCCTCCAAGAAACCCTGCAACCTTGGCCCTCCCACACCTGTTCTGGCCTGGTTTTCAGTCAAAATATCAAGTTGGAAATATCGACTCACCCTAATATTGAGTTTTACATATCGTGCCAATGAAATATTGACAGCAAAAATATTGTGGTCAAGAATATCGACTTTAAGGTAAGACATATCGATTTTAAAAATATAGACGTCGTTAATATTGTTTGCAAAAGTATAGTTGCTTAAAATATCGATTTTTTAATTAGTGTTATGTATTTTAGTACATATTTTAAATGTATGCAATGTATTTTTTTGTATAAGTATTGTTTATGCTTTTGAAAATATATGTTACATTTGTAGTAGTTAAGTTTATTTTGTATTAAATGTTGTGTTTTTTTGTTCTGTAGCTGGTTGTGGGTTTATAGAGGAATAGGGTGGGAAGTCATTTAATTATAATAAATTAATGAATATTTTTTATTTATCAATATTTTTTCAGTTGAAATTTTATAATTTTATTTGTGTTTTTTTAAATTAATTATTTGGTAAATTGTAGGAGCAGGTTGTGGGTTTTATAGGGGTAAAGGGTGGGAAGTAGTTTATTTGTAATTAATTAATATGTAGTTGTACATTAATATTAATTAATTAATTGACAAATAATTATTGTAATTTCCTAATTCATTTTGGGTGTGGGATGTGTGGTTTATATGGGTAAAGCGGGGGAACTAATATATTTTCAATTAATTAATAATTAGTTGTTAATTATTATTAATTAATTGACAGTTAAATAAGGAAATTGTGTAATTACTTTTAGTTGTGGGTTTTATAGGGGACAGGGAGGGAAGATATTTATATTTAATAATTAATAATTAGTTGATAATTAATATTAACTAATTAATTGATAATTAATTAGGGTAATTGTTACAAAAAATGTGTTTGGATTTTTGGTTTATAGGGGTGAAGGGTGTGGAGAAAATTAACTTTTTCTTGCTTTATAATTAGTTGTTAAATACTATTAGTTATTTAATTTAATTTGTTTTTAAATATTGTAATTCAGTCAATTAGTCAGTCAACACACTTTTATTCGATAAATTTAAATCATAAAAAGACACAGGTACAATCCATTCAAATATAAACAATGACCATTGTACATTAACAAGATTTTAAAATTCGTCAGAGTACGACTAAAACATAAAAACAGTTTAACAATTCATTTACATAATAAACTTTAAAATAGTCCTCAAGTACATTCAAAATCAGACTGGGATATTCGGGGCACTTATACTCTTCTTGTTGATCCGCACTCCAGCTACTAAAAAGCTAGCGACATGAAATGTAACAGGGGGACTACTCAGCAGTTGCAAATACAGAAGGGCAGGCCTAACCTGCATAAACCCCACCTCCCTTAAAATAGGTAACAAATAATTTTTCCTAATATCTGAGTAGTACTCGCGAAACATAATAAAATGTAAAGTGTCTTGTGCGGAAAAATTGTCACACTTGCAGGGGTCGGAGTTATCAGGGGTGCCCCATTTTGGAAAAACACCCAATGAGAAATTAATTAAGTTAAAATTAAATCTAGTTAGCAGGTACCAATGGAAGGGGACGGGTTACTAGGTTCAAGTAGGGCTCAAGACCAGGAGAACTCACTAATACGTAATTAGCTCTTACAGTGGGTTTTCTCATTTCCAGTTCCTCCCTCTCTGTTGTAAGATGGTGCACCATAGCTGTTTTTATCTGGTTCACATCTTCTTTCTTTGTACACTCAGGGGAAGAATAGAGCTCTGGTCACCCTCATTTTGAAAATGTCAGTTTAATATAAGCCAACCATGGGATCTTACTGGCTCTGTCTAGGGCGAGGCAATCTTTTAAGATCATATGGTTGAATGAGATTTCCTGGTTAAGCCAGGTCTTAAGCCAGCAGATCAATGGGGCGATTTTCAGAGTATCTGTAACATACCCCAGCCCCAACTCTGTGTGGATAGAGAAAGTAGGGGTAGACTGTGGCACAGATAGTAATGATCTTAAACATTTATTTTCAACCACTTCGATTTGATCTTGTGGGTTATAACCCCAGATTGCTGATCCATATGTTGCAATTGCTAGACATTTGGATTTATAAACCTTTAGAATTGCTTCAATTGGTCTAGCCCCCAGTCGTTTTGTGAATCCCATAGGGGCAGAGGTTGATCTAGCAAGTGCATTACTTTTATGTTTCTGTTGGGGGCCCCAGGTCCCTCTTTCGTCGAAATAAGTAAAAATGGGCACCCTTTTCCGCGACAGAAAAAGGTTTTCACCTTTTTCTTTCTACTGAATTCCCCCACAGTCATGACCTCCGATTTGTTTGTGTTTATTTTCAGGTCCAAGGACTCCATAGAATTGCCAAAGGTATCCAGCAGTTTTTTCAGGCCCACCCCAGAGCGAGCCAAAAGAACGGCATCGTCCGCGTAAAGAAGAACCGGAATAACAGTTTCTTCAATGCGCGGCACATCCAAAGTAGCCTCTTTCAAGGCAGGCTTTAAAGCGTTGATATATAGCGTAAAGAGGAGAGGGCCAGTATACATCCCTGCCTCACCCGCTTCTCTGACATAAAATGGCTAGTACATCTCCCTTCCTGTGTAACCCTAACTGAAGCTAAAAGGCCGCAATGAAGATCGGATAAAAATTTGACTAGGGGAGGATCAATTCCTAAATCCAGTAAAATTTGCCACAACTTTGACCTGTTCACCAGGTCAAAAGCTGTTGAGAGGTCCATAAACCCCATATAGAGGGACCTCCTTTGGCTTTGGTATATTTACTTATTAAAAGCTATAGAGGGTGCTTCTCTTTGATCTAAAACCATATTGAACATTTGACAGGACCCCTCTACCCTCCATCCAGTCCGTCAATTTGAGCAGGATGACTCTTCCTAAGATTTTAACTGCAGAGTCTATCAGGGAGATAGGCCTATAACAGGAGGGATCTCCCCTTTGCCCCTTTTTAAAAACCGGGATAATAATAGATTTGGTCCAGGGGGCAGGGAAGGAGTTAAGACCTGATACGGTAAAAACATTTGTCAGAATCTTTGCCCAAATTTTGGGGCACTCTTATACAGGTCAGCAGGAACCCCATCTGGGCCCGGCGCCTTATTCTTCTGTGTCTCTTCAATTGCTCTTTCCACCTCTATAGCATGGAACACTACAGGGGCACCTGGTTGTGGGAAAGAGATGGCTGTTTAGGAGGTCTCTCCCTTCTGGAGCCCATAGATGTTCGCAAAATGGGCTATCCACCGATCATCTGGGATATTGCATTCTAGTGGGGTGTTCTCCTCTCCCGTAAAAAAAGGCTGGTTAATGGTCGACCAGAATTTCCCACTGTCCTGCAAGACCTCAACTGATAGCAGTTTACTCCAGGCATCCTCTTTAATCTGCTGTTTCCGAACTCGGATAGCCTGTTTATATGATTTCCTTAAACTTACTATCTGTTCCCTATTTCTAGGACGTACTTTCAGGGCCTTGAGCAAGGCAGAGTGTGCCTTAGAACAGCTATTGTCAAACCATCTTTTATCTTTGTGACTACCAGATCTATTTTTAGTCATCAAGTTGATGTTTATTTGTTTGCAAATAGCGCCAATGGCACCAACTATCCTTATACTTTGTACGGAAATATCCAGACAGGTAGCTACCTCAGTTTCTACCTTAGTCAGGACTTCCGACAGAAAGGTTTCCGGTACCACCTTAGACCATTTAAGTCTTCTGCCCTGGTCTTTTAGTATCAAATCACTGACTCCCATAGCCTGTGTATCTTTAGACTCTAAAAGGACCCCCTGAGCCATCTCTAATATCACAGGGTTATGATCGCTAAAAACGGAGGCCCCAACCTTATATAGTAATACCTTAAATAAAACGAAAGATGACAAAAAAATATAATCTATGACTGTACCCGAGTCTTTTGCTTTGAACGTGGGAGCCCTTGGTCCGCTTCGACACACCCAGATTCATAAAGATTCATGGTGGCCAAAAGGTTCTCAAGGGCCTCACCTTGCTTAGTGTGTTCTAAATGAGTGAGCACCGAATTTGAGGATCCTTCATGTTCTTCAATATCACATAATAGGCCGCACGGGTAGATATTAAAATCACCCATGAGAATGATCTCAAAAGTGTGTTGTTTAGATCTATATGTTAGGAAAAAATCCTCTAAGCAAACTAAGTTTTGGTTTAAAAAATCATTCTCACTTGAATTATAAAAATTGATGAATAGCAGTTTAGGTATTTGTGGCGCTGACAACTCTACTATCAGACAGTTATGGCAGCCAGACTCAAGCTGTTTTAGGGAACCATCCAGTTTAAGTGTAAAGAAGAGTGCTAGGCCACCCTTAGCTCTACCCGCCAAGCCTGGTTTTGAAGGGATGCAGAAATGGCTATACCCATCTATAAAGAAGCTATTTGATGTATCCCAGGTTTCTTGGAGTGCAATTATATCATACGACTTTAGAAATCCCACCCAGTTCTCATCCCTGCTTTTACTTCTTATTCCATCAGTATTCCAGCTCATGATTCTCCAGGGGGGCACTTGGGACTGGGCAATTACATCCGCACATGATGAAGTACCTAGTCAATCGTTTTCCTTCAGTTGTGACAAAGGAGAAAAATGGTTAGTCAAGGTTAAACCCATCCCCTGGGAACTTTCACACCCCATATAACTATTCACAGTCACTAGGGACATCAGGGGTGGGAGAGTGTTAATTTGCGAAGGAGCAGGGATTTCATCAGTCAGAGGGGCGGGGTCCCTTGTCTGTGATATGGGCAATAAGGGATTGGTTCTGCCATGTCTCTGGGTAGAAGGTGGAGGGTAAAAATAACCTAGTGGCAAAGGCCTAATGCCAGCATTTGACAGCTCGGAACCATCCCAGAATAGGCAATCAGCTACGTCCCGTTTATTAAAGTTTACAACTACGCAGTCTCCTACAAGGCTCTTCGGGAGATGACCAACCCAACCTACCCTTCTGACCATGCTAATATGCGAGGATATATCTATCGACCCACTTGAATACTGCATAACCAGTTCCTAGATTTTCTTAGGATCTTCTCGGTGGCCTCTCTGCAAGTTGTTTCTAGCGGGGGTACTCCTGTTAAAACAGCTACCAAATGGACTGCTTCAGGGGGAAGGTGCAGTTTGGTGTCACAGGGTATTAAAAATGTTTTATTTAGGTTTTGGTGGCTTACTGCAGTCTTTTGCCCTGTGCCCTTGTTGACTGCATGTGCCACTAGAACCGGGGACGTCCCTAATGACATGGTGATTATGTTCACTTCTCTATTAACTGCAGCCAGACTAGCTTTAGCCAGGGAAGTACATGGCCTAGCAATAGGGAAATAGCCTTCCTTCCTCCTTGTATCCAAAGTGTGTGCTTTTTGCGTGTGCGTCGCTGCAGCGTGTTGCCCTCGATATTCTTTAAGATAAGAGTCAATAGCATCACATCTCTTCAAAAGTCCTGAGACACAGGTGTTAAGTGTATCCACAATGTCTTTTGCAATGCCAACTAAAACAGGCTCTAATCGGGTGGTGAACATTTCTTCTATGAGTCCATTCATTTTGTTTAAAATAGCTTCTTCATTGAAGCTATGAGGGTTAATAACATGTTTTGACTTTCTGGTTCATTTCTTTGTGCTTCGTTTACCCTTGATCTGTTGAGCACTAAAACCAGGTACCTCTTCCGGATGAGACTGAGAGGCCGTGATGACCTCACTAGTTTCTTCCACTATAATGTCTACTTGCTTGCTAAAAAAAATAGGGTCATTTTGTGCTGGCACAGACTTTGGATTTAGCCCAAGTGAGGTTGTTTCGCTTACATCCGGCCCATCTCCCGGGATAACCGAGGGACTCAGTCCTAGTTCCTTCTCTGCGCTTGAAATTTCTTTGCTGATAACACCCACAGCTGAGGTTAAGTATGAAATAATTGAGTCCCCTTTCTGCGGTACTTTAGCCTTTAGACCCCCTTGTCCCCCATTACATAGTTGTTTTCTCTTACTCATCTGTTGCAGTTAGTGGGGTGGCCGGTCCCGGACTCTTCTGGCCCCTGACGGCCACAGACGGCCCGCCCTTTGCCTGGGCTTAGCCCGGTGCCCATCCCGCGCGCGTCCCGCGCTGCGGGGTGTGCTAAATCCTTTTAAGCATTCCGGTAGTAAGGGGGAGGGGCATGTTGTAAGGTGCCCCGCAGCGTCCTGGACCTTGCAGTCCACGTTTCTCCGGTCCCCACAGGCAGCGGCGGTGAGTCCCAAACAAAGCGTCTCCCGCGGAGCGGGAGATGCGAGCAGTAGATATTGCCCCCGGTAGCGAGGGGGAGGGGCGAGTTGTAAGGTGCCCCTCAGCATCCTGGACCTTGCAGTCCACGTTCCTCCGATCCCCACAGGCAGCGGCGGTGAGTCCCAAATGAAGCGTCTCCCTAATGATTAGTTGATAATGAATATTAACTAATTAATTGATAATTAATGAGGGTAATTGTTACAAAAATGTGTTTGGATTTTGGGTTTATAGGGGTGAAGGGTGAAGGGTGTGGAGAAAATTTACTTTTTCTTGCTTTATAATTAGTTGTTAAATACTATTAGCTTTTATTTAGTTATTTAAATGAATTTGTTTTTAAGTGTTGTAATTCATTTTGTTACAGTTTCATTTTAGGTGTGGGTTTTGGGGATTATAGGCATAAAGGGTTCGAAGGTAATGACATTTTATGTGTTTTAATTAGTTTTTTAATTGATAATATTTGTTTAATTGATAATTAATCATGTTAATTATGCAAATATTTGTTTTGTTATCTTCGATGTGGTTTGTGAGTTGTGTGATTTTATAGGCTATAAGGTAAATAAACTAAATGTATGTAATAATTAATGCTTTTGTTAATAAATAATTCCTAAACAAACATGTTTGTTTAAAAAAAAATATATTCTATTTTATTTAATGTTTGTAGGTATTTGTGATATGCATTTGACATTATAATATGTTTTTATCATTCTTTAAATATTAAATATATTTTTATGTAAATTCTTAACATATTTATATATTTTCTTTACTTAATTAATCAATCAATCAATCACAGCATTTATATAGCGCACTACTCACCCAGAGGGTCTCAAGGCGCTAGGGGAGGGGGGTCCGCTACTGCTCGAACAGCCAGGTCTTGAGTTGCTTCCTGAAGATGAGGTGGTCCTGGGTCAGGCGGAGGTGGGTCGGGAGGGAGTTCCAAGTCTTGGCGGCGAGGTAGGAGAAGGACCGTCTCCCTGTGGTGGTTCTTCGGATGCGGGGGACGGCGGCGAGGGCGTGGCCGGTCGATCGAAGCTGGCGTTTGGGAGCGTAGAAGTTGAGGCGGCTGTTGAGGTATCCTGGGCCTTGGTTGTGCAGGGCTTTGTGTGCGTGGGTGAGGAGACGGAAGGTGATTCTCTTGTTGACCGGGAGCCAGTACAGGTCTCTCAGGTGTCCGGAGATGTGGCTGCGACGGGGGATGTCCAGGATGAGTCGTGCTGAGGCGTTCTGGATCCGCTGGAGTCTCTTCTGTAGTTTGGCAGTGGTTCCGGCGTAGAGGGTGTTGCCGTAGTCCAGACGGCTGGTGACCAGGGCCTGGGTGACTGTCTTCCTGGTCTCGGTGGGGATCCACCGGAAGATCTTACGTAGCATGCGCAGGATGTTGAAGCACGACGAGTAGACAGCGTTGACCTGTCTGGTCATGGTGAGGGAGGAGTCCAGGATGAAGCCCAGGTTGCGTGCATGGTCTGTTGGTTTGGGTGCGTTGCCTAGGGCGGGGGGCCACCAGGAGTTGTCCCAGGCGGAGGGTGAAGATCCCAGGATGAGGACTTCCGTCTTGTCCGAGTTCAGTTTCAGGCGGCTGTTCTTCATCCATTCGGCTACCTCTTTCATCCCTTCGTGGAGGTTGGCTCTGGCGGTTGCGGGGTCGTTGGTGAGGGAGAGGATCAGCTGGGTGTCGTCGGCGTAGGAGATGATGTTGAGGTTGTGCTGGCGTGCGATGTCTGCGAGGGGGCTCATGTAGATGTTGAAGAGGGTTGGACTGAGCGAGGAGCCTTGTGGAACGCCGCAGATGACTTTGGTGGCTTCTGATCTGAACGGGGGGAGGCGGACTCTCTGTGTCCTTCCGGCGAGGAAGGAGATGATCCACTCCAGTGCCTTCTCCTGGATTCCGACGTTGCTGAGGCGCTGCACTAGTGTACGGTGGCAGACAGTGTCGAAGGCCGCGTAGAGGTCTAGGAGGATGAGGGCTGCTGTTTCTCCGTTGTCAAGCAGGGCTCGGATGTCATCGGTGGCTGCGATCAGAGCGGTCTCGGTGCTGTGGTTGGCCCGAAAGCCAGACTGCGAGAGGTCGAGGGATCCGTTCGTCTCGAGGAAGGCGACCAGCTGCTTGTTGACGGTCTTCTCGATGACTTTTGCAGGGAACGGGAGCAGCGAGATGGGGCGGTAGTTCTTGAGGTCGGTGGGGTCAGCTGATGGCTTCTTGAGTAGAGCGCTGAGTTCGGCATGCTTCCAGCTCTCCGGGAAGGTGGCGGTGTTGAAGGAGGTGTTGATGATGTCCCGCAGGTGGGGTGCGATGACAGCGACGGCCTTGTTGAAGACGTGGTGAGGGCAGGGGTCGGTCGGAGATCCGGAGTGGATGGAGTTCATCGTGCGGACGGTGTCTTCGGTGCTGATCGGGGTCCAGGCCCGGAGGGTGGTGGTGGGGGGCGGTGGTCCAGTCCTGGCGTGCGTCGGTTGAGTGCTGAAGCTGTTGTGTATGTCCGCGATCTTGTTGTGGAAGTAGGAGGCGAGGGAGTTGCAGAGGTCTTGCGACGGGGTGATGTTGTTGTTTCCGGCGTTGGGGTTGGAGAGCTCTTTAACGATGTTGAAGAGTTCCTTGCTGTTGTGTGCGTTGTTGTCCAGTCGTTCCTTGAATGCAGTTTTCTTGGTGGCGTGGATCAGTTGGTGGTGTTTTCGGGTGGCGAGCTTGAGGGCAGTCATGCTGTCCGGTGTTGGGTCTCTGCGACAGGCTTTCTCGAGGGCTCAGCAGTTCTTCTTGGAGCTCTTGAGTTCGTCGGTGAACCATGGGGCCTTCTTGCTGCCGGGTCTGCTGGGCGGGGTCCTCAGAGGGGCGAGGTCGTCTGCGCAGTCGCTGATCCACTTCGTGAGGTTGGTGGCCGCTTGGCTGGGGTTTGCTGCGCTGGTGGGAGGGTTCTTGCTCAGGGAGGTCGCGAGCTGGTCGGCTGTGAAAATATAAATTTTTATTCTGTTGATATTTTTCTGTTTTTAATTTGAAGTGACTGGAGTGAAAATAGTACAATTAACCCCTCCTCAATCCAACACTTTCCCTATTGATGCACTGTTTGGAGTGGGAATAGTACATTTTATCCCTTCGCTATCCAACACTTACCCTACTGTTGCACTCATTGGAGTGGGAATAGTATTTTTTACCCCTCTGCTATCCATCACCTTCCCTACTGTTGCACTGACTAGAGTGTGAATAGTAAATTTTATCCCTCCGCTCTCCAAAAATTTCCCGACATTTGCACTCACTGAAGTGGGCATAGTAATTTTTACCCCGCTGCTATTCAACACTTTCTCTACTGTTGCACTCATTGGAGTGGGAATAGTAATTTTTACCCCTCCTTTATCCAAACGTTTACCTACTGTTGCACTTCCTGGAGTGGGAATAGTCATTTTTAAACAACAGGGTGTGGTGATGGACAAGGCGGCTGAAATGCCAGAAACCGGTCCCCGGTAGCTTGTTTCCTTCCCAGTGAAAGAATTGGCTTGGTAGTTTGGTTTGCCCTGTTCTCATGATACACTGGGCCAGGGACAGACTAATTTGCATATAGCCAGGTTCTGAGCTGGGATGGTGCAGTGAGCTAAAAAACGGTGTTTGATTAAGCCCTGATCTCTTGACTGGGTGAGAGTATTCTGCTTAATTCAGAAACTCTGTCCATCACCACCCCCTGTTGTTTAATTATTTTGTCCACCATAAGCGTGGAAGGGTATACTCAAACGTGAGTCCCTAGCTCACTGCACCATCAGGATTCAAGCAAGCCGGGCCGAAGACGGCTGAAATGCCAGAAACCGGTCCCCGGTAGCTTGTTTCCTTCCCAGTGAAAGAATTGGCTTGGTAGTTTGGTTTGCCCTGTTCCCATGATACACTGGGCCAGGGACAGACTAATTTGCATATAGCCAGGTTCTGAGCTGGGATGGTGCAGTGAGCTAAAAAACGGTGTTGGATTAAGCCCTGATCTCTTGACTGGGTGAGAGTATTCTGCTTAATTCAGAAACTCTGTCCATCACCACCCCCTGTTGTTTAATTAATAGTAATTTTTACCTTTCCTCTATCCAACACTTTCCCTACTGTTGCACTCACTGGAGTCGGAATAGTCATTTTGTTACCCCTCCAATATCCAGCAGTTTCCCTACTTTTGCACTGACTGGAGTGGGAAATTTAAGTTGAAAGATTTTTAATTAGTTTAATGTTTTAATTTATAATAGAATGTTTTTTTAAATAGATTGTATGTTATTATATATATATATATATATATACATATATATACATAGTTATTTGTTAAATTTGTATATCTATCATTTTTAAATGATAAAATACATTAAATGTTTAGTTTAATAATTGTTTTAAAGTAAACATATATATATTTGTATCTTACATATGTGTGTTTAACTTTTTTTAAATACTTTTCTTTGTTATAGTTGTTAAAATGTGCATGAAATCTAATTTTTTTAAAAATTAATGTTATTCCTTAATATATTTAATATCGATTAATTTATTTAAATTTTTTATAAATAACAATATTTTGTGCAACTATATTTATAACATTGATATTTGTTTTCTCAATATTTTTGTACTTACCATTATAAGTATAGGATGTAGATATTTTGTGTCGATATTTTGTCAGTGTACCTTCTGGCTCATATGGGCAAATAAGGAGCAGCTTGTCAAGGGTGGAAGGACAGCCTATATGGGAAGTAGCTGAGGCAACAAAGGAACTTCTACTCCTCTTGTTGGATATGGTGTACCACTAAAAGTCCCATTGGAGAAAACCACAGTGGTCACACAAATTTCTTTTTTTGAGGGGAGGGAAGCTGTCTCCAGCCTACTCTGGCTTCCACTCCTCTCACACCCCTATGGTCATATGATAAACCATTCTGATGGTGGAATGGGGAAACCTGGTTCTTCTACACAGTCGCCTGCCCCAGGCAGAGAGGGCAGTCCGGCAGCGTGACTCAGGCTACCGTTTAAATAGAAGATTCTCAAAGTGCAACGGTCAACTCCAACATGTACCGTGAATGTGGGCAGCTGACATGTAGGTTTCGGAGACTCTGCCTCCTTGACAGGTACCTAGTTGCTTGGTACAGGGCAGCTGAGTTGGGGTTTGAAGAGTCATGTGATCCTGCTTGGGCATTCTGGTAGGCTGGCTGGTGACAGAGCTACCTGTCCGCTTTTGCCAGAGGAGCTATTTGCTTGACTGCATGCCTGGAAGCTCATTTAGAATTGCCAAGGCTGACTCATAGATATGAAGCTTGATGAGCACCTGTTCCGTCTTGCCATGCCGGCAGCAGATGAGTGAGGCTGCCTTCCCCCCTCCTCTCCTTCACCCACAGGAGGGTTAACATTGTGCAAATTGTCTCTGACTTTTGACAGTGGATCACTTGGCTAACTCTTTGAAGAAGAACATAGTTGCCTTTAAGATTTAGTATAGATTGAAGTAAACATTGGTCATCAACACTGTAAATGCATGTTACAGCCCTGGGTTCCTCCTTTTAAGAGTTTTATATAGCACAAACTAAACACGAAGATATCAGGTATCGGAGCGCTTTACATGAGCACCAGTTTTGTTACAGATGGACACATTCATTTTTGTCAGGCACGGGCATATTAGGGGCCAGATGTACAACCCTTTTTTCTGGCCACAAACAGGAGATCGGCCCGTTGCAACCGCAAAAAGGGTTCCAGGCATTACTCGCAAACTAGCGTTTGCGACTCTCGCTATTAGGAAGGGGCATCACTTCCTAATAGCCAGTCACCGTGCCTTGTACTGTTGTTTTGCGATTCGCAGTTTACCACCTACTTCAAGTAGGTGGTAAACCATTCACACATGGGAAGGGACAGGCAGTGGTCCCAGGACCAACTGCCTACCCTCAAAAAATTAAACGGAAAAGTTAAATTTTTGTTTTTTAAATGCATCCTGTTTTTCTTTAATGAAAACGGGCTGCATTAAAAAAAAGACCTGCTTTATTGAAAAAGCAGTCACAGGCATGGTGCTCTGCTGACTCCAGCAGGCCACCATCCCTGGGAGTGCTAGCCATTCCCAATTGGGTTTCAAATTGCGCTTGCCTCATGAATATTGATGAGGCATACAATTTGTGACCCCATTGGGAACCGCAAACAGTGTCTGAGACACTGTTGTACATTGCATTGTGCAACTTGCAAATAGCGAGTCACAAAGAGACAGAATTTGCGAGATGCAAAATGCAATCATCGTACATCTGGCCCTAAGTGATTTGCCCAGAATCACAGGTTGTTGAGCGTTGTTGCCGAGACTCAAACCTGGCTCCCCAGCTTCGAGGTTGACTGCTCTTGCCGTAAGCTAAATCATCTCCCCAAATGGTTCATGTCTATTGCAGGAAGCTCTGCATCCTTCTCACCCAGGTCTAACCCAATCACCCATCGCAGGACCCCCACCAGTCCTGGTGTGGATGTTAGCTGCTGGCCAGCCTGGATTCCCCCAGAACACAATCTCAGGTGTCTTTTGAGGATCCCGTTGGTCATTCGGAGTCTCCTAGTAGCCTCACTAACCTTATAGGCCAGCTTTCTAGAAACAAACTGAATACATCTACATGGCAAGTGAGTCGAGGATTTGCAGGAGACTTTTTAGGGCTCAGGGCGTAGAAACCTACCTTTTGCTTAACTGTCTGTATCATTTCCTAACTTATTTGAAATCATATCACTCCTTTTGCCTCAAATGGTCATGATGATGGATTATTCACTTTAATTGAAGACCTATGATTTAAAAAAACGTGTTCTTTGGTCTGTGATCTTGGGTCTGGGATGCTCCGAGTGTTCCAAAAAAGGGTTTGTCCCTTTGCACCCAGAAATTAAGACAATTGGGAGGAGTTACACATGATGCATGAAACACTATAAAATACTGCTTGACACCGTTTTTACTTATTTAATGGAACGACAGTGGTAGTAAAATAATTCATAGTCTCAGACGATGCTCAATCCTAGAAGCTCAGGCTGTTTTGAATTTGGCGCCATACCTCACTACTGCTATAAAAGCGTTTGGGGTTGCATCTGAGGACCAGAAAGTGTTCTGAAATTGTTTTCTGTGTTTGATAACTTTAACTGCTTACTCTTCTGCTAAATACAAATGCAGGGCCTCATTAAATGGACACCCTTCGACTTTTGATGGATTTCAGTACTCATGTGCCATCCCCCCTCCTAGTGGTTTTATTTGATGGGATGAGAGGTGGCTGTTTTCTGACGAGGAAGCCTCAGCTGTTGGAAACGGCTCAGTACCTGACTAGCTGCTTCAGCACCACCAACTGAAAGGAATCAGAAAGTCTTTCCTACTTAACACGCTGTACACAATTCTGTTTCCGTGCCCAGAATTGTCATGAAAGGCATCGTTGTCCCTGGCATGAAAAAAATGAACAATGTCATCTATGTGCTGGGAAATAAATCCCAGCGAATCACACACTTTTGTTTGTTGTTTTTCAGAAGCAGCACTGAACCTGGTGATTTGTTTTTTTTAAAACAAACACAACATGCTTACTAGTCCTCAATGCCATGCCAGACGGTTCAGCTTTTAGCATTTTTGCTCAAAGTAGTCTTGACATCCTGGCAGGGTTCTTTAAAAAAGCAGGCAGTTCAATGCAGGACCTCTGTCTATCAAGCTAAAATGTGCTTGCAAAAATAGCGAATCGCTGTTTTACTCATCCTGCGAATTCTCATTTGCGATTCCAAAATAGCGGTAGCCATTACCAAATTGCTAAAAATAATTCGCAAACCAATGCATGAAAAATCACGAATAGCGATTCGCATGAAAATCGCTATTTAGCAAGTGCAGATTAATGGAAATCAGGTGGTAACCCGGACAAAAAAATTCACAATGGCAGCACTCTAATTGTTTGCTAGGAGGATCCATGCCGCACCCCAGCACAGAAGAATACAGGAGAGGATATTCCAAGTGCGCCTCACATTGTTGGGACAAACACCAGATGAAATCTACAACAAGTACAGGCTGAACGCTGCAATAATCATTGATCTGATAGCAGAACTAGAACCACTAATGCAGCACCAGACACGTAGGTCCCATGCCATCCCAACTCATGTCCAGGTCCTATGTTACCTGCACCTACTTGCATCAGGCAGTTTCCAGGGTGTAGTGGCAGTAGCTGGATGGGTATCACAAAGCTCCCTTTCACGTTTCTTCAAGTGTTTCCTGGACGCCATGATGACAAGGATCCACACCCACATCACCTTCCCCACAACCCGACAGGAATTGCACAAAACAAAACTGGACTTCTACCAGGTAGCACAGTTCCCTCATGTGATTGGTTGCATAGATTGTACCCACGCTGCCATATGTTCCAAAGCAGATAATGAATACATTTTCCGGAACAGGAAATCTTATCACTCCATCAATGTACAAGTAGCGTGCAATGCGAAATATATTATAACAGCCATTGTGGCACAATATCCTGGGAGCACACATGATTTTTATATATTTCGCCACATTGGCATTCACACCCGTCTGCTCTGGGGTGAATTTGGCGAAGGACACCTGCTAAGTAAACACGTATACTTTTTCCCCACACACAATTAGCAAATGTCAATGCATACCTGTTACTAATCCTTTGCTTACCACCCTGTAGGTGACAGCGCATATGCTGTCAGGAACTACATTATGACACTGTACCTGAACCCAGCCACCCCACATGAGCAGAGGTACAACGCAGCACACATCAGCACACAGAATGTAATTGAACGGACATTTGAACTGCTCAAAAGTTGCTTTCACATTCTGCACAAAACTGGAGGCACAATGCAGAACAGGCTTGAGACTTGCTGCAGGATTGTTGTGGCATGTGCCATGTTGCACAATAAAGTAACCAGGAGAGGCACACCCATAGAGGTGACTGACACTAAGGACAACCAGCCCCCGGCACAACTACGACAAGCGCATGTGGCAAGCTCAGCAGAAGGCCAAAGGAGACATGCAGAGATCATACAAAATTATTTCTGAGGTATGTAATGATGAGACACAACACTTCCTGTTTGAACCGGAAAGTATTTACTACCATGAGACCATGTAGTAGTGTTTAGCCATACATAGAAGGTGCCTAGTAGCACATTGATTGCATGCATAGAAGAGCAAAATAAATATTTTCTTTATCTTGAACTCAGGCACTATTAATGTTTTGTACATGGTTACATCACCATGGACAAATTAAGACTCAAAACTCAGTTTAGTTCTTTCTGCTGCGCACACTGAAACGTTGGTCGCCTGCATCAGCAGAATCACACATGGGTGCACCGGATGGTGTTGTGCTCAGGTACTGTGCCTCCTGCCAGTGGTGACTGGTGCAGACAGTCTGCTGATGCTAGATGCCTCCTCACTTCCCTCTTTCCCAGTAACATCGCTGAGCCTAACAGTAGCAGCCTGGATCTGTTCGACGGCAGTGGTTACTTGGCCAAAGGCCCTGGCCACATCCCCACAACAATAGACAATGTCAATTTGCATTGCCACGGACCGACATGACAGCACTGCAGTGGAGTTGCAAATGTTATTGTTTGACCTGGTATAGGAAGCCAAGTGCATCATGAACAGCCGATGCCTCCTCCTCTGTGTGTCCTGGCCCTCCTGCATCACCTGGGTCATCTCCTGCAATGTTGCGTTTGTCTGTCTGTTGCCTTCTACCACCGCTGTTAGTTCTTTCACACTATCAGCCATGACTGTGAAGTTTTTTGACATTTTAGTGATTTGGATTTGTATTGATCCCATATGTCCTGCTTGCAGGCGCTGCACCCTCAACATCTGGGACTCCACGCCAACCCACACATTTGGAGTTTGTTCCTTCTGTGCATCAATGAGTGACCTTCACCTGTGCCTCCGACGTAGCCAGACCTGTGCCTGGGGTGTACCTGTGGGGCTCACATGAGGCTGGCTAGTCTCAGGAGTGGGTTCAGGATCCAGATCTGATTCCATGGTTTGCAGTGATGTAACTGGGGCCCTGCATTTTGTTGGTGCGTGGGCTATGCTTGGTGGTCCCACAGGTGTCTCCACGACAGCCTCTCCAGGAGTCTGCATGATGTCTCCAGATTCACTGTCTTCACTGTCTCCAGCTGCATCAGTGCAATAATACTTTGTGGTAATGATGATGTTGTGTGACATTAAACATACTGGGCTCGCATGAACTCACTGTCTGTGATCATTGACTGCCATGCAGTGTAGACATGTTCAACTTGTCATTGTTGGGTTTTACCACCCACTTGCCTGACCTGCCTACAACTCCCATAATGCATTTGGGTATTGAGGGAAAAGGTGGACTGCAGTTTTATCTGTACACTGAGAATTGACTGAGGGGATCTGCACAATTGAATGGTACTTTGATATGAATAGTTGCATGTATTTTACCTTGTGCACTACTGGCCGCACCAGATGTTTTCAGCTGTGTCACTCCCACCACTGCTTCTGGCTGGATTGTGCCCTCTACCAGGTCCTCCAGGGCTGTATTGTCAGGAACAATTGCTGATCCTCCTCCAGTACTCCTAGCCTCCTTCAGCCTTTGTGCAATTTGCTCCTTAACACGCTGTACAGTTCGTACCATCGCTTCTTTAGGTCATCTATACTGCGGTGTGTGACCCCCACAGCACTGACCTTGTTCTTGATCCCGATTTTGCTTTTCTCGGCCTCAGGCACTTTGAGGGAGTGTTTGCCAAAGAGCTTGTCATGGCTTCTGTAAACCTCTGCAATGAGGTTTTCTAGTTCCCTTTCACAACATTTCAACGTCATCCTTCTGGCCACTGCCCTCTCCCCTGATGTTGCTTTTTCCATTTTTGTGAACTTCAAGTGTCAGCAAGCCAAGTTGGATGCTAGTTCTGCTCTGCTCCAGCACTCAGGTCCCACCTCTCACTGTAAATGGGCACAGAATGAAGCATGGACTGGATGACTTCCTGGTTGTGATGTCATGAGCATGCTTCCAATGCGACACACTAATTGCGATTTCGCTAATTGTGATTTAGCTAATTGCGGTTTCGCTATTTGCGAGATCGCAAAATAGTTTTTTCCTTGATTGCGATTGTCTATTTTCACATCGCTAACAGCGATTGCAATTTTTACAGATTTGGTAAATAATCGCAATCTAGATCATGCATTGCCAATAGCGATTCCTTATTTGTGATTCCCTATTAATCGCAAATAAGGAATCGCTATTCATTAGTTTGGTGCATGTGCCCCTTTGTTTTTATTGTGGACGAATATTTTGGCATAACATACATATGAGTTCCAAACAGATTATGATTTCCTGAATGAAGCCTTGGCTGCCCATTCTAGCTTGTGCAAATGGTTAATTTGGTAATCCAACTCTAGTGCAATTCTTGAAATCAGTGCTCTGCTATATGGGCACCAGGGGTAAAATACAGATCTTTGCTTGAATACACCCTGCTAATTGCTGTCTGCCCAAAAAACCACAGAAAATGCCTTACAATATGTTCCTAACAAGTGTGGAATTTGTGATAAAAATGCATACCACTAGTTGATTTATTTTCTTAGTAGTAGGGGCTAGAAGTATGTACATTTGATTTGCTAAAAATGATCGCAATTTGCGCAGCAATGTTGTCCGAATCCAATGGTATTTTGGGAACTGACCTACCAATGTACTAATAGGTTGGGTCACAAAATACTGAATCGCAATAGGTTGCAATTCGACCTACCTCCTGAATATTAATGAGGTAGGTCACACATTGTGGCCAATTATTGATGGAGCTAGGACTCGTAGAAAAGAGATTTGCTTGGAAGCAATCCTCTCGTTTAACTCACTAACATGTTATTAAATACTTTTTGTGAATAACTAATGCGCACCACACCAACAAGTGGGTTAGTGAAGCTTGCTTATGTGTTTACTAACGATAATACCATGAACAAAGGACTAAACTGCTTTAAAATCGGGAAATCTTTACTGCGCATGCGCCAACTGCATCTACACAGTATGACGAGCTGTAGCTTGGAGGGAAATGCGCATGAGCAGAAGGTAGTAAAATGGAGTCTTGAAGACTCGTGTGTATGGCATCTGCTTGCTGGAAACTGAATTGAGTGATTTTTCTAATGCTATTGCAGGGATAAGGCTAATAAGTAAACTAGGATAGAGTAGAGGTGGGAGGTATACAGTGACATTTTTATTTTTTAAAGTAACATCTGTCTTTCTGACTTTATCACTAGTGTGTATTTGGGCCTCTCAGGTATAGCTGGAGTGGGCTGAGCCATGGGACAATCACACATGGCACTGAAAGCTAATCTGGAATGATGACACAGAGGTTGGAAGAAGGACAGGGTAGCAGAATGCCTGAGCCTGAGAACGGATGGCGAAAAGTTCAACTGAATGGACCTGCATGTTAGAGTTTAAACAAATGTTGCAAATGAAGCATGAATGTGGGTGGAAATAAAAGTTGTGAATAAAAAATTAAGGGGATGGGTTTACGAACAATGGGATTATTGAATTAAATGACATATAAGCATGGTGTGATGATCTTCTCCTTTGCCAGATTTAGTATTTTTACGATATTGAACATTAATGGATGGTACATGAAGCACGAAAAGTATAATTGAGACAGCTTTAGTTAGTTAGCGCAATTAGGGATGCTGTTGCTGTGGGAGGTGCTGTTGCTGGGAGAGATGCTGTGAGATGCTGATGAAGAACCGAATGCAGAATCTACTTTCCTAATTGTAATTAGGGTTAGACAGAAGATCGCGGAAGAATCTCAAGGAGGAAGAAAGTGTTAGAGAGGGGTGCGACGCAAATTGTCAGTATTCTAGAGAGGTCATCTATCCGGTCCTGATTCCTGTCCTGAAGTCTTTGTTGCCTGATCTATCCCGGGGGACCTTACCAGCCCTTTGGCCAGGGGGTGATCTTCACACCATGCCTTCGGGTGATACTTGCGCTATATAAATCGCAATACATACATTTACATCCTTGGTAATTATAATTTTGCGCTATTTGCAGATGTTCTTTTCCCTCTGTCCTCTCCCTTTCTGAGCATTGATCATTGCATGAGTTCGAGGTATATGTTTGATGATTTGATTGAATTTTCTCTCCTAAAAATGATGGTGACAGCACTGTGCATTTGAGATTGTTCACATGCATTTGAAATTTAGATAAAGATTTAAAACCTTTCCGAGTCTGTGGTTATTTCCATTAAATAAAAGAATAAGTTAGCTTATGTAATTTTCACTATCAACTAGTTCAACTAATGGTCCATCGATCAGAGGAAAGAACTTTTTGATCAGTGAAAGGTAAGTTACGAATAGTAATTAACTAATCTTGAAACTGTGAAATAAATTCATAAACTTTGACTCCAGCGGTTTACTCAAATAAGTGTGTGTTTATGAGCCCATGTGAGTATATGGTAGTGGAGTATCTTTGTTGGTACGCCGCTGGATCAGTTTTCTCGTAGCAGAGCTATGGTTATTATTGACTAGTTTGGTGCTAAATGTAGATTTGTTGATTATAGATTTAAGTTTAACAAAAAGAGATACCTTCTTGTTTTATGTTGTCTGGAAAAATCCCGGGGAAATAAATAGCTGGTGGTGACAAAAGCCACACTGCAGTGAGGTTACTCGTCTGTTGGAATAATACTGAGAAGCTACGCAGGGCTGGCAGTATTGAACAAGGGACCATTTTGTACGAAAGTCGAGTGTGAGTGACAGCAGAGGGTTCACTGGAGAAACTATGGTCTTATTTCCTAGTAAGGGAAACACTGAAGTAGTAACAAGTTCTCCCGAGCTTCCATGAAGAGTAAACAGGGGTTTTTACTTGCAGTAAGAGAAGGAGCATTTCTGAAACTCCAGAAGAAATCAAAAATATATCCTTTGTTTTAGTGGAACAGGCAGAGTAGAGAATGTTTTTATGTTGTAACTAACAGATTTTATTTTAAAGAAAAAGGTTTTTGTGTTGCCTTGTGAAGGGAGGGTCAGGCGCCGAAGTTGTGCTGACGTCAAAGGGAGCCACGCTGGGATTGGTTGAAACAGTGGGTGTGAGACAGAAGCAGATTGTAAAGGAGGGGTCAGTAGTAAGGAGCAAAACTGACGTCACAAAATGCCGCGTTCGCATTGGTCAGACTACGGGCATGAGCCTGAGTCTGGTTGATAGTTAGATAGAAGCTGCGCTAGTATTAGTTAAATAAACAGTGCAAGTCTTAGTTTTAATTGGTCATTAGATTGAAGCCTTGTTAGCAATGGTTAAGAAGAAAATTGTATGTTGGATTATGATTTGACTGCGGATGTGATTCGCACTGACCGAAGAGTTCAAGGGTTTGCGGAGTATTCTTTCATATATCATGCATCTAGACTGTATGGAGAAAAGAGAAAAATGTCAGAAATTAAGAAAATTAAGAATTTCTTTTAAAAAGATAAGCCTCTGTTGACTAGAGAGGGAATTTCTATTCCGCCGACGAAAACGCCTGCTTAGCTTTATGATGATGGAAAGAGGAAATCATACTTGTGTGTGGCTGGAAAATTGGAGAGAATATACAAAAGGTGATGTAGTTCTAGCTTTCCCAGAACATGGTACGTTTAATGGGAGAATCCTTCAGAATTTGAGAATGAGAATGAATGATTTGAAACCAAGACCTAGGTTAACTCAGTATGATGCGTTGGTAGAGTGTGAGACTGCGTCATTTGAAAGAGAGTAATGCAGAGGTGAAAGATATAAAGGATTTTTCCCCATATGTTTGCATGAATCCTAAGAAGGTCAGATGAAGCAATGGAGAAGAGCTATGATATCAGAGGGTTTATATCCAGTGTTAATGGCTGAGAAACAGTCAGGGAGCAAGTGTAAGGAGAAAACGAAACATATGAATGTGACTATGGAGGAAATAGTACAGAAAAGAAGTAAATTGAATTTAAATACTGAAGCTTTGACAAAACCAGTGACTATAGGTCCTGTTATTCCGATATATGGAGATAACATGAGTTGCCCAAAACCTCCAGAAGTAACGATTCCTTTGAGTAATCACAGAATCACAGAATTATTTTTATAATATCTGGTGATCAGGCCAGTGAGTGCGATTCTGTCATTTCATTTCATTAATGGGCCTTCCAATAACAGAACCTGTAATTGAAACACCAAATAGAGCCACATCTGGAAGTTTGAAAGAAAAGGGGTCAATGGCACCTTTAGGAACTAGAAGTATGAAAGCAGTCACTCCAGAAGATTTAGAAAGATGGGCACAGGGAATAGAAAAACAAAGCTCAACATTAAAGATTTTCCATATTTACAGATTGAAAGTGTAATTTGAAGAGGTGATAGCTGGAAATTTGGGAGTAGAAAGATTGAACCATGATGAAGAGTTGTTGTTTATATGTAGAAGTATAACCAGAAATGCAAGACTGTTCTATGAGAGATTGACAGAGCTTGCTTCAGAGATTGAGGTTGTATGACATGACAACGCGTGGTATTACCACACGTGCCATTACAATGCAGGAATTACAACGAAAGTCGTTAGAACGACTTTCGCTGGAGGGTGCTGGATAGTGGAATAGTTTAATTTTCTATTCCAAGTCCAGCCCACGTTGACAGTTGGGAAGGAGTTGGATAGAAAATTAAACTATTCCCTATCCAAGAGCGCCCTCCAGCGAAAGTTGTTGTAACGACTTTCGTTGTAATTACTGCGTTTTAATGGCAGTGCGGGTTAATCCCCGCGTTGCCATGGCTGTTCACCGAGATTGGAGTAGATATAGGAAAATCAAAATTATTACAAAAACCATATAGAGTGGAGTTTACTGACAAGGATGTGGAGAATATGAATGTGTCTGGTAAAAGATTACAGATAAATGAGTTAATGAACATTTTGCAGAAGTGGGGAGACATTGATAAGTGGAGGATTAGGTGTACAAGGAAAAAGGAGGAAGCACAAGCAAAAGGAGCATCATCAGCATTCGTTCGAAAAGACTCAGAAAAAGCAGAGAGATTGTGTCCCATGAGAGAAGTTCCTGGTGGTGGTTATGTTCATGGTTGATGGAGCAGACAGGATATTTTGTCATTTACAAACGATTTACATTGGTTAAGAGAGAAACCAGTTGAATGGTATAAACAGGTTGAAAGGTTTGTGAAAGTTTCGAAAGTTTTATTGAAGGATCTGGATGGTTTATTTGATATTGTGGTACTAGCTGATTCGTTGACAGAGTGTATGCTTACTGTTGATTGGCCATTGAGGAGTATGCTAGAGACTCAAAAACAGGAGCACCCTCAGAGGAGGTGATGAAGAAATATCATCAAGTAATTACTTTTCTTAAAGGGAAAATCCCTCCTAAAGAAACAGATTGTGTAAAAATAGATTGAACAACTTAGGAGCCAAATGAGTCTGTGCATGCATATTATGAGCGGTTGTTCCAAGTGTTTAAGTATTGTAGTGGTTTTGAGAACATTGGTGATAAGGATAAGGGACATTTTGTGTATCGGTTTATGTATGGTCTGAAACCGGAGATTAGTCAGATGATTCAACAGCACATCAATCAATCAATCATAGACATTTATAGAGCGCTCTACTTACCCGGAGGGTCTCAAGGCGCTAGGGGGGGGGGGGTGCTGCTACTGCCCGAACAGCCAGGTCTTGAGCTTCTTCCTGAAGGCGAGGTGGTCTTGGGTCAGGCGCAGGTCGGTCGGGAGGGAGTTCCAGGTCTTGGCGGCCAGGTAGGAGAAGGACCTTCCTCCTGTTGTCGTTCTTCGGATGCGGGGGACGGCGGCGAGGGCGTGACTGGCTGATTGGAGGTGTCGTTTGGGAGCGTAGAAGTTGATGCGGTTGTTGAGGTAGCTCGGGCCTTGATCATGGAGAGCTTTGTGTGCGTGGGTAAGGAGACGGAAGGTGATTCTCTTGTTGACCGGGAGCCAGTGCAGGTCTCTTAGGTGTCCGGAGCTGTGGCTGTGTCGTGGGATGTCGAGGATGAGTCTGGCTGAGGCGTTCTGGATCCGTTGGAGTCTCTTCTGGAGCTTGGTGGTGGTTCCGGCGTAGAGGGCGTTGCCGTAGTCCAGTCGGCTGGTGACGAGGGCCTGGGAGACAGGCCCTCGTTGTGCTGGTACAGTAAGCCGATCAACGACACTTTGAAATATGCCAAGTATTGCGGGGACGATATTGTGGCAAGGTGTAGAAAATTAATGGAGAAAATGATGTGGGTGAAAGTGAAATTGAGAGAACAGCAGGAGAATAAATTGACTACACAGACTGATAATCAGGTGAAAGAGCAGAATCAGAAAGATCAAGTGGCGAATGGTGTTGGAGTAAGAAGTCAAGTGAATAAAGAGTAAGCCAAGAAGAAGTTTACTCGTCATGCATGTGGAAAGTTTGGACATTGGAAGAATGAGTGTAAGAGCGTTCAAAATAATATTGGGCCAATCAAAATTTAAATCCACAGATGCAGAACGAAGTGGTTATGAATCAACCGCAGCAGGTATTTACTCCACAATATCAGGTGTTACCAGCTCCTATGCCAAACTTTGTGAACTCTCAGAAATACAGTGCAACACCGGATTTAAAGGAGAAAGTGGTAAGAAAAATTCTGTGGTTACACAATATTTTTTACGGAATGATGATGAAGAAATGGATTATGCACAATGATGGTGCCTGAGGGGGGAGGAAGAGGAGTGCGTGCTTCGCGCATCCTTGCTGGTAGATCAGTCAGGTCCATTTATTGATGGAAAAGTGGAAGGTAGTGATATCACTTTTCTATTGAATACTGGTGGTACCCGGTCTACTGTGAGAACAGAAGGTATCCCAAACCTACCCCTCTTGGGAGACTCAATCCAAGTTGTAGGAGTGTTGAATCAACAGATTAGAACCCCGATCACAACACAGATGGAAGTACATATTGGAAATTTTAAAGTCATGTACCAGTTTGTAGTATGTGATTCCAGTCCAGTAAATCTGTTAGAACGAGACCTACTGTGCAAAATGAATTGTACGATCTATTGCACACTGGATGGTGTTGCTTTCTAAACTCCTGATGAAGACGTTGTATGAAAAATGATGTTAGCTAAGCAAGCCGCAATCAAGCATTCTGCCGATTCCTCGGAGAGGAGAGATTAACTCCCCCGAGATCGATCACATCGGGATCGACTCCTACACAGCGCCGGACCGAGCTCATCTACTATTGGCCAGCCTCAACGGATCGGCGCCTGAGAGACGCACACCGGCCTGCCTATAGCGTTCCTCCGCTGCCATTGGTTCCACAGCGGTCTACTCTTACATTCGCACTGTCTTCAACCCATCTTTGTCCTGAAGATGATCCTGATTTCTATGGATCGAAACGCCATCGACACACCAGCGCAATCATAGGCGCTTCCTCACAAAGTGGTTCATGAACAATGAAAAGGAATTGTGATATAACTGAACCTACTGAATTCATCAGAACCACACTGTGATAACCATTCACTGTATATTTCTTTACACCAGTCACGTTGCGCCATTCACGCTGCTCACACTGTCACCAGAGCTGCTACCTTGGTTTTCATTCACAAACCACGAGCACCTTGTGCCACTTGGGTTGATCCAATTATTTTCATTTATGTACTACAGTGCTGTTATAACTGTATTATCCACCTTGTTTGCCTTCCCAATTTTCTTCAATTGTTTCTATAAATGATGCCAAGAGCACATACTATAACTAAATAGAGGCTCCTTGTTTTTCCTTGTGGATAATGTTGCTTGCATATCCCTAATATTTGCCTATGAATGATACCAGTTGGGATATCTGTTGTTTATAGTTAGCTAAGCAAGGCACTGAAATAGATGAAATGTAATCCTTGATGACTAAAAATGAATTACCAGAAGAGTTAAAAACAACAGTGAATCCAGAAGTGTGGGATTTTACAGGAAACGTTCTTGGGCTAATTTCAAATAGAAATCCAGTGAAAGGGACAGTAAAAGAAGGTGCAGTTTATCCAAACACCCGACCATATAAAATGAGTCCAGGAGTGAAAGCAGGAGTTGCTTCAGAAATTGACCGAATGATTAAAAAGGGCATTTTAAAGGAAATAATGAATAATTTGCCAATAAAGGGACTTTAAAAGCCTAGCGGAAAATACAGGATAGTGCAGGATTTGAGAAAGATTAAGAAAATTGAGATGCCTTGTTGCCCAGTAGTGTCAAATGCAGCAGCGATCCTTTATCAGATACCCTGGAAGGCAGGCTGGTTTACAGTAATTGATCTATGCCAAGCCTTTTTCTCCACTCTTTTACACACAGATAGTCAGTATTTGTTTACATTTGAGTTCGAAGATCGTGTCTTGGCATGGTGCCGAGTTCTTCAAGGGTATACAGGGAGCCCCTCAATCTTTAATCAAATTCTGAAAAAGTGTCTAGAAACATTGGTCAAGATTAGAGATTCAGTACATTGATGACCTACTAGTGGCATCAAATCACGAGAAGTTTGTGTCACTGACACAATTGCACTACTGAACCATTTGGCCAAAGGAGGACACAAGGTGTCTCCAGAGAAATTGCAGTTCTGTCGACAAGAAGTTAGATACTTAGGGCATAAAATAGAAAGAGGAGATAGAAAAGGGACCCCACAAAGAATAAAAATAATAAAGCAAATGCAAATTCCTCTGATGCAGAAGGAGATGAGAATGTTTCTTGGAGTAGTTGGGTACTGTAGGCAGTTTATAGTTGTGTTTTCCCTGCTGGCAAAGCCAATAATTCAGTTAACCCAGAAAAGAGAAAAAGATCTGATTGTTTTGAATGATGAGTGCGTGGAAGCGTTTGTGAAATTGCGAAATTGCCTGTGTGAGGCCCATGCTTTGGGCATGCCTGATTACACAAAACAATTTGCACTTCTGATGTGAGAGAGAAGGTGGTGCACTTTTGGTTTTGACTCAAAGGCATGGATTAAGCCGACGTCCAGTGTCATATTTTTCTGCTACTTCGGATCCTGTGGATTCAGCATTACCTGGCTGCTTAAAAGCAGTAGCTGCAACTTTTATGAGTTTGGAACAAAGTGAAACAATTGTGATGGGGCATTCAGTCATGGTCAATGTTCCCCATTCAGTAGAGATTCTTTTACCAAAAACTCGAACACCGCACCTTACCCCTAGTCGGATCACTAAGTATGAAAGAGTGATTCTGAGAGCAGAAAATTTGACTGTAATCAGGTGTACAATAATTAATCCAGCCACATTATTGCCAGACCCATGTTGTGAAGAAGTGAAAGATGAAGTGGATCATGATTATCTGGATGTGACTGAGATGTGTACCAAGACGCGCCACAATATAAAAGAAACGTCCTTAAAATAATGAACTTTTTGTAGCTGGTTCCTGCATGAGAGCCGAGAAAGGAGGACTCAGTGCAGCTTATGCTGTTTGTAAAATTTCAGGGGTCATTGAGGCATCCTATTTACCGGGTGCCAAGTCTGCACAAGTAGCCGAATTGGTGGCCTTTACAAAGGCATGCAGAATTGGAAAAAATGAAGAGGATAACCAGATTTACGGATAGTCAATATGGTTTCGGGGTTGTGCATGACTTTGGCCAACTCTGTATGCAAAGGGGATTTCTGACTTCTTCAGGATATCCTATACGAAATGGCAAAAATATAAAGAAATTGTTGGAGGTCATGCAGTTGCCAAAAGAATTAGCAGAGGTCAAATGTGCTGCTCATCAGTCAGGAAATGACTATGTGGTGGCAGCTAACAGATATGCTGACCAAATTGCTCAGTATGGTACAAGAAATAACATTAATAAACAAAACAGGTATGTGGAGGGTCGAGGGGAATCTTTAACGACCTGTCTGCTAATACCCCTTATGCCAATATTCAATACACAAAAAAGCAGACCAGGTCTAGAAACAATGTGTGGCTCTACCAGTCACCGTGGTCACACGTAGTGTGTATGCAAGTGAAGGTAGCTGTCTGTGTGGATTCATTGAAGGCACATTATGACAACAAATGTTGAACAAAGGCTAAAGCGATTCCCATCAGACCACCCTTTTTGGTGGATTTTGCGTCATGTGGGGATCGCTGAACATTCCATCCGACCATGTAGTGCCGGTGTGGGAATGAGGTAACAATGATGTAGTCCTAATAAACATCCCAGTAAGGTGTTGGTGAAAGAGTGCAGTGCTACAGTGATGGTGATAAGTAAAAATGACTACACAGACTCAGAAAAGGGTTTAAACACAAGTCCATGTGCCAGACGTTAAGAAAGCGCCAAGTAGTAAGGCTGGCTACTGGCGCAGTGCAGAGCGGTCGACATGTTTCAGCCATAGGGGTCAGTACCCCGGCTTTCTTCAGGACCTTGTAACATAAAAAGGCTACTGCACCTACATCAAAGTAAAGGATATGTAAAACATTGTACTACAAAAACAATATATAAATTATTGTCTACCAGGAACTCCAATACTTAAGTGTCCACTGGAGGGAGATCAATGTGTTTTCTTCCTATCAAAAACATGAAAACATTTCATCAGACACTACTAGACTATACATAAACAACCACATGTTTTACACAGAGACCGATTGGCCACAACTGCACGAATAATTTGCATTCTGCATTTTTTAAACATTTCTAAACAAGCATACTAGCTTTATCACCCTGAGGCATTTCCCCGTGGTGATACTCACCCAGCTTTGTGTGGGTGAAGACCTCACCTCACCCGGCGACCGCTCGGGAGTATGAGGCCCCGCTCTGTGGTGTAGAAAAAGGGGGACAGTGAGTACATAGCTTCACAGTGCCCAGTCCAATAACTCTACACTCAGATCCCAACAGACGTGTGCAAGCGATCCATCTTCCCCAAAAGTGAACTGCCCAAGGGGGTCCCATAGAACGTATGGGGACTACATAACCTGTAATATATTGTATTTCACAGGGTATTATATAGGCACTGGTGTGCATATCTCGATAACTAATCCTTCAGTAACATTGAAGGTGTAGAACCACTGTGCATTACCATCAGTGAGAGGTACTATAAGGCACCAAAGAATGGCCAAATTGTAACATCCTTAATCACATTGTCCTCTTATTACTAAAGAGAAAAAACGACTTGAGACAGATTGGGAGTTCCAGGGCATACTTGCTGATACACTCCTAATTGCCTTGCAGTAAATGTGCTGACCCTATCTCCCCTACACGTACTATTCCCTAAGGGTGAATGTGTTGGCTCTAACTGCTACGTGAAAACCAACATTTCAAAATTATATAGACCGGGAAGGAAGTTTAACATACGGGACAGCAGGCGGCTTACCTCTCCGTCGGTACCTCCCGTCTTGTTGCGAGCGGAAGTGGAGGTGTGGGTAATGCCGCCTTGTCCACATAAGTAGTAATCGGTAATTGGATGCCGGTTTGTGAGGATTTTTTCAGAAGCGAGTGCGAAGGGAGGCACTGCTTATTAGCGCATGCGCGATGGCCGAAACGCGCTGTTTCACCGCATCTGCGCAGTAAAACATTAGAGCCCAGCTGTAGCGTCAGGGCTTAACGCTACCATGGTAACGGGAAAAATACTTTCAAAGTTGACATACCAAATCATTTCCAGCCAGGGTGAAGTGATCATTACAAACCAGGGTGAGATGACCTGGCATAAAAGGGTCCAGCTTAGTAGTCATCATATTTTGTATTTTACTCGGTCAAACATCGTGTGGCAAAAAAAGGCACTATTACTGGAAAGGGCTAAATACAGCCCCTTAATTAATTATTTTCAATTCACACACAGTGAGTGTTGTTATATTAGAGTGTTTAGGGGAAGTAAAAAGGGCAGCTTGCACAAATGAGTTGGGAGAGCCATGGTTGCGAACAACACTACGTTCGCATCTATATCGAATGAACCGCAACTAGACAGTTGCTCTAAACATTAATAAACAAAACAGGTATGTGGAGGGTCGAGGGGAATCTTTAACGACCTGTCTGCTAATACCCCTTATGCCAATATTCAATACACAAAAAAGCAGACCAGGTCTAGAAACAATGTGTGGCTCTACCAGTCACCGTGGTCACACGTAGTGTGTATGCAAGTGAAGGTAGCTGTCTGTGTGGATTCATTGAAGGCACATTATGACAACAAATGTTGAACAAAGGCTAAAGCGATTCCCATCAGACCACCCTTTTTGGTGGATTTTGCGTCATGTGGGGATCGCTGAACATTCCATCCGACCATGTAGTGCCGGTGTGGGAATGAGGTAACAATGATGTAGTCCTAATAAACATCCCAGTAAGGTGTTGGTGAAAGAGTGCAGTGCTACAGTGATGGTGATAAGTAAAAATGACTACACAGACTCAGAAAAGGGTTTAAACACAAGTCCATGTGCCAGACGTTAAGAAAGCGCCAAGTAGTAAGGCTGGCTACTGGCGCAGTGCAGAGCGGTCGACATGTTTCAGCCATAGGGGTCAGTACCCCGGCTTTCTTCAGGACCTTGTAACATAAAAAGGCTACTGCACCTACATCAAAGTAAAGGATATGTAAAACATTGTACTACAAAAACAATATATAAATTATTGTCTACCAGGAACTCCAATACTTAAGTGTCCACTGGAGGGAGATCAATGTGTTTTCTTCCTATCAAAAACATGAAAACATTTCATCAGACACTACTAGACTATACATAAACAACCACATGTTTTACACAGAGACCGATTGGCCACAACTGCACGAATAATTTGCATTCTGCATTTTTTAAACATTTCTAAACAAGCATACTAGCTTTATCACCCTGAGGCATTTCCCCGTGGTGATACTCACCCAGCTTTGTGTGGGTGAAGACCTCACCTCACCCGGCGACCGCTCGGGAGTATGAGGCCCCGCTCTGTGGTGTAGAAAAAGGGGGACAGTGAGTACATAGCTTCACAGTGCCCAGTCCAATAACTCTACACTCAGATCCCAACAGACGTGTGCAAGCGATCCATCTTCCCCAAAAGTGAACTGCCCAAGGGGGTCCCATAGAACGTATGGGGACTACATAACCTGTAATATATTGCATTTCACAGGGTATTATATAGGCACTGGTGTGCATATCTCGATAACTAATCCTTCAGTAACATTGAAGGTGTAGAACCACTGTGCATTACCATCAGTGAGAGGTACTATAAGGCACCAAAGAATGGCCAAATTGTAACATCCTTAATCACATTGTCCTCTTATTACTAAAGAGAAAAAACGACTTGAGACAGATTGGGAGTTCCAGGGCATACTTGCTGATACACTCCTAATTGCCTTGCAGTAAATGTGCTGACCCTATCTCCCCTACACGTACTATTCCCTAAGGGTGAATGTGTTGGCTCTAACTGCTACGTGAAAACCAACATTTCAAAATTATATAGACCGGGAAGGAAGTTTAACATACGGGACAGCAGGCGGCTTACCTCTCCGTCGGTACCTCCCGTCTTGTTGCGAGCGGAAGTGGAGGTGTGGGTAATGCCGCCTTGTCCACATAAGTAGTAATCGGTAATTGGATGCCGGTTTGTGAGGATTTTTTCAGAAGCGAGTGCGAAGGGAGGCACTGCTTATTAGCGCATGCGCGATGGCCGAAACGCGCTGTTTCACCGCATCTGCGCAGTAAAACATTAGAGCCCAGCTGTAGCGTCAGGGCTTAACGCTACCATGGTAACGGGAAAAATACTTTCAAAGTTGACATACCAAATCATTTCCAGCCAGGGTGAAGTGATCATTACAAACCAGGGTGAGATGACCTGGCATAAAAGGGTCCAGCTTAGTAGTCATCATATTTTGTATTTTACTCGGTCAAACATCGTGTGGCAAAAAAAGGCACTATTACTGGAAAGGGCTAAATACAGCCCCTTAATTAATTATTTTCAATTCACACACAGTGAGTGTTGTTATATTAGAGTGTTTAGGGGAAGTAAAAAGGGCAGCTTGCACAAATGAGTTGGGAGAGCCATGGTTGCGAACAACACTACGTTCGCATCTATATCGAATGACCCGCAACTAGACAGTTGCTCTAAACATTAATAAACAAAACAGGTATGTGGAGGGTCGAGGGGAATCTTTAACGACCTGTCTGCTAATACCCCTTATGCCAATATTCAATACACAAAAAAGCAGACCAGGTCTAGAAACAATGTGTGGCTCTACCAGTCACCGTGGTCACACGTAGTGTGTATGCAAGTGAAGGTAGCTGTCTGTGTGGATTCATTGAAGGCACATTATGACAACAAATGTTGAACAAAGGCTAAAGCTAGTATGCTTGTTTAGAAATGTTTAAAAAATGCAGAATGCAAATTATTCGTGCAGTTGTGGCCAATCGGTCTCTGTGTAAAACGTGTGGTTGTTTATGTATAGTCTAGTAGTGTCTGATGAAATGTTTTCATGTTTTTGATAGGAAGAAAACACATTGATCTCCCTCCAGTGGACACTTAAGTATTGGAGTTCCTGGTAGACAATAATTTATATATTGTTTTTGTAGTACAATGTTTTACATATCCTTTACTTTGATGTAGGTGCAGTAGCCTTTTTATGTTACAAGGTCCTGAAGAAAGCCGGGGTACTGACCCCTATGGCTGAAACATGTCGACCGCTCTGCACTGCGCCAGTAGCCAGCCTTACTACTTGGCGCTTTCTTAACGTCTGGCACATGGACTTGTGTTTAAACCCTTTTCTGAGTCTGTGTAGTCATTTTTACTTATCACCATCACTGTAGCACTGCACTCTTTCACCAACACCTTACTGGGATGTTTATTAGGACTACATCATTGTTACCTCATTCCCACACCGGCACTACATGGTCGGATGGAATGTTCAGCGATCCCCACATGACGCAAAATCCACCAAAAAGGGTGGTCTGATGGGAATCGCTTTAGCCTTTGTTCAACATTTGTTGTCATAATGTGCCTTCAATGAATCCACACAGACAGCTACCTTCACTTGCATACACACTACGTGTGACCACGGTGACTGGTAGAGCCACACATTGTTTCTAGACCTGGTCTGCTTTTTTGTGTATTGAATATTGGCATAAGGGGTATTAGCAGACAGGTCGTTAAAGATTCCCCTCGACCCTCCACATACCTGTTTTGTTTATTAATGTTTAGAGCAACTGTCTAGTTGCGGGTCATTCGATATAGATGCAAACGTAGTGTTGTTCACAACCATGGCTCTCCCAACTCATTTGTGCAAGCTGCCCTTTTTACTTCCCCTAAACACTCTAATATAACAACACTCACTGTGTGTGAATTGAAAATAATTAATTAAGGGGCTGTATTTAGCCCTTTCCAGTAATAGTGCCTTTTTTTGCCACACGATGTTTGACCGAGTAAAATACAAAATATGATGACTACTAAGCTGGACCCTTTTATGCCAGGTCATCTCACCCTGGTTTGTAATGATCACTTCACCCTGGCTGGAAATGATTTGGTATGTCAACTTTGAAAGTATTTTTCCCGTTACCATGGTAGCGTTAAGCCCTGACGCTACAGCTGGGCTCTAATGTTTTACTGCGCAGATGCGGTGAAACAGCGCGTTTCGGCCATCGCGCATGCGCTAATAAGCAGTGCCTCCCTTCGCACTCGCTTCTGAAAAAATCCTCACAAACCGGCATCCAATTACCGATTACTACTTATGTGGACAAGGCGGCATTACCCACACCTCCACTTCCGCTCGCAACAAGACGGGAGGTACCGACGGAGAGGTAAGCCGCCTGCTGTCCCGTATGTTAAACTTCCTTCCCGGTCTATATAATTTTGAAATGTTGGTTTTCACGTAGCAGTTAGAGCCAACACATTCACCCTTAGGGAATAGTACGTGTAGGGGAGATAGGGTCAGCACATTTACTGCAAGGCAATTAGGAGTGTATCAGCAAGTATGCCCTGGAACTCCCAATCTGTCTCAAGTCGTTTTTTCTCTTTAGTAATAAGAGGACAATGTGATTAAGGATGTTACAATTTGGCCATTCTTTGGTGCCTTATAGTACCTCTCACTGATGGTAATGCACAGTGGTTCTACACCTTCAATGTTACTGAAGGATTAGTTATCGAGATATGCACACCAGTGCCTATATAATACCCTGTGAAATGCAATATATTACAGGTTATGTAGTCCCCATACGTTCTATGGGACCCCCTTGGGCAGTTCACTTTTGGGGAAGATGGATCGCTTGCACACGTCTGTTGGGATCTGAGTGTAGAGTTATTGGACTGGGCACTGTGAAGCTATGTACTCACTGTCCCCCTTTTTCTACACCACAGAGCGGGGCCTCATACTCCCGAGCGGTCGCCGGGTGAGGTGAGGTCTTCACCCACACAAAGCTGGGTGAGTATCACCACGGGGAAATGCCTCAGGGTGATAAAGCTAGTATGCTTGTTTAGAAATGTTTAAAAAATGCAGAATGCAAATTATTCGTGCAGTTGTGGCCAATCGGTCTCTGTGTAAAACATGTGGTTGTTTATGTATAGTCTAGTAGTGTCTGATGAAATGTTTTCATGTTTTTGATAGGAAGAAAACACATTGATCTCCCTCCAGTGGACACTTAAGTATTGGAGTTCCTGGTAGACAATAATTTATATATTGTTTTTGTAGTACAATGTTTTACATATCCTTTACTTTGATGTAGGTGCAGTAGCCTTTTTATGTTACAAGGTCCTGAAGAAAGCCGGGGTACTGACCCCTATGGCTGAAACATGTCGACCGCTCTGCACTGCGCCAGTAGCCAGCCTTACTACTTGGCGCTTTCTTAACGTCTGGCACATGGACTTGTGTTTAAACCCTTTTCTGAGTCTGTGTAGTCATTTTTACTTATCACCATCACTGTAGCACTGCACTCTTTCACCAACACCTTACTGGGATGTTTATTAGGACTACATCATTGTTACCTCATTCCCACACCGGCACTACATGGTCGGATGGAATGTTCAGCGATCCCCACATGACGCAAAATCCACCAAAAAGGGTGGTCTGATGGGAATCGCTTTAGCCTTTGTTCAACATTTGTTGTCATAATGTGCCTTCAATGAATCCACACAGACAGCTACCTTCACTTGCATACACACTACGTGTGACCACGGTGACTGGTAGAGCCACACATTGTTTCTAGACCTGGTCTGATTTTTTGTGTATTGAATATTGGCATAAGGGGTATTAGCAGACAGGTCGTTAAAGATTCCCCTCGACCCTCCACATACCTGTTTTGTTTATTAATGTTTAGAGCAACTGTCTAGTTGCGGGTCATTCGATATAGATGCGAACGTAGTGTTGTTCGCAACCATGGCTCTCCCAACTCATTTGTGCAAGCTGCCCTTTTTACTTCCCCTAAACACTCTAATATAACAACACTCACTGTGTGTGAATTGAAAATAATTAATTAAGGGGCTGTATTTAGCCCTTTCCAGTAATAGTGCCTTTTTTTGCCACACGATGTTTGACCGAGTAAAATACAAAATATGATGACTACTAAGCTGGACCCTTTTATGCCAGGTCATCTCACCCTGGTTTGTAATGATCACTTCACCCTGGCTGGAAATGATTTGGTATGTCAACTTTGAAAGTATTTTTCCCGTTACCATGGTAGCGTTAAGCCCTGACGCTACAGCTGGGCTCTAATGTTTTACTGCGCAGATGCGGTGAAACAGCGCGTTTCGGCCATCGCGCATGCGCTAATAAGCAGTGCCTCCCTTCGCACTCGCTTCTGAAAAAATCCTCACAAACCGGCATCCAATTACCGATTACTACTTATGTGGACAAGGCGGCATTACCCACACCTCCACTTCCGCTCGCAACAAGACGGGAGGTACCGACGGAGAGGTAAGCCGCCTGCTGTCCCGTATGTTAAACTTCCTTCCCGGTCTATATAATTTTGAAATGTTGGTTTTCACGTAGCAGTTAAAGCCAACACATTCACCCTTAGGGAATAGTACGTGTAGGGGAGATAGGGTCAGCACATTTACTGCAAGGCAATTAGGAGTGTATCAGCAAGTATGCCCTGGAACTCCCAATCTGTCTCAAGTCGTTTTTTCTCTTTAGTAATAAGAGGACAATGTGATTAAGGATGTTACAATTTGGCCATTCTTTGGTGCCTTATAGTACCTCTCACTGATGGTAATGCACAGTGGTTCTACACCTTCAATGTTACTGAAGGATTAGTTATCGAGATATGCACACCAGTGCCTATATAATACCCTGTGAAATGCAATATATTACAGGTTATGTAGTCCCCATACGTTCTATGGGACCCCCTTGGGCAGTTCACTTTTGGGGAAGATGGATCGCTTGCACACGTCTGTTGGGATCTGAGTGTAGAGTTATTGGACTGGGCACTGTGAAGCTATGTACTCACTGTCCCCCTTTTTCTACACCACAGAGCGGGGCCTCATACTCCCGAGCGGTCGCCGGGTGAGGTGAGGTCTTCACCCACACAAAGCTGGGTGAGTATCACCACGGGGAAATGCCTCAGGGTGATAAAGCTAGTATGCTTGTTTAGAAATGTTTAAAAAATGCAGAATGCAAATTATTCGTGCAGTTGTGGCCAATCGGTCTCTGTGTAAAACATGTGGTTGTTTATGTATAGTCTAGTAGTGTCTGATGAAATGTTTTCATGTTTTTGATAGGAAGAAAACACATTGATCTCCCTCCAGTGGACACTTAAGTATTGGAGTTCCTGGTAGACAATAATTTATATATTGTTTTTGTAGTACAATGTTTTACATATCCTTTACTTTGATGTAAGTGCAGTAGCCTTTTTATGTTACAAGGTCCTGAAGAAAGCCGGGGTACTGACCCCTATGGCTGAAACATGTCGACCGCTCTGCACTGCGCCAGTAGCCAGCCTTACTACTTGGCGCTTTCTTAACGTCTGGCACATGGACTTGTGTTTAAACCCTTTTCTGAGTCTGTGTAGTCATTTTTACTTATCACCATCACTGTAGCACTGCACTCTTTCACCAACACCTTACTGGGATGTTTATTAGGACTACATCATTGTTGCCTCATTCCCACACCGGCACTACATGGTCGGATGGAATGTTCAGCGATCCCCACATGACGCAAAATCCACCAAAAAGGGTGGTCTGATGGGAATCGCTTTAGCCTTTGTTCAACATTTGTTGTCATAATGTGCCTTCAATGAATCCACACAGACAGCTACCTTCACTTGCATACACACTACGTGTGACCACGGTGACTGGTAGAGCCACACATTGTTTCTAGACCTGGTCTGCTTTTTTGTGTATTGAATATTGGCATAAGGGGTATTAGCAGACAGGTCGTTAAAGATTCCCCTCGACCCTCCACATACCTGTTTTGTTTATTAATGTTTAGAGCAACTGTCTAGTTGCGGGTCATTCGATATAGATGCGAACGTAGTGTTGTTCGCAACCATGGCTCTCCCAACTCATTTGTGCAAGCTGCCCTTTTTACTTCCCCTAAACACTCTAATATAACAACACTCACTGTGTGTGAATTGAAAATAATTAATTAAGGGGCTGTATTTAGCCCTTTCCAGTAATAGTGCCTTTTTTTGCCACACGATGTTTGACCGAGTAAAATACAAAATATGATGACTACTAAGCTGGACCCTTTTATGCCAGGTCATCTCACCCTGGTTTGTAATGATCACTTCACCCTGGCTGGAAATGATTTGGTATGTCAACTTTGAAAGTATTTTTCCCGTTACCATGGTAGCGTTAAGCCCTGACGCTACAGCTGGGCTCTAATGTTTTACTGCGCAGATGCGGTGAAACAGCGCGTTTCGGCCATCGCGCATGCGCTAATAAGCAGTGCCTCCCTTCGCACTCGCTTCTGAAAAAATCCTCACAAACCGGCATCCAATTACCGATTACTACTTATGTGGACAAGGCGGCATTACCCACACCTCCACTTCCGCTCGCAACAAGACGGGAGGTACCGACGGAGAGGTAAGCCGCCTGCTGTCCCGTATGTTAAACTTCCTTCCCGGTCTATATAATTTTGAAATGTTGGTTTTCACGTAGCAGTTAGAGCCAACACATTCACCCTTAGGGAATAGTACGTGTAGGGGAGATAGGGTCAGCACATTTACTGCAAGGCAATTAGGAGTGTATCAGCAAGTATGCCCTGGAACTCCCAATCTGTCTCAAGTCGTTTTTTCTCTTTAGTAATAAGAGGACAATGTGATTAAGGATGTTACAATTTGGCCATTCTTTGGTGCCTTATAGTACCTCTCACTGATGGTAATGCACAGTGGTTCTACACCTTCAATGTTACTGAAGGATTAGTTATCGAGATATGCACACCAGTGCCTATATAATACCCTGTGAAATGCAATATATTACAGGTTATGTAGTCCCCATACGTTCTATGGGACCCCCTTGGGCAGTTCACTTTTGGGGAAGATGGATCGCTTGCACACGTCTGTTGGGATCTGAGTGTAGAGTTATTGGACTGGGCACTGTGAAGCTATGTACTCACTGTCCCCCTTTTTCTACACCACAGAGCGGGGCCTCATACTCCCGAGCGGTCGCCGGGTGAGGTGAGGTCTTCACCCACACAAAGCTAGGTGAGTATCACCACGGGGAAATGCCTCAGGGTGATAAAGCTAGTATGCTTGTTTAGAAATGTTTAAAAAATGCAGAATGCAAATTATTCGTGCAGTTGTGGCCAATCGGTCTCTGTGTAAAACATGTGGTTGTTTATGTATAGTCTAGTAGTGTCTGATGAAATGTTTTCATGTTTTTGATAGGAAGAAAACACATTGATCTCCCTCCAGTGGACACTTAAGTATTGGAGTTCCTGGTAGACAATAATTTATATATTGTTTTTGCAGTACAATGTTTTACATATCCTTTACTTTGATGTAGGTGCAGTAGCCTTTTTATGTTACAAGGTCCTGAAGAAAGCCGGGGTACTGACCCCTATGGCTGAAGCATGTCGACCGCTCTGCACTGCGCCAGTAGCCAGCCTTACTACTTGGCGCTTTCTTAACGTCTGGCACATGGACTTGTGTTTAAACCCTTTTCTGAGTCTGTGTAGTCATTTTTACTTATCACCATCACTGTAGCACTGCACTCTTTCACCAACACCTTACTGGGATGTTTATTAGGACTACATCATTGTTACCTCATTCCCACACCGGCACTACATGGTCGGATGGAATGTTCAGCGATCCCCACATTACGCAAAATCCACCAAAAAGGGTGGTCTGATGGGAATCGCTTTAGCCTTTGTTCAACATTTGTTGTCATAATGTGCCTTCAATGAATCCACACAGACAGCTACCTTCACTTGCATACACACTACGTGTGACCACGGTGACTGGTAGAGCCACACATTGTTTCTAGACCTGGTCTGCTTTTTTGTGTATTGAATATTGGCATAAGGGGTATTAGCAGACAGGTCGTTAAAGATTCCCCTCGACCCTCCACATACCTGTTTTGTTTATTAATGTTTAGAGCAACTGTCTAGTTGCGGGTCATTCGATATAGATGCGAACGTAGTGTTGTTCGCAACCATGGCTCTCCCAACTCATTTGTGCAAGCTGCCCTTTTTACTTCCCCTAAACACTCTAATATAACAACACTCACTGTGTGTGAATTGAAAATAATTAATTAAGGGGCTGTATTTAGCCCTTTCCAGTAATAGTGCCTTTTTTTGCCACACGATGTTTGACCGAGTAAAATACAAAATATGATGACTACTAAGCTGGACCCTTTTATGCCAGGTCATCTCACCCTGGTTTGTAATGATCACTTCACCCTGGCTGGAAATGATTTGGTATGTCAACTTTGAAAGTATTTTTCCCGTTACCATGGTAGCGTTAAGCCCTGACGCTACAGCTGGGCTCTAATGTTTTACTGCGCAGATGCGGTGAAACAGCGCGTTTCGGCCATCGCGCATGCGCTAATAAGCAGTGCCTCCCTTCGCACTCGCTTCTGAAAAAATCCTCACAAACCGGCATCCAATTACCGATTACTACTTATGTGGACAAGGCGGCATTACCCACACCTCCACTTCCGCTCGCAACAAGACGGGAGGTACCGACGGAGAGGTAAGCCGCCTGCTGTCCCGTATGTTAAACTTCCTTCCCGGTCTATATAATTTTGAAATGTTGGTTTTCACGTAGCAGTTAGAGCCAACACATTCACCCTTAGGGAATAGTACGTGTAGGGGAGATAGGGTCAGCACATTTACTGCAAGGCAATTAGGAGTGTATCAGCAAGTATGCCCTGGAACTCCCAATCTGTCTCAAGTCGTTTTTTCTCTTTAGTAATAAGAGGACAATGTGATTAAGGATGTTACAATTTGGCCATTCTTTGGTGCCTTATAGTACCTCTCACTGATGGTAATGCACAGTGGTTCTACACCTTCAATGTTACTGAAGGATTAGTTATCGAGATATGCACACCAGTGCCTATATAATACCCTGTGAAATGCAATATATTACAGGTTATGTAGTCCCTATACGTTCTATGGGACCCCCTTGGGCAGTTCACTTTTGGGGAAGATGGATCGCTTGCACACGTCTGTTGGGATCTGAGTGTAGAGTTATTGGACTGGGCACTGTGAAGCTATGTACTCACTGTCCCCCTTTTTCTACACCACAGAGCGGGGCCTCATACTCCCGAGCGGTTGCCGGGTGAGGTGAGGTCTTCACCCACACAAAGCTGGGTGAGTATCACCACGGGGAAATGCCTCAGGGTGATAAAGCTAGTATGCTTGTTTAGAAATGTTTAAAAAATGCAGAATGCAAATTATTCGTGCAGTTGTGGCCAATCGGTCTCTGTGTAAAACATGTGGTTGTTTATGTATAGTCTAGTAGTGTCTGATGAAATGTTTTCATGTTTTTGATAGGAAGAAAACACATTGATCTCCCTCCAGTGGACACTTAAGTATTGGAGTTCCTGGTAGACAATAATTTATATATTGTTTTTGTAGTACAATGTTTTACATATCCTTTACTTTGATGTAGGTGCAGTAGCCTTTTTATGTTACAAGGTCCTGAAGAAAGCCGGGGTACTGACCCCTATGGCTGAAACATGTCAACCGCTCTGCACTGCGCCAGTAGCCAGCCTTACTACTTGGCGCTTTCTTAACGTCTGGCACATGGACTTGTGTTTAAACCCTTTTCTGAGTCTGTGTAGTCATTTTTACTTATCACCATCACTGTAGCACTGCACTCTTTCACCAACACCTTACTGGGATGTTTATTAGGACTACATCATTGTTACCTCATTCCCACACCGGCACTACATGGTCGGATGGAATGTTCAGCGATCCCCACATGACGCAAAATCCACCAAAAAGGGTGGTCTGATGGGAATCGCTTTAGCCTTTGTTCAACATTTGTTGTCATAATGTGCCTTCAATGAATCCACACAGACAGCTACCTTCACTTGCATACACACTACGTGTGACCACGGTGACTGGTAGAGCCACACATTGTTTTTAGACCTGGTCTGCTTTTTTGTACAAGAAATAACATGCCACTGAACCGAAAAGTTGAAACAAGTGAAATCAGCTGACAACTTAGGTTTTACTCAGCTTTAGAAACATGGGATGAGGTAAGACAGTTGCAGGATGAAGTGAAAAGGAAATCTGGATAAAAACAGGCTGTAAAAGGAGGACAGATGATAAGGAATGGGTATATACCAATGGCAGACCAGTCATGCCAGACTATTTACTTTCTCAAATGGCAAGAATGTATCATGGGGAAACACATGTTGGTTGGGGCGCCATGATTAGACTATTCAGACAGAATTGATACAATCCGAAGTTTAGGGTAGTCGCAGAGAGCCTCTGCCAAAGATGTTTGATCTATCAGCAGTTAAATCCAGGCAGGAAGACTGTGGTCAGTTGGGGAAAAATTGGAAAGCAGAAGGACCATTAACAAGACTGCAGCTTTTTTTTTTTAGAGTTGCCTCCAAGCAATGGAGTGACGTACGTCTTTGTCATAGTGTGTTTGTTTTCATGATGTGTGGAGGCATATCCCGCTAGGAGAAATTACAGTCTTACAGTTGCTAAAATACTGTTGATTCCTCGGTTTGGTTTCCCAGTCACTTTGGAATCAGATAGAGGACCTCATTTTAATAATTAAATAATTTAATTAATTTGTGAAGCATTCAAAATTAAACAGAAACTGCACTGTGCATATCGTCCAGGGGCTTCTGGAATAGTTGAGCAACTAAATGGCACAATAAAGTCAAGGTTAGGGAAGGTGTGTGCATCCACATCACTGAAATAGCCTGATGTACTGCCTCTTGTGTTGATGAGACTCAGAAGTATTCCTGACAGAAAAACAGGAATGAGCCCCCATGATAAACTCATGGGAAGCGCAATGTATGTATAGGCATTTATATAGCGCACTACTTACCCATAGGGTCCCAAGGCGCTTGGACCGCTGCGAAACCCTTCCTGGCTTCCCTGAGAGATGGTCCCTTAATGGGTATCTCCAGGGTGAGACCAGGCATCCCCGGCGGTCTGGTGGGGCCGTTAGTGAAGATGAGGCAAGCTAATGCCCAGAGTTGCCAAGTGTGATCGCTGATCAGAGTGGGCACCGAGGCGAGAGAATTATCGAGTCCGCTGACCCTGGTCCAGAAACCTGCCGCGCCGGGAATCGAACCCTGGTCCCGGGCCGTCCTCTGCTCTCGGGTCTGCCGCCTCTAACCAGTGAGCCACACTACTTCACAATGAGACAATCATTCATTCCTGGACATCAATTGATGAATACAACTGATAATTTGGTATTGGACTATTGCAAAGGATTGGCTGACCTAGTGCGTTCTATCTCTCACCAGGTTGGAGAAGACACAGTTGCCAGGCAGTCAACACAGGCGCTTGATTTGAATCCTGGAGACTGGGTGGTAGTGAAGAAACACGCTAGAAAGTCGTGCCTAGCACCCAGGTGGGATAAACCATATCAAGTCATACTGGTAACTACCATAGCAGCGAAGTGTGCAGGTTTACCATATCGGATACAAGCGAGCCATACCAAATGAGTTCCAGGCCCTACTGAAGAACAACTGAGTGAACCAGTTGAAGCAGCTGAAAGATGTGAAGTTGAAGATTCTAGAGTGATAGATTCTGAAGTGATAGACAAGGAAAAACTGAGCACAAGTCAGGAGGGTTGGATACCAGTGGTTGACATACCTGAAGTTGCTATTCAAACCAGAAGGAGAACCAGAACCAGAACCAGATTAGAGAGACAGAAAAGTAAAGAGTATCAGATAGGTGTAGAAGAACACATTCAGGAAGAAGTGAATAAAGCTACTCAAGAACCTGAGCAGGACCAGACAGGGAAAGAAGACCACGTTCAGGCAGCGGAAGAGCAAATTGTAGTAAGATCTGAACAGGACCATTTAGGAGAAGAAGAACAAGTCTGGGCAGAAGAAGATCAATTTGAAATTATACCCTAACCTGACCAGATAGAGGAAGAAGAACAAGTTCAGGTGGATGAGGTGACAATAATAAGACCTGAAGAGGAACAGGTAGAGAGTGATCCAGAACAAGAACAGATTGTGCCTAGACATACTGAAAATAGAAGATCTCTAGAAAGAGGCAAAGAGGGTGAAAGTGCAGTTAAGGTTGAGAGTCAGAAAAAGTGATGACTGGACGGATCGAGTGAAAAGACTGAGATACTATCTGAGAAAAATAAACAAAAGACCAGAACAATTGAATGAAGTTACAAGTAAAACTCAGTCTAAACATTCAAATGTGAGAAATCCACGAAGAAGCCCAAGACTGGGAATTCTGAATAATAAATACAAGGACATATGTAATTTTGGATGAATTTGAAAATTTTGATTTGAGTGAAGAATCAGAATAAGTAGATGCTACACAGATTAATGAAAGAGAATTGAGACCACCTTAAAGCTAGAGCCTGAATTTCCAAGTAAAGAAAGAAAGAAGAAAAATTATCTTCTCTGATTAAAATGGTGAAAAGCTGAGCCACTGAGCGACCGAAACGAAGTTTCACACAAAGATGTTGTAGAGCTTGCATATGTAGCATTTTAGTAGTAATTATGGTATGGATATTTTTTAACAGTGACAGTGCCTTACTTGATGATAACAAATAGAAAGAATGATACAGGTACTAATGAAAAGACAGCTACAATAAAAGGAGATACAGTAGAATTAGAAGAAGCAGATGAGACAGATTTTCATCACACATTATCAGATAATGACAAGTCTTTAAATGTCTTCACAAAGTTGTTATTTCAATATGTAGACACAATGGAGATTAGTGATTGTTATGTTTGTATGAAATTACCAGTGTCAGTATCAGAGGGAGTTACATATCACCATTTACCTTTGACATATGGTATATCATCTAGTGTTCTTGCAAGTCTGTTTTATGTAACAGGAACACTTCAATATTATTATTCAAACTTAGATGTAGTATTTTCAGAACTTCCTATTCGAAAGAATATTAATCCAGTACTTAGTAGTCAAGATGCACAGTTTATGGGTGAATTTTTCTTAACAATAGAATCAATAGATTTAGTCAAGGCACACAAGAATAATCTCACATATATATTCTGTGAAGAAGAGAAAGTGGTTTTGAATTTAGTTGAGGAAAGAAGACAGGATTTCCAAAGAAACGCTGCGGAACAGAAAACCCATGTACCTCGATGGGCTGGGAAAGAGGGAATTTATGCAACTGGCAGGCCTCATGATGCGCTGTCCTTGGACTTTGAAAATAAAGGAAAAACCTGCCTCCTTAGATTGAATACAGATTATAATAACATATTTATTGGCTCCAGTGAATGTGACCAAAACTTTCTAATTTTGGCAGGTTGGGGACTAAAAGAGACTGTTATAGAACAGGGGTTGACCCAATATAGTCCAAGGACCTGGGTATTCAGCAGTATAGACAACAATTGGTCCTCGACATAATTTTACCAATAAGAATAATCATAACATTCGGTCAAGTTAATTAGCTCCACATCAAGACTGAATCTGTAGTCTTAATAACATAGATGATACTAGCCCACAACCTCAACATTTTTTACAATAAGTGCCAAAGAACCAATGAAACCGAAAAAAGTCCAATTAGGACGATTAATTTAATATACCATATAACAACGTTTGAAAATCAATGTATCTATGTACATATATTTACACAAATCATAAGGCAAAATACACTTTTATAAAAAGAGAGAGCGTGCACAGAGAAAGATAAAGTATGTGCTCAAGTGAATGATCAAGAAGATCAGAAAACAGTGTAGATGATTTATATACAAAGAAACAATGAGCCTGTCCTAGGTAATGCTTGTAAAAAATACTTCTTTTTTACTAGCTAAATGCTATCTACAATTCCTTGGTCCTTAAATTGCACCATTGGCAATAGGGCGGCCAGGAAGAAGGGGGTGGGGGGTGGACAAGGGACAGGGGTCAGTAGGTACAGGCTCCCAAGGGGGAATGTCGCCGACGTTTCGACCCAACCATGTAGTGGGTGGTTCAAGTCCTCAACAACGGGTCTTCATCAGGACGGAGTAATAGGGGAATATCTCTCAGAGTGCACGTCAATTAAAAACAATCGTTAGGCACCCTTCCGTGGTGCCTTGGCAAGACAAAGTGCGACGATTGGTCCGCACCCCCAATATGAAAGTATCCAAAATTATACCAATGCGTTTGTTCAATGGTGTTTTTCAAATTTATTTATCAAGCGAATCTGACACCGAGTGCCAATGCGTTTGTTCACTGGTGTTGTTCAAAGTTATTTATCAAGCGAATCTGACAACCAGTGCCCGTGTCTTCGGTAGGAGCGAAGGGTATTATTTCTCTCTTCTCTCTGTAGCTCCGCTTGGTGGCGCACAGCTTCCCACTTGGAATCGCGTTTTGGAATGTATTTTGTTTTACTAATCCAAGGTTACTGAAAAGGGTTTCTTTGGGTAGTATTAAAGTCTTTTTAGTACAGACAATTCCAACCACTCTGGCATGTTTTAAATATTTGCTTTGTTTTTATCCAGGACAAGCCCTCAAGCGTATCCACAGTTGAGGGGCATGATATTAGTGTGTGTGGGGGGAGGTCCTGGGTCTGCACACCCCTTCATATTTCCCAACATATTGGCCACCTCCGTGAGATTCTGGGGACCCCTTGCAGGACAGGTTACTCTTCTGGCAGTGGCCCGATGGAGATGGAAGAGTTGCACTTGGAAGTGCACTGGGAGAGTGTAACATCAGGTTCTGGTGTCAACCTTGGTGTTGGTTATTTAAATCTGCTGACCACAGTTTACTTTGTCTTTAGTCAAACAAAATCACCAGGAGCTACTGACAGCATCTTCAAACACCTACCCACCCAACGTTTAGTTTCACCAGGAGGCAGTGAGGAAAGTCAGGGAGTGTCTTTTTGGTAAGAGAAATCATTTTTCAGATACATCTTCATAACAAGTCAACAAATATAAGCAGGTCTGCATAGTACTGCAGTATCACTGATAAGTGTGTTTCTGGCAAGGTTGGTTAGAAAAGTGTTTTAAAAGTATTCTTTCTGTCAAGGGGGAGATGGGGGTTGATCCAACTGGGCGCTTGCTAGACCTATTAACATATAATGCCTACAAGTATGGATGATATGTTACTGCTACACCTTGTACCTCTCTTAATTATATATACCATTTGAAAACGCTATTTAAATCTTTATAAGTGTCATTACTCATACAGACAGATTAAGCTGATGTTCTTACTGTGCATGCATGTCTCTTACATAGAGGATTGGACAAAGTAAAAAATCTGCATCCAAATCATAGTTTCTTTTAGGCACTTGTTAAGTGATAAACTTAATATCTTTGTATCCATCCATTGCATTGGCAACTAGATGTTAGGCTCCACATAGTGCCTATAATTGATGAGACTCACATGAAAAGGAGAGCTTATGGCCCTTCAAGGGACCCCTTTGTGTTCGGAACGGCTGAAAGTGAAAATAAGACCCCCCTCCTAAAAAAACACGTGTCTGTTCCTAATGGAGAGCAAACATCATGCCCGAACTCCTGAATGTTCAGGACAAATATGGCACATTTGGAAGAGAACAGGTCCCTGTGCCGATGCCCACTATTTTTGGCCCCCATTTGGACTACAAGATGCTGGTTGTCTACTCTGACAGTGCACTGGAGCCTGCTAAACTGGAGCCATTGCCAATGCTCTTTCCCCAAAACTATTAGGTGTGAATTGGTAACCCAGCTGGCAAATACTTTGCCCCTTTATAAGTCTTTTGTACCAGTGGTACTCAGGGCATGGGTGGTAAAGTGGTTCTCAAGGCTTGCAGCAGTGTTTGTGCCACCCTGAGTGACCCAAGTAAACTACTGACAGCGAGCCTTTTATTGCAGACTGCATGAGCAGTGCAAACTGCTTGAATTCGACTGTGCCCTCACTATGTGTTACACAGTCAAAGGCACTACCTTTAATATATGTCAAGCATCCCTAAGGTAGGCCTCCTCATTCAGGAGTCAGAATGCAGTATATTAAAGGTGTGGACATGTAAGTGCGAGCCTATATGTCCCTATAGTGACATTCACCATTAGAAAATACTATAAGTATTAGCGGTCCACAGGATAATATGGGCTTCCAACTGGGCATTCTCAAGATTGGAAGCTCCATTGTGGTACCACTAAAACAGTCATGTTTGGTATCAAACAATAAGCCTTCTCACCCCTGACATGATTCTCATGCTATGGGTAATGTGGCATTCACTCAGGTGGCACCATAAGGTTGCCCACCTGGTGGACCCAGCCTTCTTCGTGCTCTGGCTGGCAAGCCTGCATTTCTCGCATCTTCTGCCACCAAGTCAGGATTCTGACCTCCTACCAGGCAGTGTGAATGCTCCCAGGAGCCAGAATCAAATGTCTGAGCAAGAAGGAGGTCACACTTCCTCTACCTCAGGTAGCCTCGTGAAGTGACACAGCGTAGTTGTGAGCGCCAAAGGCTGCACTGCCTCTGATATGCATGAGGGCTGACTCTCAGCGGAAGAAACAGCCCTACCTCTTCCCCAGGCACATTTGCAACTAGGCAGGCGGGAAATAAGCTATGCGGGGAGATGTACCCCCCAGAAGGCCAGCCACACCTCCAGGGAGAGCAGCCTGGTCTGTATAGCACAATTCTATTCTTGCCATCTTTAGGAGTGGCAGAATAAAGAGCTCTGGGTGGAAAGGGTGACCTACAACCCCAGATGTGGTCATCTCAGGGGTGGATTAGCTGCCAGTACTATCTGCCCATTGGCTACTAGCTCCCACACCCCTACATCCATGATTTAAGGGACCTCCCCCCCCGACTCCGGAACATCAGATCTGAGCAACTTGCATCAAGGAGAGATGATGTAGCCTTACGGCTAATAAGGTCAAACGAGAAGCTGCATAACTGGGTTCGAGTCTTGGCAACAACGCTAAACATCCTGTGCTTATGGGCAAATCACCTAATCTAACCGTGCCTAACAAAACAATTATTAATGTGTCCATCTGTAACAAAACTGGTGCTCATGTAAAGCGCTCTTATATCTTCAGGTTGAGTTTGCACTATATAAAACTCAAAAAAAAAAAAGAAAGGACCCAGAAGAGACCAGTGTCAGATACAACAGGACTTTGACCACAGCACCAAAGCAAATAAATTGGATATTTTGTCCCTGGGGCAACAGACTTGAAACTGCATGATTGTGCCTCATCCTTGGCTATAACCCTGCACTTTCTAGCAGAGGGACCCATGAGGAAACCTGATCAATCTCAGACTACCCTAGCCTAGTGGCACTAGTCCCCTGCAAACTGCAGGTAAAGCAACCCTATGGATCCGATTATTCACTGGCCATCAGGCACTACAAGAGATTGCCCAAATCCAGATGGACTAATGCATTGTGAGAACTGTAGTACTGCATACCAAATAGTTACAGGCAGCTGCAGCATTCACTGGGACCACCGTGCTTCGAAGTTACTTTTTCCCATACATACCACTGCAAAGCTTGTTGGTCACCAGTCCGGCAACGAACCCCTTTACTTAACGCTGCTTCATTGAGAGGAAACTCCATCTGACCTGTGACCAATGCCAGCAACCACTCTGTGGTTGCCCTTTTGCATCTTTTGCAGTCCACAGCATCCCTTCAGTGGTAAAAACAGATTTCCCCCAGCTCAAGTTCAGCACCACTGACAGCCAGGACAACCTGCACCTGGGCTCCACTGGCCAAGTAAAATTGAACTCACTGTTGTTGTTTGATCCTGAGACCTGCACCACCTTTACCCTCCGAGGGTACAATGGAACTCGACCTGCAAGTGAACGGTAGTCACTGATGATTTTCTTCTTTGACCGCAATGTTAAATTATTTTTGTATTATTTTGCATTGATTATCTATTTCTTCTAAAATCTATAACACAGGTTATATGTATGCAACTCCATTTGTTTTGGAGTCAAAATTTGGATAAAGATACAATCTATTTTTATAAATTGGTGTCATATTTATCTGTAATCATGTCAATTACATCCTATCCATGTTGGTACTCTGAAATGCTTAAGTCATGTCCCTCTAGTAAGCCTGGCTGCTCTTTGCCACTCTACCAGGACTGAACTAAGGATTTATCAGTGTGAATCCAAGGACCGTCTTCGGGGTATTGTGATAGTATTGCATTGTGAGGACTAACCCCCACACCACATAATACTCCACTTTCCTACAATATTTTACTGGTGCAGGCCCAAATCCTTGGTACACTAAAAGCTGATTTGATTTGGATCTGGTTGGATGCCACTCACTTCCTAAACTGGCTGCAACCTACGTTGTGAATGTATTACTGAGCTGTTTTGATTCGTGAGTTGAGCAATTGATGCTAATATCTGTATTTGACCAAAAGGCTAAGAGTTCAAATACTCACAGAGTCAACTCAGCCTTTTATCCTTCCAAAGTCAGTCAATGAAATACATTCAGATTTAGTAAACGTTGCATGTTTATTAATTTGACTGGGCCAGGTTCTGCATAAACCCAGGTTATTGTTCTTACAGCTGTCTGGTTTAAGCAATCTATAGCAGTTAAAGACCCTTATACATATTTAACTTTTATTTCTCAGGTTTAAAGCCATGTTGCCACTTTATATAGAGTGTAATGAACCTTTACCATACAGCTCCCCTTGTTTACATTGTTGTCGGTACTGCTAAGTGGTGATATCTTTGCTGTGTCTTACGCCTCATGGGCATCCCAGTATAGGACATTGGCAGTGCTTTAAACGGAAAATCTGAAGTGCCGGTACTCACTAATTAGACTGGGTGGGCGGTGAGGGGATGTCTGGGGGACATGGCTGTGAGCTAGGAATTTAGCAATAGCCACATAAGAAAGCTTTAATGCAAATGTTCTGATTATCATGTATTGTATTGTATTGTATTGTATTGTATTGTATATTGGATTTATATAGCGCTTATCACCCAGGGGTCTCTAAGCGCTTGCCTTGGGAACCCGTCCTGGCTTTTCCCTGTGAGATAGCCCCTACAGGGCATCCCCAAGGTGAAAGCCAGGCATCCCACCGCGGGGGCCGTTGTGGAGATTAAGCAAGCTTAATGCCCAGAGTTGCAGAGTGTGAACCCATGATTAGGTCAGGCACCGAAGCGAGAATTATCGAGTCCGTGGAAGATTGAGCTCAAGACCCTGCCGCGTCGGGAATTGAACCCTGGTCCCGGGTCTGACCTCTGCTTCAGGGCCTGCCTGCTCTAACCAGTGAGTCACACGCTTAAACGTCCATGGGCCAAATTTGTGTAATATCAAACTGCCTCCTTACATAGGAGACATGGCAAGCATCAGCTTCTATGTCATAGGTGTGTGGCCTAATTTTTGGCAGTTTGATATTGCGCGAATTTGAGCCATGGGCATTTAAGCGCTTTACATGACAATCAGAACATTTGCATTGAAGCTTACTTTTTTAAGCACTACGGGCTAAGGGAGTTGTACAGAATCACAGGATGATGAGCCAACGTCGGGATTTGAACCTGGTTCTCCAGTTTCACTGTCAGCAGCTCTGACCGCATCCTCATTCTCGTTGCTATGCCAATTAGAAAATAACACTGCAGGTGCAACCCAACGCAAGAATACACTGGCTGTTGCCTGCCAGAGCGGCATATAAACACGCTCCATCTGAAAGGGACAATTTCAGTAGTTTTTGCATTGCACAGACCCGTACTTCAGGGCCTGAGCCTTGCTGCTTCTAGGAGTACTGTTACTCTCCTTGCCAGAAAATATGTTCCGGTACTCAGGGGGAGAAAACTGAGAAGTGCCAGTACTCAGTACCGGTCCATTTAAAGCACAGTTTTTTTATGCATCCTTTAATCTGTTTGTAATCATATGCTCTAGAGGTAAAGGTAAAGGTAAAGTGGCCAGAGTGGCGGATGTGAGCACTGGGCGGAAAAGCGGCGGACGGTCTTTCTGTCCGCCCTGGTCCCCCCCGCCTGAGTAATATGGCGGGGGGGAAATGGGTGGTGGGCAGGGACGGATCTCGGTGGATCGCCACCGCCATACGGGCGGTGGTGATCTGCCCGAGATCCTAATGACCCCCTTAATCTCCCCAGCGCCTTGAGACCCTTAAGTGGGATTCATTCGCATTACAAATGCCGGATTGTTATTATTTTTGACGTCCTACCTGATAATAAAGTTTGAAACTCTATAAAGGAACCTCCACATTGTCTTGCCTGCAACTTCAAGGATTTGAGCTCAGGTCACATCTTGTTTTTTTTATCTACCTTGCATCTAGTGTAATGCAAAACACATTGCAAAGAATTTCATGCTCAAAACACTAACTAAATATGCTTCCATTATGACACCACTTACAAAAAAAATCATTCATACATGACAATAATACTCATTTGGAGTAAACACAAAAAGAAAGTTTGTCTTACCAAATCAATGCAACTATGCAAAACTGCAGAACAACCACTGCCGAAACAGCAAACAAGAATCAAAAACTTTACACTAGAATAAAAAGGAGAACAAAAACATTACAATCACATATGCAAAAAACGCACCAGCCCACACTCAATCCACCAGCCAAGCTAAGAGGGAGGTGTGTCTAAAAGTATAAATAAAATATTCACCCATGTAAAAGGGGAGCAACCCTTGCCCAAGAGGCCACTCCCCAAAACCAGAATTTTAAAAACCTGGTGTCTAGTGACTTCTGCCTCCCTTGGGGGCAGATGGGCCTAAAAACATACTGCTGATCTGCCACCCAAAGAGGGCAGAAGTGGCCACAAATATCCACCCACAATGGGGAGTGACCCTTGTCAAAGGGGCCGCTCCTCAACATAAAAAAAATCCCTGGTGGCCTAGTGGCAATACAAAGTAAAATCAGCCGATCTGCCCTCTAGGGGGGCAGAAATGGCTACATTAATGCCCAAGAGGCCACTCCCCACAAACAAATACCTGGTGGTCTAGTGGGCCCGATCTTTTGTTTAAAATGGAAAGATCTGCCCCCCTGGGGGCAGAAACAGCCACAAACATTACCCCCAAAGGACAGCGACCCTTGCCCAAAGGGTCACTCCACCACAAATAAATCCCTGTTGGTTTAAAGGGCCCTATATAAAAAAAACGCTAGATTTGCCCCCCCATGGGTGCAGACAGCCAAAAACATTGCCCACAAAGGAGAGCAACCCTTGCCCAAGGGGCCACTCCCCACAAGAGAATCCCTGGTGGTCTAGTAGGCCACTTTAAAAAAAAATGGTGAGATCTGCCCCCAGGGGGGCAGACACTGCCAGAAAACATTCCCCCCAAAAGGGGAGCGACCCTTACCTAAGGGCCCGCTCCCCGCAACAAGTTAATCATTTTGACCAATTAAAAAAAAAAATCCCTGGTGTCTTGTGGGCATTCTTGCTGCACGATTGCACGATCGTGCAGCAGGAATGCTCAAAAGAGACATCAGGGGAAAGGAAAACCCTTTCCTTTCCCCCAATGCTTCTTTTGTTTAAATGCCCCCCTCCCCCGAGGAGAAATGTACCTCCTCTCCTGCCGATGCGCTGGAAGCGAATGGCTTCTAGCGTGTTGGGAATCCGCTAATGACATGCTGACGTCATTAGATAACCTGGAGGGGGGCAATAGGAGGCAGGGGAAGGGCATCCCCTGCCTTTCCCGGTGAGGGCACCTCAAAGGGCGGCTGTGGGTGGGGCCTAGGATGGCCAAGAGCCGTCCGACTCACACACCCACCGTGACGCCGGACGGCTCCCGGATGTCCGACGCACGGAAAGGGTTAAGTAACATGAATGGCTGGGGGTCAGAGGGGAGTAGGAAATAACAGATGGCAATGTTCTAACTTTTTCCCACCTCTCTACCTTGTACAATGATGCCAGTTTGATTTGTGTGTACACCTAGTGATACCACTTGACTCAGATTATAATCAAGGCCTATGCCAGTAACTATGATGTGCTATCAATCAATAAAGTTGTATGTTTGTATAAACTTGCTATACTACTCTTTAATGTAACATTTCCCATTTTTTTTAACTGGTTGCAAAAGTCTACTAAAAATGTCCTAGTGCTTTTTTTTAACAAATCACAAATTTAGGAAGCAATGTATTATCGAGCTGGGATTGTTGCACCCTTTCTACCGAACGAGCTAGTGGGACTACATTTCATGACACCATAACTCCATGTATCATCTTTGCATTATTTTTTTATAAACCAAAAAAGTCTGAGAGATGTAGTGTGGATTTACTTCAGTTTTAACCGTGTAATTAAAATGCTGTACTCACATGCGTTATCCTTGGAAATAAAGCCCAGGACTGGACACATGAGCTGTCAGTAACATGGAAGCATAAAGTCACCGCAAAATCACCTTCAGAACAACTAACATCCTGATCCTAATCAATTAGCTAGGAATTTATGCAGCCTGTGATAGCAACAAAATTAGAGTCAATTTTGCAAAGGTGATGATATTTTGAGCATATGTAAAACTCAGCAGAATATGTTAGAGCCGCATAATTTCCTTTGATTTAGCATTCACAAAAGCCCCAGAATGGTCAGAACATCTACTCCAGAATCACCAACCAAAAAACCAGGGCTGCATAAAACTTGCTGCTGCAGTGGATACCACCACGGACCTCGTGGTAGACATCCTATAGCCAATTACAAACACACACTGTATTGTACTACCCAAATGCATGCAAAGGAAGTGTACACAAGCAAATGACTGAGACCACACCAGTGTGTTTGGAGAAAGTTATGTTGCAGATTTATTTGGTAGGTTAATGGGTTAACTTACAGGTGATCCAAGGGCAAGCATGGATGATCTGAATTGGACCACAAAAACACAACAGGGCAAATTTACAATAAATTGGGCATCCCTACAGATTAGCAGGGAAGTGGCAGTTATTTTGTGTGACGTTAGGAACCCCTAGCGCCACCATGGATGCGCCGCATTAACAATGCGGCGCACCGTGGCGCAAGGAGAGACAGATGCGTGATGTATCTGTCAGTGTATAGGTGATGCAGTGCTGGAGTCGTGTCGCAAGAGTGCCACAACTCGAGAACTGCTTTGGGGCACCCTATAATTGCAATGCTGCGTTACTCCTTACACCTGCTACAAGCAGACATAAGGTTTTGACGTATCATGGACGTAAATGTGACTTAGTGAAATTTTGTAGATTTCACTGTGTCACTTTTACGGGGCTTCCTTGCGATGGAACTCCCACCCTGCCTACATTATACCTGACTCAGGTATAATGTAGCGCAGGGCTTTACAATGTGACGCATCTCACTAGATGCCTCACATTGTAAATCTGTTGCATAGTGGCGCAGGGTTTACGACGCCACTGCGTCACAGAAGTGACGCAACGGTGTTGTAAAGATGAAGCAAAGGAGCTTGTAAATCTGCCCCTAATCTAGTGCTGAACTTTGGGGAGTTCACCCCCACATATTAACCCCATAGTCCAGGAACATAACTCCCATGCATAGGCAGAGCCTATCCAGCAAGCTCTGAATTGCCCAGGCTTACAACTGCTGTGAAACTTTAAACGTGACTAAATTCGCATTTGTTGAACTTGACTAAGCAGATGCTGCATTGAAGTCAGGGTTGAAGCCAGCGCAATATAAAACATCCTAAATTAATATGTGAAATTGTTCATTTATTTTACCTTGATTCCTTTGGCATTGTCCGTACAACCTGTACCAATATCCTTTTACACATTTACCACTTAAGGTGCTATCTCTATAACAATGCATGATGTGCAATGCTTAAATTACATCATGTGTCCTTCAATTACGTACTTGAATGTGTATTCCATACACAGCTCTATCCACAGAGAGCATTCTCTTCCCCAATAATTGAAACTGGATGGAAAGCTTTGTTGTCCAGGTATTAGGAATTGGAAGGAAAGAAATCAAAGATGCCTCATGCGTCACTTTCACAGTTGATTCTGACATGCCCTTGACCAGACTCTGAAAGGCTTTGTGATGCTTCCACATTTTTATCTGCACACCAACTAAACGTTTCAATACAATACCATTCTTGAAGGTTACTTGCACCAGCTGAAATGCAACCTACTGGCCACTTTTTTTGTTAGTAAAGTAGAAAAAATCTATCAAGGGATAGAAAATGCTCAGAATGACAGCTATCAAATTGACACTTCCCAACAAAGTATTGAGCGATCACCTCTTCATGTCCCTAGTAGCTTATTAGAGAACTGGCCAAAACTCAGCACTGATGCTTTAATTGAACTACTTAACACCATTACATCGGGCTCACCTAATGACCCTATACCCTGTTCAATACTTAAAAACTTAAAAAGGAGTCAATGGTCATTATCACTGACCTTTTAAATGCTTCCCTACAAGAGAAGACTGTACCCAAAGAATGGAAACATGCTATGATCCATCCATTGTTGAAAAAGGCTGGAGCCGACCCCAATCTGCCTTCTAATTTTAGACCTATTTCTCTATTGCCAATATTTTCTAAGATTTTAGAAAAGCATGTGAATCGTTCTTTAACTGATTTCGTCATTGCCCAAGATTTTCTACCCCCCTGTCAATCAGGATTTAGGTCGGGTTTTTCGACAGAGACGACCCTTTTAGGAGTTACAGAAAATATTTGTCTCATGTTGGACAAAGGCGAAACGGTGGCACTGATACTTTTATACTTAAGTGCTGCATTCGATACGGTATCACATACTGTATTAATGCGGACACTATATTCATTAGGTATCAGAGGCCCGCTTTAAACTGGCTTAAATCTCTTTTAAAGGACCGAACTTTTCAAGCCTTTTCTTGCTCAGCCTGCTCAGATACTGAAGTCTTCAAGCATGGAGTGCCACAGGGCTCTATATTGAGTCCGTTATTATTTAACTTATATATGAGCCCACTAGCAAAGGTGGTGGAAGAAACCGGTTTAAAAATGTACTCTTATGCTGATGACTCTCAGCTGCTTTTTTCACTTTCCTCTGGAAATAATGACAACCCTTCCCCACTCAAATGTGGGTTGATGAAAATTGCAGGATGGATGCAAGAACATTTTCTCAAATTAAATGGTGTGAAAACCGAAGTGATGGTCTTAGGAAAGAACAAGGAACTATGGGGCCCTCAACATTGGCCACTAGAAATGGGCCTGCTTCCGGTTCCAGTGATGCAAGCACGTAATTTGGGCATCACTATTGATGACTCTCTGAATATGCATCAACAAGCAGTTAAAACGTCTGCAACATATTTTGTCATTTTAAAATGGCTAAAGAAGATCTGCTGGATGTTGCCAGAATCGACCAAGAAGACTGTAATCAATGCTTTAATCACTTCAAGGCATGATTATGGAAATGTATTATATCTTGGGGCGAAGAAAGCTACGATCCTTAGGCTACAGACAGTCCAAAATGCAGCAATTAGGCTGTTATGTAAAATCCCCAGTACTACCTCTACCTCTAAATACATCCGAGATCTTCATTGGCTAAAAATTGAAAATCAAAATCAAATTCAAATCACTTTGCTTCATGCACAGAATCGCCACAAAAAAAGCCCCTAAATATCTCCAAGCTTTGGTACACCCATACTGCCCCTCACGTGCTCTGCGGTCTGCCACGGCGAAAAATTTTGTGATTCCCAAAATCAAATTGTCGCGCATGGGTGGAAAATCCTTCTCCTTCTTGGGACCCACATTGTGGAATTCTATGCCTATCACAGTAAAAAATGAGACTAACTACATGAACTTTAGGAAAGCCTTAAAGACCTGGCTCTTTAACATCTAAACAGCACCTGTACTGTAGCATCATAGAACCATCTCATGAATGTGCCGGGAAAACCTTTGTGGGTAGCTGTTGCGCTCTATAAATGCAAAATAACAATAACAATAACAGCTCGGTCAGTACCACAGTAATGTATATTGTTGCAAGATTGCCCACATGCTAAATATCTTGTTCATTCAATATAGATTGAAAGATACGTTTGCCTCAACTCCCTGGCTCAGATGAACGCTCATCGAAATGCCACCTTGCAATTATCTCTGTGAAATGCACTTCTGGCCCCACTGTATGTGCCAATGACCTTGTGTCTCCAAAACTTTACAAAACACATGGGCATATTCACAAGCCCCTATCACCACCACAACACCACTTGCAGTGACTTTGTGATGGCCATACAGGTCTTGCATTATTTACAAGGCAGTGTTAAGCCACTTTACAAAACACATGGGCATATTCACAACCCCCTATCACCACCACAACACCACTTTCAGTGACGTTGTGAAGGCCATACAGGCTTGTGCAGGAAGGGACACCTTCCTACACATAAACAAGTCTCGCCTGTGTTATGTTATCTACTTGTAATGTTTTGTACAGGCTCCTAGCAATAGGATTCTTCTGCTGGAATCTGGAGTGTAGAGATCAGCAGAATGAGCTTAGCTGAGGAGCTGAGAAGGCGGCTCTGGAGGTCGTTACGACTTTACTTCAATAAACATCAAAATCCACTTTAAAGTGTCCTGTGTTCCTAAAAATGGCGATGAGGATGGGATGCACTGCTTCATAGGACACACAGGACTGAAGATTTTATATTTTTGAAATTTACGTTTATCTTCGGACAGAACGAAAAACAATTGGCAAGAAAATTGAAGTCAAAAGACCTCCAGAGCAAGTTTAGTACAAGGTCAGTCGTACGATGTGTAGATGCTGATTTGGGACATTGATATATTTAATTTTGGATGAAATATTCAAAGAAAGAAGCGACTGCATCATTTGAAGTAAAAGTACCTGAACGAGCTGACAGTTGTTTGGTAATGATGACGCTGAATACGCCGCGAGCAGTGAATGAGAAACCTTGAACGCGCCGCGTGCAGTGACTGGGAATACAAACACGTACGTTTGTCTAATCGTCATAGATTTACGTGTGACGCTACCGCTAACGTTTGCGCTGTTTCATCATTATGCTCTGTAATTTTGGATTGGTTACGGAGAATTCATCGATAGCAAGAGCAGCAGTAACATCTATTTTTATCAGTTTATGATTGATCGCTTGCAGTTAACGTTGTTGCGCACAACTACTTTTCCACGAATTAAGGTATTGCGCATCACATTATCGTAACATTGATGATCCGACAACAGTGAATTTAACTGTGTGCAATGGCTGTGATATGTGGAACTTGCTGAGATACTGAAGCATATTCTAAATATTGAAGCATTTACAATAAAAAAATTCACATCGCACGCAAAGGACCACAGTTACAGATTTGCAAAGTTACTTTGCAGCTTCAAGTTTATTTTATACTAAAGGAAACGTTGAAGAGGTATAGTGTTATTTAAGTAAGAACACCTTTTGCGTGCCACTGCTTATTCTTATCACCGCTATTTCACCAATTTCTTCGGTAGTTTCTAATGTATTATATATTCAGCATTAGTAAGTGATATCTTCCAATTAAGGTTAAATCACATATTATCACACTAGAAGTCATATTTCTAAATTTTTATTTACAAGTATTATAATATTGTTTTATAAGTGATAGATTTTGAACATCAGTTCATACTGTTAGAACATGGTGACACAATCATCTATTTCTACTCCACCTACATTTCTACAAGAGCCAGGTTCTCCATGCATTGAGTGGGAAGATTGGAAATATGTTTTCACTACGTATTTGGAAGCAATTGGTGGAGATGTATTTATTCCAAAAAGAAAACTGGCTATTTTAAAGGTATGTTTGGGGGTAGAGGGAAGAAATGTTTTAAAATCACTACCTAATTTCCAACCAACTGTTAGAAATGTTGATGATGAAGATGAGGATGTATATGAAATGGCTTTAACAGTATTAGCTGAGAATTTTGGAAAAAAAATGAGTATAGTGGTGGAGAGACACAAATCTTTTTCACGTTCTCAAAAACAAGTAGAAAAAGTGGAACAATATGTAGCAGCTTTAAGAAAATTATCTATCAGTTGTAATTTCAAAGATTTGAGAGATGAGATCATCAGAGATCAACTCATTAATAGAACTAACAATAAGAGAGTTCAAGAAAAATTATTAGATTTAAAAGAGCCTACTTTAGACAAGTCTATTGAGATCGCTAGACAGATTGAAAATACTTCACAATATGTAAAAGAACTGTCAGAAAATTATTTGAAAGGTGAACCAGATCCTAATAAGTTATGTGTTTTGAATTCCAATTCAAGGAAAAATACTAAAAGTAATAGTGATGACAATACAAATATTGGAAAGAAACAAATGGTGAATAGCAAGTGATATTGTTACAGGTGTGGTAGCAATAGACACAATGCTGACGCTACTCATTGTCCTGCCATCAAAAGTCGATGTTATAAATGCAACAGGGTAGGTCATTTCTCTAGAGCATGTAAAACTAATGTTGTTTCTAATTTTAAGAAAACTATAAATTCAATATATGAGTCTTCTTCAACTAAATCAATAGATCAAGTAGATACTGATGATAACAGTGTTGTAGAAGTCATGGTAATAGAGGAGATAAATTCTGTACAGAATGTACAATCAGAAACATATTCGCCTCCAAAGTGTGTGATATCTATAAATGACACTGAACTACATATGTGGGCAGATTCGTGTTCACCATTTACTTTGCAAGATAAGGCAAAATGGAAAAGTCTAGGTTCCATTGAATTAATTCCTGCTGATGTAGAACCTTTCGGGTATTGTGGAACGAAATTACCTGTAATTGGATATTTTAATGCTAAGATTTGTTTTAAAGATCGTAATACCATTGCAAAAGTCTATGTGGTGGAACCTGGCAGAAGTCTATTGGGATGGAAAGAACAAAGAGGTTTGGGTATCATTATTAATCCAAATCATCCATTACAAGCACTTTTAACAGAGAGTGAAGACATCAATAAGTGGGTTACAGAGTTCCCTAACCTATTTAAAAGTGATTTAGATTGCCTAAAAGGATTTGAGCACCACATCATAGTGAGAAAGGATGCTATTCCTAAGGTGCATAAGGTGCGTAATGTACCGATGGCGTTAAGAGATTAATTGGAGGAAGAATTGCAGAGACTTTGTGAGGAGAGAATCATAGAACCAATAGAAGCATCAGATTAGTTAAGTCCAATTGTGATCGCACACAAACCTAATGGCAAGATCCGCATGTGTGTGGATTTGAGAGATCTGAATGAATGTATATGGGTTGATAGGTATCCTTTACCTCGCATAAATGAGATGCTATCAAGTGTTACCGGTGGAAAATTTTTCACAACGTTAGATTTATCGAGTGCTTACCATCAAGTACGTCTCCAACATGAATCGAAACATCTGACATCCTTTATCACACCTGAAGGTGCATTCAATTCATCGGAATGCACTTTGGGATGTCAAAAATGTACTTGTGTTTCAGGATGACATACTTGTATGGGGAGATACATGATCACATTTTTAGAAAAGTTTTGTCGAAATTGGAATCTTCTGGTCTCACTATTAGTTTACAAAAGTGCAGGTTTTGTTAACCCGAGGTGGATTATTTGGGACATACATTATCGCACGAAGGAGTAAAACCTAAGCTAAATTTGGTCGGAGATTTGGAAAATGCTTTTGCCCCTTTAGATCAGGAGTATTATTCTAAATTCGTTCATCATTTTTCTGATATTGTTCAACCTTTGCGCGACATCATGAAGAAAGGAGTTTATTATCAATGGTCAGAAAAACGTCAATATGCTTTTGACACTGTTAAGAAGGCTGTTGCTAATGCCACTGCCTTAAAATCGTTTAATCCCCTAAACAAGTCTATTATAGTTACTTTACAGATGCTAGTGGATATGGCATAGGAGTTGTATTAATGCAAGAGAATAATTGTAAAGAGAATGTGATTCCGTTCGCCTCACGTACTCTTAAAGGTGCAGAATTGTCATATTCCACCATTGAGAAAGAAGCACTAGCATGTTGGTGGGGAGTACAGCATTTTTGTGTGTACATTTGGGGCACTAAATTCGAACTTTGCACCGATCATAGACCTTAGCTTGACATATTTACCACTTCCGGAGCAAGTAGGGTTACTCCTGGTATTGCAAAATGAATTTATAGACTACAAGAGTATTCCTTTGATTTAAAGTATGTACCGGGAATAAGAAATGTCAACACAGACTGCAAGTTAAAATTGCCTGTGGATGACAAAATAGATATACAGGGTGATGGAGAAGATATGTTGATTGCCAATGTCAAAGACTTGTATCATGCTATTAATGAACAAGAATAGAAAGATGCCATTTCTTCTGAAGTTTCTTTGATAAAGGTGATTAGGATGTTACCTACTGTTAATGGGAAGTATGATGAGGATATTGCAATGTATAAAGATGTGTGGCAAGAACTGTCGGTTGTAAATGGAATAATAAGACGTGGTGATAAGTTGGTTGTACCTGTTTCTTTGAGATTCAAATTAATTAACTTATTACATGAAGGACACTGTGGAATGTCCGCTGTTAAAAGGAAGGCCAGAATGGATTTTTGGTGCCCGAACATGGACAGGGACATTGAAAGGTTTGTCAGGGAATGCATATCATGGACTTGCAGTGATAAGTCACATGTGATGAGAGATTCTACTATAAATCCTAGGAGTTTCCCCAGTAGAGCATGGGAGAGGATTGCCATTGACATCTGTGGACCATTTGAAGGATTAGGCTCTGTAGAAAAATTTGCATTGGTCATGATATATTATTATTCGAAATGGCCTGAGATAGCTTTTATGACGGAAGTCAAATCCAGTAATGTTCTTTCTTTTTGTGAAGAAGTTTTTACAAGGGAAGGCAGTGTCCACAAATTTGTGTTGGAGAACACAAATAAAGAAAATGTTATGGAATTTTAGAACTACTCCCAATTCTGTAACCGGAGAGACTCCTTTTTGTTTGCTAAAGGTAGAGTTCCATGCACTGTAGCAGTGCCTGCGTAGATGGGTAGAAATGACAGAAAGATTATAAAAGATGAAGTAATGCGTGAGAAGGTGGTTACATACCAAGAAGGTTATCAGATGAGATATAATGAGAAAGTAGGAAAGAGTAAAAGAGGTTTCAGTGAAGGTGAATATGTCAGAGTTTGTCTAGGTAACATCGTAAGGAAGGGAAGTTCTAAGTTATCTAATCCAAAAAAAGTATTAAAGGTAAAAGGTAATCTAGTACAAACATGTGATGGAAAATGGTGGAACAGTTGTAAAGTTACCAAATGCAATGACACTGAAACAAGAATTTGGTTGGAGAAAAATTCAAGAAGTATTGATGACACTAAAGAAGTGAATAATAGAATTCCTAGCGAGCGTTTAAAAATGAAACCCAAGAAATTTGAGGATTATATTTGTTCGTGAGATTTTAGTCATTAAGGGCCAGATGTAGGTCGGCCAATACCGGTCGGTAACGGCCGAAATTACCGACTTTCGGATGTTACTGACCGGTATTGGGTTTTCCAGATGTAGGTGGCATTTTTTAAGGATTCTGTATTTTACCAAATCGGTAATTTAAGGATGAGGTAAAATACCGAATTCTTAACATACCGATTCTGTAAAATACCGAATCCAGGATGTAGGAAGCACTCAAGTTAGTGCATTCCTCAGTTAAGGATTAGTTATTTACCACCAACTAGAAGTTGGTGGTAAATGATGAAAACCCTTGAAAAAGCATTTTTTTTTGCTTTTCTAACAGTGCCATGTTGCAGACATACAAGCCCTAAGGGCATGTATGTCTGCAACATGTGTACCCATACACAATTGAGGGGTGCAACAGAGTGTCAAAGTGACACCCTGCCACCCTTCAATGTTTCCCCGAATTACCGAATCGGTATTTATGGATTCGGTAATTGACATTCATTCCTTTGGGCCTCCAGGCCCATAGGAATGAATGGCAATTGCGAATCGGTAAATACCGATTCGGTAATTACCGAAACTTACCGATTCGGGAATTTTTCGGAAAAATTACCTACATCCCATTTGCGTGTTCTTAAATACCGAATCGGTATGATTTGGTATTTAAGAATCGGTAATCTGGGATTACCTACATCTGGCCCTTAATCTTTACGACTTCACTTCAATAAACATCAAAATCCACTTTAAAGTGTCCTGTGTTCCTAAAACCCTGCACAAAGACGCCCTTGCACTCTGCTGCAAGGGTGCCTGCGTAGGCACTAGGTTGTTAAACTTAGCGCCATCGCAGGGAGAAACGCAAGGCTGCATCGTATCCTTGTGAATATGGTGCAGCCTTGCATATCCGAAGTGGAGGAGAAAGGTGTTAAGCCAAGAAGGCTAACGCCTCTCTCCGCGACTTCCTTGTGAATATTCCTCACAGTTCCTTTGTCACAAATTTGCCAACTTTCAGACACTCTCAACAGAGAGATCTTACTGATTGCACCTTAATGCCAATCTACCTTTTTTCATGAAGGAATAGGAACAGAGTCAAGCAGTATGAAGAAAACTAAAAATGTGGTGAAATAATTCAATAACCAAATCTCTTAAACCATATCTCTGAGTCCAAGATCTTGCATGAATTATATATTTGAATCATTAAGTACAACGGTTAGCCTATGAATAATTGAAGTGGTATATTAGCATTTATTCTATAGATTAAAACAATCTATTGCAATAAAATGAGAACAAATACCACTCCAATCAAAATATGAATACAAATAACACACATAAAAGAGAACACTATATCAAAATTGTAAAAAAAAGTCACAGTCTGATCCAAATAATACAAAAATGTAATTCACCAGTTGTATACATCACTAAGAAATATTAATATGTATCACGAACTATGATTATTTAGCATGTTACTTTTTGTAGTTGAATATTATCTGTTTTAAATACGGTTCCAACACATCCTACTGATTTATTAGAGGTGTCGTTAAAACGAAATCAATGTGGATTTACATATCTTTTCTGTAATACCAACAGAACAGTACTTAAGTGTATAATATTGTTGTATTATATAATAAGCAAATAATCTAGGGTATGAGATTTCCATTATTCCCGTGTGTCATACCAAATGCGTCTTTTAATGCTCTGGATGCAAAAGCCACAATTTTCTCTTCACTTTTGACTATTTGTGTCAATGATGCTCCGATCCGTTTACCGCTAGCATCAGTTGTCAGAATATTTTTCAGGATAGTTTTCAGTCTTGTGTCAAAATTCCCTAAAGAAAGTACATCCCCTGATTCAAAAGATTACTGACATTCAGATTACAATCTAAATTTGATCCCTTTTTTAATAGCCCTCTCAAAGATACAGTGACAAAAGCAATAGATAGATAGATAGATAGATAGATTTTTATTGCACAATTACTTAAAATCATTCCAATTTTTACAAAAAAGATAATAAAAACAATTTTCCTTTATATAAAAAAAGTTCATGTGCGACATGGCTAAAATTCTGAGTGCTCCTCTGTAGGAAGCCAAGATTTTATTGCAGTCATAAATTTCACAGAGCGGGCAGCCAACTGGGCAGAGTCACCCTTCATGAACTCCTCCAGGGTCTCTTGGCATGTTTGTACATTGAGAGTGCACCAGATATGGTGCAGCCAGAAAATTTGTGGAGGGTGTAATGTCTGTGCAGTTATTCCTGTGTGCACAGACCAGGATTCACTGCAGCGCTGCAATGCGCCAAATAGCGGATGCCGGCTGCGTGGCGTTGGCTTCAATTAAACAGGCGTAACACCCAGGGTTGTTAGCTGCTGCTCGAGCGACTCGCTCTAACGTCGGGCGCACACGCACAACAATTTATTAAACATGGCCCGTACTGCGTGGGACAACCCAAGTACAACTACGTACACGGGGAGAGCTCACCGCTCACCCCCACGACTGCGCAGCATTAATGGACGCACTCAAAACATAGTATCGTGAGGAGTGAGGAGCGATACAACATTCCTCCCCAAAAATAAAAGTCACAACAAAGAGCTGGGCTCTCAACAGAACAGTATAAGTAAACAACATTGAATCCACTTGGGGGTGGTGGTGGTCCCTACTGTGGTGGGGAGCACACCGTGTTGTTAAAATACCCCTCACACACCAACAGGCCCCTTGGTGTCATGCTTCATCATTGGGGTCTTCGCACCCCTCTACGGGATGCGGCGTGCTACGACCGACGATTACGTGGGAGCACTTTCTGTGGACTATGTGTGGATGTGTGTGCGGTTCTTAATGTGAGTGGTGGAGTGGTGAAAGTGATACCTTAAAAAATACCTGGCTCGTGGGGAAAAAAGACTTTAATTAAGCCCCGGGCTGGTATTGTTAAAAAAGGGTGCAGTGTGAGGTTAATGGTGTATAATTATGTACATTAACCTCTTTTTAGTGCGTCATTTGACATGAACATGTTTCGGAGTGCGAAACTCCTTCTTCAGGAGGGGAAATGCACAACATTCCCCACCTTACTCACATGAATGTATATATAAAAGTGTATTACACAAAAATAGTGAACTATAGGTATTTATGTACCTAAATTGTAGTTCAACACGTACAGGTACATGCATCAATCTCGGCATTTGCGATTCCTTAATTGCGATTTTTAAGGAATCGCAATTAAGGAATTGCAAATGCCTATGCATTAAGAAATCGCTAAATAAATTGCGATTTATTAAAATTCCTCAATTGCAATTAGCATTTTGCGAATCGCAATTAAGGAATCCCTTCCCATTCATTCCTATGGGCCTAGAGGCCCATATGAATGAATGGGAAGACAATCTCAATTTGCGATTCGCAATTAGCTAATCGCAAATTGAGATTGCGATTTCAAGGGTGCAGGGGTGTCCAAAGGACACCCTGTTGCACCCCTGAAATCAAACAATGCACATATGTTGTGTACACACATGCCCTAAGGGCATGTGTGTGCACAACATGAAAGTTAAAAAAATGCACTAATTGGCATATTTCTAACATTTCGCAAAATTACCATGAGGTCCAACCTCATGGTAATTTTTTCTCTCTAATTGCGATATCGCAATTTTTTTCAGTTTCATGCATTGCTTTTAAGGAATCGCAAAATTGTGATTCCTTAAAAGCAATCGCACTTTAATAAATCGCAAAATAGCGATTTCTTCACTTTTAGGATGATGCATCCCAAATAGTGATTTGGGAATCGCAAACGGCCGAATTTTGCGATTCGCACCGTTTGCGATTCCTAAATCGCTTGATGCATGTGCCTGGTAGTCTCTGCGCCCAGTTGGCGTTTTTATCAAGACCTGGAGGCAGGGAAGTACATAATCAATACCTTTCTCATTATGCATTCGTAAATGTGATGTAGGTTTCAGTGACCTTAAGGACAAAGAACATGCATATATAATATATATATATGTATATATATATATATATATATATATATATATATATATATATATATATATATATATATATATATATATATATATATATATATATATCAAAGATCATACACCCTGTGGATAAAAGTGACAAAAAGGACAAGGACACACATATAAACACAGACATAACACACATGTTTGGATAGCTGTTGGTTCCAAAAATTCCTTCAAGTATGGGGATAAAAACGTATTATGGCAGTAATTGTCTTACTTAGTGTTTTTGGTTACAATGCCTCATGAGCCTTTAGCGCATTTTTGGGGGTTTCATCATGTTTGGTTCAGCGATCTGTAGGCTTTAGAAAACCTGATTTAGGATCCATTACTTACATCCACTGGTAAATCTGCTTTCTGGCTTGTTTGCAACTTACGGTTTTGCAGGAGACGATCCGCCCTCTTCCCCTCAGCGCAGCTCCGACGATAGTGCCGGTGTGGGGAGGGCTTGTACTACTTATACCTTGGTGTCCAGAGTTAATTGCCAAATTGCGGGCTAATTAAAGTCAGATGTAGGCCCAAACATGGGCTGTTCTTACCGTTTCCCTTCTGTTTCCCGGTTCCGCGCTAGTGAGCATTGTTGTTACTTTCGCGCATGCTCCGATTCGGGGGAATGTTAGTGCGCATGCGCCGTAGTCGGAGACTAGGCGCATGCGCACTAACTCTCAACTCCCAACTCTCAACAGAACAGCCATAACATTTCAACTGAAGAATATCAGGATGCAGCATTACAGCTAACAGTTCTATCAAGATGTCCACTAGCAATAAAAGTCCTTGAGTTGACTCGATGGCTCAGGGTTCCTCTGCACTTTGTATTGAGTGTGATTCTCCCTGCACTCACAGTTTTTTTCAGGGGATACTGGAAGCTCCAATACTTCTCGAGCAACCTCATGAAGGCATGTAGATACCTTCACACCATCAGCGTCCTGCACAGCATGATCTGGTTCTGGCCAATCTTCCCAGTTGCGATCATCTAAACTCACTTCCATCGGACTAGGACACCCATGAAACTTCTTGAACACTGAAACATTTTTGGTGAGCACTTCCAAGCCTCTCTTGACCATGAGTTGCGTGCCTTGAATTTGAACAATGCACCAAGGATCTTTTTCAAAAGGAAGGCAGAACTTGCTACATGGGTGCCTGTCTTGGACAAGAACCACGTCTCCAACTTTGTGATAAGATGCTTTCGCTCTACACCGTCTGCTGACTTGATCATTGGACCGTTTTCTTCTGCAGTCCACAGCTATTATCCATTTCTTCTGGAACCCATTGGGGATGATGAGGAATGGAATCACTCACTATTCGTCCCATGGACAGGTGTCCTGGAGCACGCCAAGTGGTGGTGTGGGGAGTCTGCCTGTAATCCTGTAGAAATTAATATAAAGATTGTTCCACTGAATCACCGTTGGCTACTGCTATGAGGATCACTTTGTTCAATGTCCTCATGAAGCGATCCGCTTCTCAGCTTGTGGCCATTTTGGGGTTATCTTCTTGTGGACTATCCCTTGAGATGCTAAGTATGATGCAAACTCCTGTTCCTGAAATGGCGAACCATTGTCAGTTTTAATCTCTTTGATGAGCCCATGGGTGGCCATCACCTTATCCAGCTTGGGTATGACTTCGCCCGTGCTCAGGAAGGACAGCACTTCTACCTCAGGATACTTCGAGTAGTCATCTATTACCACCATTGAGTATCGCCCATCCGGGAGACTCCCAAAGTCCATGCTTGCGCGCATCCATAGGCCTTCTGGTCACCGCTCTGTTATTATAGGTGACGGAGGATTCGGCTCCCCGGATACTTGACACCACTGACAGGATATCATCACCTCTTCCACTTTGTTATCCATAAGAGGAAACCAGACCTTGGTTCTCAGTCTGCCTTTGGTTTTTACAATTCCCTGGTGCCCAGCATGTGCCAACCCAACCACTCTGTTCACTAGGGTTGATGGAATCTCCAACTGGTGCCCTCGATGAAGGCACCTATTCGGACCAGCACTGAGCTCATGTCGCATCTGATACAAGCTCTTGATTACCTTCCTGGCTTTTGGAGTGAGTGTTACCCCCTGACTTCTGAGAGGATGCCATTTGTTTGTCTTCACAGGCTCTAACACCTTCTGCAGTCATTCATCTAGGACAGATGCGTGGCACATCTCTGCTAGGGATATGGGCAGCGGGCGCGACCTGTCTGCTATGTATCTCACATACTCTTCAGTCTATTCAGCATCATCCATCTCACTATGAGTGGTGGCTCTGGGATGATGAGATAAATACTCTACTGGATTACTTGCTCCGGGGTGATACTCAATCTTACAGTTGTATTCCTGCAACTGTAGAATCCACTTCTCTATGCGAGGTGGTGGCTTGGACACCATTCCAGTAAATAGAGGAATGAGAGGTTTGTGGTCAGTGGTGACCAAAAAGTGTTTTCTGTATACATTTAGATGGAAGTACCTGCACCCCAATGCACCATAATCGCTTCTTTTTCTATTTGGGAATACTGTTGTTTGGTATCAGTCAGTGACCTACTGACAAATGCCACAGGGGCCCACTCATCTTCTTCTATCATCTTCCATCATCCATTGAAGTAGAACAGCTCCCAGACCTCTTGGGCCGGCGCCAACTGCAATTTGAGTTCACTGCCTTGGATCAAAATATCTCAGCGTGGTGTTGCTCGATAGTGAGTCTTTGGTAGCTTGAAAGGCAGTCTCTTGCTCTGGGCCTCATACCCATGGAACAGATACTATGGTCAGCTTTCTCAGTGGTGTGTTCAGTGATGACAAGTCTTTGATAAATCTACCACAGTAGTGGACCATTCCCAGGAAGCTGCGCATTTCGGTCACATTTGTGGGAGCCAGGGCCTCTTTAATATCTTTGACCTTTTCAGGGTCAGAAGAGATTCCGTCTGCTTAAAATATATTCCCAAAGATGTGCAGTTTCTGTTGAAGGAACTCGCATTTGTCTCTATGTAGAGTGAGCCCAGAGTCTTGTATTCACTGGAGCACCCGCCTCAGCCGACCTGTGCTCAGGTATGGATTTTGTGTGGACCAGAATCTCATTACTCACATTTACCATGACCGGGAGGTCCGCCAAGATTTCAAGGATAGTGTTCTGGAATACCTCTGAGGTGCTCGATATCCCAAAGCTCAACTGCTTGTAGTTCCTCAATCCGACATGCGTGGAAAATGTTGTGATATATCTGGACGGTTCATCAAGGACCAGTTGATAATACCCAGCCCAAAGGTCAAGTTTTAAGAAGCAGCAGGCTTTGCTTAGTTCTCCCATTAAGTCATCAATGGTCAGAATCAAATGCCATTCTCGTTTGATTGCCGTGTTGGGAAATTGCATGTCCACACAAATTCTCACCTCCCCCGGCTGCTTGGGCTTCCTCGCAACCATGATTGTTGATACCCAGGGGGCCAGAACTTTCACCTTTTCTATAATCCCTGCTTCTTCAAGTTTGCACAGTTCCTTTTCTACCAGGAGGTCTCAGATGAAATGCGACCTGCCTGTGTCGAAGGGCCACTGGCTGCACCGAGGGTTCAATATGGAGATGTATTTGCTTAATACTTTTGGAAACTCTTCTAATATTTGACACATACCGTCTTGATGTATTTCAAAGTCAAACATAACTATGCCCAGGGACTCTGCTGACTTGCACCCAAGCAACATGCCATGCCCTTCCTCAGTGACGTATTTCACCACCTCTACTTCCTGCTTGTCATAGGCTAGGGTAGTTCTGAATTTTCCACTGATGGCCAGGGGTTTGGGTGGTCCATATGCACACACTTTCATTTTGGCAGGCGTCAATGCTGGAGGTTTCATCTGTTGGTAAGTTTCACGGGACATGATGTTGATGGTCGCGCCCGTATCTACGATTGCCGTAGAAGGGCGACCCCCAATAGAACTTGGCACTGTGGCAATGGACTCTGGGTACTCAATACTGATCCTACAGTGAGCACTGAGTGTACTGTGCGCTCTTCTCGGCCATCATCGTCCATGTCACTGCCTTGTTCCTGTAACTCAGGGATTACGTTCACCTGAGACCTTACAGCTCGTCCTCTATTTGATCGACAGATTTTCATAAAGTGATTCATTTTGCCACATGCCATGCATCTTTTGCCTTTTGCTGGGCACTCTGACAGCCTATGTGAGGGTCCCCACCGGTATCCTGATGTGAGTGTTCTCGGACCTCTTGTCCTTATTGGCACTGTCATGGTGGTCGAGGTGACTATATTCTCTGGTTCAGTCTTTATGGGAACCTACAGTGCAGCCTCCATATGTGCCGCCGCTGCCTTTGAGAGCTCTTTAGTCCTTCCCATGATAAGTATCTCTGCCAACGACTTCCCTGATTCCTCTAGAATTCGCTCCCACTGCTTTGCTGAAGCGTACCCCTGAATGACATGGCCTCTGGTCTCCTCCGTCTCATCCTGAAAACCACAGGTGCTGGCTAGCTCCTTTAACCATGCATGAAATACAGCTAGCGACTCTTCAGGCTGTTGCCTGGCTTGTCTGAATACAAAATGTTCTTAATTGCAATTCACCATGTGCTCAAAATGAGCATTTAGGGCTGTGATGAGCCTGATATGAGTCTTTGGTGCTGCCTCTGCCAATGACTTGGCAAACTTATACACATCCTTCCCTCCAAGATGTAAAATCATAGCCCTCTTCTGTTCATAATCCACTTTTGTGGCTTCAGAGAACAAGAGCACTCACTCCACCCAATCTTTCCACCTTGGGGCATGAGCAGATGGGGCCCCATCTACCACAAAAGGCTCCATGGCATGGATGTGAGCCATGACTGTAGAGACTTTTTGTCACCAGGGTGTCCATTTTATCATGACCGGCAGTGTAGCTATACCTGGAGACAGCTGCTCTATTTATTGCACCTAATGGCCAGTACTCACAGTTCACCGTGTGTAATCGTGAGCTACGAAGTGTCACTAACTGGACCAGCAGTCAGCGCTCAGCAGCAGCACACCAATGCTGCCCCTTCAGGACTTGAGACGTCGCATAGCCGGCACCCCTCACGACATTTCCCCATCTGTTGAATGCGGGTGTGGGAGTGGTGTCCCCACAGTAAGAGGACTGCACACATGTAAGGATTGTGCACAGCCACCACCTGTTACCACGAGTCAACCACCCTTACCAAATGTAATGTCTGTGCACTTATTCCTGTGTGCACAGACCAGGATTCACTGCCGCGGAGCGATGCGCCAAATAGTGGGTGCCGGGCACGTGGCTAAGACCGCAATTAAACAGGAAGAACACCGAGGGTTGTTAACTGCTGCTTGCGCATCTCGGCTCTAACGCCGGGTGCGCGCACACAGCGATTTATTAAACACAGCCCGCGCTGCACGCGACAAAGCAAGTATAACTACGTACGCGGGGAGAGCTCACCGCTCACCCTCGCGGCTGCGCAGCATTAATGGGCGCACCCAAAACATAATATTGCGAGAAGTGCTACAACAGAGGACCCAGGTTGTTGCAGATACATAGTAAGTGAATTTAGATTTCTTCCCCTTTACCACAGAAGCGGCACTGGGTGACCACGATTTTCTTGTACAACTGACCATATTTGTATTCCATCAGGGAGATTAGTATAAAATCGGTATCTCATTAAGTGGCATTTCATTGTTGGCTTAAGGGGGATTGTTAGATAGTATGGTAGGCTTCCGCAGTTATAAAATGTTGATGCCCTGTTGCTGTGGGAGAGGATTTTCACAGCTAGTGCATCACGCTTAGCTGAAAATATCGTTGCTTGTCTGATTAACAGTTTTGCAGCCACACCTATGGGTAGCAAGATTGATCAAATTTTTTGGGCTTCTAGAGCATCTAGGCAGTGCATAAAAAATGTGTTCCAAGTGGACCCTGAGTTGTTCATCCGTGACCAGATTTGACTTTTTTAAAGTATGGTCTCAGGCATTTTTAGTTTTTAAGCAGTAAGCTACACATATTGCTTTCAGAATCCAATATTGAGATGACAGGTTGAATTCCATGTGGATTTGAGCCTGAAGGTCGAGTTTGACAGAACACTCTGTGGAAGCAAGCTGATTGCACTCTGTCTAACCATGTAGATATTTGGGGCCAGATGTAGGAAGGCTATTACCGGTCGGTAACAGCCGAAATTAACGAATTTCGGCCGTTACCGACCGGTAATAGGCTTTTCTGATGTAGGGGGCCGAAATTAAAGATTCGGTAATTTACCGAATCGGTAAATGACCGATTTGGTAAATTACCTAATTCCTAATGTAGGGAGCACTTAAATGAGTGCTTATCCCATATTAGGATTCGTTAATTAGCAGAAACTACAAGTTGGTGGTAAATAACGAAAACACCTCAAAAAGCAATTTTAAGCAAATTGTTTCAGTGCCATGTTCCAGACATGCATGCCCTTAAGGCATGTATGTCTGCAACATGTGCACCCATACACAATTGAGGGGTGCAACAGGGTGTCAAAGTGACACCCTGCCACCCTTCACTGTTTTCCCCCTTTTACCAAATCGGTATTTACCGATTCAGTAATTGACATTCATTCCTATGGGCCTCCAGGCCCATAGGAATGAATGGCAATTACCGAATTGGTAAATACCGATTGGGTAATTACCAAATCTTAACGATTCGGTAATTTTACAGAATTTTTTGCTACATAGCATTTACCAATTCTAAAATACCGAATCCGTAAAATTCGGTATTTTAGAATCGGTAAATACTATTTACCTACATCTAGCCCCTGGTCTTTAAAAATCATTGCACCGTAGGTCACTGTCGGCAAGAATTTGGCACCTATTGCACAAATTAACGGTGATAAGTCTGGCATACTTACAGTTTTCCTTACTTTTGAGAATGCCCCCTCTAGGCAGAAGGCCACTCCCTGCATTGCAGTGATGTGCAGTGCCAATCTTCCTCTGTGGTCTATCCGGACTCCAAATACTTATATGCCGCCGCTACTTCAATAGATTTTCCTTCAGTATGCCAGAATCCTTTCCTTGTGCATTGTCTTGAGACCACCATCACCTTGGTTTTTGCATCACAAGCAATTGTTTTTACAAATTTCGTTATGTACTTTACTAATCCTAAAAATGATTTAAATTCCTCTTTGTTTATGGGAGGTGGTGCTTCTCTCACGGGCTTTACCAAATCCAACTTCGGCTTGATACCGTGAGCCTCATTTACAATATTTTAATGCACAGCAGTGCATCAAGCTCTGCTGTGTGTTAAAAGAAATGGTCAGGAATACGCTGTATCTACAAGATATGGCACATTCCAGTCCTTTTCCCCTTCGCTGGCACACAATGGGATCCCACGCACCTATACAGAAACCCTCCCACCAAGGTAAAAAGGTGTCTGTGTTTTAGGGGTGATTGTTTTTGTGCAGGAAGGGAAACCTTCCTGCACAAAAACAATCAAACGAGTTGTTTTCTTTCTGATGAGCCCAACCTAGTAAGCTGGATCCCTTCTTTGTCAGGTAAATCTTTCCTGAAGTCATGTGATCCAAAAATATTTGGGGATTAAACTTGACCCTAATAGTGATGAACCTGTATTAGCAATAGTGGAGGCCAGTGAATTTAAAAAGGTGTGTGATGAGTGCCCTGAATTATTTGCTGAAAAGTTAAGCCATTTAAAAATATTCCTACACAAAATTAGAGTAAAAGATAATGCAGCACCAGTAATGCACAAATTCAGGTCAATCCCTTACATGATGCAGGAACCCCATAAAAAAGGGTTAAATAAGTTAGTAACACAGGGGCATCATCAAACCTATTGAGAGCTCCTTATGGCTCGCTTTGATTATGGTCACCCAAACATTGGGGGGAAAGGGTTTGCATCTCTGTGTCGATCTGACTGTACTTAATGCAAATATTTAGGTATACAGATTCCGTCTTCCCTGAGTAAATGACTTGATAAGTGTAATAGCGGATGTGGAATGCTTAAGAGTTATCAACCTCTCTTCCCCATACCATGCTACAGACTCCAAAGCATTAACATAATTTATAATGCCTTTTGGAGCATTCAAATATTATATTGCAGAATATCATTTGGCCTTGCAGCAGCAGTGTTCCTAATTTTTATGTAGACGTTTTTAGAAGTGATAAATTATGTTCTATGTTTCCAGGATGACATACTGATTAATGGTGCCTCAACAGGAAATCACACTAACACATTAAGGAAGGTTTCAAGCACACAAATGGAAGCATGGTTAACTATCACGAGAGACAAATGTCAAATTGGAGTAGAATCAATTGATTACTTAGGACATATGATTTCTAAACATGGTATCAAGCCCAAGTTGGATTTGGTAAAGGCCATGAGAGAGGCACCTTCTCCCATAAACAAAGATGATTAGAAATCATTTTAAGGATAAAATGTGGATATTACTGCACCTTTGAGAGGGCTATTAAAAAGGGGTCCAATTTAGTTGGGAGTCTGAATGCAATAAATCTTTTGATTCCATGAAAAAAGCTAATATTGATGCACATTCTTTAGGAAATTTTGATACATAGCTTAAAATTAACCTGACCACTGATGCCAATAGCAGTAAAAGTATCAGAGCATCATTGACACAAATGGTAGAAGGCAAAGGGAACATTGTGGCCTTCACATTGAGAGCATTGAAAGATGCTGAATGCAACTACTCCATGAAGCATTAGCATCTGCAACTTTCATATTTTTCTTATGAGGCATACCGTTCACTGTTCGTACTGACCACAAACTGCTTATATTTATATTTACAACCAAAGGGAGGGCAAACACCACTCCCCTCATTGCGAAATGGCGAATAGGCTTGGAAGGATATAATTTCAAAATGGACTATGCTCCAGGCACAAAAAATTTAGTAGCAGATTGTTTATCCAGGCTACCGTGCAAAGGGTGTATGTACCAGGACAGGTGAGTATATTCTAGATGTTACTTGCAGTCCGGATTAGTGATGAATAGTAGTGCAGATTATTTAATGGTAGTGTTTTTATTTAATTTATAGATGTGTTTATGACTGAAGGAGTGTCTAATACTATCACAACCAATAATGGGGTAAAATTTACTTCAGATGAAATGCAATACTCCCTGGAAAAAATGTCAATACAGCAACTCACAAGAGCAAATAGGCTAGTCGAACAAGTCAATCACATGATTAAAGAAAGCATTCAGCTACCTTATAAGTCAGCAAAACCATCAGAAAAAGCTCTTCAAAGAATGCTTTGGTCATACCATACTATGCCCAGTTCAGTAACAAATGTTTCACCATTTCCGGCACTTAAAGGAAGACTATGAGGTACAAAAATGGCACCTAATTGGCTTAGTGGAGGAGAATCTAGATGGGTGTGCAGAGAAGAAATGGGTAGCAAAGTTAAACAACATCAAGAGGTGTGTAAAAAAGATATGATCAAAGACATAACAAAAGGAGGTCATTGGAAGGTGGGGGATTGGGTTTACTCAACCTTCCTGTTTCCCACCTGAAGGGTGGCAGCACATTTTCTAAACCTATGAAAGTGATGATGTGAAGAGGAATGTTGTGGCTATTGTAGCTGGCAGAACATGGAGCATGGGCAGATTAACACCATGTCACCAATCTGAGAGTAATGTTGACCCGTGTGAAAATTCCTATGAGATGTCGAATTCAGTGGAGTACATCGGAGTTTAAGGATTAGATCTGAACCAGTATTGCACAAATTCTCTATCCTTCATTAATTTGTCAAATAGTGTGTTGTTGAATTATATTTAAATCACAGTTGAGCTTTCCCAAGGTAGCAATATTTCCCATGTTATCCGTGCCATGTTTTACTGTTCTTGTTGGCAGTATGAACTTACTTCTCTATTGTATGGGTGAAATATTATAATAAGCAAATAATCTTGGGCATTAGATTTCCATTATTCCACTGTTCCATCTCTTTTCCTTTTTCTGTTTCCCCTTGTCCTTCCCATGAAATGGTATTTACCAACATTCCATTGTCAGTTGGGCCTGATTGCGAGAGCTGCTCACTGAATAGATGAGCATAAAGGACTTAAAAGTTATTACAGTGTCTTTCATTTGACGAGAAACATGTTCTACAGTGAATGCACCTATGTTTACACACCTGCATATAACCCAGAACCAAGGGGCATATTTACTATTCTTTCATGCAATGGAATGCAGCAACTTACCGTGCTACGTTGTGTGAAAGGGAGAGAGCAGAAATGTTACATATTTACAAAGATATAGAGCATTTCTGTGCTCTCCTTGCACTGCCACACTTTGTGCTGCCTAGAACCAATGTAGGTACCCTTGAACTGTAATTTTCTGAAATACTAACATTTACGCACCTCAATTTTTACTTCAGGTAGTCCAGCTCCATTGTCCTTGTTAATTTAGCAATAAGCAAAACCACTCTCCCCAACATTTAACCAATTAATTAGCAGAGTAAAATTTTAAATAGGAATAGAGAACGCTAAATTCATGATTTCTAAATCAGAAATAACCTTTACGAAACTTAATAAAAGCAATAAGGAGATATGCATTGGTAATCGAGAAGGCTCAAATCCAGAATACATAATCAGGAAAAGAAAGAATTCTCAAACTAAGCAGTCAAATCTATACATGTTCTAAGTGGCTTATTACGATGTAGGGCGGACTTCCGATCTCCTGACATCATTGTGGAAATGGGACCGACAGACCTCAGATTGGCAGTCCCAACCACCTAATTACGATGTGACCACACATGGGGCCCGATTCACAGAACTAATTTAAGTCAAAATCCTAAACATACTACCATTTACTCATTTTGGTATTCGCAGAAGGCACTTACTCATCAATGAGTAAGTGCCTTCTGTGAATACCAAAATGAGTAAGTGCCTTCTGTGAATACCAAAATGGTAGTAAGTTTAGGATTTGTCTTAAGTTAGTTCTGTGAATCGGGCCCATGGTGCGGTCACATACTCACATTTTCTTATGGGAGCATGTGCTATGGCTGTAAACCTGCCATAGCACAAGCTCCAATAGGGAAATAGGAGGTTGTGTTCATCCACGCTCCACGTGGCAAGCACCTGAGGGAGCTTGCCACACGGTGCAAGGATTAACAGGGGCCACAAACTCGACACTGCTTCATGAAGGGAGCCAAGCTAGGGGCCCCCAAACTCGCTATCCAACAGGCTTTCAATTTTGGAAAGCCCGGCATAGAAAGCCTGCCAGAAACTGAGCAGTATAATCCAGATGGTGTAAAACTTCGCCCAAATGGACTACGTGCTTATGCTGACTGCTCGACGGGCTCCTCAAGCCCAACAGTAGCCTGCCGAATGACTGGTCAGTTTCACTTCCGACAGCCTAAATTGTAATTAGACAGTCAGAAGTCAAACTGATGATCTCGAGCGCTTTCCGACCAAGATCCAAATTGGACCCTAAGTGTTAGACTCATAAAGAGTACTAACAGCATTCTAAGGGAGAAGAAAAAAGTCTCCAAAAAATCGGGCTAACTCTCTCTAGGGAAATGAAAAGTCACCAATGAACCCTCAAAACTAGGGCTTTAATACACAATTCATGAAGAAACGTAATAAAAATTAAAACTCTTAACCCTAAAGCATTCCTTAAGGTAAAAATAAATCTTCTATTTGCCTGCTCAGGAATCCGCTCTGGAGATGTACAATACAATATGAACCATTTCTCAAACAAAAGCTCATAGCATTATGTTCCTCTACAGGCCTACATTGGAACTTCCAATGGAAATCCAACAAGAAATGATACATAGTGAAGACAGTCAGAATTCCCATCATAGCACTCTGGCCCACATGCATCATTGTTTCATTTTGCACTTCCTAATTTGCGATTTTTAGGGAATCGCAAATTAGGAAATGCAAAATGGGATGCATGTACATTTTCGCAAAATATTTGAGAATCGGTAAAAATCGCAATTTTTACCGATTCTCAAATATTATGCGATTAGCAAAGTGCGAATTCGCAATTCCCATTCATTCCTATGGGCTAAAATGCCCATAGGAATGAATGGGAATTGCGAATTCGCAATTTGAAATCGCAATTCAGCAATGCATTTCAAGTGTGGAGAGGGGGGTCCAAATGACCCCCCCTTCACTCATGAAATGTACTTTTGAGTATAAGTTACATACACACATGTCCTAAGGACATGTGTGTCTGTAACTTTACAGTTTAAAAAATGCATGTTTGTGCTTTTTTAAACAATTTCGCAAATTACCACGAGGTTCAACTTCGTGGTAATTTGCACTTGCAATTTCAAATTTCGCAATTTGAAATCAAATGATGCATAGCATTTTAGAAATCGCAAAATTGAAAAAGCATGATGCATCTCAAAAAGCATTTTTGGAATCGCAAACGGCCGATTTTAAGGAATCGCACCGTTTGCGACTCCAAAATGCTTGATGCATGTGGGCCATTGTGTTCTGCATTAACTGTAAGGAGAGAAGACTCTCTGCTTAGGAAGGGGAAATGAGCAGGACCAAGATGAGCAGAACACAAAAAACATCATCCATTCTAATAAAATCGAGTCTTGAACAAAAATGTGGCATACCTCTACCCTATTACTTATCACTCTTCTAAACAACTTAATCAAGTAATTTCGAATGCATTTTCATTGGTTCATTGGTTCTGACCATATGAAATGAATGAAATGAAATGAAATGAAATGAAATGAAAAGAGTCTTATAATGCGCGACTAAGCCCGAAGGCGTCAAGGCGCCTAACAGAAAACACTATAAACAAATGTAGAGTATCTACGGGTATGCCTTTGCGAACAACCAGGTTTTCAATGCTTTACGAAAAGCGGGGACGGAAGCCTGAGATTTGATGTCGCATGGAAGAGTATTCCATAGCTTAGGGGCAATTAAAGAGAAAGCCCTCCCGCCCCATCTACTCTTCCGGAAACGAGGGACCACCAGCAGGTTCTTAGAGGAGGAACGTAGCGGATCTGCTTGAAGCATAAGGCAGCAACAGTTTCCTGACCCCACCCGCACCCTTCCCAGAGAGTGCACTGTGGGTCAGGCAGAGCGTCTTGAAAGTGATCCTCGCTTCAATAGGAAACCAGTGTAAAGTTTTACTGGCTGCCGTTGATGACGCCAATCTAGGGGCATCAAGAACGAATTTGGCTGCCGCATTTTGAGCAGTCTGAAGACGTTGGATTAAGCTCTTATTCATTCCGATGTAAAGGGCGTTACAATAATCAAGTCGCGAAGCGACAAGTGCTACTACCACTTGCTTCCGCGCCTGGAGGGACAAGTAATGTTTTATTTTACGGAGAATTTTATTGATGCCCCAACAGGTAGCAACAGTTCTATTAACCTGCAGGGTCATGGAAAGGGAAGGTTCAATCATTACCCCTAGGTTCCGTGCTGATCCCGAAGGAGTGGGACAAGACCCCAACGACGGCGGCCACCATTCAGGTGACCAGATGTTATTGTTGGAGCCAAACACCAAGATCTCAGTCTTTTCCCCGTTCAACTTTAGCGAATTGTAAATCATCCACTGGGACACTGCCTGCATGCAGTTCCTAAAGTTGGCCCGGGACGGGTCACCAGAGTGGGAGAGGGACACCAAGATCTGTGTGTCGTCACGTAGGAGACTACCTCCATCCCATAAGATCTAATTAACCTGGCAAGTGGTGTCACATAGATGTTGAACAGGGTCGGACTTAATGCCGACCCCTGTGGGACCCCACATTGCACAGGTAGGGATGGAGATAGAAACTCTCCCAGCTTGACCCTCTGTACCCTCTGGTCTAAGAAGGAGGCCAACAGATTCAGAGCCGCCTCTTCCACCTCTATCTCCCTCAGCCGGGATGTTAAAACCAAGGGAGACAGGGTATCGAAGGCTGCTGTGAGGTCCAAAAGGACCAGGACGGTGGAATGTCCCTGGTCTACCTCCATACGGATGTTATTCAGTACGACCGTGAGGGCTGACTCGGTGCTATGATGTCTCCTGAAGCCATGCTGGGATTGGTCTAAGAGACCCGAGGAGTCAAGAAATGCCGCCAGATGTTGATTCAGATGCGTCTCCAGCATCTTTGCCGGCGCAGGGAGCAAAGAAATAGGGCGGTAATTCTTAAACACCTCGGGATCTAGAGAAGGCTTCTTTAAAAGAGGCTTAACCACCGCGCTCTTCCATTGAGATGGAAAAATGCCCTCTCTCATGTCCCTATTCATGATATCCAGCAGGGGGGGAAGGAGGGGGTCTCTGCACTCCTTCAGGACTTTGAGGGGGCAGGGGTCCAATGGAGATCCCGACCTTGTCTTATTTAAGAGCAGGTCAAGCTCCTGATGGGACAACGGCGGAAACTCTGACAGATTTCTAGGAGTGTTGGAAGAGATCTCTTCCGTAACAGGAGAAGAAGGGACAGGCGGAGGGGGGGTGACAGATCTTTGTAATTCAAGATCCCTATATATGTCCGCAATCTTAGAATGAAAGAATCCTGCGATCTTATCGCAGAATTCCTGAGTGCTTACTACAGGGTCCTGCGTCTGTAGCGTACAAAGCGAGTCCACTATTTTAAAGAGATCCCTGGGAGAGGAGAGAGCCGTTGTAAGGTTGGCAAAGTGCTCTTGCTTAGCTCTGATAATCTCAAGCTTCTAGTCCTTGAGGAGTTTTTTATTTTTTTCCCTCTCATCAAGGTTCCAACTCGTCCGCCAGAGCCTTTCTTGCTTCCTACATTTTTGTCTCATGAGAGAGGCTCCGAAAACCAGGGTGAGGAAGGTTTCTTTCTCGCAGAGTAGCAAGAGGAGAGAGGAGCCAGCACATCGACTGCTGTACTGATGGCTTTAGAGAATTCTGAAGCAGCTGAGTTAATGTCATTAAAGAGGGCTGTATTATAGTTTTTCATCAGGGGGGCCAACAAGGTACTAGTAACATTCTTTAAATTCCTCCTAAAAATGGTTTGAGTTGAAATGGCCTTCTTTATAGGGGTTGGAGCAACCGAAATTTCCAGAGGGACAGCAAAGTGGTCAGACCAAGACAATGGTATGGGAGCATCTGTTTTGAGCCTCTCATCATTAGAGAAGACCGCATCCAAAATATGACCCGCCTGATGAGTGGGGTGTTTAACCATTTGTACAAGATCACATGCAGATCGTGAATCCAAAAGGTCTGAGGAGACCTTAGAGTCAGGGTTATCTAGGTGAAAATTGAAGTCACCAAGAACTGTCAAATTGGTGGCCCCAAAATAAGGTTCTAGCAGGTTGAGTAAAGACTGACTAAATTCTGTCCTAGATCCGGGGGGTCTATAAACCAGGATACCCACAAAAGGCGCGGCGTCTGGAGATTTTATGAGAAAGTGCAGGGCTTCAAAAAGGTCGGAGGGCCTGGAAAGTTGAGTAGTGTGACATGTGTGAGAGATCTTATACAAGATTCCAAGACCTCCTCCTCTGCGCCCCACTCTATCCAGTCTGGCTAAAGAGTACCCATCTGGCACGGCCTCGACCAAGTCAGGTCCTGAAGACTCGGTGGTCCAAGTTTCAGTGACAAACACCCATGTGGGCTTTCTTGCTGTGATGAAATCGCAAAAAGCGAGGTTATTTGTCACTAAAGATCTAGTGTTAATTAGGAAGCCCGATTCCTTCTGGATAGGCGACCTAGGGGAGATAGCAGACAAGGAGGGGGGCCTATGAAGGCAAGCTGCTGATGACATACCGCAAGTACTAAGACAAGAACAGTAGAAGGACTCTTGTAGAATATCCGGCGAGCAGGTAAAATGGCATGGGCGCCATGCTGGTCTTAACCGAGCGAAATCCTGATAGGAGTATAAAGGCAATGCCCGGGGAGGCATACCTCAAACCCCTAAGGACCAGAGTCTCCCGCCCTTTAGCCCGGTCTTAGCGCGGACGGGCGCAGACGGGCTGGACTCTGGCGTGACTCCGGCGTCACTACGGCGCAAACGCTGCACGATAAACGCTGCGCGTACAATGGCTGCTTTATATGCAGGTCAGCGTGTCCTTGTGACAGCTGGTCTGCTAGCCCAAATGGCGCCGCCAGGCGTCCAAAACTTTCCCCAAGATGGCGGCCAAAGTGAGAGGTGAATCCGGGGACCCGCCAAAGCGCGGTGTTTAACAATTATGGTGCAGGTGAGAGGACGGCGCAAAAGGTAAAAGCAAGGTAAATGCAAGAATATTAAATGAAATACCAAAACGGGAATTATTAAAAACACTATCGCACTATCGCGAAATAACTGCTAGCTGATCTGCCCTGTAGCGCGCAGTTGCTGTTAGGTCAGGCGCACGCGTAGTTACTGAGAAGGGGAGCCCACCTACAATGCCCACCTTATATGCAGGTCAGCGTGTCGTTGTGACAGCTGGTCTGCTAGCCCAAATGGCGCCGTCAGGCGTCCAAAACTTCCCCCAAGATGGCGGCCTAAGTGAGAGGTGAATCCGGGGACCCGCCAAAGCGTGGTGTTTAACAATTATGGTGCAGGTGAGAGGACGGCGCAAAAGTTAAAAGCAAGGTAAATGCAAGAATATTAAATGAAATACCAAAACTGGAATTATTAAAAACACTATCGCACTATCGCGAAATAGCTGCTAGCTGATCTGCCCTGTAGCGCACAGTTGCTGTTAGGTCAGGCGCACGCGTAGTTACTGAGAAAATGCATTATTAATATCATTAATTTACCCAAATAATTTGTTACCCAAAATGTGCACATAAGAAAAAAACCATTAACAGATGTATCATTTTGGCGCAAATGCAAATAAGCCTTTGTAAATCTGGGTTGCTTCAAAATACACTGATGGATGGATGGGAGCACCCATTTTCCACCCATTTAATGCCTACCAGAAGCAAAGTAAATCAAGGCGGCGCTGTGCGGTTCGGTACGCTGAATTCTATTACTTTGTATTTACTAAACAACACAAAGCCATGCAAAGTGCCTTTCTGTGACTTAGTAAATCTCAGATAAGGACTTGCATTGCCTTGTGATGAATTGTGTTACACAAAGATAGCACAAACCCTTAGTAAATCTGCCCCAAAATGTCTAGTTTCTTCAAGACCCACGTTACATTTGAGAGTTTAAAATTCACCATCATGTAGAATATTGTTAATGTTTGGATGAATTACTGACAGAGGCTTTTCCTTTTGTTACTGACACTGCCATATTTTCAGGAAAAATGAGAGATCGAAAGATATAAATTAATCTGAATATCTGGTAATTTTTCTGTGTGCACTCCAGTTCATCATGTTTTGCTTGTCTGTACCATGACCTATAAGGATCAACACAGACAAATTACTCTTCGCCCTGGCCCAAAAAGACCAGTCCATGCAGATCAGGTTGACCTGGTCTACCCTGACCAGGAATATAGGAACGAATCTAAACTGAATGATGACCTTTTAGGACATTAATCATATATGTTTTTACCTTTAGGATGTATAAATTGGCCTCTGGACAATCAAGGACTGGGCAGAATCTGAGAATGTTCATTTCCTTTATGTTATATCTCTTCCAAACCTTACTTTCAGTAGTTATCCTCATTTTGCATACAGGTAGAACATACTGTCCAAGCATAATTCATTGTCACTGCATCAATCAGTCAATCGATCAATCAATCAATCAGGGGGCTTGTAAAGTGCACTACTTACCCGTAAGGGTCTCAAGGAGCATCAATGTGCATCATCAGACACATCTCCTCAATAAGCGTGAGAATTTGCCTTCAAGTGATTACTGTTAGACCTGGCATCTTTTGGCGTGGTTTCCACTGTCTCTTTATCTGTAGCCTCCTGGTTTTTGGAAAAACATCTTTTTATTAGGGTTAACCTGTTTGGGTAGGTAAAGCATTTACAAGCATTTGAAATTCACAGCGGGTTTTAACAAGTGATATGTTACAGCATTAATTTTGATTTTCTCCCCCATATTTGGTGTTAACAAATAGGTTCCCTTCGCTATTTCGCCACTCTGTGGCCCCTCTCTCATTATCTGAGGGACTGGTGCATATTCCTTCCCTGTGCATGTTCCATTTGTCCCAAACCTGATCCCATTTGACCGGGCACCCTCTCATTGAGTGTGCAGTTCTTTCTATTATCATACAAGCGTCCATGTCTTCGCCCCAGTCCTGGTGTGTTGGTGTGGTTTGCTCCCCCCGGTGTCTTGCTATATTTCGTTTTGCAATCATCATAGACCAACGTAGCCCATATCTGTTCTTTTCGGCTTAGGTCTGTCTCTTCGCAAATATTAAGGAGACAGAGCTTTGGTTGTGTCTCTATATTTTTCCCACAGACGCTGACTACTTCACTCATCACTTGCCTCCAATACTGCTGAATCGATGGGCAGTCCCATACTAAATGGTAGAAGGTACTCTCCTGTCCACAGTCTGGCTGACAATGTGCGGTCATCACCCTCCCTGTTTTGACTAGTGTGGTTCTGGAAAGGTAAACTCTATGTAAGATATTAAGTTGGATTATTCTAATTCTCGCTGCAATAGCAATTTCTCTGGCAGATCCAAGGGCTTCCTGCCAGTCCTGCTCTTCAAGTTCACCCACATCTCTGTGTCATCATGTCTGAAGTTTCTGGAGGGGGTCTGGGGTGTTGCACAGCAACTTTTGATAGGTGAGGGAAATTGCTTTCCATTCCATGTATTCTGTGAGAAGCCTGGCCTCTAACGGAGAGGCTTCTGGGAGATTACTCCCTGGTGGGATAGCTTCCTTCAAAGCAAGTTTGATCTGTAAGTATCTGAAGGTTTCGGATGAAGCTATATCATACTTAGACTGCAACTCCTCAAAGGTTATAACTCTCCCCTGTTTTGACATGTCTCCTATTGTCAAGACACCTATGAGGTCCCATCTATCAAAACTCCGGGTAATATAAAGTCTTCCTAGCCCCTCGCTATCCCATAATGGGGTGCTTTGCGTCAAGATGTTAGACCATCCCAGCATTTTAATTCACCTTATGCCATAGTGTAATTGTGTGTGAAGTAGGTCCGGTCAATGCATTTCTGCTTGGTTATATATACAGGGCTCTCCTGTACCCCCCTTGGTCATAGGTAACCTGTCCATTCATTGTGTAGTTGGTGGACCCATTGATTATTACCGCCAATTGGGCAGCCCACTAGTACGTCTCAAGGTGTGGTAGTTAGATACCCCATCATACCACCACCATGCCAGTTTTGATGCCGCTCTCCGTGCAGGTTTCCCATCCCATAATAGATCTCGCACCTTCCCTTCGACTGCCCTAAAGAATGCTTGGGGAATCAGGAATGGTGTATTTTGTAACACGTATAAAAAGCGAAGCAAAGCCATCATCTTTTAGAGTGCTGCTCGGCCCAGCAACAACAGCGGTAACTTTTTCCATAGTTGGATATCGCTCCTGAGGAGGGTCAATGGGTCGTGTATATTTTGGGCATAGAATGCTAGGTAGAGCAGTATGTTAGTGTACACCAACAGTACCATTGTAGCTAGTGTGTAATTGAAGGACAGAGTGAAGAAATGATAGAGAGCCAATTTTTTTTCAGAGGGGTAAGAAGTACTTCAAAAGAGATATATTCAAACAAGATGAAAAAAACATACTTTCCAAAATGATTAAAGAATGTAAAATTACTTCCTCTTTTCACTGAGCACACAGTGACATTGAAAGAGCAGGGATTGAACACCTAATCATCAGAGTGAGACCCTATCCAAAAGGCCACAGTTAATCTTTACCAGATTGACTCAAAACTTATATATGACATTCGGATCAAAAACCCACTCCTAGATAGAGCAGTATGTTTGTGTACACCAACAGTACCATTGTTTATAGCGTGGAATGTAAGGACTGAGAGAGGGAATGATAGAGAGTACATTTCTTTCAGAGGGGTACAAAGCTCTTCAAAAGAGATATATTCAAACAAGATGACAAGAAAAATAATTTCCAAAACGTTTAACTGAGCACACAGTGCTATTGAAAGACCAGGGATTGTACACCTAATCTGCGGAGTACGAGTCCAAGACCTTAACCATTAGGCCAAAATGACTCATCAGCAGTGTGCCTCAAAACATATATATGACATTCCGATCAAAAACCCACGCCTAGGTAGAGCAGTATGTTAGTGTACACCAACAGTACCATTGTTTATAGTGTGGAATGGAAGACTGAGAGAGGCAACGATAGAGAGACGATTTTTTCACTATGGTAAGAAGTTCTTCCTAGAGATATATTTAAACAAGATGAAAATAAAAAATATTTTCCGACCTTATTAGGAAATTAACATTGCCTACACATTTAACAGAGCAAAAGTGTCATTGAAAGACCAGCGATTGAACACCAAATCTTCAGAGTAAGAGTCTATGACCTTAACCATTAGGCCAGATTGACTCATTGTCATGTTCACAAAAAAATATATATGACATTTGGATCAAAAACTGACGCCTAGGTAGAGCAGTATGTTAGTGTATACCAACAGCACCATTGTTTATAGTGTTGAGAGGATGGACTGAGAGAGGGAACAATAGAGAGTCGATTTCTTTCACTGGGGTAAGAAGTACTTCAAAAGAGATACATTCAAACAAGATGAAAAGAACAAATATTTTCCAACTTTATTAAAGAAATTAATATTTCCTTCATATTTTGTTGAGCACACATTGTCATTGAAAGACCAGGGATTAAACACCTATCTTCAGAATAAGAGTCTAAAACCTTAACCATTAGGTAGAGTGACTCTTTAACAGTTTGACTCAAAACTTATATATGGCATCCGGATCAAAAACCAACGCCTAGGTAAAGCAGTATGTTAGTGTACACCAACAGTACCATTGCTTATACTGTGGAATCGAAGGACTGAGAAGGGAACCATAGTCGATTTTTTTCACCAGGGTAAGAAGTTCTTCAAAAGAGATATATTCAAACAAGATGAAAAGAAAAAATATTTTCCAACCTTATTAAAGATTTAAAATTGCCAACACTTTTAGCTGAGCACATAGTGCCATTGAAGTAGCAGAGATTAAATACATTATTTTCAGCAGAGTCTAAGACCTTAACCATTAGACCAGGGTCACTCTTGGCCAGTATGACTTAAAACGCTTATATGACATTTGGATCAAAAACCCAAGCCTAGGTAGAGCAGTATGTCAGTGTACACCAACAGTACCATTGTTTATAGTGCGGAATGGGAGGACTGAGAGAGAGAATGATAGAGAGCCGATTTTTTTACTTGGTTAATATATATGAAAAGACAAAATATTTTCCAAACTTATTAAAGAAATTAGTATTGTTTACTCTTTTAACTGAGCATACAATGCCATTGAAAGAGCAGGGATTGAAACCTAATTTTCAGACTTAGAGTCTAAGACCTTAACCATTAAAGACGGAGTGACTCTTTAACAGTATGACTCAAAACATATATGTGACATTTGGCTCAAAAACCCTCGCCTAGGTAGAGCAGTATGTCAGTGTACACCGAAAGTACTATTGTTTGTACTGTGGAATGGAAGGGCTGAGATAAGGAACAATAGAGAGAAGATTTTTTCACTTGGGTAAGACGTTCTTCAAAAGAGATATATTCAAACAAGATGAAAAGAAAAAATATTTTTCAACCTTATTAAATTAAAGAAATTAACATTGCCTACATTTTTAACTGAGCACACAATGTGATTCAAAACTTATATTTGACATTCGGATCAAAAACCCATGCCTAGGTAGAGTAGTATGTTAGTGTAAACCAATAGTATCATTGTTTATAGTGTGGAATGGAAGGACTGATAGAGGGAACGATAGACAGCCATTTTATTTCCACTGGGGTAAGAAGTTCTTTAAAAGAGATATATTCAAACTAAAAAAACGAAAAAATATTTTCCAAACTTATTAACAAAATTAACATTGCCTACACGTTTAACTGAGCACACAGTGCCATTGAAAGTCCAGGGATCTAGCACCTAATCTTTGGGGTATGAGTCAAAGATCTTAACTATTAGACAGGAGTGACTCTTTACCAGTTTAACTCAAAACGCATATATGACATTTGGATGAATAACCCACGCCTAGGTAGAGTAGTATGTTAGTTTGCACCAACAGTACCAGTGTGTATATTGTGGAATGGAAGACTGAGAGCGGGAACGATAGAGAGACGACTTTTTCACTACGGTAAGAAGTTCTTCAAAAGAGATATATTCAAACAAGATAAAAAAAAAATATTTTCCAACCTTATTAAAGAAATTAACATTGCCTACACCTTTAACAGAGCACACAGTGCCACCGAAAGACCACAGATTGAACATCTAGGGGGTCATTAGTATGGCTGGCGGTACCCCTGGGTAACGGGACAGCCCGCAATGCTTGCGGCAGTCCCACACCTATAATTAGGATGCGCCCCAACAATGGCGGGCGCATCCCGCATTTGCAACATTGCGGTAGACAGTGCGGAAAGCACCGCCCGCCGCAATACCACAAAAGCAAGTTGTGCATGGGTGCCCCAGCCTCCCTGATAAAAAAATTGCAAAGGGTACAGATTATGGCGGCTAAGCTTGTGTTAAGCCGACCACACAGAGCCTTTACTTCACTTGCCCTAAAGGATCTACATTGGCTGCCCATTGTGCATAGAGTCCAATTTAAGGCACTATGTATCGTTCATAGGGCAGTACACAAAACAGGGCCTAAGTTGCTACAGAGGAAATTGTTATGCTGGAGAAGTGTGGCTCACTGGTTAGAGGAGGCAGACCTGGAAGCAGAGGTCAGCCTGGGACCAGGGTTCAATTCCAGGCTCGGCGGGGACTTGAGTCCTAAAATGTCCATGGACTCGACAATTCTTGCTCCGGTGCCTACTCAATTCACGGGTTCAGACTCTGGGCAATAGCTTGCTTAATCTCCACAATGGCCCCTTGCGGCGGGATGCCTGGCTTTCACCTTGCGGATACCCTGCTGGGGCTATCTCACAGGGGAATACCAGGACGGGTTCCCTAAGCAAGAGCTTAGAAACCGCTCAGTGATTTGCGCTATATAAATTCCTGTACATTCACATTTATGGTATTCTCCTGCTAGATGCCTGCATTCTTCATCTGCCAGCTTGGTTTGTATCCCCCATGTTAATAAAGTTCGAATGGGTGGCAGATCTTTTAGCTCTACAGCATCGAGACTTTGGAATGCACCCCCTCTTGTTTTTTGACAAATGAACATTCTGTCACGTTTTAGGAAAGAGTTAAAAACTAGGCTGTTTCCCAGAGACTAAGGGCCAGATGTATCAAAGGGTTTTGCCCATTCTGTGTCTATGGGGAAATGTGTTGATACATCTGGCCCCAAATCCTTACATAACTCTGATTAGATACACACAGTGGCTTATTGGTAATCTTAGCGCCAGGATACCCGTTGGGTGGCAGTTGCGCTATGCAAGTATTCCTTACATTACAATGCACAACGTGACAGGCACTGCGCGGTGCCTGCCACGTTGTACATTGAAATGCAGGGGGGGGACCATAGGTTCCCCCCATATGCACTCCCCACCCCCCAGAATCCATGGGGGCCCGCTACTGGCCCCCAATGTCGTAGACCACATGCCTTTCCATGGCGGTATTGCCGCCACGGAAAGGCATGTCCCCGCCTGCATACTAATATGGCTAAGATGGCGCCACCATATTAACAGGGAGGCTGGATTGCCTACCGGGAAAACTGGCGGACTCTCTTTCTGTCCGCCGGGGTCCCCACTGCCATAGTAATATGGCGGGGGAAATTGGCATGCGGGCGGGCACAAATGTCTGGCTGATCCTCACCGCCATGCAGGTGGTGCCGATTCGCCCGACATGCTAATGGCCCCCCTAATCTTCAGAGGAAGAGTCTAAGACCCTAACCATTAGGCCAAAGTGACTCTTTAGCAACTTGACTAAAAAATTATATATGACATTCAGAACAAAAACCTACGCATAGGCAGGACAGTATGTTAGTGTATAGCAACAGCACCATTGTTTATAGTGTTGAATGGATGGACTGAGAGAGGAAACGATAGAGAGTCGATTTTTTACCCTGAGGTAAGAAGTTCTTCAAGAAAGGTATATTCAAAAAAGATAAAAATAAATAATATTTTCCAACCTTATTAAAGATTTAAAATTGCCTACACTTTTATATAAGCAAACAGCGACATGGAAAGACCAGGGATTGAACACCTAATATACAGAGTAGGGGTTTAAGCCTTTAATCAATAGGACAGAGAGATTCTTTACCATGCTTACTGAAAACTTATATGTGACATTCGGAACAAAAACCAAAGCCTAGGTAAAGCATTATGTTAGTGTACACCAACAGTACCATTGTTTATAGTGTGGAATGGAAGGAATGAGTGGGGGAACATAGAGAGTCACCCAACATGCTAATGGCCCCCCTAATCTTCAGGGGAAGAGTCTAAGGCCGTAACTAAACTAAAAGATGATATATGACATTCAGATCAAAAACACATGCCTAGTAAGAGCAGTATGTTAGCGTACACCAAGAGCACCATTATTTATAGTGTGGAATGGAAGGACTGAGAGAGGGAACGATAGACAGTTGATTTTTTTCACTGGGGTAAGAAGTTATTCAAAAGAGATATATTCAAACAAGATGAAAACAAAAACATTTTCCAAATTTATTAAAGAAATTAACATTGCTTACACTTTTAACTGAGCCATTGACAGAGCAGAGTTTGAACACCTAATTTTCAGAGTACGAGTCTAAGGCCTTAATCATTAGGCCAGAATGACTCTTTGTGAGTCTGACTCAAAACGCATATATGACATTTGGATCAAAAACCAATCATCAGGTAGAGCAGTATGTTAGTGTACACCAACAGTACCATTGTTTATAGTGTGGAATGGAAGGACTGAGAAGGGAACGATAGAGAGATGATTTTTTTCACTGGGGTAATAAGTTCTTCAAAAGAGATATATTTTGTAAAGTCCAAAAAATAAATTTTCTGATGAAAAAACGATGACCCTGGACCTGTCAAATTTCCTCCAGATGGTCACTAATGGTGATTTTTGAATGTTTGATATTTTGACTGTATATGACTATTGCATGTCAATGATCACTTTTGGAACTAAAATAAGTGTGTTTAGAGTCTTTTTCCTGCCCGAAATAGGTCAAAATAGAAGCTTCTGAGTAGGAGGAAATACATTTTCTGATGAAAAACGATGACCCCGGACCTTTCACATTTTCTTCAGATGGTCAGAAATGGTGATATTTTATTATTTAATATTTTGACTGTAAATGACTGTTGGATGTGAAATATCAAATTGTTACTAAAATAAGTGTGTTTAGAGCCATTTTCCTTCCTGTAAATCGGTTAAAATATACGCTTCTTAGTTTGAGGAAAGTTCTGTAAAAATGGCAATTTTGATCACTGTGAGGCTTTAAAAAGAGGTTATTCAACATGAGGCCTGATCCAGATGACATTTTGAATAATTTATTGTACAGTCCAAAAATCAAAATGATGACCCCGGACCTGTCGATATTACTCCAGATGGTCAGTAATGGTGATTTTTTTAATGTTTAATCTTTTGACTGTAAATGACTATCGCACGTGAATTATCACCTTTGAAACTAAAATAAGTATTCATACAGCCATTTTCCTGTCCGAAATTGGTCAAAATAGAAGCTTCTGAATAGGAGAAAACACCTGCAAAAATGGTAATTTGGTCACTGTGAGGCTTTAAAAAGTGGTTATTCAACATGAAGCACGATCCAATTAACAATTTTATAACTTGTTTGGTACAGTCCAAAAATCAATTTTCTGATGATAAACGATGACCCAGGACCTGTCGAACTTTTTCCAAATGGTCAGTAATGGTGATTTTTTAATAATTAATATTTTGATTTTAAATGACTGTTGGATGTGAATGATCACTTTTTCAACTAAAATGGTGTGTTTAGAGTCATTTTCCTGCCCGTAATCAGTTAAAATATAAGCTTCTTAGTATGAGGAAAGTTCTGTAAAAATGGCAATTTGGATCACTGTGAGGCTTCAAAAAGAGGTTATTCAACATGAGGCCTGATCCAGATGACATTTTGAATCATTTATTGTACAGTCCAAAAACGTTGGTGACTTTAGAGTCATTTTCGTGCCCAAAATTGGTCAAAATAGAAGCTTCTGAGTAGGAGGAAACGTCTTTAAAAAATTTCAATTATGGTTACTTGTAAGGCTTTAAAAAGTGGTTATGTAACTAGAGGCACAAATCAATTGACATTTTAAAACAATTTTTATACAGTCCAAAAAAAAATCTACTTTCTGATGAAAAACGATGACCCAAGAACTGTCGAACCTTCTCCAGATGATCACTAAAGGTGATTTTTTCATGTTTAATATTTTGACAGTAAATGGCTATTGCAGGTGAATGATCACTTTTGAAACCAAAATAAGTGTTTTTAGAATAATTTTCCTGCCTGAAATTGGTCAAAATAGAAGCTTCTGCATAGAAGAAAAAGTCTGTAAAAATGGCAATTTTGGTCACTGTGAGGCTTTAAAAAGTGGTTATTCAAAATGAGGCGCCATCTAATCGACATTTTGAATCATTTTTTGTACAGTACAAATTTTCTCCAGATGGTCAGTTATGGTGATTTTTTAAAGTTTAATCTTACCATCACCTTCAGTAGTTGCTCTGAGACCTCCTCTTTAACATATTGGATCTCTACAGAGGATTACATATCTCTGACATCATGCTATTGACTATTTGGTATATCACCCAATAGCCTAGGAAGTGGTTCTGTGTCAAAGCACTTTACATCTGAAAAGTACACTCAATCATGATACTCCTTATTCAATCACTGCTCACACAAGGATTCTATACAGAAAACAATCCTTTTGGATATTTATTTCACTGCAGCCAGCATTTTGTAATGTTTGGGTCAGGCCTTGAGTGGGAACCTGATGCGGTACTGCTTGCCCTATTGCCTTTCCGCTTCCTTTTTTGTGCCCCTTCCTGCACAATTGGGCCACTACTTTCGGGTACTCTTTCACTGTGGTGCAAGGGTGACTGCATTTGGCGCTAGGCAACACAGAGTGCACCAGAGCAAGGAGAGAGCAGAAATATCTTTGTAAATATAAAGCGTTCCTACTCTCTTGTAAAGCACCATAGTGAAGCAACTTTCTTTGGTGCATTGTGTGAAATAATAGTAAATATTGCCCTAAGTGAGTCAAAAATATGCAGCTGTATATCTGACTTATTATTCATATATATCCAATGGAATATACTGTCCATGTGCAGAAAAGGTAACTCTACATCCCCAGGACATTTGAGTGACTTTTCCTCCTCACTGGCACATGTAGCCTAATCTTTCTTGTAATAAACCTATGTATGCAAATAGGGTGGTAAAACCATCAGGAGGACAAAACCACTTTCAATGGTCATGCCTATGTTTATCTTCTGGGGCATCAACGATCCCAACCCTACCACTAAATGTGCAGCTGCATAACATCTGCAGTGCCGAAGGATTTTCTCAATATCTAAGTAGCATTTGTGGTTAGAAAAATTTGTAAATCCTAATTGGAATCGTGGACTGCGTTGTGTATGATGATTGCTGTCACCTTGTCCATCTCTGAGCTGGCGGAAGATCTATAAAGGAAAGGTCATTACATGGACAATGCAGCTTTTGATTGCTCTTAAGGACAGATCTGCTCTAAGCTACTTACCTAAGTAACAAAAGAACAAATTCAATTGCATCTCAAATTCAGGAACAGAACACTGAGTTTGCTTTTTCAATGTCAAACTTACACTATGTTTTTAAAAGTGTATTCACAATGACTCATTGACATTCCTTGACTTGCTGACGAGAGGACAATAGTTCTGCTTATTCAATATGAATTTCATAGCCTAAGCACATCAACAGTATCCTCTTGCACAGAAAAACAATTTTTTCAATGCTACTTGTTGATTTCAAAGGATGCAGTTTTTTAACCAAGTTTGACATACGCCATGCAATATTATTCATAAAAATATAATTCATAAACTGAAGTTAATAATTGATCATAGTAAGCGGTCAGAAAAATATATTTCATAAACTGAAGTTAATAATTGATCAAAGGGAACCGGTCGGTGGCTGGCCCCACTACATTATGGGATAATTATCCCTTTTAGGTCAAGCCTAGTGGCAGCGTGCATGCACTGCTCGTGCTGCAAGACTGCTGTAGTAGAGTATGGGAGAGAAGCTGCACCCACTCTCCTCCCATATTTTTCATTGGTTGTGTCATTGTCTTTCGTAAATGCTTCCTTTGGATTTGTTAATAGGCTTGGTAGTCCCCCCTTTGTACGGCCTTGTCTTCGTTTGTACCCTCCCATGGCGACTGGCCCTTTTACTTCACCTGGAACACGAGACCTGTTATTTAGTCTGTAAGCACTATTTTACTGTATTGAGTTTCTCTTATTGCAGGCCAGATATGAGCTGCTTCAGCTGAAACCGCTTGTGTTTCTTAAGCGATACAGACACAATGGTCCCAGATGATCAAACAATTAACTCAACAATGAATCACTAAAGCAAATACAAAAACTTATAACAATATTGTTTTTTAATCACAACGTATATTGTAAAAAATCATTCATAAAATAGATACATAGTAAATCACATATAATGCCCCTAAAGGATAGGATAAGGACGGGTAGTGTTGGGATGGTGAAGATATGGAGATTACAAAAAGGGGGTCATTGAGACCTGAATATACCAGAAATAATGATAAGTTAACACAATGGAAAAAATAACTCAGCATTTGATTTAGCAGTCATGCCTCAAATAAAGAAAAATCACAAATGAAAAGTCAGGGAAGAGGCTGAACACAAGAGGAAATGTTGACGTTTCGACCCAGGTAGATGCAGGCCAAGTGTAAACCTTGCTAGAATCTCCATATCTTCACAAGGTGTTGGAGCGCTTTGTTATTGTTTATAGCTCAGATCATATGTAACTCTCACTTCACACTTTGTGTCTGTGTAATTTACAACACTTAAACATCTTCTTCACTGCACTATTTATCACTACTCTAAAGACATCGCAGGTCGGTCTCTTCCTCTGATATTTAAAATCTAACAAGAGGTCGAGAGGGCCCTTTATAACAATGCAATAGGTCTCACATTTGCAAGAGTTTAAGATATTAGTATTGTAAATGACAATGCCTTTTATTTATGTTTTAAAATCCAAAGAATAAATAAAAGGCATTATCATTTACAATGCCAATAACTCAATCTCGTGTGAATGCGAGACCTTTTGCATTGCAAATGCTTGTTTATATTGACACTCTCCATTTTGCAAGGCTTAGCTCATTTACCGAGCTCTACATATGCATAGTCCTGTAACTTTACTGGCATTCTTTTGCCACCCTAATAGGCCCAAAGCTGGGAGTGCCGGGTGTGACCTCATCGTAATAGAAGTAACTGAACCCCAGGCAATCCAAGACAGGACCTGGGTGTTGTATATAGTGAAAAAAGCTATAACTCCCGCCAAAATAAGCAATAAATAAATAATAAATGGTTAACATCGTCAATAAATGATGATGTCTTTAGTATGTCTCTTAGCAACACAAAAAAATACTTTCAGTACAGCAACGGGTAGGAAAGATAAAGACTTTATTATTTAATGAGAATGGCTGCAGAATAATGGAAAATTGTGCTCAGTACTCCATAGGTTATACACACGTAATGCAATAAAAAGATTCATGTAGTGACGTGTGAAATAAGAACATGCAACCACTGAGAATATGATATTTGATCATTAAAATAAATGGGATGAGCAATAATTTTATGAATGGATTTTTTATGTCTCTGGATTATATGTGTAGTGATTCGAAGTGGTGTCAGTCCTAGACACCCGACAAGGATGACCTGAGGATGCTCCTTTTTCTTCCTTTTCCCCTACCATTTGGCATCATTAAAAGTCCTGGAATGAATAGAGCGCCCTTTGTTGTCCTTACAACCAGCGCCCTAGTACACATGCCATGCAACTAAGGCTGCATTACAAATTGCACAATACAGGTGCATATTTATCATATTTACAGTTACTGTGTGGAAAATCTAGCCCAATACCATGAAAGTACAAATTAAGTCCCATCGAAGGGGGAATTCACATGTGAAACGAGTTTTCTGGAAAATAATTTCACACTTGCATTTACCACCTGCACTGAGCAGGAGGTAAATCCATGAGGGGATCATTGAGTGGTATGATGGGGGAGGGAAGCTGGACATTAATTTTGGAAGAGAGCCAAATTGTATGATTGCCCATGTCAGAAAAAAACAATGGGGTATGAATGCTTGTCTGCTACTGCAGCCATAGCCGCAGGATATTTTACCATGCAGCACAATAAAATCATGTCTCGTTCTCCCACACCCTGAAAAAACAGGTGTGGAAAAACAACCCACTTGGAAATAGGCAGAGTGGAATTCTGTTAGACCTGGCATTCTTGGCGTGGTTTCCCCTGAACTTTTGATTTTACCTCCTGTATGTTTGACACTGTACTGGATTTCGTTTTTGCTGGTTTAGATGCTTTGGGCACTTTGCTACTGCTGATCAGTGCCAAAGTGCAAGTGCTCGCTGTGTAAATTGTTATTGTGATTGGTTATCCATGATCGGCTTATTTGTTTTACTAGTAGGTCCCTAGTAAAGTGCACCGAGTGTGCCAGGGCTTGTAATCCAAATGCTACTAGTGGGCTTGCAGCACTCATTGTGCCACCCACATGAGTAGCACTGAAAAGAAGTCTCAGGCATACCAACTCAGTGCCTGTGCCCAGTTTGTTAACTGCCATGTCTACCTGGCCAGTGCATCCACTTGCTAGGTTTACCCTTCCCTTTCCTTACACCTTGGACACCCCTATGGTAGGCCCAAGGCACCTCCCTAGGCAGGGTGCAGTGTATGTGAAAGGTAGGACATGTACTAGTGTGCGTAACATGTCCTGATAGTGAAATACTGCCAATTTCATTTTTCATTATTGAAAGGATATCTTGCCCATGGGACAGAATGGGGAATGGTTACCTGTATATCTTCCGATAGGAACAAGATAGAAAATTGGAATCTGGTACCCCTGAACTCAGAATTTAATAACACATCTTTTAGGAAGCATGGTTTTTTAATTCAGTGTTTGAAAATAGCACTTTTAGAAAGTGGCTATTTTCTTGTTCAACCTTTCTGTGTGCCTCTGCCTGTTGGTGGATTGACTGCCTGGTTTGAGAGCGACAGGGGCTTGGGTGGCTCCAGGAGTCTGGGTGAGTCAGCACTAGGTTGAATAGACCGATCTGCATTTGGAGTGGTGAAAGGAGTAGCACCTGGGCCTGAATAGGGCTGTGCCTGCCTTTCACAATGCTGGCTCCACCTCCTGTGGTGCGTCTGATGACCCTGGCCCACACTGACAAAGGAATAAGTTGTACACTGGCAGAGTGCACCCAGAACGGTTTGGACTGGGTCCAGGACCCCTCACACATAGAGAACAAAGACTTCTGGGGTAAAAATATGAGAGCTGAAACCCCTGAAAGTTAGACTACTTTGTGATCAAGGATCCCTGCCAAAGAAGATCAACTGAAGAGACTGAGGAGAAGGAGAAGTACTGCCCTTGCTGTGTGTCTGGGGCTGGCCTGCAGTTTGCTGTTTCTACTGAGGCAAGAACTAAATGACTTTGCTATGTGCTGTGTCCCTTGCTTGAAGAAGGACTTTGCTGTGTGATGTGTCCCTTAGAGGAAAAGTCTCCAAGGGCCTGAAAAGAGCTGGCCTCCTGTTTCTGAAGTCCCAGACACAAAAGGACTTCACCCCCAGCTTCCCTGAACTTCCTTGCTGGGACTTCCAGTCTGCCAGGTGGGCATGTAACTGTGTGTGAGGCCTTTTTGCTGAAGGAAGCTGGAAGCGCGCACAACAAGAGAAGCATGACGCCGTCACAGCAGCCGCTGTTGCATCATCGAGGAAGCGTGTCGCCGCAGCCGCTGTTTGCCGCCGCACCACCAGAGAAGCGTGCCGCCGCACAGAGGGTGCCGTCGCATCACCGGAGAAGCGTGTCGCAGGGCCATCACATCGAGGAGGAAACGCGCTGCTGCTGATCGCCGCTGCAACACCGGAGAAGGGTGTCGCAGTCACCATGGGTGTCGTCGCATCACCAGGGAAGCGTGTTGCAGGGCCTGTCATGGCTCAGAAAACCACTGAGTTTGTCACACGGCCGCCGGGCGTGCACGCATCGCCTCCATGTTGTCGCATTGCAATAAAGGCGCAATTTTCTTGCATCGCATCTGGTCATCACAACGCATTGAGGCGCCATCTTGTTGTATCGGAACCGGAGCGCAGGAAGAATCGATGCATCCCCTTCTCTGCAACCCTTTTGTTTGTTTTGCGTTATGCATCCAAGGTACTTTGTGAGTAAAGTGTCGCATTTCATCATCTACAAGTTTATTTTTGCAACAACCTTTCTAAAGATATTCAACTGAGTTGTTGTATGTTGGTTTTTTGTCGTTTTGGTCTTGTTTAGTTTAGATAAAGATATTTCATTTATCTAAACTGGTTTGGTGTCAATTTGTGGTGTTTTCACTGTGTTACTGTGAGTGTTGGTATGAATACTTTACTTATTGTCTTTGGGATAAGCCTGTCTGCTCGTGCCAAGCTACTAAGGGGGTGAGCAGGGGTTATCTAAAGTGTGTATCACCCCTTACCCTGACTAGAAGCAAGGGTCCCTATTTGGTCATAGGTACCTACCTCTGTCAATTCGAGACACCCATTTCTAACAAATTCCATGAGGATGAGGAAATTCTGCTCTGCCTGACTCATAATGAGGGTCTAAAGGGTTATCACACCTAATGCCTCACCCTATTCCCTTTGTTAACATTGCTCACCACGTCTGCAGTCAACCTTTCTCCTATACTTAACCTGACCACTTTAGAATTACTGTGATGTTTCAGAGAACACGACCCTTACCCCTGCTAATAGATGGATTCCATACCATGATGTATAGTATCCTGGTGTTTTTAAGGTAATATTGTCATGCCTAATGGGGAGACAACATTTACCACGCATCCATTTCAACGTGGTACTATTACATTGTGGTTTTCACTATGCAACTCGTTTCACCTACTTGCACTGGAGGGCGCTATTGACTAAGGAATAGTGTAAACTACTGTTTCCAATACCTTCCCTACTGTATGTAGACTGGAGATGGAATAGTAATTCACACTATTCCTAAGTCCCGCGCCCCACCATCGCAAGTTGATGTAATGACTTGCGTTGTGAAAACCGTGATCTAACAGACTGCGTTGAAAAGGCCCTCGTTGTATCATCATACAATTGCCTAATGACCTCTATGTCAGTACCACAGCAATTAAAACAGTTCCTTTTGATACCATGCTTGACAGGTAAACCTCATTGTAAGCTCAGATCAGATTATTGAAGTCAATTTCATTAGTATATAAAAAATTTGCCTCCGAAGCTGTCCTGGAAGATAGGGATCTGCAAGATGCAGACCTGGCCCTGGAAAAGGATTTAAAAGCAATTGCACTTCTCCAGTGTTGGAAGAGATCAGGACCAAGGGCCAGATGTAGGAGCCCTAATACCGGTCGGAAACGGCCGATTTCGACCGTTTCCGACCGGTATTAGGGTTTTCAGATGTAGGGGTCTGAAAAATACAGAATCGGTATATTTACCGATTCGGTAAAATTACCAAATCGGTAAATTACTGAATCGATAAATATACCGATTCTGTAATTACAAATGTAGGTGGCACAGTTTACAGTGCCACAGGCCTTTCAGATTCGGTATTTTACCACCCAATCCAATTGGGTGGTAAAATACTGGATCCAGGTGTGCATACACATGTGTGCATGCACACCTATGCCATGTGACAGACAGACATGCCCTTAGAGCATGTCTGTGTGCCACATGGCACACATGCCTGTATTTGGGGTGCTAGAGGGTGTCAAAGTGACACCCCCTGCACCCTTGCTGGAATCGGTATTTACCGAATCTGTAAATACCGATTCGGTAATGCCCATTGATTCCTATGGGCTTCAATGGCTATAGGAATCAATGGGCATTACCGAATCGGTATTTACAGAATCGGTAAATACCGAATCTTAACAATTCGGTATTTACCGATTCTTTAATACCTACATCCCCCCTCTATTTTACCACTACCTAAATACCGAATCGGTAAAATTTGGTATTTAAGAAGTGGTAAAATAAAATTACCTACATCTAGGCCCAAATGGTTAGCTGGTCGCCTTTTCTTTCAAATGACTAAAAAGTCAAGGTCCAGACCCTATGAATGTTTGAATGGCCAAGAAGGAGGGAACCTCTCACCTGACCTATGGATGTACACTATTATGTTTATTCACAAGTCAGTGAAACCAAAATGTATTTAGTTATTAAATAGACCGTTATCATGACTAAAGACACAGGGCCTCATTTTTGACAAGTGTTGCATCACTGAGGGAAAGCAGTGATGTAACACTTTTCATAGGGCCCTCCTTGTGTCTCTATGGCTGTGCCGTATTTACTGTATGGCCCTCCATGTTGCAAGTATTTATAGATACGTCAGTATTCCAAACGTATCTGTAGGTGCAAAATTCACGCATTGCTTGTGTGTGTCTGAAAATAGATGCAACTATAGCAATGTGTCCTTTCACATGGGGCAGGCCACATGTAAAGGGCCTGGGTCAGTCTTACGCCTGCTGTGAGGCAGGAGTAAGGATTTGACGTGGTGGGGTCCTAGAAGTGGCATAGTAAAATCTGATAGATTTCACATCGCCACTTCTACAACCCTTTCTTGTGGGGGAACGCCCACCCTGCATACATTAAACCTGACGCAGGTATAATGTAGCGCTGGGGTTTACAAATTGTCACATCTGCTTAGATGCCTCAGTTTGTAAATATGTCACAGTGTGGTGTATATTGTACGCTGCTGGTGTGTCACAAAAAGTGATGCACCGGGGATGCAAGGGGCTCATAAGTAAGCCCCCAATTTATATCTTGGAAGTCAGACTGCCCGTCCTCCGTGGTGGTGGTTTCAATTCATCCATTGGGTTGGTCGAGTATCTCCCGCCTGATTTACATATTGGACAGGGATGCCACTATCAGCCGTGATGGAGTTTTTACAGTCCAACTAGCAGTTCTATCCCATAGACAGGACACAATAGTCTGGGGTCGGCCATTACTCCGTCAGTATTGAAGTGGCAGTATACTGCCTGGAAAATGTATATATTGCCATCATAGTGGCGGCATCACACCAGTGTACTGGTGAGAAAATAAGTAACAGACTTCTTTTGACTTGGCATATCCATGTTCCTCAAAGACAGACACATACTTCACACACCTGAGATGAATGGGCAAAGCAATCACAGCTGCACATCACACTATAAAGCACACCCCATTTAATACCATGATCATCTGCATTTTTCACAAGCAACCAGCAAGAACTAGGCTTTTTTTGATGCCAACTTTGTTTTTCCTGTTATTTGTGTTCCATTACTCTTTACTGTTTCAATTCATTTCTATAATATTTTGCAGGAGAACCTCCAGAATCTCGGAGACAATACTGACAGTCATGGAGAGTAAGGTTATTAGGGTAGAGTCACATTTGTTCGAAGCCCTTGTCCAAAGTATTACTATCTCTCAGAAAAGACAAATGTGGGAGAGAATTGTCCCAAGAGTGAATGCTGTATGTGTTAACAGGACAAGATTAGGAAGTGCTGGAACGATCAGCAAGGGTAAGATCCTCTAGTGTTTTGTGAGTTAGAGATGAGGGACCCTTTTGGTTCCTGAAGGGATCTATAGAACAGTGAAGTACATGTGTGGGTGATGGAATTCATGATGTAGAATGTTCAGTTAATGGTTACATACTGAGGAATAAAGACGTAATACCAAGCTCTGTGTATGGCATGATCATTTGCATGTACCGAGGCTGTGGTAGGATGCTACAACTGCCAATGAGATCGGGAATTACATAAACCATGTGATCTGAGGAATGGGGAGTGCTCCCCCAGAGAGCCTGCCGTGGCCCAGGAAAATGCTTGAACGTGCCACATGTGCCTCAGTCAAAGTGAAAATTGATGGTTGCCATATGTGGAGTCAAAGTGCCACTCCAGCCAGTGCCAGGCCTGGGAAGAAAGTGAAGGCCTTCCAGAAAGTTTGTTTGTCATTGGCTAGAAATTTGCTGCTAAAGTTGAGACAAGAGGTACTGTGCCACAACGTGGCACAGTTCTGTCAATCATACAGTACGACATTGCGAAAGACAGCCAAAACCAGGTACAGAGTAGTACTATAAGTCATGCTATCCAAGTGCAAGGAAGTGCTAAAAGCAGAAACATTTCTATCAGCAGGAAACTCTCAAGGCAGTGACAACCAGATACAGAAAGCACAACGAGCAGTGACAGCCAGGTGCAAGAGAATGCTATGAGCAGAAGCAGGTAAACGCAGATAAACATAAGAAGTGATGATAACCAGATATAGAGAATACAATCAAACTTACCAGAACCTCAGTAAAGAGAGTCATCAGACCTCATCACTAGGAGCAGGAACCAAAGCAGAAACACAGGGGCTGTGCTACAAGGCTGGTGAATCATGTTGGACACACTAAAAGCATGTAAGCGGCGGTTAGAATAGTGCATTTTTAAATGGCGGCTCAAAAAAGAACAAAAGAATAAAGTATGGCAGCGACACATTCTTGAAACCACTGCCTCTCTTCGATACTGCCAAAAAGCAAAAGATTCATAACAGATGGACTGCTTGTATCGAAACCTTCAATGATTTCACTGATGCGCTCAAAGAAGCAAATGACAAAAAGATCATTAAATATCTAAAGAATTTGGTAGGTGACGGAGTAAAAGAAGTGATAAAAATACTACCACAAGGTGATGAAATGACATATCATCAAATCAAAGAGGCGTTGAATACCAAGTTCAATCCAATGCTGAATGTCCACTATGAAAGGTACATATTCCTTCAGGAATGGTAGAGAGCTGGTGAAATGATGGTTGAGATTGTAGAAAGTATTGATACGCTCATCAAGTTCAATGAGTTCAATGATGAGAAGCCACCCGTCTCAGAATAATAGATGGCTGCCTCTCTGATTCATTTAGACGACGAATGCTGAATGAGACACTCAGCTTAAAGCGAGTACTCATAGCTGCCAGAGCTGCAGAAAGATCTGACAGAAGGCCATAAGGATAATGTCTCTAAAGAAAAAAAAGTTGTGTCTTAGATGTGGATTTTTCTTGCCCCCTGAGGGTAGATATCTTGTGATTGGACAGATCTGCAAACGATGGAGAAAAGGGAACCATTTTGTAATGGTCTGCAAAGCGAGGGAAACATCAAGTGTGACACATTGAGGAAAGGAAATTGGAAGCAAGATCTGTCGTGAATGCTCCACCTGGGCAGCTAGTTACAGAAGGAGCAGAGCAGCACACACACAAAAGGATGTGTTGGGATGAAAGGAGCACTTCGCGTTCTAGTTCTTGCGAGCGTCTCCTTAGCGTCCGGTGTCGCTCACATGCTTGCAGGTCCCACTGCACCATTGGTTTCTGTTTCCTGGAATCAGGTTTCTTGGGCGGCGTCACTTTATCTCCTTGCCGGCTCTGCTGGAATCCCTTCTGCTGAAAGACAAGGAAAGAATTCACAAAGCATTGCATTGATTGGTAATGCTCTCGGGCTTAGCTACTAAATATTCAGTAACAGAGCGTATTTAAAATGCTTATCTGATTAGTTTCCCATGATTGTAATGGACTTCTGCATTCCTCATTGTTTTGTTGCTGTTGTTTGCTCTGTAGTATGGCAGTCATTATATTAGATTCCTGAAGATGTAAGGATATTAAGAAATACATTAGCCTGCATTTTTTTTAATTATTATATTTGTATTGCTTACTCAAAACCTCTCTATGGCTTATGAATTTTTGGACTTAACTTTCTTTTTTCATGTTTATATTTATGGTAAGCCCATAAGTATCTCTACATTGCACACCAGAGATGAGGTACATAGTGTGACATTTTCTGTTTGCTGTTTCCATGCAGAAATATTCATTGATTCCTGAAACACTTATTGTGGATGCTAGTGGAAGAGGGGAAGGTATCAGGTATAGAATACTGACATATTTGTTTTTACAGACACATGGTTTTTACAAACTTGTATTAGAATCTTACTCTAATGCCTTGTTTACAGGGTCACATACCTGTCCAGTGACGAAACTTGGCGATCCAGGTCATCCCGCAGAATCTTTCTTGTTCCTTTCTTTTTTTCCCATCTTCCCTCTGTACACTGGTTCACTGTGACTTTGTTGGGTGGACTAGGTGATAGCGGGAAGTGTAGATCTACTCTTCAGTCTCTTGCCTCTCGTTCCTGTGGAAACTTCGGGTGAGTCTTAATAAGATTAAGTGCGCCATTTTGAGAAAACAACATGGATACCTGAACGTTCCAGACGTGATGCTCTATGCACACCCACAAGGCCATGGAGCAAAAGCAGCAGCTAAACAAGGGCTCCACAGATAGAAACACATCTGGAGAAGAACTTACAATGCAATAGAAAGGGAAAAATACAAAGGGACCTATTACAATGTTGGGCGGACTCGTGTCCCCCCGGCACCCTCCGAGAACTAGGGCCGACCGTCAGTCGGCGGTCCCGACCTCTTGATTAGGATGCATTTTGACAGTTTCCTATTGGGCAGTAGTACATGCTCCCATAGGGAAATGGGAGGTGGTGTTAATCCTTGCACCCCATAGGTGCCTCCTCAGCCCTGGACTCGAGGCTATGCACAAGGGGGCCTTCATACTCCCTCTCCGACAGGCTTTCCATACTGGAAAGCCCCATATGGAAAGCCTGCCTGAGACCGAGTATCATAACGCCAAGAAAGTCCACCATTTGGGATTACGGGCCAGCCTCCCACTGGCAGCAGGGCTCCTTGGGCCCGATAGAAAGCCAGCCAGAATGACCAGCCATTTAGTTTCCGACTGCCAGCATTGTAATGTGGTGGTAGGAAAGTAAAAGGAGATGCAGCCCGGAAAGGTTCTGACCATTGGTTGGAGCCTTTCCGGCCGCAACGTAACCGTCCCCTAAATCTTGATCGTGCAACACAAAAAGCATATTCTTACAGAAATCAGCATATTACATTGAATCTATTGAATTGGTTCATTGCTCCAACAAAGCCTTGTTTCAAAAAATGAGCAAACTCTTATATCCTGCTACTAGAAATTCAGCAGAATTTAGTCAGGCTTTTTACGGTTCAGTAGCTCAGTCATTCCAGGATAAAGTTGAATGTATTTTCAACACATTTTCTTTGAACTGAGGTAAACACCCAACTAGTAAGGAGACTTTTCCAAGGAACAAAGACAGGATCTTGTTTGCTGAATTTGAACATCTGTCTGAGGAACAGGTTGAACAAGCTATCCTTATTACTAGGTCAGGATCTCCCTCGGACCAGTGTCCCCCCATGATTGTACAGCTAGTACCTAACCGAGAAGCCACCCAGTTAACGGGGATCTTTAATGCCATGTTTCGGGCAGGCTGTTTTCCTAATCAGCGGAAATCAGCAGTAATTCTCCAATTGCTGAAGAAACCTAACTTGAATCCGCTAGCTCCAATCAACTATTGACCTATAATGAAGTTGCTTTACCCAGACAAGTTTATGAATTCACAGTTGGCAGCCTTTTTGGACACCAATCATTTGCTAGACGACACACAATTTGGATTTCAAAAAGAGCCACAGTACTGAGTCAGCACTAATAGTGACCACAGAAGTAATCAACTGCAAAAAACACAGTTGATGACCAGAATGCAGAACAATGTCTTACATTCACCCCAGTACAAAGATCTGGGCCTACATCCATTGTTTTTTGCACTCCACACCACCCTAGGTCAGACACTGGCTATATGCAAATCAGCCTTGACCCTGTGCCTCATGGAAACAGTCCAGCCCGAACTACCAAGCCATGTCTTTCCTAGACCGGAATCAAGCATCCAAGGACCGGTTTCTGGCTATCAGCCTTCTTCAGCCTGGATAGCTTGACTCCAGTGATGTGGAGAGCCTGGGACTCCCGTCTGAGCATACCCAGCCCACTTGGGGTGAAAATTGCAATAAACACAGTTGATGGACAGAATGCAGAACAATGTCTTACATTCACCTCAGTACAAATATCTGGGCCTAAATCCATCGTTTTTTTGCACTCCACAGAAGTAATCAAGGCATCTGTGGATAAGGGCGATAATGCTGCCCTTATCCTACTGGACTTATCTGCAGAGTTCAACATGGTTAATCATGATCCCTTGATTGACCGGTAGGAAAAACTAGGAATTGAATGTATCATACTCTCAATATTGAGCTCATGCCTCACTGACCGTGTTCAATCTGTTTCCTTAAATGATTTAAGATCTGAACTCTTTCTTTTCCTGGTGGGGCTCAAGAGGGCTCATCATTAAGCCCAACTCTTTTCAAACTGTACGTCACATCTGTGGCTTCTCTATTGAAATCATTTGGGTAGTCATTAGTGTCATATGCTGATGAAATCCAGTTCATGGCTTCTCTCTCTAGCAAAGGCCCTGACATGAGCAACATATTTTGAAACTGTATGAGTGTCTGTGAGCCAATGGATGGAAAACAATTGTATTAAGTTAAATTAATCAGAAACTGAAGTCATCCTATTTGGCAACAACGCTTCCTTCTTGTCCCCTTCATGTGGCCAGATAAACTAGACTCTCTTCCGATCCCGATAAAAAGTTAAAATCTTGGTGTTTTAATTCACAGCAGACTCACACACAGGAAACAAGGCAACAAAGTGATCTGTACCTCCTTTTACACCTTGTTTGTTATTAGAAAATCGAGCAGTTCCTACTTTTTGATTTACAGAAAGCAGTCTTTATGGCCCTTGTGCTATCTAAACTTAATTATTGTAATGGATTAGATCAAAATCTTCCCAAAAGCTCACTAAACAAATGATAGATCTTTAAAAATGTGGCTGCTCAGATGTTGTTGAAAGTCCCCAGATTTCACTCTGCCTCTCAAGCTGTTAACAATTTACACTGCTTGCCTGCGAGAAAGCGCATTATTTTCAAGGCCCTGCACATTGCCTACAAGACTCTTCGTGGCTCAGGCCCAGTGCACCTGAGTGAAAACGTCTGATGGTATGTGCCAAGTAGGACTCTGATCAAGTTCAGCCTATGCTGTGACCATTCCCTCCCACAAGCTTTCCTCCTGGGGAATCAAGAGTTTTGTTGTTTGCACAGCATTGCACCAGATTGGAACTATCTCCCTCTAGGACTGAAAAGATCTCTATCCCTGCTCGTGTTCCATAAAACCTTAAAAACCTGGCTCTTCAGCCAATAGGATTCCAGCCTGTTCAAAAAGGCTCATCTTCTAGCTTTTCTGCAAATAGTATCTGAAACCTGCTCCCTTACCCAGTCACTTAGCACCAAGATGCCTCCGGGTATATGCCATCGCTCTACAGATATATAAATCTAAAGAATATAAATCAAATATTGTGAGTTATTTATTTATTTTTTAAGGTTTTATATAGCACTGGCTAGACCCAGAGGTATCAGAGCACTTTACAGGAGCAGGAACAAGGCAAATATCAATGTAAACAATTGTTACATACAAAATGCAATCAAGAACATGTGAATCTCACCATTGAATTGGGAGAAAGGCAAAAAATCTTACGATTCAAAGGTTATGTACAGTTAAATAAAATAAGGGCGGTATAACCTAGGAGCACACAATGAAATATAACAAGGAAACATTTGAAGTGGTAAGAGGGAAGCGGTAACTGAAGAAAGGTCAAGACAAGTTAGCAAAAAGCAGGGGAGAACGCCAAAAGAAACTTACAGCAATGTAGTGAGAGCTGACAGAATACATGAGAGACCAAGGAGAACAAGGGCAGGAGTAAACAACAGGGAGAACACAGGGAAAACCAAAGGTCAACACGTTAGCAGAAAGAATACTGATACAGGTGATCCAAGGATAACAAGATCTGAAAGAATTATCGACTCCAGTATTTATTGAGGAGATGATGTTTTAGGTCTCTTTTGAAGCCAAGGTAGGAGGGATTGCAGCGAAGGTCCCTCGGGAAGGCATTCCAAATGCTAGGTGCATTTCCTGAGAAGGAGCGAGTCCGGGTAGATTTCTTTTTTATTACTGGGGGAACAAGGAGAAAAGCATTGGAGCTTCTCATCAGTCTGGCGTAGCCCACTCTTTTGAGTTTGTTTGTTAAGCAAATCGTAGATTGTGAGTGAGGAGTTTTATGAGTGATCCAGTCAGTCTTATATATGCATTTTCTTTCAATGGGGAGCCATTTAAGAGATTTGAAGGAAGGTAAGATGTGATCAAACCATTTGCAGTCAGTAATAAGCCCGGCAGCCATGTTGAGCACGGCTCTGAGGGGGGCAAGGTTAACTTTAGGGGCTCCAGTGAGAATAGCGTTGTCGTAATCAAGTTTAGACAGGACTAGTGATTGAACGACCCATTTGAAGTTGTCTTGAGGGATGCAGGGTTTGATTTTTTTGAGGTGTTTAATAGTGAAAAGAGCTCCTCTGGCAGTGTTATTGATATGGTCCTTCAGTGCCAAATTTTTGTCCAGGATGAAATATAGGAATTGTGCTGAGTTGGATAGAGTGAGCGGACAGTTGAGGGCGTTGAGGTCAGAGATCCATCCTTGGATAGGGAAACGGTTGCTTTTAGGGGAGTATAGAATGATTTCTGTTTTGTTAGGGTTCAATTTAAGACGGTTGGAGTAAGACCAGGATTGAATCTTGCTCAGAGTGTTGTTAAGAGTAAGGAAAATGCTGTGTGAATTGATTTTGTAGTAGAGTTGGGTGTCGTCGGCATAAAGATGATAATTGATCCCGGCTTGTTTCAGAATGATAGTAAAGGGTTCCATGAAGCGGTAGAAGAGAGACGGGGAGATAATTGAGCCATGGAGGACAACCAGGGGACAGGTATAGGACTGGAAAGGCAGGAGTTGAATTTAATGTGTTGTGTTCGGATTTTGGAGGTAGGAAGTGAACCAGTTAAGGACAGTGCCATTGAGGCCAGAGCGAGACTTGAGAGATTCCAGTAAAGATGTATTATTGACTATATTGAAGGCTCCTGAAAGGTCAAGGAGGAAAAGAAGGCACGCCTCTCCATTCTCTAGAGAACTTTGAATGTTGTGTGCAATGTTCAGCATAGCGGTTTCAGTACTACAGCTTTTCCTGAAACCAGATTGAAAGGAGTCAAGTAGGTGGTATTTGTCTATATGGCTGTCGAGTTGAAGTAAGACACATTTCTCCATGGTTTTGGCTAGGAGAGGGAGGTTAGAGATGGGACAGAGGTTATTAAGATCAGTAGGGTCTTCTGTTAGGTTTTTAAGAATGGGAGTGATTCGCCCAAGTTGAAGGGAGTCAGGGATGCATCCAGAAGCAAACAAGGTGTTAATAATTTTTGTCCAACATGGGGCAATGATATGGTTAAGGTTATGTACTAGCTTGGTCGGGAGTGGGTCTTTGGTGTGCGAGGTTGGCTTTAATTTTGCAATGATATTAAAGACTTTTAGCTCATTCATTGGTTTGAAATTAGTCCAGGTGGCGTTATTTTTCAATTGTGTGTTGGAAAGGATATCTCCAGAATCAGCTGGATTAGGTTGTTGAAGGAAAGGATTAGGAGGGTGGAAAGATGTGGAGATAGAGGATTGATCAATTTTACCACATTTTTCAGGGAAGAAATTGGCAATTTCCTCATATCTTTCGTTAGAGGGTGTAAGTTCAGGAGGGGCAGATGAAGTTTGTCTTCTAGCAATGTCAAAGTGTTCTCTGGGCCTATTTTTAGCTCGATCCAGTTGGGAACAAAAGAAAGATGCTTTTTCCATAAACATTTGCTTCTTGTATGTTGATCTTGTGGATATGAGGAGGGCTAAATGAGCAGGCTAGGGTTATTGTCACCATGTTCTTTCTGCTAGTCTAAGTTGTCTTCTTTCATTATTGAGTTCAGGATTGAACCAACCTTTAGATTGGATTGCTCTTTGTTGTTTTAGTTTAAGCTGTGCAACTTGGTCAAGGACATCAGAAATAGCCTTGTTGAAATGTTCAGTAAGCTTGTTTGCATTTTCGGAGTACGGGAGAAGTTGTACTTGAGCTTGAATTTTGGACTCAAGTTCAATAGGGGATACATGTTTGAGGATTGTGGTACATGTCATGGGTTTGTTATTTACTGCTGGAGGGTGAAAGACGCTGGTTAAAATGTTGAACAGAATGAGATGGTGGTCAGACCAGTCAATGGGGACGATGTCGGTAAGGGAGACCAGATATGAGCAAGTGATTTATATGGGTAGGTTTTTTGCAGAGTTGCTTTAGGTCATTCATCACAAGAAGGTTAACGAGGTGCCTAACAGTGGGATCATTGGCATTTTTCCAGTGAATGTTGAAATCTCCTAAAAACAGGTTCTTTGAGGGAGAAATGAGTAAGAAGGTCGGATAATTCGTCAGCAAAGGGAGGTAGCTAACCCGCAGGGTGGTAGATATTATGAAGTCTGAGAGGTGTAGAGCATTTGACAATGAGTTCTACGCCGAGGTATTCAAAGTTCAAGTATTCAGCTTTCTTCAGAGGGAGAGTTGTAACTCAGTTTTGTGGATTAAGGCTAGGCCACCACCTGTTCTGTCAGGTCTGTCCTGTCTAATGATGGAGTAGCTGGGAGGAGTGAGTAGGTCAAGGTTGGCAATCGAGTGGCCATTGAGCCAGGTTTCAGTGAGGAGAGCCTTGCTGAGGATGGTTTCAGAAATCCCAATAGCATGTAGTGCTGCAGATCACAAGCATGCAAGAAAGAGGATTAGGGTTATTCGTAGCTGGTTATAGGATGTGGATGGTGGTAAATTGCGCCGGAGGTCTAGGCGAGTTGAGATTTAAAGGGATTCAGTTGACGCCCACTATTACTGGCATATTGGAGTAAAGGAGATGATCAATGGCCTGGAACCTAGGGAGATAGGATTTCCTAATGGTGTTAAGGTCAACAGTGGAGAGAGAGAAACAGCACAGGAAGGCCTGAAAGCCAGTCTGCATAGGGGGATGATCGGCCATCGGGCGCAGTGAGAGAAGTTGGGAGAACTAGTGGGAGAAGTATTAGTGATGTATGGGGCTGCCGGGTGTTAAGGTTAGAAAGCTCCCCTCTAAGAAGGGTTAGTTCTGTAGCCAGAGAATTGAGTTTGAGTTCAATTCTGTTCAGTATCTGTGCAATAAAGTTTAAGGAGATTCTCGGAGTGAAGGTGGCGGGGCATGAAGTTGGTTCAGTGTTGACTGGGGAGGTAGATCCCTCTAGGAGAGGGTGATCAGGGATGGGGGAGGGAACCAAAAGGGCACTGTGGATGGCAGACAACTGCCTCCGCCTTAATGGAAATAAGACAGAGGTATTGATCATAGGTAAATCCCCATCAGTATGGACCTCAGCCTGGTGGCCGGAAGAACTGGGTGAACTACCTACACCAAGTAATTTAGTAAAGAACTTAGGGGTCTGGCTAGACAAAAACCTAACGTTCGTCCACCAAACCAAACAAGTGGCAGGCATCTGTTTTGGGATACTGCGGGTCCTTAGGAAAACGCTGGACCTTATCCATAGCCTTATAACATCCAGGCTGGACTATGGAAATGTACTGTATCTAGGGGCCAGAGAAAAAAGCCTCTCAAGACTACAACGAATACAAAGCACAGCGGGCCGCTTGATCCTACAATTACCCAGAAGAGTATCATCAAAAAAAGCACTGAAAACCCTTCACTGGCTCCCGATTAGGGAACGGGTGACTTTTAAAGCCCTATGTGTAGAACATCGCATCCTGCATGGTAGAGGCCCAAGATATCTGTATGGCCTTCTGAAATGGTACGAACCCACCCGCCAGCTTAGATCATGCGGCACAGGGCAAGTACAAGTCCCGAAGGTCAAAACAGCCAGAATGGGTGGAAAGTCTTTTAGAGTCAAGACTGCCAGGATATGGAACCAGTTGCCAGAAAAACTGCGTATGGAACCCTCTGAGCCAAACTTGGGAAGAGACCTGAAAACAGTCCTCTTCCCCAAGGACTAAAACCGGAATTAAGATCTTTTCGCGATCACGCCATGAACTCTTGAAAACATCTGTAGCATTTTCAGCGCAGGGACACACTTTCTAGTGAAACCATGTGCTTTAACAAAATACAAATAAATAAATAAACATTAGGCAGGTGGACAATCACATTCGGACAATTATTTAATGGGCTCCGTGTCGTAGGTGGGTGGGGCCGGCACAGGAGGGCGGCTTTTTTACGATTTGCTGCAGCAGCCTCATTATTGTGAACTTTACTAGAGTTCATGGGAGGGTTGGGGGAGGGGAGTTGGTTCTGGGGATGGGGCTGAGAGCACGGTAAGGAAATTACAAGGGTCGTGAGTTTTGTTCTAAGAGAGGTGAGTTGTTGTTGCTTTCAAGGTTTCTAAGTAATAGTGTCGGTCACTGTGAATCTAGTGAGATAGAGGAATCTTTTTGATCTGGGTGGTATTTGGGTTGAGTGTAGGCGTGATCTTTTAGGAAAAGTAATTGTCAAATTGTTCTAGGTCCTTATTGGCTTAATATGTTTCTTGTCCCAGATGATTACATGCTTAGAAAAGGAAGTTCGCCATTTAGTCATTTATAGGGTCATTGATTATTATACCTTTCTTTGCGTTGAAGGAGGGGTCAAGGAACAGAGTTTTGGGGGGCTTTCTGAGAAGGTTGTGTTTGAAGGTTTTGGTAGCATTCCTAGATAAATTGGAGGGGTACAGTGTGGGGTAGGAGTTGCTTCCTGTAGGTTTCATAGTTAATCCCGCCATGATGTGGTTATCCTTGTTCTAGGTGGAAAGATACATTTTCAATCCTACTGAAGAAATGCACAGAATATATATTTCAGAGGGAGATATAGGGACACTTCTAGGCCTGTATAGGAATGAATTTCAGGGGAATTAAGGCAGAAGGCTTCGCAGAATAGTCAGATGTGCTAAGTATAACAATGTAATTGCAAGATGGCTGCCATTTTGTAGGCTGCAGCAGAAGGTGTCTTGTGAGTCTTTCTAATCGAGGGTAAATAGTCTTCTGTTGCTTTTTTTACATTTACAGGTTCTGACATTTTGTACACTGGGTAGGAGGGAAATGGCCCAGGATGGCTACAACTTTATATGAGGAAAACAGAGGGCGTCTTGTTAGATCTAATATTCCTGGGTTACTAGTCCTCTTTAACTTACTTTGCGGCTCCAACAATTCATTTTTTTAAAATCTATATTTATTTAATTAGGACAGGGGGAGAAATGCCCTGTGGGATCACCCCTATTCCTCATCCATGTACTATGCTGCTCCAAACATTCTCACCCTGGGCTGGGAGAGAAAAGCCCTCCCGTATCACCACTCAACATAATCACTCAAACAAAGCTGCGAAAATCTGAAATCCCCTTGTCAGCAGCAGTGTTGGTCCCAAGAAGGAGCGTAGGTCTCTCACTGCAGGGGACACTTAACCAATGATCAGCCTGGACTGAGAATTAGGAGTGCAGACACCATTAGTAGGCAAAAGCCACCAGGGGGCTCCGTGGCTTTGACACAGCTGGCCGGCCACTCTGAGGAGAAGGGAGGGTGCAGCTCAAAGGACTGAGCTCTCCTGATAGGCTCCGGCATTGACTTCAACCTGCTCGCCCAGGCAGTTTGAGGGTCCCAATCGACCGGCTCTAGAGGCAAGAAGGCAGGTGGCAAAGCGAAAGAAAGCTAGATGAGCATTTAAGCAAGGCTCCTTGGCTCTGCAACAGCGTGTGTGGCCAACAGACAGCTCAATTCAGAAGGTGAAGGGGACTCACCGCAGTTCAATGTCTGCTCCTCACATCGTCCCCACATTGTAGGTGTGGCTGTCCAGTCACCGCAGACAGCTCTGCAAAACGGGAAACCAGTCTGAGGCTCCCGATGAGTGGGTCAACGGTTGTGTCCTCCAGTCTACGAGAATGTCAGCAAGAGCAGGCTGCACAGCACCAAGTCACCTCTTGGCTGTGGAAGATGAAAGGGCCGATCGAACTCCAGACGATTGTCATGCTGGAGGCAGGAACGACGCCTCGGAAGCAGGCACCAGGCACACCTCGGTCAAGATGGCGCGGTCTGGAGGTGAGTCCTCAGAGAGAGGCAACCAGTAGTAGGGGCTGGATCAGCCTGGGGGTGACTCGGAGGGAGGGAGCATTGGATTTGCAGCAAAACTGAGACCTTTGCTTGTTAGAGCAATCTCCAACCTCTGGAGCTTCTTCCTTGAGCTCCTACTCCTCCAATGGCCATCTTGATGAACTCAGCTAGAGATAATGGGACCATTTTGGTTGCTGGCAGACTCCGTAGAACAGTGACGTAAGTGCGTTGGTGTGGGTGATGAATGTCATGATGTAGAATGTTCAGTTAACAGTTAAACGCTGAGGAATAAAGATGTGTAAAACTAAACTCCGTGTGTGGCGTGATCGTTTACATGTACTCGGACCGGGGTAGGATGCCACAGACCCTTGGCCTCTAAAGCCTACCTAGATGCCCAGCAGACTTGGTGATGGTTCTCCCGGACACATGAAACTCTTGCCATGGCAGGAGAAGATCTATGGAATCGTACACACTGAGGGGCCAATTCACAAAGGTAAACGTAGACTTCAACCCTAAGTTTACCTGTGTGAATTTGGCCTTCAGACTGCTGATCTAAACTTTGACTTCAGGTCTAAACTTAGATTTCAAGTCTAAGTTTACCGTTGTAAATTGGGCTGCGAATGCTTTGCAGGAATCCCTGGTGGTTTGAAGACTGGTAAGTCACTGTATATTATACAGCAACTGTCACTTCTTCATTTGTATCCTACTAGATGTTAATGAAGCTCTGTCATCAAACATTTTGTTTTAATCATATATTTGCCCTTAAATGTATGATAATGCTTTGTAAGTACCTTTATTACTAATGTATAATGTGAAGTCATATATTAACCTTAACTCCTTTTCAGAACGTATTCAGTATACCCGTATAAATAGGTTAGTTTTACAAGTGTTATACTGTGGTAACAAGTAACCATTGTGTGTAAGTTTTGTTTTGCTCACCCACATTAGAATTAAGAAATTGTAGGGCTCCTTTGAGCCACTCTTGCACCACGCAACATGGTGAAAGAGCGAGGCAATTAAAAAGTGAGATTTGTGAAGCCACACAAGGCTACCTTGCTTGGCCTTGCAAGGCTTAATAAATCTCGAGTAATGAATGCAGCACAAATCACTGCATTGCTTTACTCTGCGCCAGGGAGGCATTTCCAGATGTACAAGAACAGGTAAACTGGTTATGCGACAAAAAGATAAGCCTCCCCGAGAGAGGCTTAATGAGGAAAAATATGTTTATTTCTCCTTGTTCTTTCCTCTTTCAATGTGTGCTGCAGAAAAGGAAAAAAGTCATTCAGTATTGCTTTTGTGCAGTAAAGTGCCCTTTCTGAACAAAAAACAATACTGCATTCAATGCAGGCACCCTTGCAGCATGGTTCAAGGGTCCCTGCATTGGTGCTACGCAGCGCATTGTGCGCCAGCATTGGGGAAAGGACGGGAAAGCTCCATGTTGCTTTAGAAATTGTTCATTCCTGGCCTGTCCCAATGACGCAGCTCAACCTGGTGACTTGATGGGCTGCACAATCTTTTTATAAATATGACCCTGGATGTTTGTATTCTCTTTGTAGGGGTCTGGTAAGCACGCTGACTTTGAAATACTTTTTAATATACTGTAGTGTGTACATTTGTTGCTAACTACTACTGTTAGAGGTTGATTTTTCACCACAAAAACTGACACTGAAATGATTTATCTGAAATAACAAGACACACATCTGAAAATGCAGGAATCGAGTCAGGTGTGGCACTATTTATTTAAACAAGTAAACAATAAGTGTAAAAGACACCTTTTTAATCAAAAATAACACCATACGATCTAGCAAGTAACAAGTGTCAAAGACACATCAATGATCAAGAGTAAAAACATGCAGTCTAGCAAAGTTTAAAATCACATAAATTCAAAGAGAGAGTGAAAGAGAGAGAAATTGAAATTGAAAGCACAATGAGGCAGTATAACCTTATCAAATATTCAATCAATCAATAGATCAAACAGCTATCTGGGAGCACTTCAATGTGATTACACTATATGAGGTGATCAACGAGTTGGTCAGTGGACAGTCTTTTTTTGCAGTATTAATGAGGAGCTGTTGAACAGAAAGTCTAAACATTAGTAGGAGTTTGACCGCAGAGCATAACAAAAGCTGAACATTTCATGGAAAATAATTTGCGTCACTTCTCTGAAACTTTGAAGCAGAAGCTCCTTATAATGTACATAGTTCATCAAAAGGTTATTGTTTATTTTGAGCCATGAATCTTAGTTTCTTGTTCTTCTAGATGACAAATGCATCCTGCTATTGCTGCATCCTCTTGATGCACAGTAAGATGTGCTCAGAGAGGACAGGGGCTCGGTGACTTGTTTATCAGAACGGTAGTGAACTGCGGTTCGTGGCCTTCACAGGAGAGATAAATCTAGTTTTGTAAATGGTCATGAGGCCTACTATCTCAGTGAATTCTTAAGGCAATATAGAAAATTTGGCACACCCTTACCTATTGACTGACAGGGACATTCAGGACTCTCATGCTTCAGATGTGGAAACAATGGACCTGAAGCAATATATGATAAAACTGGACCCAGCTTAGTTTCCCTCCTCTTGTTCATTCTTGAACAAAACCTCTTACAACATACTTTGCAGGCTCTTCTCCCAGTTGAGGTATCCAAGGTGTGTCATTCACATAGGAAAATTGGCTCTCCTGCGGCTTCCTTAACTCTATATACTCTCCTTCAGGTATGTCAACAAGGGATGTATAGTGTGTTGGTGTAGTTGAAGGTGTATCTACATTTAAATCCTCTCTTAGTTAACATTTACTGGTGGTCAGTTGGGGGCAGTTAACCTGGCACTAAGTAATGGTAGTGGGCTGCGAGCTGCTAAATTCTAGGAGCGTTAAATTATCCCCATTCCCTGTTCTACACTTCTTCTTTTGTATGGACTTTCTGAATCTTCTAGTTCCTGCATAGTTCATACCTACTAATTTACTGCTAGTTTTTTAGCACAATGACAGTGCACCTGTAGGGCAGTACAGAGGAGCAAAAGCACACCGAAAACCGGTAACAAATATTTTAGAATGGCAGACAGCCACAAAGGTATCCAGTCGAAGTTCAACTAATCAGTGGCTGTGCCTGCTATGGCACCTCTTTCTGTAGTCATTTTCTCGTTTTTTCTGTTGTTCAAGTGCTTGATGGCTTTGGAGCCATTTTCCTCTTTGTTGGCATTGTGTAGCACAAACTCCCAATTCGAAGACATACGCTCCTCTTGGTGTTTCGATTTTGATCTGGAACATCAGAATGATGATGTTGTAAAAAGAGCTGGACCTGTTGAATAGGCAGAACTTCAGAGGGTATGTGTTTGAAGGCTGTCCACCCAAAGTACTCAGCATACAGCCGATTTAGGTAGAGCAAGGTAACAGAGCCAGTCATTGGATAGGATTGGATGTGGGAGATATTGGCTGCAGGAATGATCAAGGTGTCTTTGTGTATTGTTCTAGTGAGCACAGGTTGATTTAGAGACGTGCTCCGCACACCCAGGAGAAATCCTTTAGGCTGGAGGTGCCATATTGCTTGTCCGATTTATAGAGGGTGCTTGTTGCAGCCAGCACTTCAGAGATGTTGGCCCCAATATTCTGAACTTGCCCCTGTATTCCGCAGAGGAATAGGTGTAGGAGACATTTTACTAAGTGTGGTGGTACTTCCCTAGGGAAAATCAGTCTATCTGCGCCTAATGCATGGGTAATGTATGAGCACACGTAACAGTATTCATTAGTCTTTTGCCACCCTGCTAGTGCCATCTGGCTATACCACATAATATCCTGGAGAGAATCATGGACACTATTCTGCCAAGCCAATGGAGCATCCCTATGATGGCGGGACAACTTAGAGGGACACATTGTAACATTAGTGTTACATTAGTGATACCATCACAGTCAATAGAGGTATTGGAACGTGTTGCGTTATTAAAGGTGCCACTACTACTGCTACAAGTGTCAGCAGGTGAAGGGGAAAAAGGATATGGGATGCACAGTAGTGTGGACAACTTCAACGTTTTGAAGAATACAAGTCTTTTGAGCGAAGCAATGAGAAAGAAAAGCAAACCAATTAAATATTGCTAGTGCCACTCGACAATAAGATAAATTCATAAAACAAAGCAACAGATCTTGTTGTAAGTATTCTTCTCACTGCTGGTGTTGCAGCTGTATCCATAGACTGCAAAATGATCACCATCTTCTTCTCAGATAATTAATGGGAATAAGTTGCCCTCCTCTTGTTTGCTGTTCAGTGCTGAGGTGGTGGAGGGTTGATCCTGATGTTGCTCCGATGTATCCATGTTCTTCAGCTGTTGGCGAGGTTTCTGTAACTTTAAAAGGTCCTTCAAACTTGACTTTTTTCTACTGATGGACGGCCTTCTGGACAAAGATCTGTGTTTTGGGAGGAATGAGTAGTAGCTCAGGATTGATTGGGCCCTTCTCCTTCCACTTGGATATCTGCGTAGAAAAAACTGCCCAGCACATGTTAACTCATGCAGAAACTCATACATTTCAGATTTCATAAATTCAGAATCAACTTTCAGTATCAGTTTTAGGTCTATTAGTTGGGACTGATACATGAGTGATCGTCCAGTGACAAGCTGATGGGGCTTTAAGTAGTGGTTGGAACTTTGAATATTCCTGATTGAAAACGGAAATCGGTTGGCAATAAAGACATTTTTTTCCCCAATTGTGGCACTTGTCTTGCTTATTTTATTTTTAAGCAGAGCTTTCATTGCTTTGTTGGTGGTATGCTGATTTTAATATGTGCATATTCTCTAACATGGCCTGTAGAAGCAGGACATTGACAGCTGCTTTAACACCACAGTGGACACATGGTCCAGCTTTGATCTAAACGGGTATGGGAAAATGCAGCTGTCTATTGCTACTTGTAGTAGGGGCTTTGGCATGACAGGTTTTCATGTTACAGTCTGCCTGTAGATAAAATATGAGGGATCTAGTTGTACTCCTTTTGTTTTTCTAATATGTTCACACCTGACCCACCAGTCGTACCAAATGTCTGGTCTACTCCTCACCAAACATGCTGTCTCTGACCTGTGCCTAGGTGTGAAACAGTAGTTGTTCAATTGTGCAGGCACAATATTCAGCAATAAAAAACACATATGCATTAGTGGAACTCCTAACCAGACATGAGGAGTTGGAAACATGATCATTGAGCATATGTATGCAAGCATCTCAAAAACAGGAAACTTAATACACTGGCTTGGGACGGAGGAAAGAACCCAAAAATAATTTTGTCTTCAGTGTGCCAAACCTCAAAACATAGCTTAGCTCCTGAAAGAAAAGAAGAACAAAAACACAATGCCATAATATTTCCCTACAGCAAGGCACATAGAAGAACCTCCTTCACAATAACACATTTAGGAATCAACAAACTCATAGTGGTCGAACTGCAAAATATTTGCAACTACCACAAAAGTCTGCACCTGTAGTCTGAAAGGCATTTTTAAATCTACACACAGTTTATTCTGAAAATATTGCAATACTGAGCATCGCATATTGTCCTTCTACACTGAAATGCACTTTATATTAGCACATATTATTCATTCCTTGTAGTCCCTAACACTGGGGCGTGTGTGGAGGAAGTCGGTGTGGGGGGTGTGGTGGCTGTCTGTGGTAAGCTATTCCTACGGACCTCTGGTTGCTCATGTTTGTGCCATGTGCAGCTCTACCATGTATCATATACTGCACAGAACTGCACATGTCCCACAATTATTCCCTCCCTCTTGCCACACAGCTGCACTCATTGGGCCCCTGTGGTAAGCAGGCCTCTGATGTGTCACTATTTAGAACAACAGATAATAAATAAAAGGATGTCCCTATCACGTCCCTTGGACAAAATCCTGACCTGCTGTAGTTTGCCACATAGCTGCTGCACTCAGGACGGGTGCCTTCATTCGCTAGGCGGGAACTCGCATTAAAACAGGAACTTATATCACAGATTATGGAGGACTCACTGGGTCTTTTAAGATGTATTTATTTGTAGCAGTTACATCGGGATGACACATTTTTCAGCGGTTTGCCTTCTTCAGATGCCCTTGACTACACTGTCCATAATTGGTTAAAATACTGTGTAGACCCTCATCATTGGTATGCCCTTCGCCATAGAGAACTACATTTCAGAATGTCTGTTCCGAATGTCTCCTCCCCGCGAGACATCACTACGTCATCCACTGTGCAATCAAACTGTATATGGGTTCCAATGTCCCATTTACTTTTCACCCCAATGTGCCGGTTTAGATGCACACAAAGTAGTTTATTGGGAAAAAATCACCTTTTTTAAATTAATTTGGGTTCTCTCATCATTTGACTTGGATAGTCATAGAACCTCTAAATGAAGCACGCTGTTCAGCGCATCCAAGTGACCCCTCGTCTCAGCCCCTGGAAGTCAAGATTAGAAATAGCCGTAAATGCGGGGGAACACCCGCCCCCTGCAGCCCTGGGGACCTCCACTTCCCTGGGGTACAAATTAATTAAATGTGGGGACCACAACTTTCCCAGGGCTACACAGGAGCCCTTCATGGCCCTGGGGACCACCACCCCCCACGGCCGGCACCAGCAACATCCTGGGGTGCCCACCCCCGGAACATTGCAGTTTGCTATGACTTGGCGAGAGCACTGCTCCCGTCATGCCATAGCAAACACTGCTTCGCTTCATGGAAAATGCTCATGCTTCCATGGAGCAAAGCAGCATTGCTTTGGGCTTAGGGAGCTGCATTTTAGCAGCTCCCTCTGCCCAAAAGCAATGCTGGCTCCTGGAGGAGGAGGGTAGCCGGCAGGGACCGCCGGGCCTTGGGGCTCCTCAGCGGTCCCCAATGAAAGGCCAAACCTGGGGTATGGGATCCCGGGGGCCAATGATTTTTTATTTGAAAAACTAAATAGCTGTGCTTGGGGTATGGGGTCCCCTGGGCAAAATCAGCCTGGGGGCACATGGCCCACATCCTTTCAAATAAATAAAAATATAAACTGCCAATCCCTGGTGGATGGGGTCCCCGGGATGGATATTGGCCTGGGGGAGGAGGGCTTATTAGCCTGCAATTCACAGAATAGCTTCAGATGTAAGCAACAGGCGCATTGATCCCATGAGACATCGTACTGAATTTAGAACCTGTTATAAAGGTCTAGATCTCTGCAGTACATGCATTAATCCCATGGGCTACTGTGATGGGATTAACACCTTTGATCTGTAGATCTGCAGTTGCTTTTACGCATTCAGATATTCTAAGGCTCTCAGGGCACACACTGATGTATAGTGCAGACAACATCACTGCAATCCGCAATCACACAGCTGCACAGCGGTGGGAAGAGCAGCCCCATTCATGGTAATATGAGCTATGAGTGAAACCAATCCTGAGGCACGGGGAAAGGGCTGTGTGTGATCCTTGACAGCCTCCAGCCTGATCAACACACTCACAACTGCTTCAGCCTGCAGCTCAGCTTCAGCCCGTATTTACAGACTCAGAGCAGGCAGAAGCCAAAGTACGGGGTCATAACGAGAGCAGGCAGCACCACATGCTGTGAGCTCTCAGCGAGCAGGCAGGATCATATCTCAAAGAGCACAGGCAGGAACTTTCCTTGGTGACCACAAAGAGAGCAGCAACTTCATCATAGGGCAAAGAGAGAAAACGGGCAGTAACTCGAGCCTGGGGTCACAGAGAGAGAAGGCAGCTGCTCTAGGTTGGGATCACACACAGTGCAACCTGTTGCATTGTTGCTCTGGAGCAGGCAGAACCCACTGCCGGTGCCACACATACAAAGGAGGCAGATCTCTTAGTCTGGGGGCACTCAGACAGCAGGCAGGAATGCCAGACTGGGGTCACAAAAAGTTGTACACTGGATAAGGCAGCAAATACCACCCCTGGGGGCACAGAGAAGAGGCAGTGACTCTACCTGGGTGCCCAAAGGGAGCAGGCAGCGACTGAGTGTTGCCTTGGATGACAAGCGCAGAGTAGGCAGTAGCTATAGTTAGTATGGGCACTCTGTGAGTCTCCTGCTCCCTCAGCCTGCATGGACAAGCACCGCACATGGCAGACAGCATCTTAATCTCAGCAGCACACACTATGTTCAGGCAGCACATCTAGATGGGATACGTTCCCTGACTGCACCCTGAACTGCACTCCAACTCATAAATAGACCAAGCAGGCAGCATCTTTGATAAAAGGGCCACCACCTGCCTGGAACAAGACCTTGTCTGCAACCTGGACCATCGATGTGAGCAGGCAGTTTTTCCAACCTAGATATGCACACAGTAGGCAGCACCCCGAGAGGAGACAGCAATGCAAGCCTGAAATCTGAATACACAATGCTCCTGCAGATGTGTATACTTGGAGCAAGCAGCACCCCAAACCTGTGACCTCCTTGACCGACAGCATCTCTGGGTGCATGCAACACTGCAGGGAGCAGGCCGCACATACACCTTCTGCTACAGAAACTTAGAGAGCATGCACTCTGAAACGAAACACAAGTATTCTACTATTTCTAGGTTTCTTTTTATGTACCCTGTCACTAGACAAAGTTACAGACACAGGCATTGAAGCTTCGGAATCATGGTGAGACTTACAACAGTGACATGGGAAGGGTTGCTGTTTTATCTTTGGCTAGGCCCAACATTCTTAGCAGTCGGTTTATAATGAAGCTGCCAGAGGAAAGTGAAGTTTAAGATGTTGGCATAGGGATTAGGGATTAGGCTACTTCGTATGAGTCTCTGGAAAGGTACAATTGAAGTAGGTCGTATAAATGTAGGGGTTTGCTTGTAATGGGAAGTGCACTCTCTCAAGTTTAAAGGTCTGCATGCTCTCGTGACTCAGGAATGTGTCTACTTGTACTTGTATTCTGACATGTACTGTGCGTCAGAAGATCCTAGCTTAGAAAACTGATAACTTTTCATACAGATGCACAAATCTTTACAGTTGTACAACACCATTCAGTCGCAGATTCAGAGATCTCTTACCCATGCATGTGTCACAGAAGTTCTGCTACAACAGCATTTGATCGCTAAAGTCTAGATCATTTTACCTAGGTAGCAATCATAGAACCGCTAGAATAGAGAGTTAAAAATCTGAGTGCCCTGTATAGTGAGCAAAAGTAATGCATACATATTCTTGTACAGAAAGTTTGAAAAAGAAAGAGTGCAGTAATTTATAAATGTTTTCTCCCAGACTCTAAACCATTTACAGCTTTGCTAATGTGCATAGTTAGATATCCTACACATTTATTTGTTATGAAGAGAATGCCAATTTAATTGTAAGTAACTGCTTATTGGTTATTATGAATATTAATGTATAATTAATTTAAAATTATTGAAACTATTCTTTGTTTTTTAGATATTTCCTTTATTGGGAAATAAAAATTGAAGATGGCAAAAACAAATGAAAAGAGAACAAAAAACAGTACTACTTAAATAATTCTGAAAAGAACAAATTAGACTAAGCACAATAGGTTATACGGGAAAATAGTCTTCTGGTAAGAGAACTAAACAGTTCCTTAAAACAGTTTTACAGAGGTTGAAAAAAGTCAGACATGTTGAAAACAAAAATAATAGTTTCAACAAATCAGGAAAAAAACAAGAATTGGCATGGTACAATAATATCATTTTAAGGGAATACAATGCATATTACAAGAAGGCAAGAAGAGCATAAGGATATAAGAAGAAGAATGTTTAGAAGTAGAGTAATTCAAAATGTATTTACAAATTGTAAAAATAAATAAAAGAAGGTCATCAGCTTTTAAGAAAAAGCATCAGATTGAAAGTGTAGTACATAGAGCTTTTGAATTGAAACAGAAATTATTCATATTATTATTGAAGAGAATGAGGACATTGGATAAAATAATGGTGTCTTTGAAGAACAAAAGAAAAAGAAAAAGCCTGGTTAATAGAAGTAACTTTTCTAAAACTTTTAATGGTAAATGGAAGCAAACTTCCAGTTCTGAGCCTTTCTTTAATGAAGAAAGCTGTTTTCAAAAGAACACATTAGTATATGCAGTTGATACTAGTGGTCGCTGCTATGAGGTGAAAGATGGTTCTCCCATTCCAAAAGAAAAAATGGTTGCTAGGAATATGGAAGAAGTAATAGCTGAAGAAGTTCAAGGGAGGCATACAGAAGCTTCTGTATATAACTGGGATTATAGCAGTATTTGACTGGAATCTATTGAAAGATTATGATTTGTTTCACGAGAATATGACAAACAAAGTGTTAAACAAAAGATTAAGATGTTACAAGGACTAGATTCATGTAAAATAGGAAATTATGCTAAGTCGCAAGGTCATTCTCTGGCTTGTCTTTCAAGAAAAGGGTATCAAAGTACTTTTCATCATTTAAGAATGTTATCTGTACACCACTCTGAAATGCGAAAGTTAGTAAGGAGACTTTACTTTGTAAATATTCCTGCATTATGTTTAAATGAAATGAACACAGCTCATTTGCACCATTCTGTATCAGATGTACAGAAAGTTTGTGATGATATACAGGTTCTTTTTTTTTGGTTTAGAAGAGGAGTGTTGACAAGGGACCCCGCCCCCCTGACTGATGAAATCCCTGCTCCTTCGCAAATTAACACTCTCCCACCCCTGATGTCCCTAGTGACTGTGAATAGTTATACGGGGTATGAAAGTTCCCAGGGGATGGGTTTAACGGTGTGCTTACGGAGCTTACCCCAGTAAATTTTTCAAATTTCAAAAACATAATATCTACGTATTTAATGTAGATTTTAAAGGTAGACAATATCTGGTATAATGTGGTTCAGAAAAAATCAACACATTTTTTAGCCCAATTCCACATGATGATATAAGGGCGGACAGAACAATCACAAGCCCGGGGGCACAGAGCGGGAGAGGGCGAGGAGGCAAAGGCGCCGGAATAAGCAAGCCAAAAAGAGGAGGAAAAACAGACACAACAACCCCCATGGGAATGATGACAAGGGGGAAGAAATCTCAAATATGACGGTGGTCAATTTCTCCCAGAGGATACTGACAACGGAGGAAATCAAACTGCTCGCATTAGGTCTGTCCTTTTGTCCAACTAATAATTTTAATGTTGAGCAGACTAGGATAGATTTGTGTTATTTTGCGCATACATTGAAGGTAAAAAAAATGGTTTGATACCAAATGTGGGACTGCTGTGACCTTCTCCCATGGGGGGGCGGTAAGTAATTTAAATATTGAGGACATTGAAGTTTTGAATGTCTTAACTTCGCAACCTGAACACGAGACAGCAATGAATGATGTGATTTCTAATTTTCAACAGCATGACATTGATGGTAATGTAAATCCAGGAAGCGGCTTCAAACCTTAATCGGTATGTTTGCTGCAAATTGATTGTGATGCGATTGATGTGTTAGAGAGAGGGGTCCTGAGTGATCTTAAAAGAATGCGATACAAAAAAAACCTTTTGACAAATGATCATATATATATATATATATTACCTACTGGTGTCACCAGTAGGTAGTTATAGTTAGGACCTAGTTTCCACAAGAAAACCGCAACATTCTATTTCAAATAACTTTAGTGCTGGTTGACGAATATTTGTGAAAGTCTCCTAAGAGATGGCGCGCTCTTCTCCGCTCCTACCCAGAAAGTTTGGGGGTGATTCATCAAGCGGGGGACGAGAAAAAAAGGGGGTTCCAAAACGTGTTTTCCCCATGCAATTTTCCATAGGGACCTTTAGTTGCTGCTACAGCCCGAACTGCTGAACGGAATTACACCAAATTTGGCAAAAAGGTAGAGTTTGGTTCACAGATCTGGTGTACATCTGATCAGTAGTTCCTAAGAAAATCAAAAGTAAAATCATAGATATATCTATGGACGAAGTAGGGTACGCGTATCCTCCGAGGATCATGCACGTAGCTTTACTAGCACGAGCTGCATGCTAAATGGCTGTCAACTGTCTGTCAACACTCCAAGCCAGCAAGTTTTGGCAGCCATCTTGTAATTCGGTAGAATGGAGGCACAAGAAAGAAAAGGAAGGCGCAAAACGCAAAAAGGGGAAGGGTAGACACACCCTGACACACTAAGCTATTTTTGAAAACAGATTTTATTGATTGCATGAGAAGTATGTCAAGCAATGCTCTGAACACCAGAGACAATTACTAGCAGCATATTGTAAAGCATTAATACATGCAATTATTTTGTAGAGGTCAATCAGTTAGAAACAAAAAAACAGGATCAAACTCCCCACCGCCCCCACCCACCTCCGCCCCCACAACCCCCCCTCCCCGCGCGCGTCGCAGCATAATCCGCCTGTGTGGTATTGAAGACATGAAACTCCTGCCAAGTGTGTCACAATGTCCGCCCGGATCTTGAGCTGTCGGCCCGTCAGGGGAGCTGAAATGCATCTTCCTCAGGTGGTGGGTCTAATTCCAGACCCCGATAGTCTGCCCACCTTTTCCAGATCTTGTAGTGTTTTTGAGGACAGCCTCTGGCCACATATATTGGCTGTTCCAGACCCATACAAAAGTCCATCCCATTCTTCCAAGCTATAAGTGAAGGGGCTCGGGGCGCCTTCCAGGATTTCGCTATGTCCCGTTTAGCCAGGGTTAGTCCCAACAAGAGAAGATGCCGCTTATAGCGATTGCCCCCCACATCAGCCATTACGTGGAGGAGGGACAGCTTAGGATTTCTAGGGAGCCCCCAAGCCAGGGCCTCATTTAAGCATCTGAACACCACATCCCAGAACCTCTGTAAGACCCTACATTCCCACACAGTGTGCAGCAGTGTACCTACTTCTGATTCACATCTGAGGCAATCTGGGGAGGCTATTAATCCCGCCCTCCACAGGCGCTGTCGAGTGTAATATGTACGGTGGAGGTACCGGAACTGTACAAGTTGCAGGCGCATGGAAATGGCCGCTCCCCTGGGTCCCTCCAGTGCCTCAACCCAGTCCTCCTCATCAAGCTTCCCAACATCCTGTTCCCACACTGTTTTAAGCTGCGCCAGAGCTGTGGAGCAATGTCGCACTAAGTTTTGGTAAATACGGGATATCTTCCTGTCGGGCAATTCCCCCATAAAAAGCTTGGCTTCGATGGGACTAAACTCGGGTAACTCCTCCACCCCCTGGAGATACGGAGTAAGTGCATGCCGGAATTGGAGATATTTGTAGAATTGGGAACGCGGCATCTCAAATTCCTCCCGTAGAGTATCAAAGGACTTAAGGACACACCCTGACATAACATCGCCCAGAGAGGAGATGCCAATTGTATCCCACTCCCGAAAGCCCACCAAGGCAGTGAGCTGAGGCAATCTACCATTCTGCCACAGTGGGGTCTCCAACGTTAGGACATTGCACCATCCCATCCTACGTAGGGCCTGCCGCCATACCTGGAAGACCACATGTGTAATAGACGGGAGGGACCTCCTAAGGGGTGCCGAGTATAAGAGCATATGTAGTGAGGCAGTACCCATCAGGGCTCGCTCCACCATGTAGGCAGGATCTATCCTATCTGCGTACCACCAATCATTCAAAAGCAGAAGGTGGGATGCCTGGTAGTATGAAAGGACGTCCGACGTGGCCAGCCCACCCGTGTACGTGGAACGAAAGCAGGTCCGTAGGGCCACTCGCACAGCTCCCTCCTCCCAGAGAAAGCCACTCAACGCTGTGTTAAGACGCCGGAACCAATCACGTGGGATCGGCACCGGGTGATTTTGTAATTGATAAAGCAGGCGAGGAAGCGCCACCATCTTAAAGATGGCAGATCTACCATGTATGGAAAGCGGCATTCTGGCCCAAACCTTGAGGTCCTCCCGCACATGGTCCCACACCGGGGTGATATTACGTTCCCGGGCCACGGAAGCGTCCTCTGTGAGGTACACCCCCAGGTACTTTACTCCATCAGCGGCCACCCGGAGCTCATTGGCCCAGTCTCCCACATGCTGCGGACCCCCCAGGGTCCAGAGGGTAGACTTACTAGTGTTCATATAGAGGCCCGATGTTTCACCAAACATTTGTATAATTCGCTAAATGCGAGGTCCCGAGCACTCAAGGTCAGTGAGGAAAAACAGCACATCATCCGCATACATAGCTACCCTATTAGCCACGTCGGACGACCACTGAATCCTTTCAGTTGGGCGTCAATCCGCACCCATGCCGCAAGGGGTTCCATCGCCAGTGCGAATAAATATGGGGAGAGGGGGCAACTCTGCCTCGTCCCCCGGCCGATATTGAAGGAGCGGGAAACCCCTCCGCCTACTCGCACCGCGGCCATGAGGTCCGTATATAAGAGCCGCACGTACGCTAAAAATCGGGGCCCAAGATTCAGACGCCCCAATAGGGCAAATAAGTACGTCCAGCTCAGGGAGTCAAACGCCCTGTCCATGTCTGCCAGCAGCAGTGCAGCCCGTTCTCCTAACCCTCGCCAGGCCGAGATCGCAACCTGGGCTCTCCTGATGTTGTGTCGAGTGGCGCGTTGTGGCATGAAGCCAGCTTGGTCAGGGGGTACCAAGTCAGCAATGTGGGGCTTGAGTCTATTGGCGAGGGCCTTCGCCAACACCTTGGCCTCGGTGTTAAGCAACGAAATCGGACGGTAGGACTCATGACTCTCCGGTGGCCGCTGGGCTTCAGGAAGACAACTACCTCCGCATGCCTCCAATCCAGAGGGAGCTTACCACTCTCACGCGCCTCCTCAATGACCGGCCGGAAGTGGGGGGTCAGCTGCGTCGCATACTGTTTAAAGAATTCGCTCAGGAACCCATTCGGGCCCGGTGCCTTACCCAGGTTTAGTTCGCCCAGAGCCGTGGTCAACTCTTCATCCGATAATGGCCGATCCAGCACCTCGCGAACCTCATCTGTGACGGCCCTCGGAGGGAGGTCATCAATGAACCACTATACCATCTCCGCCTCCAAGCACTCCCGGGGAGCATATAGGGTCTCATAGTACAGGGCAAAACTACCAGCTATCACAGCAGGCTCTAAGAGCGGCTCTCCATCTGGGGCGACTATCTGGGGCAACGGCTGGGCATGCATGATGCCCTGACATAGGCGATGTAGCATCTTGCACGATTTATCGCCCCACTGATATATGCGGCTAAGGGTAGCGAGCCAGGCTTGTCGGGCTTCATCCAGCAACACTGAGGTGTATTGTTGTTGTGCCAGCACTAACTGGCGCCACGCCTGTCCGCCGTCCTCCCCCCGACCTCTGCGCTCTAGATCATCTAATTCAGCCTCACGCTGCACAAGGTCCTTACGCTTTTCCCGCCGAGCCGCTGCGCACCACGAGATATCGATTTCCTGCAGCGTGTGCTTCATGGCTTCCCACAGCACCACCGGGGACTCCACCGTGCCCTTGTTCGTGGAAAGATAGTACGGAAGTTCGCGAGTAATGTGAGCACGGTAAGGGCCCTGCATTAGTTGCCAAGGCGACATACGCCACCTGAACGGCTGCCTGGCGCGGCCAGTGTCCAGAACAACATAGACCGGGGAGTGATCCGACAGTGCCCATGGAAGTATCTCAGCTGACAGGATCTTATCAGCCATTACCCGCGGAACAAAAATGTAGTCCAGTCTCGAAAACGAGTCTCGGGCCGAGGAATAGTATGTGAATTCCCTGCGCGCCCCGTGTTTGTATCTCCAGGAGTCAACCCACTCCAATCCTGTGGCCATTGCCCTCAACCTAGTCGCCTGCTCTCCCCTCACCTCCTCCCCACCAGCGCCAGCAGTGCTCCGCCACCTGTCACATAAAACATTCATGACGTCGTTCCAGTCCCCCCCACCACAGATAGGGCAGTGGGCATGTCGACCCAAAGAGACATCAACTTCTCCACCAGAGCCCATTGCAGGGGTGGCGGCGCATATACACTTCCAATGACCACCACCTCACCCCCAATCTCCCCTTGTACAAACACATACCTGCCCTGTGCATCCACCCAAGTGCGTCTGAGACTAAAGGGGACCCTACGGTGTATAGGAATGGCCATTCCCCGTGACCCCCTCGTGAAGCCCGAATGGAAGGCATGTGTGAAACCATTACGCTGCAAGCAAAGCGCCTTGGTGCCTAGCAGGTGGGTTTCTTGCAACAACAGGATATCAGTGCCCTTCTTCTTAGCCCAGGCGAATACAGTTCCCCTCTTCACCTTGTCCAGCATCCCTCTCACATTCCAACTGAACAGGCGTGTCCCGCAGGGACCTAGCTGTAATCCTCCACTATCCGACAGCATTTGTAGAAAGAACTATGAGTAGTGTCAGGCCCACAGCGGGCAGAAGTGGCAATTCCCAATATAGGACGAAAGCAGCAAATTGCGTGCAAGCCCCCCCTTGAACCAAAACATTCACAAACCCCTTCAACTACCCCCCCTCCCCCACCCCGCACCTCCCAAACATGGAAGCACCTGTCGTGGTCGGAGCGGGGTCTCGGCCCCAACAGGGAGCACGGGAGCACCTCCTCCAATGGATCCCCAATTCACAGCCCATATAGAACTAGACTGTCATCCATTCCTTCACCCTGAGCAAGCGTGGCCTCCAGCCAAGCCAGATGCCCCGGTCATGCAAGCAAAGTTTGAAGCAAATGTCAGTTCCTCCTACTTTCAGGACACATTCTCCTGAGCCTCCTGCAAGCCCTCGCCTGGACGTGTCTTAGATCTTGTCCGTGAGTCACGACTCGAGCAGGATCTGCCACGGCGCTTTCGCTGCTTCTTGGGACCCCTACCAGAAGGGCCCCCGGCTGAGGAGTCTGAGTCTCTGCCCCTTACTGTGTTGACGCGCACCTTGACAGTTTCATCCGTCCAGCGAAAGACGTCTTCCGGTGTGTCAAAGAAGAAGGTGCGGGACTGAAAGACGACCCGCAACCTTGCTGGATAAAGCAGAGCATATGGCAATTTCAAGCCCCGGAGGCGAGCCTTGGCGGCAGTAAAGGACTGTCTCTGTTGTTGGACCAGCTTTGTGTAATCCGGGAAAATAAGGATGTTGGAGTTTTCAAATGTCAGTTTGCCCTTTAGCCTCGCCAGTTTCAGAATGGCGTCCCTGTCGGCATAGTTCAGTAATTTTGCAATCATCGGACGAGGGCGCTCTCCCGGAGTGGGTTTCTGTGTCAGCGCCCGATGGGCCCTTTCCACCACAAAGCGGCGGGACAGAGTGTCGGCCGGCATCCAACCCTCCAGCCATTGTGTCAGGAAACGCTCCGCATTGCCCTTCTCGCAGTCCTCCGGAAAGCCCAAGAGGCGCAGATTGCTGCATCTGGCATGACCCTCCGCATCCTCAGCCCTCGAGACCTGGTCTTTCTGTGTTCTTTCCAGGGCAACAACCCTATTTTTTAGGGTAGTCACTGTGAGAAGTTGGCCTGGTATATAATGCTCACTAATTCTAGTGATCACTTTGTACCATGCCAAGCAACCCTTATGATGATTGGTTGTAATTCAACCTTGTAGACCAGTTATCCTAGTGGTAACGTGGACAAAGCAGTCTTAGGCTAAACTCTGAAAGGCATGTGAAGCCAGCTGTATTACCATACACAACCTCCTTGAATGCCAAATGAAAGGGACACCACACAGATATATATTGAAAATATATATTGATTTATTAACTATAAAATCCCCTGGACTCTTTATGAGCACAGAAGCACAAGCGTTAAATCACAAGACAGTTTAAAATACACAAAAGTTGCACAATATGGATGAGCCCTAGGGGCCACCTAAACCATATACTAAGAAAGTGGTATAAGAGATACCAATTAGAAAGGGGACAGGCCTAGGGCCTTGGGAATCGCTGGAGCTATTCGAGACTAGCAGTGACTAAGTCGGGAAAGGCCCGCGGGACTCGGGTGCAGTGTTCAAAGTGCACACACTTTCCAATGTAAAGTCTATGGTGCGTAAAAAGTACAAAGTTAAATAGTTAGGAACCTTCCGAGTGACCTAGAACCCTGAAACTTAAGACACAGGCCCTTGAGATGTGTACCAGTGTAGGAACACCGGCAGAGCTGAGTTACCTCACCCACAGGAAGCGGGTGCACAGGGTCGAAGTAGTGTCGGGTTTCGTCACGCTGGTCGATGGTGCTTGGAGCTGAAGATGCTGCAGGCGGCTCGATGTGAAGAGTTCCGGTGGATCCAAGGGTGGATCTGAAGTTGTGAAGACCTGAAAGCAGAGGGGACAATTTTCAAAGTCACTAGCCAGTGACTACCGTGGAACCAGATTGGAACCAGGCGATGTTGGGTGCAAACAGGCGTTGTCGGGTAGTTTCTCTCTGCAGCCACGTGGACACCGGGGGTTGAGGACGTCCAGGAGTCGGTCACGAGCTGTCCCACGCAGGCTTCTCGCTGTTGGCGGTGTCGGCGACCTGATCGGAGCAAACAGGCCTTGGCTAATGCAAGTCACGCAGGAATCGAAAGATGCTTAACACTCGGACCAGCAAGGTCAGAGCGAGTGCTCCTTTTCACAGGAGCTTGGGCAAGTCTGGAGCAACCAGACCCGCTGTGTAGTTTGTCGGTTTCGTCGCCAAGATGGCCGCTGACCACGTGGCTAGTGGCCGGGATGGCACGTCGAGTGGCACAATGCAAAAGGGCTCCACGCAGATTGTGGAGATGCTGGGGGGCTGATCTTCGGTGCAAGGGCTGCTCGGTGGTGGGGGTTCTCAGTCCCCAAAGCGCAACGTCAAGGATGCCTCAGATGCTGCGCAGTCAGCTTTTCGAGTGTCTTCCAAGATGTCCAGTCCCACGTCACTCGGTGCCTCCACGGGTCCCTTCTTTGCAGGGACTGTGGATCGGGCTCTGAGAGGTCTGGGAGTCTGGGTCTTGTTGGGCTCTGGGCTCGGGCTCCGGCGGGAGGCGGCGGTAAAGCAGACTTCGAGTTGCTGGTTGGTGCCTGTGTTCACAGGGTGGCCACTCCTAGGCCACAAGGGAGATTCTCTTCAGTCTTCTGAGCAGCAGAATGTCGAAGTCCAGTCTTCTTCTTTGTTTAAAGTTGATTCAGGATGATCTGCTGTGCAATGGCACGGCTCCCACTCTTATCCCCAATCTGAGGGGTGGATCACCTACTAGGTCCCTCCTCTAGGAGGAACCAGGAAGGGGGGTGGTTACACCCCCTTTCCTTTGTCCAGGTCCTCGCCAGGCCTGGGTCTGGAAAGCCCCAGGACCGGTTTGGACTGGCCTATGCACGGGGACACCTTCTGTGCCCCGGGCATGTCTGATTCTATTCAGCCCTGTCCTACCCAATACACAAAACCCTGTCTGGGGTGGTGCTCGCACCTCCCAAGTCAGGAAACCCTTTATCCAGGCCACCATCTGCTGAGTTTCGGTCAGCAGCAGGAGGCCAGACTCGTGTCTGTGGTGGCAGCATCCATTTTGTGATGCTGAGGCTCTGGTTAACTTTAACCGGGGTTAAGGCTACACACATGTCGTGTCCCTCTAGAAGGGTGGAATGCTATCCCCGTTGACAGAACTGTCGAGGGGATAGTATTCCAATTCGTATGACACCTTACTCGACATGTTTTGATAAAGCCAAACCAAAGATAGTATTTAACCGCGAGGATTATAATGCACTTAAGAGTATATGGTATGGCAATATCCCGGAACAGCTTAGGGAGTGGTTCCCAACTAAGCATGAGCGGATTTTGCGGATTGGCAATCCGCGAATTTGCGGATTTGCAAACTCGCAATCCGCAAAATCCGCGAATTCCCGCGAATTTGCGGATTTTTTTTGTTCGCCCGTGTTTCTGCCAGTTCGCGAGGGTTTTTACAATTTCGCAATTTGCGAACTTACCTGTCGGGTCGCAAGTTTTGCGAACTTGTTGTTTCTACGTGTCCAACCTGTTTGGGACACTCTTCTTCATCACTGCCACTCTCTGTCACCACTGCCACTCTCTGACTACTCATGCCACCCTCTGGCCCACCCATGCCACCCTCTGTTTCATCACCACACCCTCTGGTTGTCCAGTGTACATTATTTTTGGCAAAGCAAAGCACACCTTCCCTGCCTCAAGTGACCTGAATTAATTTGGGGCTGATTAATGTGTCACAGAATATTTTTTTAGCTGGCACCTGCTTCCTTAGTGCGCCCTGATTAGTGATCTTTTGCACTTGCTAAGTGCTTTCATTGTTGCAAAATTAGTTACAACACCTGCCCTGCCCCAACTGACAATAATGAATTAGGGGCTGATTAATGGATTTTAACTTCCAGCCTGGCTCCTGCTTGTCTCCCTTAGCTGTAATTCAGGACCTTTGTGGCATATGTGTAACTATTCTGAGGTTCAGAGCAGGGTCACATAATAGTTGCAACTGGCAACTGAACTCTGGAGGGGCCCCTCAGGAAGCACTACAGGAAATGGCTACTAATGATGAGCCTGAACTTTTGAACCTGGTAAGTAGTTACTTTCAGTTTTGCTAAAATCGTATTTCTGCAATTTCGCACTTATTCGCGGGGCGCGAACTCACGCGAACAGTGCGAGCAGTGCGAGCAAAATCCGCTGCTCGCGGATTTGCGGATTTTTCAGGAAATTCGCAAATCTCGCGGATTGCGGATTTCCCGAAAATCCGCAAAATCCGCGAGCGGAACGGATTTTCCGCCCATGCCTATTCCCAACAGCTGCAGACAGGCTCAGCTCATGCTAGAGCACCATCTCACATATTTCCAAGCACTCTGCCTCCAGGATTGATGAGGCCTTCCATAGGAGTGGCTGATAGGAACATATGTGTCCAGTTTAAGGTTAGATATAGGGATACTATACCTAAGTAAGAGGTGATTACACCAACTTACCCCAGCTGAGTGATCAGCCAGTTGTGTCAAATATGGAGACCAGGCCAGGGGTGGCACAATACATGCTGCAGCCCCTGGTAGGCCTTGGAAACACCTATGCCCTGGGTACCTAGGGTACACTGTTACAGGGGCCAATAAGGTGAACCAGTTCCAATTCGTAATGCACCTAAAGTGCATTGGCAGTAATTTAGAGAGAGAACAGCAGGCTGTGGGTCTGATTAGCAGGCCCACAGCCACATTAAGTCATAAACCAGTGAAGCAAAAAGCAAAAATTTGGGGTGACCATAGGATAGCAGACCCTACTCTCCTACACAACCCCCCCCCCCCCAAACGCAGGGACATTAGACTAACCTTGACCAGTTGTGTCTTCATGTTCTAAGTGGAAGTACCTGGAGAGACCATCTGCGTTGCCATGGTCAGTCCCTGGGCGGTGCTCCACTGTAAAGTCCATCCCCTGTAGGGAAATGGACCACCTGAGTAGTTTGGGGTTTTCACCCTTCATCTGATTAAGCCATAAGAGGGGCTTATGGTCGGTCTGAATCTTGAAGTGAGTGCCAAATAAGTATGGTCTCAACTTCTTCAGGGCCCACACCACAGCAAAGGCCTCCCTCTCAATAGCTGACCAACGTTTCTCTCTGGGGGTCAGCCTTCTGCTAATAAAAGCAATGGGCTGGTCCTGGCCATCTACATTAAGCTGTGAAAGCACTGCTCCCTCTCCCAACTCAGAAGCATCTGTTTGGACAATGAACTCTCTTGAGTAGTCAGGACTCTTCAGGATAGGTGCAGAGCACATGGCCTTCTTCAGGTCATAAAATGCCTTTTGACAGTTTTCTGTCCACTGAACCTTTTTGGGCATCTTCTTAGATGTCAGATCATTAAGAGGAGTCACAATGGACCCATAGTTCTTAACAAACTTCCTGTAGTACCCAGTCAGGCCCAAGAAAGCTCTGACCTGAGTCTGGGTAGTTGGAGGGGACCAGTCCTTTATGGTCTGGATCTTACTCTCCAGTGGTTGAACTTGGCCTCCACCTTCAAGGTGGCCCAGGTATACAACCTTGCTCTGCCCTATCTGGCACTTTGTTGCCTTGATAGTGAGGCCTGCCTTTTGCAGAGCCTCAAGCACTTCCTTCAGGTGGACCAGGTGATCCTCCCAGGTGGAGCTAAAGACAGCAATATCATCCAGATAAGCTGCGCATAAGTCATCCAACCCAGTAAGGACTTGATTCACCAACCTTTGGAAGGTGGCAGGTGCATTTTTCAAACCAAAGGGCATCACCACAAATTGATAATGCCCACTAGGGGTAGAAAATGCTGTCTTGGCTTTAGACTCCTCAGCTAACCTGATTTGCCAGTAGCCAGCTGTCAAGTCAAATGTGCTCAAATATTTGGCAGAAGCCAACTTGTCAATGAGCTCATCTGCCCTTGGAATAGGGTGTGCATCTGTCCTGGTGACAGCATTGAGTCCTCTGTAATCCACACAGAACCTCATCTCTCTCTTGCCATCTTTGGTGTGAGGTTTGAGGACCAGAACCACTGGGCTAGCCCAGGGGCTCTCTGAAGGCTCAATAACACCTAATTCCAGCATCTTTTGCACCTCAGTCTTTATACAGTCCCCGACATGGTCAGGTTGCCTGTAAATCTTGCTCTTTACAGGAAGACTGTCACCAGTGCCCACCACATGGGTACACCAGTTAGTCTGACTGGGTGTCAATGAGAACATATGCCTGTATGCCTGTAGAACTTGTATGCAATCATGTTGCTGATGTTCAGTGAGGCTGCCACCTAAGGCCACACCATCAACTGAGCCATCCTCAGGGTTCTGAGTGAGCAGGTCTGGGAGAGGGTCACTCTCTTCCTCCTGTCCCTCATCTGTAGCCATGAGCAAGCCCATGTCTTCCCTGTTGACATATGCCTTCAATCTGTTGACATGGAGCACCCTGTGGGGGCTCCTGGGAGTTCCTAGGTCCACCAAGTAGGTAACCTCTCCCTTCTTTTCCAGAATTGTAATTGTATGGGGTCCAGACCATTTGTCTTGGAGTGCTGCTGGGGCCACTGGCTGCAACACCCATACCTTCTGTCCAGGCTGAAACTCAACAAGGACAGCCTTTTGGTCATGCCAAGCTTTCTGTAATTCTTGGCTAGCCTCAATGTTTTTGGATGCCTTTTCCATGTACTCTGCCATCCTGGAGCGGAGACCAAGTACATAGTCCACTATGTCTTGCTTAGGCTTTTTGAGAGGTAACTCCCATCCTTCCTTCACCAGACACAGGGGTCCTCTTACAGGGTGCCCAAACAACAATTCAAAGGGGCTGAAGCCAACCCCCTTTTGAGGGACCTCTCTGTAAGCAAACAAAAGGCAGGGCAGTAGGATGTCCCATCTACGCCTGAGCTTTTCAGGTAATCCTTTAATCATGCCCTTTAGGGTCTTGTTAAATCTCTCAACAAGCCCATTACATTGTGGATGATAAGGAGTGGTGAACTTGTAGTTGACACCACATTCCTTCCACATAGCTGTCAAATATCCTGACATGAAGTTGGCACCTCTATCAGATATTACCTCCTTAGGAAACCCCACTCTGGAGAAAACTCCAAGTAAGGCCCTGGCCACAACAGGAGCTGTTGTGGTCCTAAGTGGAATTGCCTCTGGGTACCTGGTGGCATGATCCACTACCACCAGTATGAATCTGTGCCCAGATGCTGTAGGGGGATCCATTGGACCTACAATATCAATCCCCACTCTTTCAAAGGGAACCCCCACCACAGGTAGTGGTATTAGGGGGGCCTTTGTTGTTCCACCTGCTTTACCACTGGCTTGGCAGGTTTCACAGGAGCGACAAAACTCCTTGGTGTCTTCAGACATGTGGGGCCAGTGAAAGTGAGGGACAAGCCTGTCCCAGGTCTTATTCTGGCCTAAGTGTCCTGCTAGAGGAATATAATGGGCTAAGGTGAGAAGGAAACCCCTAAATTGCAGAGGTATAACCAACCTCCTGGTGGCACCAGGCTTGGGGTCTCTACCCTCTGTGTAAAGGAGTCCTTCATCCCAATAAACTTTATGGGCACCTTGAGCATTCCCAGCAGCCTCAGCAGCAGCCTGCTGTCTGAGGGGTTCAAGAGAAGGACAGGTTAACTGAGCCTGCCCCAAGTCTGCCCTAGAAGGTACCCCTGTCCCCAGAAACTCAACCTGGTCAGGTTCAAGTTCTTCAGAGACAGTTCCTTCAGGGGTCTCAAGACCAGCTTCCTGTGAAGCTTGGTCCTCACTTGCAGGCAGTTGGGAAGGCACAGCCTTAACCCTCCTGTTCTTCTTGTTGGAAGGTGCTTGGTCCATTGTTCCAGGATCCAAGACCTGAGGTTCAGAGAGGCACTTTTTGGCCTGTGACCTGGTCACAGCAAGGACATGTGATGATATCCCTAACATCTCTGCATGAGTCCTGTACTCAACTTCTGACCATAGAGAGTTCTCCAGGTCATTGCCCAACAAACATTCAACTGGGAGATCAGCACTAACCACAACTCTTTTTAGGCCAGTTACCCCTCCCCAGGAAAAGTTAACAAGTGCCACACTATGTGTAGTAGTGACATTGCTGGCATTGGTCACCAGGTAATTATCACCTGGCATGTATTGTCCAGGGTCCACAAAGTTAGGTGTCACCATAGTGACACTGGCACATGTGTCCCTGTAAGCTTGAGCCACTTTGTTATTAATCAAAGGCGTCTGTCTGTATTTGCCCAGATTACTGGGACTTATGTCAGGGGTCAAATCTATGTCCCCTTCACAAATCAGAACAGCCTGTGTAAGGGTTCTGACTAGGTCAGAATCTCCTTCAGTTCCCAAGGTGATATCCACTACCCCCTTGGTTTGTGGACCAGCACTGCTAGCTGTACTAGTGGGTGCAGTTGCCTTAGGGGCTGCAGTGCTGGGGGCTCCACCCTTTTTACACTCACTTGTCCAGTGAGAGGTGTTTTTACAAGTTTTACACCAGGGTTTCTTCTGACCTTCTTTCTTCTTGGAAGTTTGGGACCCACCCTCTGTATCATTTTGGGGCCCTGTTGAAGACTTCTGGTCTTTAGCTTTCTGCTCCCCACCCTTCTGGTCTGTTTTCTTCTGGTCACCACCCTGGTTCTGGTTCTGGTTCTTTTGCTTAACTCTGGTTCTTACCCATTTATCTGCCCTCTTTCCCAATTCTTGGGGAGAGGTCAAATCTGAGTCAACCAAATGTTGATGCAACTGCTGGTTCTGACAATTATTTAAAATTTGTTCTCTCATCAGCAAATTATACAATCCTTCATAGTCTGTAACCTTGCTTCCCAGCAACCATCCCTCCAGAGCTTTAGTGGCACACTCAACAAATTCAGACCAGTCCTGAGTCTGTGTCTTCTGGGTATCTCTGAACATTAACCTGTACTGTTCAGTGGTTAAGCCTAACCCATCAATCAGAGCACTCTTCAGGAACAGGTAGTTTCTAGAATCCCCATCACTAACTGTGAGGAGTCTGTCTCGGCCTCTACCTTCAAAGGAGAGCCACAAGATTGCTGCCCACTGCTCCTGAGGGATCTGCTGTACTCTGCAGGCTCTCTCCATTGCAGTTATCCATTTATGGATATCATCCCCAGCTTTGTAGGGGGGCACAATCTTACTCAGGTTTCTGTTATCAAAAGACCTGTCTTTATCCTTGTGGATATTGCTGCCACCAGTGGGTTCTATTACCCCACTCTCTCTAGGCTGTCTTGCTCTAGCAAGTTTCTCTTGGGCCAGGGCAACCTCTAACTCTTGTCTCTGGATCCTCAATTCAGCCTCTCTCATTTTGGCCTCATGTTCCCTTCTCTGAGGGCTAGTCATCTCCTTTCTGGAGTGACCATGAGAACCTCTAGAAGCATGGGAGTTGTTAGAGTCACCTGAGTGAGTCCTTCTCCTCCTAGGCTTCTGGTTAAGTCCACCTGGGGGTCTGAATGGGTTGTTACCAGATTCAGTCCCAAATAGGCTTAAGTTAGCCTGGTTCAGTCTACTGACCAGCACCTGACTATTTCTGTCATCATCTGACTCACTGCTCCCCCCTTCTGTCTCTTCTTCCTCTTCCTCTTCCTCATCTACCTGAGGAGCTCCAGTGATGGGGGCTTCCTCATCTACCAGGATGATAGGGCCAGGGGTGTCTACAGTGTCATCCTCTGAAGGATGGCCTCCTTCAGCATCCCCTGCGGGGTCTGCCTTAGAGGTCTTTAGAGTCTCAGACTGATCCAAGATCTCTCTAAGGTCGTCTGTGGTAGGGGAAGGCCCTGTCCTCAGACCCCTTAAGACACAAAGCTGTCTTAATTCCTTAAAGGAAAAAATAGCAAATTTGGATGGTGCCCTTGGAGGGTCACTCTCAACAGGGATGTTCCCAGTGGAACCCTCTGCTCCAGACATTGCTCTAGTGTGGGTGGATGTGTTGCAATCTACCTACACTGGTGTTTACCTACTAAACCTATCTAGTAGTTGTAGTCAGGGTGTGCTACTCCCTTTGCTCTACAACAACTAAGTTCAGTAGAACTTAAGTATACTAGTCTTGTTTTATATGTACCTAGCAGGTACCTGCATGATCTTTCAATTGATAATCTCAAAGATTGTAATGGTAAAACAACAGCAAGCTCAGATCCCAATCCGCTGCTCACCAATGTGAGAAGTTGGCCTGGTATATAATGCTCACTAATTCTAGTGATCACTTTGTACCATGCCAAGCAACCCTTATGATGATTGGTTGTAATTCAACCTTGTAGACCAGTTATCCTAGTGGTAACGTGGACAAAGCAGTCTAAGGCTAAACTCTGAAAGGCATGTGAAGCCAGCTGTATTACCATACACAACCCCCTTGAATGCCAAATGAAAGGGACACCACACAGATATATATTGAAAATATAAATTGATTTATTAACTATAAAATCCCCTGGACTCTTTATGAGCACAGAAGCACAAGCGTTAAATCACACGACAGTTTAAAATACACAAAAGTTGCACAATATGGATGAGCCCTAGGGGCCACCTAAACCATATACTAAGAAAGTGGTATAAGAGATATCAATTAGAAAGGGGACAGGCCTAGGGCCTTGGGAATCGCTGGAGCTATTCGAGACTAGCAGTGACTAAGTCAGGAAAGGCCCGCGGGACTTGGGTGCAGTGTTCAAAGTGCACGTACTTTCCAATGTAAAGTTTATGGTGCAGTAAAAGTACAAAGTTAAATAGTTAGGAACCTTCCGAGTGACCTAGAATGCTGAAACTTAAGACACAGGCCCTTGAGATGGTCACCAGTGTAAGAACACCGGCAGAGCTGAGTTACCTCACCCACAGGAAGCGGGTGCACAGGGTTGAAGTAGTGTCGGGTTTCGTCACGCTGGTCGATGGTGCTTGGAGCTGAAGATGCTGCAGGCGGCTCGATGTGAAGAGTTCCGGTGGATCCAAGGGTGGATCTGAAGTTGTGAAGACCTGAAAGCAGAGGGGACAATTTTCAAAGTCACTAGCCAGTGACTACCGTGGAACCAGATTGGAACCAGGCGATGTTGGGTGCAAACAGGCGTTGTTGGGTAGTTTCTCTCTGCAGCCACGTGGACACCGGGGGTTGAGGACGTCCAGGAGTTGGTCACGAGCTGTCCCACGCAGGCTTCTCGCTGTTGGCGGTGTCGGCGACCTGATCGGAGCAAACAGGCCTTGGCTAATGCAAGTCACGCAGGAATCGAAAGATGCTTAACACTCGGACCAGCAAGGTCAGAGCGAGTGCTCCTTTTCACAGGAGCTTGGGCAAGTCTGGAGCAACCAGACCCGCTGTGTAGTTTGTCGGTTTCGTTGCCAAGATGGCCGCTGACCACGTGGCTAGTGGCCGGGATGGCACGTCGAGTGGCACAATGCAAAAGGGCTCCACGCAGATTGTGGAGATGCTGGGGGGCTGATCTTCGGTGCAAGGGCTGCTCGGTGGTGGGGGTTCTCAGTCCCCAAAGCGCAACGTCAAGGATGCCTCAGATGCTGCGCAGTCAGCTTTTCGAGTGTCTTCCAAGATGTCCGGTCCCACGTCACTCGGTGCCTCCACGGGTCCCTTCTTTGCAGGGACTGTGGATCGGGCTCTGAGAGGTCTGGGAGTCTGGGTCTTGTCGGGCTCTGGGCTCGGGCTCCGGCGGGAGGCGGCAGCAAAGCAGACGTCGAGTTGCTGGTTGGTGCCTGTGTTCACAGGGTGGCCACTCCTAGGCCACAAGGGAGATTCTCTTCAGTCTTCTGAGCAGCAGAATGTCGAAGTCCAGTCTTCTTCTTTGTTTAAAGTTGATTCAGGATGATCTGCTGTGCAATGGCACGGCTCCCACTCTTATTCCCAATCTGAGGGGTGGATCACCTACTAGGTCCCTCCTCTGGGAGGAACCAGGAAGGGGGGCGGTTACACCCCCTTTCCTTTGTCCAGCTCCTCGCCAGGCCTGGGTCTGGAATGTCCCAGGACCGGTTTGGACTGGCCTATGCACGGGGACACCTTGTGTGCCCCGGGCATGCCTGATTCTATTCAGCCCTGTCCTACCCAACACACAAAACCCTGTCTGGGGTGGTGCTCGCACCTCCCAAGGCAGGAAACCCTTTGTCCAGGCCACCATCTGCCGAGTTTCGGTCAGCAGCAGGAGGCCAGACTCGTGTCTCTGTTGGCAGCATCCATTTTGTGATGCTGAGGCTCTGGTTAACTTTAACCGGGGTTAAGGCTACACACATGTCGTGTCCCTCTAGAAGGGTGGAATGCTATCCCCGTCGACAGAACTGTCGAGGGGATAGTATTCCAATTTGTATGACACCTTACTCGACATGTTTTGATAAAGCCAAACCAAAGATAGCATTTAACCGCGAGGATTATAATGCACTTAAGAGTATATGGTATGGCAATATCCCGGAACAGCTTAGGGAGTGGTTCCCGACAGCTGCAGACAGGCTCAGCTCATGCTAGAGCACCATCTCACATGTTTCCAAGCACTCTGCCTCCAGGATTGATGAGGCATTCCATAGGAGTGGCTGATAGGAACATATGTGTCCAGTTTAAGGTTAGATATAGGGATACTATACCTAAGTAAGAGGTGATTACACCAACTTACCCCAGCTGAGTGATCAGCCAGTTGTGTCAAATATGGAGGCCAGGCCAGGGGTGGCACAATACATGCTGCAGCCCCTGGTAGGCCTTGGAAACACCTATGCCCTGGGTACCTAGGGTACACTGTTACAGGGGCCAATAATGTCAACCAGTTCCAATTCGTAATGCACCTAAAGTGCATTGGCAGTAATTTAGAGAGAGAACAGCAGGCTGTGGGTCTGATTAGCAGGCCCACAGCCACATTAAGTCGTAAACCAGTGAAGCAAAAAGCAAAAATTTGGGGTGACCATAGGATAGCAGACCCTACTCTCCTACAGTAACGTCGTCTTCGACAGCAGATATGCGCGTTTCGGCACCTGTTATGCGTTCCATGGCATTGCGCAAGTCCTGCCGGAGGAGCAACACATCCGAGCCCACCACCCCAATTTTAGCATCCAGGACATCTCTGGACTGCGTGATTGCAGCCATGAGCGCAGCAATGTCGGGCACCTGAACCTGTGTTCCTTTAGCGCCGGCAGCTTCGGTAAATTTGTCTATGGTGCCCTGTTTGCCTTGCGTTCCCCGCGTCATGATGTCTTCAGGGAGGGAGGCCCCTTTTCAGCCCACGTCCCCACCGATATCTCCACCAACACTGCCCAGCTCAGTCGCTCACCTCTAGCTGCCCGTCAGGTGGGGGATGGTGCCGGCCTGCAAGCCCTTGTCTCTGACTGTAGATTGCAGCGCCGCTCCCCAGCCAGCTCCCGAAGATATCCTGCTGGTAGCCACAGCCTCACGATGCCTCGCCAGCAAGAAGGCCACTGCACTGGCCGCTTCCCCAGTAGTGTTCACCGGGGACCGATCCGGCCCCCGACAGGCCGCGGAGCCTCACTGTTCCTCTTGCGCCCACCACCACCGGGCCATCCGGGCCTACAGTAGCCCCTCTCACCGCTGAACGCTGCTCCACTCCCCACGGTTCCAGGGCCTCAAGAAACAGATGGGGTGGCGCCCCGAGTAAAGAAGAGCCCGGGGCCCGACCTGACCCCCAATGTGCAAAGCTGCCCAGCAATCACCCCGCACGGCACACCGCTGGACCCGGACTGACCTGGACCCGGGCCGCAGCCTATGTGCTCGGGGCGGCAACCCTCATGGCAGACGCGGGCTCCGCGAAGCAGCGCTGACCTCTTCCCAAGCCAAGATGGCGGCCGCTCTCACCGGCCATGCTCGTCACCGGTGTCCACCACAGATGCACCACGGCCCCGTCTCCTGCCTCGTCGCCGATCGGGGAGTACCGCCCCAGTGCCCCAGGATCTCCGAAGTGCAGTGCGGCCGGAGCCTCTCCAGCCCACGGCGCGGCTCTCCTTGCCAGTCAGCGTGCGTCAGAACGAGGGTCCAGAAATCGAGGCCCCGGCGTAGTAGGCCGCGTCGGACCGCCTGTCACGCGGTCTCCCGCCGAATCTTCTCTCCGCCCCAGGAGCGGATTCCGTGCCACCAGGTGCAGTCCCCCGATTGCTCCGGGACCAGGATACCCACGGCGTCACAGGGAACTGCAACAGATGACCGGGGCCAGGATATTGCGGTAGGATTGTTGAAGGCGGGTTGGAGCTCCGGCTCTACACGACCGCCATGTTCGCTGGCCAAGCCACGCCCCAACACACTAAGCTATTTTAATTTGTTTTTGAACTGCGGTATCCGCGCATCCTAGCGATTGAAAAAAAAGAGAAACGCAGTCTCCTGCAGTAAATAAGGTAATTTGCCCCTGGGGGCATTAATAAAAAAAAAGTGTGAGGGGCTCCCAATCCCCCCTCAGCCCCGGGGACTACCACCCCCTGGGGCTCTAATTTAATGTATGAGGGGGGCTCATGGGGCCTCCAGTGTTGCAGAGAGGTGTAAAAAGGGGCGTGGCCTCTTTACACGTCTCTGCAAGGCAGCCCCCTGGCGCATACTTGAGGTTCCTGGTGGGCTACTTGGAACCCAGGGACCCCAGTATTCAAGGGGAATTATTGTCTTTTTGGGGATCGGCAGGGTACGCGTACCCTACGCGTATCGCGGGATTTAAAAAAAATATATATATATTTTTTGGGCCTTGGGAGTCCTTGTGGGAACCCCTGAGTAGGCCTAGGGGGTCAGTAACCTCCAGTATGCTCCAGGGGGCTGCCTTGCAGAGACGTGTAAAGAGGCCATGCCCCTTTTTACACCTCTCTGCAATACAGCCCCCTGGCGTATACTGGAGGTTCCTGGTGGGCTAGTTGACGGCCAGGGACCCCCAGTATTCAAGGGGAATTAGTTCCCCCTCTGCAAACGTGCCAGGTGGCGCGTTTGCAGAGAGGTGCAATCCTCACCTCAAGCCCCACCTCCTCCCTGCACCACTCTGCAAACATGCCACCTGGCGCGTTTGCAGAGGGGGAAGTAATTCCCCTTTAATACTGGAGGTCCCTGGGGCCCAACAAGCCTACCAGGTACCTCCAGTAAGCGCCACAGAGCTGCTTTGCAGAGTGCTGTGAAAAGGGGCGTGGCCTCATCACACCTCTCTCCCTGGCGCATTCTGGAGTTTCCTGGTGGGCTAGTTGACCCCCAGGGACCCCCAATATGCAAGGGGAATTAGTTCCCCCTCTGCAAACGCTCCAGGGGGCTGTGTTGCAAAGAGGTGTAAAAAGGGCCGGGGCCTCATTACACCTCTCTGCAACGCAGCCCCCTGGTGCATACTGGAGGTTCCTGGTGAGCTAGTTGACCCCCAGGGACCACCAGTATGCGAGGGGAATTAGTTCCCCCTCTGCAAAGGCACCAGGGGGCTGCGTTGCAGAGAGGTGTAAAAAGGGGCGGGTCGCCTTACACCTCTCTGCAACACAGCCCCCTGGTGCATACTGGAGGTTCCTGGTGAGCTAGTTGGCCCCCAGGGACCCCCAGTATGCAAGGAGGCTTAATCCCCCAACTTAGAACGTACTACGGGTCGCGTTTGCACAGTGGTGAAGGTAGGGGGTGGGGCTTGAGGTGATATGCATGCAAACGTGCCCTGTGGCGCGTTGTAAGTTGGGGAATTACTTCCTCTTCAATCCAGAGGTCCCCTAGGGGTCAATTAGTCCAACAGGTACCTCCAGTAAGCACCACAGAGCTGCGTATCAAAGTGTTGTAAAAAGGGGGCATGTCCTCCGAACACCACTCTGCAACGCAGCTCCCTGGTGCATACTGGAGGTACCTGGTGGGCTAGTTGGCTCACAGGGGACCGCAGGATTGAAGAGGAATTAATTCCCCAATCTAAAACGCGTTACAGGGCGTGTTTGCACACATGTCGCCTCAGGCCCCGCCCCCTTCCTTCACTATTGAGCACAATATTCCTCTAAAATCAGCGGAACTACGAATTCCAATTTACTCACCTGCTATCACATGCGACGTCAGTGCTGGATCTTTGAGCCCAGTATGGATCCTGAAAAGTAAATCTAAGCGTACTTACCAGTAACTTGTATTTTCTTCCATAGGAATCTATTGTGTGGTTTTCTCCAGAAAAATGTCAGTGTCTATTTTTGAAAACGTACAAATATTCCTCTAAAATCAGGCGAACTATGAATTCCGCTTTACTCACCTGTTATCGGGAGAGACCTCAGTGCTGCATATTTCAGTCCACTACTGATCCTGAAAAGTAATTCTAATCGTATTTACAGTAACTTGAATTTCCTTCCATAGGCTAACATTGACTAGTTTCAATTGGAAATTCTTCTACATGTAGGGTTTTGGAACTTAAAAAATTCCTCTAAAATCAGCTGAACTACCAATTCCGATTTACTCACCTGTTATCAGGAGAGACCTCAGTGCTGAATATTTCAGTCCACTACTGATCCTGAAAAGTAATTCTAATCGTAGTTACAGTAACTTGAATTTCCTTCCATAGGCTAACATTGACTGGTTTCACTTGGAAATTCTTCTAAGTGTGGAGTTTTGGAACTTTAAAAAATTCCTTCAAAAGCAGTCGAACTACTAATTCCGATTTACTCACCTGTTATCAGGAGAAACCTCAGTGCTGCATCTTCCAGCTCACTACTGTCCCTGAGAAGTAATTTTAACCGTACTTGCCAGTAACTTGAATTTCCTTCCATAGGATATCATTGCCTGCTATATAAAATATACATAAATTAAAAAAATATAAAATAAAGTAAAAATATTACAATTTCAATATTTAAAAAAATGTTTTTGTCAATTTATATAAAAAATATGTAATGTAATTTAAAAAATAAAATATCTACAAATAAATACTTTAAAACAATGTAGTAAATCAGTATAAAAAAATAACAATTAATACATTTAAAAATTATCATTTACAAAACCTTTGAAATTCACTGAAAAAAAACCATAGGTTTCAGCCACGTTATAATAAGGAATTAGCATTTAAAAAAAACCTTAGAAATTCACTGAAAAAAACATAGGTTTCAGCCACGTTATAGTTAGGAACTAGCATTTAAAAAACCTTAGAAATTCACTGAAAAAACCATATGTTTCACACATGTTATAGTTAGCTGGACATTTCACTCATACAAAACCATTGAAATTCCCCCGTTATAGTTAGTTCAGCTAACTATAACTCGCTCGCCCGCAATACACTGCTGATGACGTCCCTTATTACATTACTCATGACATGGTCAGTGACATGACTCATGACATCACTGATGACATCTCAAATGACATCACTGATGACATCATCCCTGTGAAAGAGTGGCAGACCTCCTCTCAGCGCAATATAGCCTTTGGTACACACATTCAAAAATAGAAACTAACATTTTCAAAAATTGGAGATACCAATACCAGTTACAGCAACCTATTCAGTAATTCCACATACACATCAACTCATTCACCAACAGTTCTATATAGTCCCTCATACATGTACTCACTCATCATATGTACTCCTACACCTATACATCCTATTACACACCGACACTCATCCATAGAGTTACTCACACACATACTCACACATGCAAATAAACTATCAAACATCCATTTTTTTGCATATACAGCTATACACACACCACTACACTTACTTTTACAGAAACGTACACATACTTACTCTCTTAAACAATCACTTATAGAAACTCCTACTTATTAATACAGGAACTCTTCCAATCTCTCACTCTCACATATAATCACTTACATACATCAATACTCACATATAGTAGATTAAAACATATGTAGTTACTCATAAAGATACTATTGAGACAGTCTTTCACTCACTAACACACCCTTACACACACTCATACACCCAAACAGTCCTGCACACATGCTGTCTTCAAAACACATACAGTGAGTCACTCATTCATGCATCTATGCGCTAAGTAATACCCCCCACCAAACCATACAGACACTCATACTGATACTCAAAAAAACAACTGATAACCCATATACACACTCATGTAACTACTCACCAACCCATGCAGCCACTTATACACAAAGTGAGAAACTGATACAGATATTTACATATTTAAACATTACTCGCTAATACATGTTTTCCATAAGATACACTTAATAAGTCAGTTATACAATCAATTTTAGAAAAAAAACATACATTTAGACAGTTATTTACCCATTTATTCTTCCATCGACCTTTAGATATAAACATAAAAAAATATTTATTTTTCAGAAAGACACATATTCACTGGATGATGTCATCAGTGATGTCATCAGTGATGTCATCAGTGATGTCATGAGTGATGTCACTGACCATGTCATGAGTAATGTAATATGTGACATCATCAGCAGTGCATTGTAGGCGCGTGGGTTATAGTTAGCTGAACTAACTATAACGGGGACATTTCAATGGTTTTGTATGAGTGAAATGTCCAGCTAACTATAACATGTGTGAAACCTATGGTTTTTTCAGTGAATTTCTAAGGTTTTTTAAATGCTAATACCTAACTATAACGTGGCTGAAACCTATGTTTTTTTCAGTGATGTATATATATATATATATGTATATATTAATAAAACCTACTGGCTTCACGCCGCAAATTTGTTAGCAGGCGAACGTTCAGTCCGGGCGGCGATCGTGCTAGAATAGGTACTTGGTGGCGAGTCGCCTGCAAACAAATTTGCGGCGTGAAGAATTGCCCCACATCGCGCTTTGCCCACGGGGTCTCACACTGATGAACCTCCTGTACATGACCCCAGCAAAATTGCTGTGTGTGTCTTGCACGGCTTTTTTGCCGTAAGTATAATACTCACTGAAAAGGGAAAAACTTTTTCTTTTTCACACAAACTCCTCACGGCAGGGTGCACCTTAGTGCGTGTACACCACCGGAGGATCACACTTTATGGTCCTGACGAAAGCTGAGCGACTCGGGCTCTTATTAAGCAGAAACATGTCGACCTACTCTTTCACTATGGACTAGGGGTCTTTAATAATCGAGGCCATACCTATGTGTCCATCTAAATTTTGTTTATAACCAGTGCACATCGGACTATTAATAAAATAGTTGAAAGTCACGATTTTGCACTTTTTAAGTTTTTTCTTTATCTTCGCACTCACTCTAGCTGAATTTGGCTTCTATCACACCCTCAACACTCACAAGATCCAGCTCCGCTGTAACCAGGCGTTGAAGCACACTGGAAAGACACTCTGTCTTTCCAGTGGGAACCCGGTGATGAAGCATGGCACCACCAGGTGGTGAGTGAGGGTTCTTAAAATCACTTGGTTGTGTCCCACTCCCTTATGTATGTATTATTACATCCTTTTTTTCTTTTGCATCTCGGACGTTCAGCACGAGGTTGCTATATATGTTTTTTGATTCACTCTTTTGTTGATCTGTATATCTGGAGGCATGCAGGATCTGCACACACTGCAGATTAGAATCCGCGCACCCTGCAGATTAGGATCCGCGCACCCTGCCGATCACGAGCTGCATTCTAATTGGCTGTGAACACTCCAAACTAGCAACTGCTGGCAGCCATTTTGTGCCTCGGTAGAAACGAGGCACAATAAAACAGTAAAATGAAGTCAGAAAACAAGAATAGGGGGCAGAGTTGAAACACCCTGACCCCCTAGGCCTGCTTAGGGGGGTCCACAATGAAAATGAAAAAAACAAAGCACGGAATCTTCCGCTCTTCGTTAATAATTAACCCCCGGGTGGGCCAAATCTTGGGGACATTTAAAAAATATATGTGTGGGGGCCCAAGGGGTCCCCTGCAGCCCCGGGGACTGCCACCCCCGGGGCTTTCTAAAAATATTTGGGGGGCGGACACAGCCTCCCTAGCTCCGAGGACCACCACTCCTGGGGCTTTTTTCCTTTTAAATGGGTAGTGGCCTCCAAGGCCCCCCAAGATCCCGGGACCGCCACCCCGGGGGCTTTGTTAAAATATTTGCGGGGGCTCATGTCCCCCCGCAGCCCCGGAGACCGGCACACCCCGGGGCCTTTTTTTTAAATTGGTGGGGGGCCTCCAAGGACCCCCAAACCCCGGGGACTGCCACCCCTGGGGCTCTTCTAAAACATTTGCGGGGGCCTCACAGCTACCCGCAGCCCTAGGGACCACCACCGCGGGGCTTTTGAATTGTTGTGAGAGGGGCCGCGGGCCCCCTCCTGGAGCCTTCGATGGCCCTGGGGACCGCCACCCCCCAGGGCCAGCTCCTGCAGTGTTCCAGGGTGCCCAACTCCGGGACACTGCTGTTTGCTACGGTAGGGCGGGAGCATGTCTCCCGCCTTACCGTAGAAAAGTTTGCTTTGAATTTTGGAAGAGAGAGAAGGAAAACCTGCTCTCTCTTCCAAAATCCAAAGCAGAATTTCTTTTCCACAAAGGGGAGCTGCATGTTAATAGCACCCCATGTGGAAAAGCAATGCCGGCTCTAACAGGACGCAGGGAACAGCGGGATTATGGGGGCATTGGGGCTCCCCCCACGGTCCCCATTGTTATGTATAGGCCCCGGGATGGTGTCCCCGGGGCGAACAGAGATTAGTGGTAGGAGGCAATTTTTTTTTACGGAAAAATTGGGAGTCACGACTCCAGTGCGACGCTCAGCGTGGCCCTCTGGTGTGAACGCGCTGGATGCATGACTCCAAAACACACTGGGTGTGAAACTGCAAGCAAAAAGAGTAACAATTTAAAATATAAATCTAGCTTATATGTTTAGATCTTGGGGGGTTCAAAAAGGGCACTTGTGTTTATTGGGAGATTTTGGTACCTACAAGTAAGTACCTATGCAGTGTCTAAAGTTGTTGAGAAAGACTCTGTTACCCTCATCTGTGAAATGTACACCATCTCTCCTGTAGATGCCATCCATATTAAAACGCAGATTGTTGTTGTAAATGGACCCCATCCTATAATCTCTGAGATAAGCAGTAACAGCTTTATTGACATGTTTCCAAAATTGATTGAACCAGTTCCATTTCTGTCTTTGGCAAATGTTAGAGTAGACAGGCAGTTTGGGGGAAAAGTAACATCAATTCTGCAAAGGTGTCCTTCATTAGCATTTCCAGACCTACAGTCACAGATGCCGCGTTGGAGTACCGACGGAGAGAGCGGTGCTTCACCTATGTCCTGAGCCGCAGCCAGGTGGGGTGAGGTCTCTACTTCTTACAAATCAGTGAACAACTGTAATTGTGAGAAGATACGGAACAAGTACACCTAGGAGGTCCAGGTGACATATATATCAGTATCTAAGTTGTTCACATTTTTTTTTTAAAAAACACTTCTTTACACTTTGGGGTTTTTTAGTTTGCAGTAGCGTTATTTCAAGGTCCTGAAGAAAGCAAGGCCCTTTGGCCATTATTTGCTGAAACATGTTGACCACGTTCCACCACTAGACAGTTTATACATTTTTCCCTGTCTTGGCTATTTTTAATATTGGCGTTGGGAGCTATATCCAATTAAAACATTTTTTGCTTCCTAAACCAATTTTATTCACTTTATCTTTATCCTTTGATACCACATTGTTTTTGCACTGCACTTCTCACCCCGTCAGTTACATCACTCATACATAATCTATCTAACTGAAAGCGACCCCGCCCTGCCTACAGGAAGGTCAGCCCCTTCTTGATAGAGATAAGACCAGGTGCTGTGTTGGTCCTCGGAGCCCCAAATGATGAAGGGCGGTTCCGAGTGGTGACTGATGGGTGTTAGAGACCAGACACTGACCTGGCTCTTGTTATTTTCACTAAGAAGATCTATTGTATAGCTAGTGGTAATAACTCACTACCGTTATCTCCAATAATCCCTTGTAGAAATTTTGACCCTCTGATACCCTTTTTGTGATGAATATTGGTATTATAGTGCATAATCTTGGTGTTGATTTGAAATTGGAAATGTATATGTTGAATTAAGGTATTAGTGATGAGAGTAGTTTTTATAAGTGTCTACAGAGGTATTGTTTAAATATGTGACACAATTTTCTAGGGAATAGTCTTGCCTGTCTGGAATTACACAGTGAGTCTGTGTCCACTGCTACAATCATCCTGACAGAAGCATGTGCTTATTTAATCTCTTTGCTGACACATTAGTGCATATAAATTTATCCTGATGTGAACTACTAATGGTATGAGAACCTAGTCACTGTTTATGCACTTGGAGAATGAGTCAGGCATTCAGATAAGCAGTGGTACAGTCAAATGTGTAGAATGTATGCGGTCCTTTTACCCTTTCCGGACTACTAAGTCTCTCCTGCTAAAGTCCAGGAAATAGTCTTGCCTGTCTGGAATCACACCGTGAGTCTGTGTACACTTCTACCACCATCCTGACAAAAGCATGTGCTTATTTCATCTCCCTGCAGACACATAAGTGCATATAAATGTCCCGTGTCAGGGCGGCGGGGATCGGAGGTTCCGCTTTGGTATGGCTATCCTCCTTCCTGAGGGACCGCACCCAGGCGGTTCGCCTGGGAGACTTCTCTGCGGACTTCTAGAAAGTTCAGTGCGGGGTCCCCCAAGGTTCCTCCCTCTCACCCCTCTTGTTTAACCTTTATATTGCCCCTCTTATTTTTTCACTACAACAAATGGACGTCAGCATATACAATTATGCTGACGACCTTCAACTTGTTTTCAACCTGTCTTCTTCCCCTACTTCCAGTCTATTATGATTTTTATCCAGGACTGGATGAACTACAACCACCCGAAGCTTAACCCGGATAAGACCGAGCTGGTGTTAACAGGTGGTTGCTCCAGTCCCTGGTCCTCACTCTTTTAGCCCCCTTCCCTAGGTTCTCCCCCGGTCCCCTCTACCTCAGTCAAAACTTTAGGTATCAAACTCAACTCTCAGATCACTCTTCACTCCCAGGTCAGTTCCGTGGTGTCCTCCTCCTTCTTATCACTACGCACCATCCGCAAAGTATCTCGCTTCTTTACCTTCGATGCCTTGAAACTGATCATCCTGGCAATGGTCATTTCCCGCCTGGATTATGGCAACGCCCTATATGCGGGGATCCTGCATATAGTCTACGGCGGTTGCAACGAATCCAGAACCAGGCGGCACGATTGGTGTTCAATCTCCCGAAATCTCACCATGTAACTCCCCTTCTCCGATCTCTACACTGGCTTCCGGTCCGTGAACGCGTCCAGTTTAAACTTGCTTCCATCACCTTTCAAGCACGACTGGGCGCGACTCCGGCCTTTATAACATCTGACATTACTCCCTATATCCCTACCAGAGAACTGCGCTCCTCCTCGCAATTCCTGCTTTCAGCCCCCCGCTTTCGGAGAAAGAAATGGGGAGGATCCAAGTTTGCAACCCTTGCCCCACTCCTGTGGAACTCCCTTCCTCTTGAGCTCAGATCTACAACTCTGTACCCTCAATTTCGGAAGCAACTTAAAGCCCACCTATTTGTCAAATGTTTTAACTAAATTACTTGGTGTTCCCCCCTTCCTATTCTGCTTCCCGCACTTCCACTCTGGAGATCTGTCTATTGCAGCGCCATGAAACCGCTGGTGAAAGTGCGCTATACAAATATTTTAAACTCAAACACAAACTCAAACTCGTATTTAATCTCGATGCTGACACATAAGTGCTTATAAACTTATCCTGCTGTCAACTACTAGCAGTAAGATAATCCAGTCACTGTTTATGCACTTGGAGAATGGGTCAGGCATTCAGACAAGCAGTGGCATAGTCAAATGTATAGAATGTATGCTGTTCCTTAACCCCTTTCAGACTACTCAGCGTCTTCTGCTAAAGTCCAGGTAATAGTCTAGCCTGTCTATTATGACACTGTGAGTCTGTGTCCACTACTACAATCATGTTGACAGAAGCATGTGCCTATTTAATCTCTCTGCAGACACATATGTCCTTATAAGCTCATCCTGATGTCAACTGAAGCAGTATGAGAACCCATTGATTGTTTGTGCACTTGGAGAATAAGTCACGCATTCAGACAAGCAGTGGTACAGTCTAATGTTAGAATGTATGCAGTCCCTTCACCCTTTCCAGACTACTGAGTCTCTCCTGCTAAAGTCCAGAGAATAGTCTTGCCTGTCTGGAATCACACTGTGTGTCTGTGTCCACTTCTACAACCATTCTGACAGAAGCATGTGCTTATTTAATCTATCTGTAGACACAAAAGTGTTTATAAACGTATTCAGATGTCAACTACTAGCAGTATGAGAACCCAGTCACCGTTTATGCATTTGGTGAATGAGTCAGGCTTTTAGACAAGCAGTGGTACAGACAAATGTGTAGAATGTATGCGGTCCCTTCGCCACTTCAAGACTACTGAGTCTCTCCTGCTAAAGTCTAGGGAATAGTCTTGCCTGTCCAGAATCACACTGTGAGTCTCTGTCAACTCTTATATTCATCCTGACGGAAGCATGTGCTTATATATTCTCTCTGTAGACACATAAGTGCCTATAAACTTATTATGATGTCAACTACTAGCCGTATGAGAATCCAGTCACTGTTTATGCACTTGGAGAATGAGTCAGGCATTCAGACAAGCATTGGAACCGTCAAATGTGCACAATGTATGCAGTCCCCTACCCACTTCCAGACTACTGAGTCTCTCCTGTTAAAGTCCAGGGAATAGACTTGCCTGTCTGGAATCACAATGTGAGTCTGTGTCCACTTCCACAACCATCCTCACAGAAACATGTGCTTATTCAATCTCTCTGCAGACACATAAGTGCTTATAAACTTATCCTAATGTCATGTACTAGCAATATGAGAACCCAGTCACTGTTTATGCACTTGGAGAATGAGTCAGACATTCAGAAAAGGAGGGGTACAGTCAAATGTGCACAATGTATGCGGTCCCCTAACCCCTTCCAGACTACTGAGTCTCTCCTGCTAAAGTCTAGGGGATATTCTAGCCTGTCTGGAATCACACTGTGAGTCTGTGTCCACTTCTACAACCATCTTGATAGAAGCATGTGCTTATTAAATCTCTCTGCAGACACATAAGTGCTTATAAACGTATCCTGTTGTCAACTACTAGCAGTATGACAACCCAGACACTGTTTATGCACTTGGAGAATGAGCCAGGCACTTAGACAAGCAGTGGTACAGTCAAATGTGTAGAATGTATGTGGTCCCTTAACCCCTTCAAGAGTACTGAGTCTCTCCTGCTAAAGTCCAGGGAATAGTCTTGCCTGTCTGGAATCACACTGTGAGTCTGCGTCCACTTCACCAACCATCTTGATAGAAGCATGTGCTTATTTAATCTCTCTGTAGACACATAAATGCTTATAAACTTATCATTATGTTAACTAGTAGCAGTATGAGAACCCAGTCACTGTTTATGCACTTGGAGAATGAGTCAGTCATTCAGAGAAGCAGTGGTTCAGTCAAATGTGTAGAAATAATGAGGTCCCTTCACCCTTTCCAGACTACTGAGTCTCTCCTGCTAAAGTCCAGGGAATAGTCATGGCTGTCTGGAATCACACTGTGAGTCTGTGTCCGCTTCTACAATCATCCTGACAGAAGCATGTGCTTATTTAACCTCTCTGCAGACACATAAGTGCTTATAAACATATCCTGATGTCAACGACTAGCAGTATGACAACCCCGTCACTGTTTATCCACTTGGAGAATGAGTCAGGCACTTAGACAAGCAGTGGTACAGTCAAATGTGTAGAATGTATGCAGTCCCTTAACCCCTTCGAGACTCATAGTCGTGCTTGTTTGGAATCACTAGCGAGACGTCCTAAAACCCCAGTGTATACTTGGGATTGCATTGATATTTTTATGCAAATTTTTACAACAGTGTAGTAAAAAAAAGTGTCAAACAAAAGATTAAGATGTTGCAAGTACTAGATCCTTGCAGAGTGAGAATAAATACTGGTTTGCAAGGTCATTCGCTGGCTTGTCTTTCTAGGAAAGTATGTCAAAGTGTTTTTCATCATTTCAGAATGTTAGCAGTACATCATTCTCAAATGCTGAAGTTAGTCAGAAGATTGTATTACGCAAAAAGTCCAGCACTAATGTTAAATGAGTTGAACAGTGGTCTTCTGCGTGGGTCAGTATTAGAGTTTTGTTACTTTGGTTCTGAACAAGAGAGTGCAGAAACTGACACATTAATAGAAGAAGATGTTGAAAAGAATGTGTAACATACTACTACAAAAAATGTTGCAGAACAAATGACAAAGTTTAAGGTGATTTCAGGTGAAAGGCCAAATTATTCTTGTATTTATTGCCGACGAACTCACAATAAAAATCAGACTAGGACTGTTGATCTATATTTAAAAAGTGAAAGAGAAAATTATGATAAGTAGAAAGAATTTGCAACTTATTTGGTGGTAGAAAATTGCTTTGATTTGGGTTCTGATCTGGGTATTTGTAAATATTGTTATAACAAATTAGACAAGAATAAAATGCCTGCTAGAGCTGCCCATAATAGTCTAGAGTTGGTAACTATTCCTCCAGAACTGATAGATTTAAATACATTTGAGTCTGTTGTGATTCCATGTATGCACCTATTTCAGGCTAATGTTCGTATGGAGCCTAAAACAGGTAAATTGCCTCATACAGATTTACATTTACCTCTAGATTTAAAGAAAAATATTGAAACTATTGTGTTGAGAATGTAGTAAGTGAAGCACTAGTTATTCTAGTTAATGGTGTTCCTACTAAGAGTAAGAAAATCTGGCAAGAATTTGTGGATGCTAGGAAAGTGCAAAAGGCAACATTATACCTTATAAAAAACAATGATTACTACAAAAATGTGTAAGTGGAAGAAGAAGAAATACTTTTAGGAGATGATTGTGAAATGTCAAGTGTTCAAACTGAAAACATGGACATGTCCAAAAGTCAAGAAATCTATGAACATTATAGTGTACATCCACTTCATTCGGAAGAAGTGATGCGGAATACTATTGAATTATTCCAAATGAAGGGAGCAAAGGGGACTCCCATGAGAGTATGGGAAAAAGGTTTTGAAGCTCGTTGTTTTTCGCAGCTGTTCCCAACTGGAAAAGGTGGACGATATGACGAACGATCAGTGCAGATTACTGCATCAGAATATTGGAGAACAAGATTGTATGCAGAAGATCCTAGATTTCGACAATGTTTCCCATATATATTTCATCTTTTGTTTGAGAGTGACTTGTCTGGACTTTCATATGTAGTCAACCATATATTAAAAACAGGACTACATTTTCAAAATGTTTCTGCAATGGAATTTATGGATAAAGTACATCAGAGAGACGATCATTTAGAATCTCAACTGATGAATTTGATGGCATGTCAGCGTGGTACTAATGAGTATTGGTACCATCGTCATGGAGAACTTAAATGTATGCTAAGGAACTTAGGAACTCCTATGTGGTTTGTTACCTTAAGCTGTGCTGAATACACTTGGGAGGATTTACTTGAATTTCTTTGAGAAGCAAATTCAAATATAAAAAATATTGAATACAAGACACCTGGAGAATTGTGCTCTTTGGATCCAGTTAATGTATACAGGAATTTCCATCATAGGTTTGAAGCTATGATGTCTTTTATCCGCAATAAAAAGAATCCTCCTCTTGGAGAAGTTGTGGATTTCTTTTGGCGAAAGGAGTATCAAGCTAGAGATGCTCCTCATATACATATGCCGTTATGGATCAAGGATGCTCCCAAATTCGAAACTGATTCAAATAACTCTGTTTTTTCTTTTATTGAACAATATCGATGTGGCAAATACTGTCAACGAAAGTACAAGTCTAAGGAAAAGTTTTATACCAAATGTCGTTTTGGATTTCCACGTCCAGTAATATCCAAAGGAAGAGTAAACAGTTTCATGTCAGCTGTGAGACATACCATTACTAGAAAATCTCCTAAAAATCCATTTGAGAAGAAGTGAAGAATCAAAGTATATCAATGATTATAATCCGGTTATTCTCTCAATGTGAAACGCTAATATGGATAGCCAGTATGTTGCGGATAATTCCATTGCTGTTGCCCATTATGTGACATCTTACATAACTAAATCAGAAAGACGGAGTTGAAAGAAATGTGGGAAGAAATTTCTCACGAGAAGAGTCTTAGTAAGAAATTGTACAGTTTCAGTTTGAAGATATTACTCCATCGAGAAATTGGAGCGTATGAATGGTCAGATCGGTTATCCTCTGCTAGTTTATATTCAAAATCTAGAAGAATCATTTGGGTGAGTCTAGGTCTTGCTGCAACGCGAAATCGAGTACTTAAATCTGTACAAGAAATTGAATATTTGGCAGAAAAAGAACCGTAAAGTAAAGATATTGTCAAAACAAACATGTTGGGCACATATTATCCAAATAATAGTCATCATCTTGAGAACATATGTCTCTATGAAGTGCTGCAATATTACCCTTTTAAAAGGAATACTACAGAAAACATAAATGAAGGAAAATATGCTGTGACTGGGCCTGAAGGATGTTTGGTGAAACAAAGGAAAGGAAATGTCATTAATCACAGAAAACCGAGTTGTGATACTCCTGATAAAAGGGAATTTTACTATTTAGCACTTTTGCAACTCTTTAAACCATGGCGTACAGAATTGGAATTACTTTAAGATTTTCAAAGCTATGAAGATTGCTTCAATCCTTGTAAAGATAGCATAGAATGTACAGTTTTTGCAAAATATCTGAAAATGTTGAACGCTGAAATTCATCAAGAAGCTACTATTGCAGCTGAGATTTCTAGAAACAATTCTCAAGACAGTCAAAGTTCTGCTCCAGTGAGTCAAGATCCACTAGGACAACCAATTCTTGAAAATGAAGCGGTAATCGCCATGAATGAAGTGGAAATAGCAATGCATCAAGCTAAAGAAGATATTATGGACTTAGGAAACTTAGAAGAACAACTAAATGTTCTACAGAAAGAAATATATCAGCAAGTGAGACAACAGATTGACCATGGGTTTCACATGCGCATCGTTTCAACCAATCTGAATTTATGTCAGTGGTCAAGCTAGAACAGGAAAAAGTTTCTTAATTAAAGTATTGACCAGTTATCTACAGAAAACAACAGACTCACATTTGTCTTGTGTTGTAACTGCTCCAACTGGGTTGGCAGCAAACAACATTAAAGGAATTACATTACATTGTTTACTTATGCTAACTGTAGAGCATGAAAATAAAATGGAATATAACAAACTATCTGGCAAAGCTTGCTATGAAGTTTCTAGAGTGATAAAGAAAATTAAACTTCTGATTAACAATGAGGTAAGCATGGTCTCAAACTTAATGCTTGCTTTCGTGCATTTAAGAATGCAGCAAATTCTTGAAACAGTACGATGTCTTATTTGGAGGAATTATTTTCAGACACATTATAGGTAGGAATTAGCATTTAAAAAAACCTTAAAAATTCATTGAAAAAAACATAGGTTTCAGGGGTGATATAGTTAGTTGGACATTTTTTTCGTACAAAACCATAGAAATTCCTCGGGTATAGTCAGTTCAGCTAACTATAACTTGTGCGCCCGCAAAGCACTGCTGATGATGTCACATATTACATCACTCATGACATTACTGATCATCATCCTTGTGACATCACTGATGACATCATCCTTGTGATAGAGTGGCAGACCTTCTCCCACCCTTTTTAAAAAATGTTATAAGGTAAAGTGCAATATACAGATTAAACCATTGAATAGACACAGATAGAGCATTAATACCAAATACAAATATAAAATGACATAAATATATTATTCCAAATCAATAGATGTTCAATTCATGATATGGGACTGGAATTCAATCACAGCAATTATATACAGATAAAAATACTAAGTTCGAGTCATATTCTGATCACATACTGATTCTGGCTTCCCTCCATTTCAAAACAGGCGCCCAGAGACGTCTTCCCATCTCTCGTTTTTTAACTCCTTTAAATTCAAATAAACAGGACTCAATATTGTGAATGCCCAGGAGTCTCGACAGCCACATCTGAAAGGAGGGCGCAGTTACCTCTCTCCAACCAGCTGAAATCAGTACTCGCATCACAGCTACTGACATAAAGACCAGGGCTTCCTCATCCTCTTCAAGACCCAATTTTGAGTCTGTACCAATTAATACCAGTGTCGGGGATAGATCGATCTTGCGACCTAGCAGCCCCTCCCAGAATTTTGTTATCTCATCCTTAAGAGGGCCCAACCTGTCCCATGTGACAAACATATGTATTATGTCTGCTTGAGGTGAGTCACATCTAGGGCAACAGTCATCCGGCCTAACACCCCACTCGAATAATTTAGCCGGGGTATGATACAACTTAAATACTGTCTTATAATGCTGGGCCCGTAGATTAGAGGCCCGAAAGAGCTTTTTATTCAATTCAATAGCAAGATCAAGATCAACATCGGGGTTGTTCAATTTACTAGCCCAACCCCTCTCCATTTTCTCAATGTCATCCTGAATCTTATCTACCAGTAGATTATATATTATTTTAATCTTTCTACACCCTCTGCCCAATACCTCAAGAACAGAAATATCTATTTTGGCCTTTAATTTAGGTCTTAGGCCCTGTAGGGTACGGCCTATTTGTTCATATAAGAACCAGTGAATAGCTGGGATGCCATACAGTTTTTGCAGGTCCTCGAACCCTATGATCTTATCCCCCTCCGTTACATTTTCAATAGTCTTAACCCCCATACGCTTCCATTCCTGGAGATTCCTATCTGACCTCAGTTGTGGTAACAGACATGAGTTTGCCAGATGGAGATACTAATTTACTTTTGGGGCTTTAAAATGTTTTAGAATAGTTTTCCAAACAGACCAGGCCCCTAATAAAGTCTTAAAGCGTGCCTTTTTATAGAACCTGCGCTTGACTTCACGGAGCAGAAGACCAGTAGCATTCCTCCCCAGCAGCATTTCATATAATGGGGGTGGTCCTTGAGTCCCAGAATTTAGATTTAGTGTCGGTGTGTAACAGGATGTATAGGTATATGAGTACATTTAATGCGTGAGTTCATGTATATCTGACTGTATAATCCGGTTATTCTCTCAATGTGAAACGCTAATATGGATAGCCAGTATGTTGCGGATAATTCCATTGCTGTTGCCCATTATGTGACATCTTACATAACTAAATCAGAAAGACGGAGTTGAAAGAAATGTTGGAAGAAATTTCTCACGAGAAGAGTCTTAGTAAGAAATTGTACAGTTTCAGTTTGAAGATATTACTCCATCGAGAAATTGGAGCGTATGAATGGTCAGATCGGTTATCCTCTGCTAGTTTATATTCAAAATCTAGAAGAATCATTTGGGTGAGTCTAGGTCTTGCTGCAACGCGAAATCGAGTACTTAAATCTGTACAAGAAATTGAATATTTGGCAGAAAAAGAACCGTAAAGTAAAGATATTGTCAAAACAAACATGTTGGGCACATATTATCCAAATAATAGTCATCATCTTGAGAACATATGTCTCTATGAAGTGCTGCAATATTACCCTTTTAAAAGGAATACTACAGAAAACATAAATGAAGGAAAATATGCTGTGACTGGGCCTGAAGGATGTTTGGTGAAACAAAGGAAAGGAAATGTCATTAATCACAGAAAACCGAGTTGTGATACTCCTGATAAAAGGGAATTTTACTATTTAGCACTTTTGCAACTCTTTAAACCATGGCGTACAGAATTGGAATTACTTTAAGATTTTCAAAGCTATGAAGATTGCTTCAATCCTTGTAAAGATAGCATAGAATGTACAGTTTTTGCAAAATATCTGAAAATGTTAAACGCTGAAATTCATCAAGAAGCTACTATTGCAGCTGAGATTGCTAGAAACAATTCTCAAGACAGTCAAAGTTCTGCTCCAGTGAGTCAAGATCCACTAGGACAACCAATTCTTGAAAATGAAGCGGTAATCGCCATGAATGAAGTGGAAATAGCAATGCATCAAGCTAAAGAAGATATTATGGACTTAGGAAACTTAGAAGAACAACTAAATGTTCTACAGAAAGAAATATATCAGCAAGTGAGACAACAGATTGACCATGGGTTTCACATGCGCATCATTTCAACCAATCTGAATTTATGTCAGTGGTCAAGCTGGAACAGGAAAAAGTTTCTTAATTAAAGTATTGACCAGTTATCTACAGAAAACAACAGACTCACATTTGTCTTGTGTTGTAACTGCTCCAACTGGGTTGGCAGCAAACAACATTAAAGGAATTACATTACATTGTTTACTTATGCTAACTGTAGAGCATGAAAATAAAATGGAATATAACAAACTATCTGGCAAAGCTTGCTATGAAGTTTCTAGAGTGATAAAGAAAATTAAACTTCTGATTAATAATGAGGTAAGCATGGTCTCAAACTTAATGCTTGCTTTTGTGCATTTAAGAATGCAGCAAATTCTTGAAACAGTACGATGTCTTATTTGGAGGAATTATTTTCAGACACATTATAGGTAGGAATTAGCATTTAAAAAAACCTTAAAAATTCATTGAAAAAAACATAGGTTTCAGGGGCGATATAGTTAGTTGGACATTTTTTTCGTACAAAACCATAGAAATTCCCCTGGTATAGTCAGTTCAGCTAACTATAACTTGTGCGCCCGCAAAGCACTGCTGATGATGTCACATATTACATCACTCATGACATTATTGATCATCATCCTTGTGACATCACTGATGACATCATCCTTGTGATAGAGTGGCAGACCTTCTCCCACCCTTTTTTAAAATTTTTATAAGGTAAAGTGTAATATACAGATTAAACCATTGAATAGACACAGATAGAGCATTAATACCAAATACAAATATAAAATGACATAAATAAATTATTCCAAATCAATAGATGTTCAATTCATGATATGGGACTGGAATTCAATCACAGCAATTATATACAGATAAAAATACTAAGTTCGAGTCATATTCTGATCACATACTGATTCTGGCTTCCCTCCATTTCAAAACAGGCGCCCAGAGACGTCTTCCCATCTCTCGTTTTTTAACTCCTTTAAATTCATATAAACAGGACTCAATATTGTGAATGCCCAGGAGTCTCGAAAGCCACATCTGAAAGGAGGGCGCAGTTACCTCTTTCCAACCAGCTGAAATCAGTACTCGCATCACAGCTACTGACATAAAGACCAGGGCTTCCTCATCCTCTTCAAGACCCAATTTTGAGTCTGTACCAATTAATACCAGTGTCGGGGATAGATCGATCTTGCGACCTAGCAGCCCCTCCCAGAATTTTGTTATCTCATCCTTAAGAGGGCCCAACCTGTCCCATGTGACAAACATATGTATTATGTCTGCTTGAGGTGAGTCACATCTAGGGCAACAGTCATCCGGCCTAACACCCCACTCGAATAATTTAGCCGGGGTATGATACAACTTAAATACTGTCTTATAATGCTGGGCCCATAGATTAGAGGCCCGAAAGAGCTTTTTATTCAATTCAATAGCAAGATCAAGATCAACATCGGGGTTGTTCAATTTACTAGCCCAACCCCTCTCCATTTTCTCAATGTCATCCTGAATCTTATCTACCAGTAGATTATATATTATTTTAATCTTTCTACACCCTCTGCCCAATACCTCAAGAACAGAAATATCTATTTTGGCCTTTAATTTAGGTCTTAGGCCCTGTAGGGTACGGCCTATTTGTTCATATAAGAACCAGTGAGTAGCTGGGATGCCATACAGTTTTTGCAGGTCCTCGAACCCTATGATCTTATCCCCCTCCGTTACATTTTCAATAGTCTTAACCCCCATATGCTTCCATTCCTGGAGATTCCTATCTGACCTCAGTTGTGGTAACAGACATGAGTTTGCCAGATGGAGATATTAATTTACTTTTGGGGCTTTAAAATGTTTTAGAATAGTTTTCCAAACAGACCAGGCCCCTAATAAAGTCTTAAAGCGTGCCTTTTTATAGAACCTGCGCTTGACTTCACGGAGCAGAAGACCAGTAGCATTCCTCCCCAGCAGCATTTCATATAATGGGGGTGGTCCTTGAGTCCCAGAATTTAGATTTCCCTCAACAGTATTGGCATCGATTTGAAGCAGAGTGGACATTTGAATTAGAAGGCAGGACCAATGGTACAATCTGAGATTCGGGAGTGCCATACCACCCCTTTCCCTTGGCAGTGACATAAAGTTAGTAGAGCGTCTAATTTTGCCATAATGCCAAATAAACTTTATAAAGACAGATTCCAGTTTGTTCTTTATTTTATCATCTATAAGAAGGGGAATAGCCCTGAAGAGGTACTATTCTGTCTATAGAGACAGAATTGAAAAGAATTGATGTATTGCATCTCTCTTTGGTCGGCAGGGTCAATGCTATAAAAATGGTAATGTTCCCCTGAGACACCGGGGGAACATTACCATTTTTATAGCATTGACCCTGCCGACCAAAGAGAGATGCAATACATCAATTCTTTTCAATTCTGTCTCTATAGTTTTGATTAAGGGGAGATAATTCTCTTCTACTATTCTTTCAACCGAGGCATTAATTTTAACCCCTAAATAAACCGCAGATTCCACAAATCTGGAGTCAGATTTTACAATGTTTTTTGAACAAATTATTTGAGTTTTGGTTTCATTTAAGAGGTACCCAGAGCCCAGTCCAAAAGTCTTCGCCATCTGTACCAAAACTGATAATATCTGTTGGGGGTTCGTTGTAAGTATAGCCAGATCATCGGCGTACGCTAGTAGTTTATTAGTATGTCAGTTAAAAATCACAGGGGGGATATTTGGGTTCTCTAGTATTTTATGAATGAGGGGATCTATATATAAAGAGAAAAGGATAGGGGAGCAGGGTCAACCCTGACGTGTCCCTCTCTTTATAGAGAATACACCCGACTTTTCCCCCATAGCCATGACTCTCGCAGTCGGGTCCACATACATGGCACTGAGTGCCCTTATGGCTTTCTCCCCGAATCCTCTTCCTGCCAATATCCCCCAGAGAAAGCGCCAATCAACGCGATTGAACGCCTTCTCTGCGTCTAGCAGGATCATGGCAATCTCCCACCCTAATATAACCTTTGATACACACACTCAAAAATAGAAACTAACATTTTCAAAAAAATGGACTCATCAATACCACTTACAACACACCTATTCAAGAGTTACAAGATCTACACACACATCCACTCATTCACCAACAGTCCTATACAGTCAGATATACATGAACTCACTCATTAAATGTACTCATATACCTATACATCCTGTTACACACCGACACTCATCCATAGAGTTACTCACACACATAGTCACACATGCAAAGTATCAAATATCCATTTACTTGCATATACAGTTAAACACAGACACTGCCACACTTACTTCTACAGAAACTTACACAAATTTACTCTCTTAAACCAACACTTAGTTATACAGGAACTCTTCCAATCCCTCACTCCCTCATATACTCACTTATATACACAAACACAAACATATACTGTTTTAAAACATATGTAGTTACTCATTTGGGTATTCAGGCTGTGGATGTGGACCCGTTAGGTTCACAGGAGGGCAGTCGCCGGGACACAAATGCTCCTGGCATGAAGAATTGCCACTGCCACGAGCCTGAGAGGCTTTTCTCATTTCTCGCACAAATTCTGGATCGTTCACAAAGTGCAGGGAATATATGAAGAAGTCCCTATGCACCGATTACATACAAGTTTGTAATTGTTATGTTTATCCCGCCTTTTTTTGCCAGTGACGCCTTAGCGTGCGTCACCGATGAGGTGAGGTCTGTCTTGGTCCTGATGAATGCTGAGCTGAATTTTGGCTCTATATAGCAGAAACATGTTGACCTTTTTTTGTATATCTATTTGTATAGGACATTTTGGTTCAAACTAATTTAACCTCTTTCATGTCCGTCTTTCACCATTGTTTTTAATAGAGTCAGAGCTAGCCCTTCATTAAAAGGGTTTGGGGAGTAGCCTGTACTCCTTTTAACTCACTTTCTTATCACTGTTGGAGATAATTTTTCCAAATAAGAACCCAATGATGACAACTGGCAACCGACTTTCAGTTGGTGCCTGAGGGTTCTTTTTTCTACACTGTGCATGTATAACCCCTATAGTACTGTCCTTTCAGGTCTGTTACTCAGGCCTAGTTGGTAGTAATCTCTTCAATTTATGATTTTACTACCCTTTCTCTGTTTCTTTCTCTATTTTGACTTTTTTTGTCACTCTTTTGTTGATTTGTATGAGTTACTCATAAAGACACTATTGAGACAGTCATTCACTCACTAACACACTCACACACACACATCCACTCATACAGTCCTGCACATATGCTGTCTTCAACACATACGAAAAGTGAGTAACTCATTCATACATCTATGCGCTAAGTAATACCCCCCACTGAACCATACAGACACTCAGACACTCCTACTGATTCTCAAAAAAACAACTAATAACCCATATAGACACTCATGTAGCTACTCACAAACCTGTGCAGCCACTTATACACAACGTGAGAGACTGATACAGATATGTACATATTTAAACATAACTTACAAACCCATGTATTCATTAACATACACTTAATCAGTCAGTTATACAATCAATTTTACAAACAAATCATCCATTTAGACACTTATGTACCCATTTATTTTGCCAACGACATCAGTGAGGTAATTAGTAATGTAATTTGAGATGTCATCAGTGATGTGATGAGTGATGTCACTGACCATGTCATGAGTGATGTAATATGTGACGTCATCAGCAGTGCATTGCGGGCGCGCGAGTTATAGTTAGCTGAACTAACTATAACGGGGGAATTTCAATGGTTTTGTATGAGAGAAATGTCCAGCTAACTATAACATGGGTGAAACCTATGGTTTTTTCAGTGAATTTCTAAGGTTTTTTAAATGCTAATTCCTAACTATAACATGCCTGAAACCTATGGTTTTTTCTGTGAATATATATATGCACTGGAAAACTAAACACCCACTTCCTTTACAAAGAAATGGAAAGTTTGCATCTCTGCAACCTCTCTAATTTTTCACCTTAGTCATCTTCCACTCAATCAACACAACAACCGCAAATACACACACCTACTTGCTACCATTCTTGCCTAAGCTTATCAATTATTCTTCTTTAATTCAAATTCATAGTGCAGGCCCTTTATTCAGCCTTCTTGGTAACTACTACCCGTGAATAGCAGTGGGTAAATTACACACTTCTGTCCTTTCTTGCGTCTTTTCTACCACACACTGCGGCAGGTTTACAAGCCCCTTGCGCTACTTATGCATCATTTTTCCCACGACCTTGTAAATCTGCCCAACTGTGTGTACTTTATGTACTAGCTTTCTTCCTTAGTTGTTGTAATAGTTTCTCTTGCTCCCACTGCGGAATCCAACACCCTATCTGTGCAATGACCTGGAAATCCAAAGATCCATTTCAATGCCATGGGTAGTTTGCGTCTCTCCAACCTCTCTTATTTTTCACGTTTTTCATCTTCCACTCAATCTACACATCATCCACACATACACACATCTAATTGCTGCATTCCTGCGCTGTGATTATCAACTATTCTTCTGTTTTATATTCATATTCAAAGTGCAAGCCCTTTATCGAGCCTTTTTGTTGTAACTACTATTCCAGGAATTCTGCTCATACACAGAACTGTGCATAAAGACGTAGGACCTCAGTGAATTACGGTGTACCGAAACCCACCTGACTACACAAACCCCCTACCAAACTAGCAATCAGTGACTCATTGGTTCCCTTGCCCTAGAGCAAAAACCCCAATGACTAGTCAACCCAGAACATGCGACTTAGATTACATGAAGTAAAGTGGATAACAAAAACACTATTTCAATATACTCTTACACCAGTCAAAAACAAGATGTAAATAAAGACACGTGCAACTTTGAAATGTTTATTTCTAACGCCAAATCTCATGCACAGTACCTTAGAAAATACAACCAAACATATTATCAGAAACTAGGTTGTCAGCATTGTTACTATTCTGTGAAATAAAAATGGAAAAAGCATCCTATAATGCTAAAGGTAAACAAATTTAAAATATACCTACATTTCACCCTCCCTACCAAGCAGATTAGTTTATAACTACAGAAAGTCTCATAGGATTACATGGGCACCTCCTTACCTCTGGTACTCAGCAGTAGTGGATCACATTTAGTGCTCCACAAACTGTCAAGAAACGAATGTTCTACAACTGTGTGTAACTTTGCCTCCACAATGGATTATGAAACGTGCAAGTATCAGAGGTGGCCACAGCTCCATATGTATTATGGCTCGAACGTGTGAGGATCATTCTGAATAACAGACACAGTATTCAAGATAACCTTGATGTTCCAAGCTCTCACTATACATACAAAACTAGCAAGGCAGTTTACAAATCTAGCATACCAAATTATTCTCATATAAAGCAAAATACTCATCCTTCTCTAAACAATATCACAAGTATGTGTCGTGTGCAAAGAAGAGCAGGAAAGAAAAAATAGCGTGTAAGCTTCTAATAAACCCATGGTAACTTAACAGGCTATGAGTGCAACGCTCAGCCCCACGGCACCCTTTCTTGATCAAAGCATGTGATATAAATGTGGGCGAATTAGGAACGCAGAGTCCAAGCCTAAAAAGCAGAGTCAAGTGCACATTTCCCCCAAAAAGTTATTCGCTCTTTGATAGAAAACAGTAACTATATAATAAAGAATACGTAGAAAAATCAAAGAGTCTTAATCCAACAGCGTGTAAGCACAGTATGTAGCAACAGCCTCCAAGAGGAAGTCATTGTTCTCATCTAAAAACATTTCAGCCATTCAATTCAATAGTGGGAATGAACATACATGTTCCTCAACAACCGGAGCCTCTATCACCATCGGAGGAAAACTCGGGTCATATTCAATGTAACTGCGTGCTAAGAACTCAAGCGCCGCTGCAAAAACATTCCAACGTCCCATTATTCCATGTGTCGCTGCTAAAGCCATAATCTCGACGTCAGAACAGAGCACGTCATGAACCAGTAAGGGGCTCATCAGCTGGTCATAATACGCGTTGGGAGACACCATACTGCAGAGACACAAATCCAGGGCCCAGTCAAAATCACAGCTCAGGTAATGGAATGCAGGTTGAACGCATGTGAAAAAGGAAAATTAAAAAGATAATCCATAAGCTGCACTCAATGTAGCAAAAGGCAGCTCTCCATAGTAACTAAGCATTCGGTTGTGGAGCAGCAACAGCCGGGACATATTATCGTCTGCTGCAGGATGTGCATCCATATTTATGTAAACAAATTAATAAAAGCACACCGGCAACTAATGCGAGTATTAAGCGCAATCCACCAAAGATGCTGGAAAAAACGAATGAAAAAATCCCAAAAGACACCAAATATACTTTCTACAGAAGTCACAAGGCCACTGCTTCTAACTTTAAAAAAGTAAGGTAACCCCGTAGTCAAGGACACATTAAATATACTCTAAATTAACTCCCCAAAATTCAAGAGCACGTCTGTATTTAATAAATCATGCACTTCTGTGCGGGTGTTTGCTACATAAAGGACAAATGTTTCTGTACCAGATATAAGACCGACCTCTTTTTGAGACAATAGCACTCTTATACGACTCATTTGGTTGACTCTGCTTTCAAGGTCGAAATCGACAGCCAGATAGAAACATCCAGCTTGCCATGCAGAGGAGTTAACACAACTTTTTTTTGACCAAACCACACGCTCACTTACCGTAATCATGTAAGCGATGCCTGCTAACATTGCACAACAATCGTCATTATTTCAAAGTAAATAACTCCAGTTTCCAGTAACTGAACTTTGTTATGATAGCAGGTGTCGAACTACCTTTCAAAACTCTGTTCAAATTAGGCGCATCTTGTATACAAGAGCCATGCAATTGTATGTGTCTACAAATTAAGGAGTGATCTAGTACTATTGTGCAATCCTCGCCATTCACATAGACTTCTTTTCCCTCCCTCAGACACCTATATGTAAATAGTAATAACCAAGCTTCATGCAGATAACCGCTCCCTAAACATCCATATCTGCCTATAGCATAGTATTTCATGCAAACCTCAAACTTAACCAGGTTAAAAAACTAAAGTCATGATACTGTGGATAAGCCACACACCTGAATTGGATCTCCAATGGGTGACCACTTCTAACCATTCTCATAGCGCGCCCTGTGCTCTGATTTGACAGTGAGAGAGTGATTGCACCATAGTTTGTACTGCCAATCATTCTCAGCATACGCTACTAATACGCTTCGAGGATACGCGTCGCATCAAAGTTCCATGTACGGCGCCCCATACAAAAAAGATGCTAATGTTTTGAATTGTTTAAAAACATATATTCATGTATTTAATGAACATACTAACAGAAGACTTAATCTAGGATAATTATGGAATAATTTTTTTTAAGTTTTAAAAATCCTATATTACTTCTATATTGTATGAGTGCAGCTGCGTGCCCCTCTGCCTGGTACCCTAGACTCCACCATGCCCAGACCGGGTTCATAAGCACGTGTGATCGTGACCACAAAACCATTAGCACGCATATCGCTTTTCCAAACATGCTTTTACAACTAGTATGCATTTACCACACATGATAAATGCATAATCTTAATAATGTTTTTTTGTTGACCAACCCGTGTTGTAATGCCTGTGACTTACGTCCTTCAAATTAGATTCTAGGTATACGTGTGACCAAGTCTGATACGATCGGAGGCCAAGGACAAACACTGTGGTATCTGTGGCACGAAATCTCATTGATCACAGAGAAAATATGCGCAGGGTAAAATGAAAGTAACAGGTATAATAATAATAACGGAGGAAAACTACTAAAATGGCGGTTGGACGGAGTATGTAATCAACGTTTGGCGCCTCAATACTACATTTCAAATAAATATACATAAAACATGTTTATTAATATATTACAAACGTATAGCACCGGATAACACACATGACCCGGGAAAAGAAAGCAGCAAATTTAATACCAAAAATCCGGAGAGGTTTGCTAGGCGAACTTGAAGAAAAAGAAAAAAAAGTGCACTTGCAAACAAGGCTGCGCATGCGTAGAGAGTACAACTGCTGCAGCAAAAAAATAAAACGGAAAGTTTTACATACTGTCATAGAAATATAGCTCTAAAAATTACCCCCGTAATTTGCCCCCACCCCCCGGAACTTATAAACAAAACGGACTTCTAGTTTTTTTTCACCTTTTCCACCGCGGACAAGTACTGCATGAGTAACCCGACATTTTTTATTTTTTTTTAAATAAAAATTGAGCCTAAAGATCCATTTACCACCCCCCTGACCAAGACTATAGGGTCAGAATGTTTCTACCCTGCCCCCTTTCCTTATATCTCAACTTTGTTTTACTGTTTTCTTGTGACTCGGCTCTCGCGACAAACACGATGGCTGCCAATATTTCCTGTTTTGGACTATTGACAACCAATCAGCATGCAGCTCTTGCTCGTAATTGTACGTATTTCCAAACGTGTACGCCTCGATTTTCCTTTAAAAAAATAATAATACAAAATAGAGCCTAAACATCCATGTTCGACCCCCTGAGCAAGCCTAGAGGGTCAGAATGTTTCTAGCCTACCCCCTTCCCTTATCTCTCAACTTTGCTTTACTGTTTTCTTTTGACTCGGTTCTAGCGAGGCACAAGATGGCCACCAACACTTCCTGATTTCGAGCGTTGACAGACAGTTCACAGCCAATCAGCATGCAGCTCGCGCTCGTAATTGAACAGATTTCCGTACGCTTGCTGAACTCCGTCTCTAGATATCGCTATGATTTTACTTGCCATTTTCTCAGAAACTACTGAACGGATGTACACCATTTAATGAAAAGCACAATCTGCGAACAGAACTCTACCTCTCTGCCAAATTTCACGTAATTCCGTTCAGCCGTTCGGGCTGTAGCCCTGGCTAAAGGTCCCTAAGCAAAATTGCATGTGGAAAACACGTTTTGGGACCCCCCTTTTTTCTCAGCCCCACTTGACGAATCACCCCCAGACTTTCAGGGAAGGAGCGGAACCAAGCAGGCAATTTTCTTGGAGCAATTCATGAAGATTTTTCCACCGGCGCCAAAGTTATTCCAAATAGAATGTTGTGGATTTCCTATGGAAAGTAGGTCCTAACTATAACTACCTACTGGCGACCACCAGTAGGTAATATATATATATATATATATATATATATATATATATATATATATATATATATATATATATATATATATATATATATATATATATATATATATATATATATATATACATATATATATATATAAATATATATGTGTGTCTTCAAAATGCCTCTGAGGAAAGCACAATGCTCTGAAACGCGTCAGGCAGAAGGATTTTTAATGATCAGATTACGATGGCTGTTTTTGGAATAAAGGGATTGTGAAATCACCGGCTGCTATGGAGTGCGTCCCTAATGCAGGGCAAAGTTTGGTGGATGTATCACACGGCAGGCCCAGCCGTGGAGGAGCGCACCTCCCTTTAAAACTAAGAAGGGTCCGTCAGACCTAAACTGTTCAGAATCTGAAATCGGCGCAGTTGGGTCTTAATAAATTTCAAACAGCAAGACTAATCTGAGGCCCACTGGAGGGTTCACAAGCTGTCCTTTTCATTGACTGAATTTCACACAGCCCACTCGATGGAAGAAATGGCATAAATTAAACCACAAGTTCCAGTGTGCATCGCAATGACAGTCATTAGGAAAGGCACACCGGAGGCCTTATAAATTTGTATCAGCACGCAGGGAACTGTGGGAGCCTCATTAATGTGTGTCTTCAAAATGCCTCTGAGGAAAGAGCACGATGCTCTGAAACGTGTCAGGCAGAAGGATTTTTAATGATCAGATTACAATGGCTGTTTTTGGAATAAAGGGATTGTGAAATCACCGGCTGCTATGGAGTGCGTCCTTAACCTCTACCGCGCTAGCGGGTTTTCCCGCTGTGCGCTGAAATTTGAAAATCGCGCGGTTTGTGACAAAGCCAGCTCGTCATCCGCGTAGCGCAGGTAACGCCCATGACGAGCTGGCTTTGTCATCCGCATCGAAGGGGTTAATGCAGGGAAAAGTTTGGAGGATATATATGTATATATATATATATATATATATATATATATATATATATATATATATATATATATATATATATATATATATATATATATATATATATATAATTACCTACTGGCGGTCGCCAGTAGGTATATATAGTTAGGATTTTTTCTCTATGGAACTTTTGAAAATTCTATGTCTAATAACTTTGGCGTTTGTGGACGGAATCGGCTGCAATTTTCAGGAAAATGGCACATTTTGTTTCTGAGCAGCCCCTAAAAATTTGGGGGGGTTCCGTCAAGGGGGGGCCGAGAAAAAAGGGGGTCCCTAAACGCGTTTTTCCCATTCATTTTTCAATAGGGCCTTTGGCCTCACTTTTAGCTCGAACGGCTGAATGGATTTACACGAAACTTGGCAAAATTATAGGGACTGTTAGCCCGATGTGCCTTTGCTGGGTCTCAATATATGTGCTCCAGTGGATTTTGAGAAATTAACGTTTAAAAAAACAGATATATCTGTGACAGCGTCCCAGATAGTGCACCAGATTGCGTACTTTTCGCGTAACGGAGCTTTGCGTAGCGAAGCTGATTGGCTCTCCGGTGTCTGTCAACATTCTAAACAGTCCGGTGCGGCCGCCATCTTGTCTCTCGGTAGGATCGAGAGACAAGAGGAGGAGAAAAACGAAGGGGGAATTTAATGAAAGGGGGCAAGGTAGATCTTTCTTGACCCCCTAGGAATGATGTTGGGGTTATTAAAGGGTCCCGTGGGGCAAATAATAAAAATTTGATTTTTCGCGGTAGAAGCGCTTCTCGGTTCGCGAACCGGGTCGCAAACTGGTAGCGAAACGTGAATTCGCCATTTTGTGTTTCGATTTAATTAAATTACTAGGTATAAGGGGGTACGGGAGACGTATCCTGACTCCTTATGTTTTCTGAGGGTGGCTGAGGAGGCTCATATATGTTGATACATGTCTTCCAGCGGCTGTGCGTGAGCGTTTTTTTTTTTTTTTGCTGCGTGACGTCTGTTAACGTTCGATTCGATGGAAATCAGGAACTGTTGACCGCCATTTTGTCACTGCGAGTAAATATTTTGTTAAAAATAATTGTTATAAATTAATCCTTATTGATAAACATTGTCTGCGCCATCTTGCCTTTTTTGCAATGCCACACTTTTGTTGAGCACGGCAGCCATTTTAGATGCCTTGACCAGACCCACTCTCTGCACGCCGCCGATCCTCAGCATGGCTCCCCACCCTTGCAAGCATCTCCCCCACGCACTGGTCACCCCCGCTCTCTCTCTCATGCATGGGCCATAAACCTCCCCCATCTGCGCTGCTCTTCCCTGAGAATCACACCCTGTGCCCGCCCGACACCTCCCTTTCACCCTATTCACTACTGCACCCTCTGACACTCCTCTTCCTCTGTGTCTGATTGTGCAGGCCGGTCTCAGGCTATCACTTAGCCCTGCAGATGTAGTTTATGGCTCCAGCTGTAGAGAATCACCCCTGTTCAAAGGAGTTACAGTAGATCAAGGCCCCCACCCGATGAGATCCGTCACACCACACGCGTTCCTACTATCTGATAACCATCCTGAATTGTGCTTGGGGAGGGGATTCTCACTGTGAGGGTGTGTGGGTCCGAGCCTGAAGCGGAAGATTCCAGGGATGCCTTTTTGTACATCAAAGTCTTCACAATTATGTGTCACATTAAAAATATATAGCACTCCAACAAAGTTGTAGGATTATAACACTTTAATAACTTATAAATATATACAACGCTCCAACAAAGTAAACACGTTAAAAAAAACTTTTTAAACAACTATTTACATGACATTGCTTTAAGCAGGATAGACAAAGAAATGACACAGTGATGTAAAAGTTTCTGAAAGAAATGCCAAGAACGTCCCATGTGAAAGTGAATTTTATCTGGAATTTTTTTTATTTTCCTTCTCATGAAAAGAAAGTTAATGCCAGGTTTGTTACCTGCCTCATCTGCCAAAAAAAAACTCTTGAGAGGGACCGAAAAAAAATATAGCTATGGTAATCATATCATGCATTGGCACATGGAGAGGTGGCACCCTTTTAATTATTCTAAAGCACAACTTCGAGATTTGGTGGATAATCCCCGACCGGCAAAAACATCCACCAATGACTTAGCAATAAGTGAGTCAGAGGCAAGGGAAACGGTCCCAAATCTGTAAAAGAACTTTAGGCAGATGAGATTGACTTGTGCAGCATGTGGAAAATTAATTTCATGCGGAGAGATGAGTATTACTTTAATAAATAGATCATATGAAAATCATCAATGTCCAAAACGTCCTAGAAAGTAATTTTTGTCATTTTTGAGGAAGAGAGATAACCTACAGTGGTACGGGGTCGTTTTCGTTCGTACTAGGGGGGCCAGGTGACATTCGTTCGGGGTGGCTTAGGGGCATTTAAAACAACTTCCCTGATACAGGTAGCATATAAAGTAGAGGCTAAATACCAGGATCTTTATCGATTGCTTTATGCTGTAGAAAAATGAAAAACACACAACAAACCTGGACCATTCATATTTTCAATGTTTCTGCGTACTATACTTTTTAACCCTTAACTAATTGAGCTGCTTCATTTCACCTGCTTTTTTTTTAACAAAAAAAAAATCGGAAACAGTGGCCATTTCTTCGAAACTTACCAATCTACGCGTTACAACTACGTTTGCTTTTTCAAAAACCTTTAATAAAAATGTTGGTGCCCAAATACGGGCTTACAACCCCGTGGGCTGGCCACGGAGCAGGCTGGAACTGTAAATGGGGGGGGGGGTATTTATTTGTGGAAGAAAGAGAGTCAGTGGTCCTTGATTTCATAGTAAAAAGTGCGACAAGTGCAACAAAATCATATCGATAATTCATTGTGAGCAAGTACCAAAAGTGTCGACAATTCGAACCTTCAATAATAAATACAGTAATCAATGATGCATTAGAACTTAATATCAATTCATTGTTCGAACATGTAATCAGTCTTATCCCATATCAATTGATGTGCTAAAAACTGCATACATATCTCATGATATCAAGGCTGAGCAATCGGGGCACAACAAGGAGTTGAGAGTTTCATTTGTACCGGCGCCATTTTGGGTGAGGTCAGGAAGGTCCAAGTATAGTCAAAATGTCTCCACCAACTCGTGGTTGGACCGGGACCTCTTTCGGCAGTCCAAAAGTTTTCGTTGAAGGGTAGCAGAGGGGACTGGTGAAATGAACCATCAGTGAAAATGGGGTGGGAGGAATCAATTTCTCCTACCAGGTTATACTGGTGTCCCACCGGAACTGATCAAGTTGGTAGTCTTGCAGGATTTTGGTGATTTCAAGACTGAGGCCGGCACCGGCATGAGCGCGCCGACGTCCCGCGGCTACGTCGTGGTCGTTCCGTGGGTGATCATGGCAGTCATTCCCCATCGGGGGTCGGGGGCCCCAGTGGCTCTTATAGAATCTTCAAAGTTGAGGAGAAGGTTTCTGGACGCAGGAAACTAGAAGCGTCGTTGCACCGCAACAGTGAACGAGACCCCCGCTGGGTGAGCGGAGCATCATTGCCTCGCAATAGTGGACGAGACCTTTTGTCGGGTGAGTGCAGCGCCGCTGCATCGCAAGAGTTGGGGGTGCAGCTGAGGGGCCCCCACCTGGGGGGGTAGGAGAGGCTCATTCGCGCCGCCTCTCCATCCCAGCGCACCCCACGCCGACACCTGGCGTTGATATCCGTGATGTCCGGACCAGGCGATAAGAGGGGGGGGTCGGAGGCAGAGGCAAGACACCCCCCCCCGTGGCCTGCAAGGCGGCAGAAGAAGTGAATCGGGAGACCAGTACATTTTGGGCCTTCCACCCCACGGCTGATGGCGATTAGCCGGGCCCCGCCCTGCACGTGTCGAGGCCTCATCTTCCGGATGGGCGTAACCGTGGTCCTGTTGCACTTCGGGAGTTTCCGGAATGGGGGTAGGTATCTGCTGATTTGTATCTATTTCATGTTACCGTTAATGGGCGTGGCGGGCGGTGGGACAGACATGCTTGGAGCAGTGGGGGGGTGGCGGAGCCTAGCTACCTCTTGGCTGCCGTAACATCAAGCTTGGCTTTTTTCACCACTTCCATGTTTCTTAAGGTATTGGTGAAATTGTTTTTGATGGTAAAATGATGTGACTCCTGCAATGTGTCGCTTTTGCGGAACAGATATATGATGTAATTGTGTTGTTAATGTTACGGTGTACATGTAAAAAATGATGCATAAGTGTTGCACGGGCATTGTAGATACTCTCCTATGTGTGCTTAGCAATTTCAAGTCACTTCCTCCGGGTTCATGTGCCTTGTAAATACGTCCCCATGTGTGTCTGGTCATTTGAAGTCATTTTCCTTGTAGTGTGAGGCCCTTGTAAATACGCCCCATGTGTAAAATTAATTACTTTGCCCTTAAATGTTGCGTTTTTGGTAATTTTACCGAATCGGTAATTTTACCAATTCGATAATTTTACCGAAAATGCAAGATTGAAATGTGGGTAGCCAATTTTCCATTGGCACATGGCTTTCAGAATCGGTATTTTACCATGGAATACAAATCCATGGTAAAATACCGATTCCTGTGTACATGCACATCTGTGCATGTACACATATGCCATGTAACAGATAGACGTGTCCTTAGGGCATGTCTGTGTGCCACATTGCACACATGCCCGTTTTGGGGGTGCTAGATGGTGTCAAAGTGATACCCCCTACACCCTTGACAAATTCGGTATTTACCGATTCGGTAAATACTGAATCGGTATTTGAAATGAATCCTATGGGCTTCAAGGCCCATAGGATTCAATAGGAAATACCGATTCAGTATTTACCGAATCGGTAAATACCGAATTTTTAAGGAATCGGTAATAAATCAGATGTTGGTACTTACATCCCATTTACCGATTTTGAAATACCGAATCGGTAAAATTCGGTAATATTCGGTATTTCAAAATCGGTAAATGTGATTTACCTACATCTGGCCCTAGGTGTATTATTGTTTTACATAAAATGTTTTAAAACTTTGTTTGAAATGAAATGCATGCACACTTAGGGCCAGATGTAGGTTGTCGTTTCAGGCCATTTACCGACCGGTTACGGCCGTTTTCGGCCGTTTCCGACCGTTAAATGGCAAATCGGTATGTAGGGGCTTAAATCCAAGGCCACGTGTAGGTAAATCTACATTTACAGAATCGGAAAAATTATTTGTTCGTTAAAATACCGAATCGGTAATTTTACCGATTCTGTTAATTTGTTATGTAGGGGGGAGTCTTCTGAGTCCCAAAGGCCTTAACGAATCGGTATTTTAGCATGAAATCAAACTTCATGGTAAAATACCGATTCCGGTGTGCATGCACATGTGTGCTCGCACATCTATGTCATGTGAAAGGCAGACCTGCCCTTAGGGCTGGTTTGCTTGCTACATGGCACTTATGCCTGTTTTGAGGGTGTCAGAGGGTGTCAAAGTGATACCCCCTGCATCCTTGTGCATACTTTTTTTTTTTTTATAGCATTGTCGAATCTAGTTCTTACTGTTATTGATTTACTGTTTGGTAATAGTGGTTAATAACATTTTTTATTATATTTCACCACAGATTCAACTGCAGATTATTTGGGAATTAGACAATGCCATCTAAGGATAGAATTCAAAAGGCTACAAAACGTCAAAGGCAGCTTGACCCCGGGAGCCGGCCGCTTATGTTGGGTGCGATCTCAGGCTACACCAGTGCTATAAGACTTGGGGAAGGGGTCGGAGCCAAGCGTCTTCTTTGAGTCCGTGCCATCACACCGCCCCTCGGGGGCCTCCGTCAAGCGGTTTAGGGAGGTACCATATCACATTGTTTTCAAATGCAGTCAGGTCTAACAAACGGCCCCCACTTACTTTGAGAATAGTGAAGCTGCAGCAGGTGCAAATAAGGTTTAGACAGTGTTACAAGTGCTGCTCAGAACTCTGAAGTATGGCACCCAACATCCAGGAATTATGCCATTTGTGCAAGGCAGTGACATTGAAGCAACTCAGGGACCAAAACCATGAATGAACACTCATGTATTAAAATTTTAGTATTGATGCTTGACTGAGGCCAAGGAGATCAGATTGCATGAGTCTCATGCTCGATCGATTGAGCTAGTCGGATCGGGCAACAAAAAGTATAAAATAGTTATGTAAATAGTTATTTAATTAAATGTTTTACCCTGTTACTTTGCTGGTGTGTTGTATATATTTATAATATTTGCATAGGGTTTGTCGTTGTTTTGGGTGGGGTGGGTGGCGGAGCCGAACTGTCTTGCAGCCATCATCGTGTGGAGCTCAGTTCATCTCACTAGTTTCGTATTTCTCATGAAGGGTTGTTCTTAATGTTTCTATTTTAGCTAGGTCAAAAAGAGATCCCATTAGTGGCCTACTGATTTTGCTCGATTCCTTTTGTTTTTTTACTCGATTTTTCACTATCTGCAAAGACTAAACAGAGTATTGCGACTCTGTGCTTGTTTGTAAATAGAGAATGAACCAAAGAGAACCAATTCTCAAACAGTAAATGCTTGGATAACAATCAATCAAATGGAGAGAGAAGCAGACACGATGGATTAGAACGAGGGCAAAGGCCTGCGTTAACTACCCTTCACTATCTGCAAAGAGAGAGTACTACTAAGAGAAAAGAGGGGGGGGGGGCAGCGTTCAAAGCACATCAGCGTGCATAAACACGAAAAAGTTTTGACCTATCACGTACTTGACATTTGACAGTTTTTGATATTTGCTATTAAAAAACCATTGAAATTCACAGAAAAAACCATAGGTTTTAGGCCATATATAGTTAGGGATTAGCATTTACAAAACCTTAATTTACTCGCACAAAACCATAGAAATTCGCATATATAGTTACATGCAATAACTATATATTGCGCACCCGCAATCCACTGCTGATGATGTCACATATTACATCATTCATGACATGGTCAGTGACATCACTGATGACATCACTGATGACATCTGTAATGACATCACTGATGACATCACTGATGACATCTTAAATGATATCACTGATGACATCACTGATGACATCTCATTTGACATTACTGATCACATCACTGATGATATCATTTATGTGGTAATACAATGAACATCTTCAGACTCTAATATAACCTTAGATACAATCAGTGTAAACAGACACTCACAGACTGTCACTTATCCATGGAGTTACTCACGCACCTAGTCAGTCATGCAAAGAATCAATCACACCTCCATTTTCTCAACTATACAGTTATACACATCTTACTTATCCAAACATATACTAACACATATTTGCTCTCTTATACAATCCCTGATACATGTTCACAATGATCCATACAGCCACTCACACATTCACTGGCTCTTATGCACAGTTATTTATATATGTCAGCTCTCACATGTACTGTGTTTTACATATGTACTTACTTTGACATGTAGCACTGAGAAATCCATTCAATCACCAATACACTTATGCAGACAGTCAACCGCCCATACAGCTGTTTCCACATGCACTTTTGAACCCATACATCTAGTGAATCAACTACTCACACATCTATGCACAGAGTCATACACCTCCCAGCCACCCACACACACACTCAGTCTCCCATACAAATACTTGGGCAAACAATCAATAACCCTTATAGTTACTCATATAGCTACTGATTAACACATGCAGCAGTTTACAGAACTACAGTAATAATGATGCACAAATTAAGACAGTTTAGTCACTAACCCATGCACTCAGTGAGACACATTTAATCATTCTCTCATACAGTCAGTCATGCACCTACTAAATCCTTCATCCAAACACTTATACATCCACTCATTCTTCAATATCTAAGACATATTTTAACTTTACAGAAACATACAGTCACTGGATGTTGTAATTTGAGATGTCATCAGTGATGTCACTGACCATGTCATGAATGATGTAATATGTGACATCATCAGCAGTGGATTGCGGGTGCGCGATATATAGTTATTGCATCTAACTATATATGCGAATTTCTATGGTTTTGTTCGAGTAAATTAAGGTTTTGTAAATGCTAATCCCTAACTATATATGGCCTAAAACCTATGTTTTTTTCTGTGAATATATATATATATATATATATATATATACAAACATATATGTAAATGAGCAAAATAACTGACTGCTCATGAATATTGATTAGATTAAGATACCCTATTCATATTTTATATTAAAAATATGAATGTACACTGTTTAAAATGTAAAACATTGAGTTATATTTCAAATATATAAGATTTCCTGCTGAGACATCTTACATGTCTTCATTTAATGTTCACTGGTTTCTAATACTGTAGGCCAGTCGCCATCATAAAAAAAGTGAGGACAATAGGGGTTGTTTACTCTAATGAAAGAGTTTCTTGCAAATATGGATGTTGTCAGACTAGGAAAAGTGTCCAACATAAAAAAGAAGCCCACACTGGTTTTAGCAAACCAGCAATGGGTATTGTGCCCATGGAAAACATTGAACACACCCACCCAGGATCGCCACTTTTGCTCAAATAAATAACCAACAATCTTTACCTGTATGGAGTTAAAAAACACAACGCGACTGAAAAAAGTTCCACACAGCTGATAGAAGACTCAGCCTCCAGGCCCCAAATTGTTATGATAGAATATGGTCTCATTAGTTGATACATTTTTGCATATATTTAATGTAACATCTAACTATCCATTAACGTGGCTGTTACATGTCCAGCTTTTTACTCATATTGCACCCCAGACTATGAGCTGGGGTGACGTAGATGTATGAAAAATGAAGGATTATATATGAACAAAGGTTACATGTGCAAAGTCGTTTTCCGATTGAAAGTGTGAAAACAGGCAGGACATATAGGCCTCACATAATGTTGAATATTCTACTGAGGGGGATGTCCTAATAAGTTTTGACGGACTACTAATGTAGTTATTTTTTAGATTGTCTAGATAACTGCACACTAACTTTGCAATGAATGTATATGGTAAATATCATGTTCCAATTGTGTGTCTGGCATGTTTTGCAGGCTTGAAGCAGAGTGCTCAAACACTTCAGCACTAGTTATTGCTCATAACGTGCACATACTCATGAAGTCATAGATAAATGGTTTATGAACACTGAAGGTGTGTAGGCAACCATATTTGGGATTAGCCTTCGGAGTAGCACTAGTGTAGCAACTGTGAAATATCCCTGAAGGGAGGACAAATGTATAGTTGGTCGGGAGTCTCATATTAATAGGCTTTGAAACATGAAGTGACCTAATTGAAAGGGAAATGATGCCTATATGATAGCATATCATGCTCCCATCAAGTAGTATCTCCAAATGGCGTCTATTCCTATTTTTCGAAGATTACCAGTGCATCCCTATACAAATACCAACATTTTGATCCTGATTTTAAGAAATAAACTGCTGTAGGAGATTTATATGTTTTTTAGTACATGATTATGAGAGTTGGAGCAGAATTTAAACATAAAATCTGTTTGCAAAACAAACACTATCCATACCAGAAATGATACATCATTATGATGGATGGAGTAGGTATATGTTATAGTATGATAGGTGGGTTGATGCACATACAAAGTATGATTACATACTAGGCAGAGAACTATAGGGAAAAGTCAACATTACTGGGAATGTAATAATTGGATGAAAACATGCTAAACGACCTCATGTATTTAGGTGCCTAGCATATATGTTAGCTACACATAGAACACATAAACACATGCACAATAAATGAGTGTGCATAAATAGGAAAGATCATACAATCAATCCTGTTGTTTAAATCTGGCTGTACATATAAATGCACGTCCTGATGATCATGTTGATGGAGAATTCATCCACCAGAATGGTTTCAGACATCATGTCTACCTTAATTCAGTAGTTTATATCATATGATAGATATTGACTTGAGGTTATCAGGCACATATGTGTATGTGACCTAATTGTCGATCCACTAAGTAAACGTATCACTTGTGATTATAATTTAATTTTATAAAATGCATATGGAGTGGTGATGACTTTTGTGTATGTACAGCAGCTCCATTATTTATGCATAGATATGTGCTTAATAAATAATTTAAGCTATGAAAATAAGGCACAGAGAGGCTTATATATTTATCTTTTTCTTGTAAGCATCTTCACGAGCAAGTGAAGGAGATGTTTGCCATGAAGGCAAGAAACTGGATATCTGCTGTGAGTCCGAAGGTGGTACCACCGAAACCAAGGGACTCAGAGGCCTACATGCCAGACCAGCCTCAAGTGGTGGTGGACCCTAACCCATCTCATGGACTTCCATCATCGTTCACCACCACCAGCAAGATCAGCACCTCCCTCCAGTTCCCCCTAAAGTAGGTCAAAAACCATCCCCTAAAAATGGGGGTCTCCTTTGTTTGAGGCACCTCTGCTCCTGTACCTCTTCACCCAGAAGTGGTGTCTGAGGAGGCTATGGAGTCTCAGCCTCTCTGTAGGCCAGACTGCAGTGTTGTGTGCCACCCAGGGGGTCAATGACCAACTAACCTGTTAGAAATGGGATTTCTGGCCAGGCAGAAAACCACCACTCTAGTCAGGGCAAGGTAGTTACACGCTGAAGATAATCCTTGCTCACCCAGCAGAGCAGTCAGGCTTATCCCAGAGGCAACGTGTAAAGCGTTTGCGCAACACATACACACAGCAGCGATACACTAGGCACACCACAAAAGAACCTCCACACAAGGTTATGTAAAAATAACCTTTGTACTATCCATAAAACACATTAGAACGTAATCACATATATAAACTGTGCCACCTGGCACTATGTATTAATTACAGAGATGATATACATTACTGGGCCAAATGGGCAACTATCATAACCATCATACCGCAGTTAGCAAAAGTAACCAGTAACTACTGGCAAGGCACTTAGCATAAACACATTATGCATAAATCATAAGGCATGAACATCATAGCCCTTCCCAACATAGCAAACTATCCCAACCATAATCAGCAGTAGTGCAGTATATCTTCACACCACATCACCTAATCACATTGGGCCCCACCTAAACGTATGGGCGACCATCAGGCTTGCTGGCCTCAACCCTTGGGCCCATCTTGGCTTCCCCATAATGCCCTCTGTCCTAAAAGTCAGGGCTCTATGAGCACGAGGCCTTCAAACTGGCCACTGAGCTGCCGATGCATCAGAGTACTGGCCACAACAGGCCTGTTGTAAAAAAAAGGGCGAGGTTGCAACTCACCCGTGTCTCTCTGTGGACACCAAATGCCCCCAAAGTCACAACTGCCCACAGTCTGGCGGTGCAGCTGTGAAAACAAAAAGGCACCAACAGTGTGCCTTGTATGCCCCACAAGGCTCTGGTCCTTTGTCAGTGTTAAGTGAACCTGCGAGACACCGTCTTGGTCTTGGCTGCATGCGGGGCTGTCTTCAGCACTATGGGAGCCCTGCCTTGAACTAGGCACAGGATTGCCTGACTTCCGCTCTGGCGGCGCTTCTTCCGGCCAGCCCCCAACCAGTGCACAACCGTCTGCTGACTTCCTTTCTGGGGTCCTGGAAGCCCTCATACACGGGGTAGGCTCCCGCCCACTTTTGAGGATTTGATGGGGTCTTTCAAGCGCAACGTTGTCTGTTTTGATTGTAACTACTGCCGCCAGTGACTCTATATTTAGTGCTGCTTTACTGTGTGCATTAATTAGAGCAATTTAGCCTTATAGTAATCTGCCCCCGTTTCACGTGTCATCCTCCATTTTGTCATCTTGTTTGTTTGTTGTTGACCCCCTTGGCCCGCCTACCCTCCCCTGCTACCGCCTCCCAGCTGACCCTCCCACCCACGAATACAGCGCTCACCTCCTCCCTCTCGCAGCTGTGACCATCTGAATCTGCTTCTAAGAGGTCGCTCCCCCCACGCTCCCTGGCCACAGATTCTGCCTGCTATCCTCGTTCCTGAAGCGCCTCTGCCGATTTGGCCTTGGTATCGTACACACAGCGCTCTGGTCGCGATTGCAACAGACTTTAAATTCACAGCGCATTGACTTAATACAGCGCCGAACCTCGCATGTTAATTAACTTTCAAGCGCAACGTTGTCTGTTTTGATTGTAACTACTGCCGCCAGTGACTCTATATTTAGTGCTGCTTTACTGTGTGCATTAATTAGAGCAATTTAGCCTTATAGTAATCTGCCCCCGTTTCACGTGCCATCCTCCATTTTGTCATCTTGTTTGTTTGTTGTTGACCCCCTTGGCCCGCCTACCCTCCCCTGCTACCGCCTCCCAGCTGACCCTCCCACGCTCCGCCCCCTCCACTCTCCACTTAAGACTGATGACCCAACGCGCAGCGGTCACGCGCTACGGTCGCGCCGAAGGTGCGCCAAAGGTAAGCCCGTCTACGCCCATCCGCGCCAAGCCCGCGCCCAGCGCCAGACCCCCTGGCCCCCGCTCCATCCACCCCATCCGCATTACATACTCCGCCTCCACCCTCTTAGCCCTTAACACCGGCCGACTCCCCAACTGCACCCTAGCCGCACCTGGACACACCCATGGACCCTTCACATGCAACTCCTGCAAGTTCGACAGCACCATAACCAACTCCCTATCCACGAACACCAAGCAGAGATCTGACACCAACCACCTAAATTGCAGCCTGCTCAACACCCGCTCGGTCCACAGACACGCCATCGACCTCTGGAATCTACTAGACACCATCTCTCCAGACGTCGCCTTCCTAACAGAAACATGGATGAACGCCTCCTCAGCCCCAGACATCACCATCGCCATCCCGGAAGGCTACAAAATCATCCGAAAAGACCGCACCAAGCAAACAGGAGGAGGCATCGCTATCGTCCACAAGAATTCCATCCGCATCTCAACCAGCTCTGACGTCAACCTTGCTAACGCCGAACTCCTTCACTTCCAGATCCACACCGACCCCAAGACCACACTCAGAGGCACCCTCCTCTACAGGCCACCAGGACCCCGTGCACAATTCAGTGAAGACATCACGGACTTTATCACCCCACACGCCCTCCCCTCCGAGGACTACATTCTATTGGGAGACCTCAATTTTCACCTGGAAAAGAGCATCGACTGCAACACCACCACCCTTCTGGACAATCTCGCCAACCTCGGACTCAAACAACTTGTTAATACCCCCACCCACATTGCAGGGCACACACTCGACCCCATCTTCACCTCCAGCAAACATAGCTCCTTCAGTCACACCACTGCTCTCCATTGGACGGACCACAGCTGCGTTCACTTTGTCTACAAAAAGACCACAACCCACAACCACTCCCAACCTACTCTGCGAAGAAACTGGAACAAAATCACCATCGACCAGATCTCCTAATCGCTTCTTCAAAACCCCCCTGCCCACTCTTCGAACGCCAACCAAGCAGCCTTTAACCTCACTCAATGGCTAACCAACAGCGCCAACATCCTAGCACCCCTGAAAAAACGTCAATTCAAACTTGGCAACAAAAACGCCCCTTGGTTCAACGAGGATCTTAAGAAATCTAAGAAACTCTGTCGCTCCCTTGAGAAGGCCTGGAAAAAAGACCCAAAAACCAGCACCAGGGATGCCTTCAAAAACGCCACCCGCATACACCACCAACTGATCCGGACTGCCAAGAAAGCCGCCTTCAAAGACCGACTTGACAACAACGCACACAATGGCAAGGAATTATTCAACATCGTCAAAGAGTTTACCAACCCCACTGCCAACTCCAACGACATCACTCCCTCTCAAGCCCTGTGCGACTCCCTAGCTTCGTTCTTCCACGACAAAATCGCAGACATCCACAACAGCTTCGACAACCAACCCGGAGACCAACCCACCCAACCCTCTGCCGTACCCTCACCCCCCTTGAACATCCTTAATGACTGGAACCCAATCTCCACTGAGGACACTATCCGCCTGATGAACTCCATCCACTCAGGATCCCCCACAGACCCATGCCCTCACCACATCTTCAACAAAGCAGACTCCATCATAGCACCACACCTCCGAGACGTCATCAACTGCTCCCTCAACTCCGCCACCTTCCCGGAAAGCTGGAAACACGCCGAACTCTGCGCCCTTCTGAAAAAACCCACAGCGGACCCCACCGAACTCAAAAACTACCGCCCCGTCTCGCTCCTTCCATTCCTGGCCAAAGTCATCGAGAAAGCTGTCAACAACCAGCTCGCCGCCTTCCTCGAAACGAACAAATCCCTCGACTCATCACAGTCCGGCTTCCGAGCCAAACACAGCACTGAGACCGCACTCATCGCAGCAACAGACGACATTCGAACTCAACTGGACAATGGAGACACAGTCGCCCTCATCCTCCTCGACCTCTCCGCAGCCTTCGACACAGTCTGTCATAACACCCTGTTACAACGCCTCAGAAACATCGGAATCCAAGGAAAAGCACTGGAATGGATTACCTCGTTCCTTGCCGGAAGAACCCAGAGAGTCCGCCTCCCACCATTCAAGTCAGAGGCCACTGAAGTCATTTGCGGCGTGCCACAAGGATCCTCACTCAGTCCCACCCTCTTCAACGTATACATGAGCCCCCTCGTGGCCATCGCACGCCAACACAACCTCAACATCATCTCCTACGCTGATGATACCCAACTGATCCTTTCACTCACCAATAACCCTAACACCGCCAAAACCAACCTGCATGAAGGAATGAAAGAAGTAGCCGAGTGTATGAAGCAAAGCCGTCTGAAACTGAATTCCGACAAAACAGAAGTCCTTATCTTAGGCACCTCCCCCTCTGCCTGGGACGACTCTTGGTGGCCAGAGTCTCTCGGAAAAGCACCCATCCCGACGGACCACGCACGGAACCTGGGCGTCATTCTGGACTCCTCACTCTCAATGACCAGACAAGTCAATGCCATTTCATCTTCTTGCTTCAACATTCTTCGCATGCACAAAAAAACATTTCGCTGGATCCCCACCGAAACCAGAAAAATGGTCACCCACGCACTGGTTACAAGCCGACTGGACTACGGAAACACCCTATACGCTGGTACCACCGCAAAACTTCAGAAAAAACTCCAACACATCCAGAACGCTTCAGCCAGACTCATACTAGACATCCCGCGCAATGACCACATTTCTGGTCACCTGAAAAACCTCCACTGGCTCCCCATCAATAAGAGGATAACATTCCGCCTCCTATTCCACGCACACAAAGCACTTTACGAACTTGGACCTGAATGCCTCAACACACAGCTTTCCTTCTACACCCCCTCCCGCCAGCTACGCTCCTCCAACCAAGCCCTGGCTGCTGTACCTCGCATCAACAAAACCACCATGGGAGGAAGATCCTTCTCCTACCTGGCGGCTAAAACCTGGAACTCACTTCCCATTCACCTTCGCCTCACTCAAAACCATCTAGCATTCAGAAAGCAACTTAAAACCTGGATATTCGACAAATAATTCCCCACCCCTCCCTAAGCGCCTTGAGAGCCTCTGGGTATGTAGCGAGCTATATAAATCTCTGAATTGAATTGAATTGAATCTCTCACTGCAGAAGGCCCCACCCACCGGCAGGTGCAAACTCTGCCTGACTTCCGGCGGGCTGTCCACCAACCAGGTAGCACGGAGGAATCCCCAAGCCGGGATTCCTTCTGAGGTGGATTCTGCGATACAGCTGGCTTTGCTGCACAACGCTTTCGAGTGCAAAACCCCAGAGGCACTCCTCACGCCTGGGGCAGTGTGGACCCCAGGTCACCTAGGAGAGGGGGGTGCTGCCCCCACTGCAGAGCCCGAAGCTCTCCTCTCTTCACCTGCCACTACGGCAATGAAAGAAGCGCTCACGAGGCGCTAAGTCCTCAGTTCCTGTAGGTAGAGCTGGGCACAATCAGGCCAACTCGTAGGGACCCCCAGGAGCCGCAGCTGGGTCCCACAGTGGTTCCTCTTCGCCCAGCAGTGCTTCGACTTCAGCAGGTAACAAAAAGTTCCTCCTTTCATGGGGTCACAGCCCCAATTATACCACTCATCTTTGTTCTCCACTTGACACAGGGCTCTGTGCCCAATCCAAACCAGTTCTGGGGGCACTTACATATTTCCTTACATGTGCACAACATCCTCCTTTGTCAGTGTAGGTTCTGGCACCAGACACACACTACAGGGGGGCGGATCCAGGATTGTGGAAGGCAGGTACAGTCCTTTTCAAGATCAGGGGCTACTCCTCCCACTACTCCAAATGCAGATCAGCCTATTCAGCCTAGCACTGACTCACCCTGCCTCTCTGGAGCCACTGCACATCCCCAGTCCCCATCATCCAGAGACAGGTATGCAATACACAACAACAACAGGCAGGCACGGGGCGTGGCTTGGACGCCGATGGCGGTGGTCGCCTGAGAGCTCGGCTCCGGGACTGAGCCCGTGATTATCCTGCAGATCGGAGTCCGCGGGGCACCCTAGCCCCCGCAAACCGATGATCGGACCGATTGGGACCTGCCGAGGCACCCGGTGAAACTCGAACACGGGTTGACCTGACGGGAAATCGAAGTTTGAAGACCCGCGGAGTGCGGCCCAATATGGCGCCCGGACCTCTTTGTCTCCTTGGCCGGGACCCTTAATCTGGGGGAGCGTCGTTGCCCACAGCGCACCCTCCACCTCCTATCTCCCTGTGATGTGATGGTCTGGGTGTCGCTCTGATCGGAATTTGAACGCGGTGACCGCTCCTGGACGATCGGAGGTCCACACCATCGTGGACCTCGATTCACGGACGCCTGGCGGCCCTGTCTGTGGTGCCGACCCCCTGTGCCGCACCCGGCTGCACCCCGCCGAGTGACTAACCTCCATGGGCAGCACGGCGCCTTGGCGCCACAAAATCTCCGGTGGTGTTGGTGACCCTCGTTCCAGATCCTCATCGGCCAAACGGGCCTGCCCGACCTGGCGCCGATTGTCCCCGCCTCCTCCTCAGTGCCCTCCGACGACGCGGTGGTGGCGCGGCCCGAGGTTGTGGAGGACCGACAGGCCCTGGAGACGGAGATCGTCGGCCCTCGGCCCAAAGACCACCAGCCGAGAGGGACATAGTCGACGTCCGCACTCAGTGGCGCCTCTGACTGACTCTCCACCGTGGAACTCCTATGCCATGGGTAAACCGAGGAGAGCCAAGGGAACCACCCCGGCCGCCTCAGACTCGGAGGCGCCGGACAAAGATGATCTTGGGGACCCGGAGAGCTCTGGTGGCGCGCCATTGCAGCAACAATTTGACCGGGTCCTGGAGGCGATCGCGACCACGCGCTCGGCCCTCCAGCAGGACATTGCCCAGGTTGCGACGAGTCTGGGCCTCCTTAGAGCGGACCATGGCAAGCTTTTGGATAGAGTCAAGGAAGTGGAGGGCTCGGTAAAGACCTTGGAGCCAGCACAGAGAGCCCTTGCCGCGACGATGAAGGATGCCTTATCCCGGATTGAGGCCCTGGAGCGGCGAGCGGAGGATGCGGAGGGGCGCAATAGGCGGAATAACATTCGAGTGGTGGGCCTGCCGGAGAAGATTGAAGATGGCGACATGGTGGCCTACTTGGAAGCCTGGCTCCGGGACATGGTGGCCCCGGAAGGCCTGTCCTCCTTCTACACCCTGGAGCGAGCGCACAGAGCAGCAGGGCCGTGCCCCGCGACCGGTGGTGGCACGTTTGCTGCACTTTCGGGACAGAGACCTTATCCTTAATGCCGCCAGACGTAATGGCCCCTACAAGGTGGAGAATAGCCAAGTGAATATTTTCCCGGACTACACATATGAGACCCAGCGCAGGCGGTTCTCTTTCCTGGCGGTCAAGCGCGAGCTCCGGAGCGAGGGCATCCAATACTCGCTCCTGTTTCCAGCAAGGCTCCGCATAATCGTTGATGATAAGACTCAGTTCTTTGATTCCCCGGAAGACGTCTGTAGCTGGCTCGAACTCTATAGGGCTGGAAAGGATGGCTTTGGCTCATCCTCTCAACTGGCAGTGGAACCTGGACAGCGGCGGCGGTCCAAGAGAATTCGGAGTCGCCGTGGCCAGACAGGCAGACCTTCGACTGTGGAGATGTCGGCGGAGCGGAAGGGAGTGTTGGAGATGTTGTCTACGCTGTCTGGCTCACAAGAGGGTCCCATTGTAGAGGAAGCGGACCTTGGAGACGAGGGAGCACCAACGGATTCGGAGGAGTCGGTGACCGATAGTGTCCACACGTCGGTGATCACTCCGAACTCAGTTGAGGACCTTTTGGATGGACAGGGATGACGGGGTGAGCTACTTCCATTTGGGTGGGGGCCCGCGGCAGGGGTGGCGGGGGTAGGCGATTGCTCATGAACTCCGGTGAAATGGGGGTGGGGTGCCCTGCTCATGACATAGTCTTTTGTTTTGGGCTCACTTTAGTCTCGGTAGCCCGAGGATCGAGGGCCCATTGCCGGCGCCCAGCCGGCACCTAGCCCTTAAGGCCTTCCTGCGGTGGCGACTGCAGGATTAGTTGGGGACTGTGGGTTTGTTGGGGGTATGGTTTGGATGGGAACTAGATGGTACTATTTGGGTCCTGTTCTGGGGAGAGTGGGCAAGGGTTTGGTTCGAACGGGGGTTGTTGTTTTTTGGTTGGGGAAAATGGCCGCCATCAGTGCTGGGTTGATTGTTGCTCTTTCTTTGTTGGGACCCGGGTGGAGAGACTTGGCACGGACGATATGGGACAATGGCTGATGTTGCTAATGTGAAATGCATCACTTGGAATGTACGGGGGCTTCACACTATGTCTAGACGTCTCAAAGTCCACGCTTATTTAGTGCGTAGAGGGGTACAAATGGCGCTGCTGCAGGAGACCCATCTTAACAAGGCGGAAGGGGCGGCGCTACAGCGTAGGTGGAGAGGGCAGGTCTTTTGCACTTCGTACTCAGCGTATGCCAGGGGGGCGCTGATTTGGATCAGAGCTGGGGTTCCTTTTCAGGTTACAAAATCGGTGGTGGATCCGGAGGGTCGCTACGTGGCCATCTCAGGCACACTGGGGGGGAGGGACCTAAACGTTTGCTGTGTTTATGCGCCTAATGTGGACCAGCTTGCCTTCCTTTCCAGGTTATCGGACTCGTTGGCCCACTTCTTCTCCGGGCCCCTCCTGCTCGGAGGGGATTTCAATTCAATAGTGGATGTGGAGGCTGACCGCTCGCACCCCCCCCCTCCCTGACTCTCCGGTTCGCCGTATGGCTAAAGGTAGGAGGGACTGGCAGACGCACTGGGGACTTACGGACATCTGGAGGGCACAGCACCCCGACACTAGGGACTACTCCTACTTCTCGGGCCTGCACGAGTTGCACGTCCGACTGGACGGGTTTCTGGGCTCGGCAGAATTGGTCTCAGCAGCGGTCCGGTCTGAATATCTGACCAGAACTATCTCAGATCATAACCCTCTTCTGCTGGACCTTCGCTGGTTTCCCGGGGTTCCTGCTGTACCCACCTGGAAAATGCGTCCGGAAATCTTGGAGGACATAGTCTTCAAAGCGGACCTAGGAGATAAAATCTCTGAATACTTCGCGTCCAATGGGGGCACTGCGGGATCGAGGGCGCTGGAATGGGACGCCTTTAAGGTGGTGGTCAGGGGCTACTGCATTTCTAAAAAGGTGGGCATGCGGCGAATCATCCTTGATGATTTGGCTGTGGCCGATCAGAAACTCCGTGAGTTGGAACTCCGCCGCCCCGGGCGTCCTGAACTTCAGGAGCGCACGGCAGCGGCGAAGGAGGCGGTAGCGGCAGAGGTCGAGCGGTTGCGCTGCTTCGACTATAAGGCCTATACTGTTAGGTCGCTCGCGGAGGGGGACAGATCGGGCGCATTGCTGGTGTGGCTAGCTAATCCCACGCGCCAGTCCTCTCTAACGACGTCCATGCGCACGGCGGAAGGGGCCGAAGTGCACACTCAGCCTGAGATCCTGAGTTGTTACCTGCGCTACTATGAACGCTTGTACCGCAGTCGCTCTGCCAGGGACCCCGACCTGATCGATGGCTACCTGCAACCCCTAGAGCTCCCAATGGTGGAGCCAGACGTAGCGAAGGCTCTGGGCTCCGACATCGAACTGGGGGAAATTCGCAGCGCCATTAAAAAGATGGCGAGGAATAAGACCCCGGGACTAGACGGCCTTCCGATTGAATTTTATGCCGCCTACGCCGATTTCCTGGCACCGAGGCTGTTGATAGTTTACAGAGAGGCGAAGTGGCTAGGTCGGCTCCCCGGCTCGATGTGCGAGGCCTTAGTGGTTCCCCTCCTCAAACCGGGAAGGGACTCGTCCGATCCGGCGTCCTACCGTCCTTTATCAATGTTGACGGTCGATTATAAGATACTGAGCAGCATATTGGCATCGAGGTTGCTAGGTCACATGAGCTCTCTGGTACACGAGGACCAGGCCGGATTCATTCCCAAGCGAAACACGACCATGAACATCCGTAGGCTGTTCCGCTTGTTGGGAGAACCGCTCGTGGACGCCCCATGCCCGGTAGTCCTCTCGGTAGACTTGGAGAAGGCTTTTGACAGCCTGGAATGGGACTACCTTCGCACTGTATTGCTACGGTTCGGCCTCGGTGAGGGCTTCGTTAGATGGACCACGGTACTGTATGCCTCGGCGTCGGCCAGGGTACGGGCGGGCCCGCTGATCTCCTCGCAATACCCGGTGGAGAGAGGCACGAGGCAGGGTTGTTCATTATCCCCGCTTCTCTTCGCGCTTGCGGTGGAGCCACTGGCGCTGCTACTCCGATCGGGGGCCCACTTTAACGGTTTGTGGACACCTTCGGGCCCACATTATATCTCGTTGTACGCCGATGACCTGCTGCTCTTTCTTGAGGATCCGGTTGCTGCCTTGAATGGGGCTGCATCGGCGCTCACAGCATTTGGGGAGGTCTCGGGCCTTCGGGTGAATTGGGCTAAGACTTGTCTCTTCCCGGTTCGCAAGGGTACGCCCAGCCCTGATATCAGCAGGGAGATTAGGTGGGAACCTGACTGCTTTAAGTACCTGGGGGTGTACGTCTACCACGAACCGACTGACCTCCTGGATGGGAACATAGCTCGCAGTACTCGCGCGCTGCGTGGTAGCATGGACTTCTGGGCTACTCTACCGCTCTCGGTGGCGGGGTGGATCGCTCTGCTTAAAATGGTGGCGCTCCCCCGGTTGCTGTACTATTTCCGGGCACTGCCGATTTGGATCCCGCCGGCCACCTTTCGCCTGTTACGGTCAATGGTGGTGGGATTCCTCTGGAGTTCGGGCCGCCGGAGAGTGGCCCTCAAGACCCTGACGAGGCCGAAAGCTGAGGGTGGGCTTGCGGTGCCGGACTTTGAGAAGTATTACTTGGCAGCGCAGCTGCAGACCTTCACCCAGGAGGTCGCCAGAGAGTTCCGAGGCCCAGAGGACAGGAGGGGCACAGGGATGGCTAGGCATGTTATTTCCTTCATAGCGCTGCGACAACGTTTGGCCTTGCAGGACCTGTCGCTCGAAGAAAGGACCATTCGATTATGCTGGAACCGTGCCCACGCCCGGGGCCAGTTGCGGATACCATATGCACCCGAAATGCCTCTGGGTATGCTGACGGCCCTACCTCATGGCGGTGATTGGTCACGACTAGCGGACTGGGAGGACGCGGGTCTACAATTGGTGGGTGACCTCTGCGAGGACGGGGCGCTATTGCCCTTTCAGGAGCTCATTGACCGCTTCGAGGTTCCTCGCGGCGATTTTCTTTTGCACACTGCCCTGATCCGAGCGATTCAGGCACACTGGAAACACGGACTGGAGGAACCTCCTACATCTCCGGTGTGCCAGTATGTTATGATGTCCGCGGGAACGGTTAAGACGGTTACTTGCGTGTACGGCAGACTGATCAATGAGGGGTTGACCCCCTCACTACCTTAAGAACCCGTTGGGAAGAGGACATAGGAAAGGAGATCCCGGAGACGACCTGGTCGCAACTCGTGAGGCGGGCCTGGAAGGGCACGCGCCACGCCTGCTTTCAATTGGTCCACTACTATGTACTCCACAGGGCATACTTGACCCCGGCGAAGATCCAACAATATTTTGCCACGGACTCTGCGGACTGCCCTAGGTGCCGCGCGCCTGGTGCAGACCTCCTCCACATGTTGTGGTCTTGCCCGGGGCTGTCCTCCTATTGGCTTGAAGTGGGGGATACCCTGAAGGAGGTAAAGGGGAGGTCCTTATCGGTCGATGCGGCAGTGGGGCTCCTGCACTGGTTTCCGCATACCCCCAAAAATAAAATCACTAGTAAATTCATTGATCTGGGGCTTCTCCTTGCTAAACGGGAGGTAACCAGGAACTGGAAGGCGCGGGTTGGTCCAACGGGGGCTCGATTGCACAGCGAACTTCTGAAATGGGCGGCGGGGGAAAGCACGCTGCGGTACCAGTTAGCTAGGAGACAACACAGCGAGAAGGCGCAGGAGGCAGCGCTAGAATGGGAGACATTAGTGCAGGCCCTCAGGGATTATTGCGCTCCCAGCGGTTCCGAAAGTGAGGATGCAGCTCGCCCCGAGTCCCGATAGACGATTGCACTTTACATGTTTGTAGCTTTCCCCGGGGGTCCTCTCATAGATCCTCCTACGGCTATTACCGTGCACTGATGGCGGGGTTGGGGGGGGGTTCTGCTTAGTTCATAGTGTTTTGAGGGTGGGTTTTCTTTTGCCTTTTTTGTAGGATGGTTTAGAAAAGCAGATGACGGATAGTGGATCATCCGGACCGGCTTTGACTTCCTGTTGAGTCCCCACTGGTAATCGCCGCCCGACCCTCGGGTTGTGGGCTAAATGGCTGTGTACTGGACCATCTCGCTGAGGGACGATGGGATGCATTTTATTAATTTTGATTGAACTTATAATGCTGGTCCGCTTTGTAAAATTTTACTGATTCCTGCAATAAAAATATATTTAAAAAAAAAAAAAAAAACAACAGGCAGGCACAAAGACACATAGCACACAAAAATGCCCACTTCTAAAAGTGGCATGTCTAAATTAGTGATAATAAATCTGCGAACACCATTGCACACCATTTATTACCACTATTCCAAACATGCCAAACTTGATCACGCTACTCCTCTCATGTCAGGAATTTCTACTGAAACACATATCAGGGAATCCCCAATGCATTCCTATGTGAGGGCAGCCTCACAGTGGTGAGAAACCAAAATGGCTGTTTTTCACTACCAGGAAATACCACACAGTTAAGGCACATGTCCTGTAGTGTAGTTCCTTTATTCCGAATAGGCTCTGCGATTTGGAATAATATATCCGATAAATTTGACGTAGGACTTAAGTCAATAGGTCTCTATCGAATATACTAAACTTAAAAAGTGTTTTTTTAACAGCTAACTCAGAGGTCACTAGAAACTTTCTCAAATACACAAGAAGGGATTAGTTTCTGACAACTGCATAAACATTACAACTTTGTTTCCCAAGAATAAGAATATATCTCTCAGAGTCGTGGAAACAATAGATAAGTATTTCACTCAGTCAATCGTGCATGCTTCATTTCTACAGTTTGCAGAGAAATAGAGAGACGGCGTTTTCAATAAAAAGGTTTATTGAATAGTCTTCTTTTCATGCAAGAGAAGTGAACTGCTACAATCGTTAGGCAGAATGCAAAGTATAATGCATACAGCAAGAATAGTATTATGAAATAATACGGTAAGAGCATTGAATGGTTTCTAAGCCATATGAAAATACATACATAAATAACATAGACTAAAATACTCAACGGGTGCTTCTAAAATACGCCTAACCTAAGTCTAGTACTTGGGAAGAGGTAAGTATGGTCTTTTGCATAGGTTTAGTTTTGCGAAGAATCTACCTAAGGTTTCTCTAGGTTCTAATCAGCTCCATGCCTTTTTAGAATGAAGGAGGTCTGGTATCTCTGTCTCCGGACTCGATCTACCAACACCCCACAAGGGGAGCCGGAAACACTGGAGCTGGATACTCAGCAGAGGAGGGCAGCTTCCTGATCAATGCGTCAGCTGGAGAGTCGGCTTCCTTCTGCACTTGCTGTAACGAGCTGGGTCAGGCAAGTAGGTCTTCGAACTGCTCCGAACCACCGTATCTTGCTATAACAGTGAAGGTATATTTATACCTTGAAGGTGTTTAGGAATGCCAGCTTTGACGTAAAGTCGGGCATATGAACATCATGGATAAACCCCTAAGGAATAGTTGTTCATGCATAATAATGGGTTTCTTGGAGAAATCAATATCCAGGCTAGGGGAAGTCCCTTCTGCTTAAGAATCTAGTTTTCCAAGAAATCGTTGTAATGTTGATGAACGGATGGAAGTAGCCATGCCTGTATTTGGGTAGCATGGGCTATGCCAAAATAAGGGCTATATTTCTTATGCCTATATAAGGGCAAAAGAATTGTACCTATATAAGGGAATGAATCTGGAAAATCCATTCGGAATCTAAAACGCCATACAACAGTCCTACCTTTTACTTGCATTGCACCCTTCCCATGGAGCTAGCTAGGGCATTGCTTAGGAGTGACTGATATGTAGTAAAAGTGGAGTTACAGACGTGGCAACCACCTTATGTGCCAGGTCACGGCGGCAGTAAACTGCGCGTGCATGCCCTGCATAATCCAATTACTGTCCTTTAAAGATGGCATGCATGTGCTATACAGAGAGGCATGGCCCAACTCATATCCCCCTCAGAAACCACTAGCTCCCACCCACCACCACCTGTCCCTGTCCTCTCTGGACCCTTTCTCTTACAAATCCATTCTCCCACCACCATACCCTCACCAAGCACCTCTGTCCCAACAATCCCAACAGCAAAAACTAGTAACACTCAAATTCACACACAAACTGTAAGACAAGCACAGACATATCAGCACATGCAGACACATGCTGAGAAACACAAACATACACATATAGAAACACAAAGGAGCATTACACCCTTTATCACTACAGGCACATCCACTATACACAAAGAATCACATCCATCCTTATCCCAATACTATTAATAATCAGGGGCATAACCACTAACACACCCTCACCACCACCATACCCTCAACCACTACCACACCATCAACCACCACCAAAGCTTCAACCAACATCACACCCTCAACCACCACCACACCCTCATTCACCCCACACTGTCCACCACTACCACACAACACAACCATGCCCTCATTCAGTGCCACACCCTCAACCAGTGCCACACCCTATATTAGCACCACACCCTCATGCACTACCACACCCTTAACCACACACCATCACCCAAACCGACCACACCACAGAAACACACACTCAGAAAAACACACATCATCTCCCATACAAACTACACAAACACACTAACTCATCAAAATACACAGCTTTCCCCAAACAAATTACATCGTAGAAACACACACTCAAAACCACTACATCCCCAAAAACCACACCACCACCACCCAAATCAAAACCCTCACCCACAGTACAGTACACACCCAAACACATATCCAAATCCACAACCACACATCAGCCAATGACCTGAGACACACACTCCAACTTACAATAACATACACACATATACACATACCCACACACTTCCACAACCACATCAACCATTCCAACACCCTCTACCTTTGCCATCCACCCTTCCTCCTCCCTCCTAACCCACCCCTACTCTTCCAAAACCCCTTAAAAAGTGACCCGTCCCCACTCCCCAATGATTATTTGATGTGCCGGGATTCCATCTGCTTGAGGAGTGACATAAGCCCCTTAATGGAAGATTATATTATATACTATAGTGCACCATGGTTGTAGAAAGAACATTTTGAGGCAGTGATGCAACCATCCACAGCTGTGGCTTGTCTTTCTGTTGTTTTATTTTTTGTTTGGTAATTAATATGACTTATTGTACAAACGTTTGAGAGAGTTGTTTCAAAGTTTATTAAAACATGTTTTGCAAAACTTGTTTGGTTTACTGGTGAACACTGACACATGGTCCAAATAGATTTATTTTGACTACACTCATAGTTTCCACAGGCTTACATATTTTGAGTTACATAACATGACATTTTATTATCTTGCCTTACAACAACCCTTTGTTGGCTATTTGGGGTAATTTGTGCTTAGGGCTTCATAACTTATTTTCTACATAAGTTATCCACCCCTAATATGTGTCTTTTATTTGCAAAATCTTGGTATTTTAAAGAAACCCAGGGTTTGTGGATTCCCCTAGAGGGGATTGACAAATAGGAGAAGCATAGCAAAATGTTTAGTTTTTTGATAAAAATATAAAAAGTGCTATGGCAATGTGTGTCTGTTTTTCCCTAAAATGGCATCAACCAACACTTTGCTCTGCTAAAGTCGCCATCTTCTCAGATTTCAGAAACATGAAGGGTTGAATCAAAAACCTAATTTTGTACTACAGGTTTGACATATTTGAAAGAGGCAGCCTATTTGTCCTATTGTTCTGCTCTCAACCTACTTCCAGTTTCTGTGTGATCTAGGTTAGCTGTAGATTTCTGAAAAGTAGACAAAATTCAGTAAGGGCTGTGTAAACCCCTCAAGGTTTTCCCAAAGAAAATAACTGCTGAAATAAAGAAATATTGAAAATTAGTTGAAAAAAATGGTCATTTGTGACAACATTTTCATCTGTAACTTTTTGTCACAATGGTCGATTTACAAAACCAATATATGATTACATCCGTTAGACCATTTTTGTTGTGGGGATTTGTGGGGTTTGTAGGGTCCTTGAGAAGCCAACAACTTAGCTGCACTGTGCAATAGTTTTTCATTGTATACCTTGTATGAACCAATTTATGTGGTGAAATATGTAGAGTGAAAATGGGTATCAAGAAAAAATATGTATTTCTAAAATGGGCACAAGATATGGAGTTTAGGAGCAGTGTTTTTTTTTACATCTCTGAATTTGTGGGCACCCATGCTAGCATATGATTTAGAATGTTTCCACTGATAACTTACCATTTATTTCCAATGTGGGGAGCTGTAGATTTTGGACCCTAGATCAGCCGGCACCTAGGGAACCCTAGCAAACCTGTACATTTTTTAAAACTAGACACCTAGGGGTATCCAGAGTGGGGTGACTTGCATGGCTTTCACCGGGTTTTGTACCCAGAATACCTTGCAAACCTCAAACTAGGACTAAAAACACATTTTGCTCTCCTTTCTGTGATGGAAAGTTCTGGAATCTGTGAGGACCCACAATCTTGCATCCACCCAGCATTTCACCACATCTCCCAATAAATGTGGTACCTCACTTGTGTGGGTAGGCATAATGCCCGCAACAGGAAAAGGCCCAAAACACAACATAGACGCATCACATTTCTCCGCTAAAAACTGATCCCATATTCCAATGTGGGTATGGCCCTAAAGGGATAACTTACCTGAGGGTGGAAGACCATCTTAACCACATTGCTGCGACCCACCACTGACATATGAAGATTATGCTGTTTATCAAAGTCTTTTATAGCCTTTCCTATTACAGGTTCCATATTTTTGTTCCACTAGCTTCCCCAAATCAGGAGTAATATTGATACCCAAATAAACAGCTGAGTCAACCACCCGTACATCCTCCAAGTTAACCCCCTTGTTTTAGACCATCAGCATCTTCTTTCTGTTTAATGCGTACCCGGATACCAATCCAACGGCTTGAGCCTCTCCCTCTATTGCAACTATGGTATCTTGGGGATTAGGGGTAACCACAGCAACATCATCGCGTAGGCCAAAGTTTTTGTTTCCAGCCCCTGAACGCGCATAGGTCTAATGCTGGTGCCAACCTCCAATTTCCTAATCAGATGATCAATGTACAAAGCAAAAAGAAGGGGGAACATGGGCAACCCTGTCTTGTGCCTCGAATAATTGTCAGCAGTGCCGTGTACACCCTCATTCATTCTTAGGTGAGCCTGAATTGCCCGGATAAAATTACCCCCAATACCATCCCATTTCATAAGCTCCCAGAGATAGTCCCTGGAGACCCTATCAAATGCTTTCTCTGCATCCATGAGTATCAAAGCCATAGGGTCACTGAGACTTCTGCTGCATAAAACAGAGTTATGGCTCTACGAATATATTCTGTAGTTCCTCTCCCAGGGATAAACCCAAGCTGGCTGGGGCTAACTATTTTCCCAATTATTTGGTTTAGGCAGATTGCCAGGGCTTTTGAAAAGATTTTAGCATTGCTATTCATACGCGTTATAGGCCTATATGATCCGGGTTCCCTAGAGGGCTTAATCTTCTTTAAAAATACTATCATATCAGCCCCAGAACCAATATATATTGCACTGAAGATCCATTTAGATATCCTTGAATTAGGCACTGCTCCTTTCGTTGTTCCTTGCTATAAAAACTTCAAAAAATTGGCGAAAAACATCCCGGATCCAAGGCGACCCCTCTATTAGATTCCCACTTCTGTCTGTAATGTACAAATCTCATCAGACGTGCTCTTTTGCCTAAGTCGTACAGCCAGGGTGTGCCCCACCCACTCACTAGACTCATAGAGGTGTTCCCTTCTAACCATACAAGCTAGTTCAACATCCAGAAATTCTAGAAGTGCAGGGTTGTCCCCAGTGGAGCCATAAACAGAACATAAAGTAAATGTTTCCTTGTGTAGCATCCATTCAGCCAGCACCCAACGGCCCCATTTATCTGCCAATTTCTTCTTAAAAAAAATATTGCTTCGTTGAGAAAGAATGGCAACCCCTCTCATCCAAGTACCCTGTTTGGTGTTAACGATCAGGTTAAATCCGAGCTGCTCCATAAGATTTACCCTGCTACCTTAAATATGGGTCTATTGAACAAATAAAATGTTGATGCGCATTGCTTACAAAGTAATTGCGGCTCTTTGTCTTTTAGTCAGATCATTAAGGCCGCATATAATAATTGAAGCGACTCGCAATCTCATAGCGCTGTCCTAAGCACATTGCCCTTCGCAATACCTGGCTTATTAAATAATTTCTTTCCTGAATTGATTCCTTGATTTCCCCTATTTCGACGTATTCTATATTTACTTTATGTGTTTGACCTCGAGTACTGTACTGTGCTGTGTAGTAACGTAACCTCCCTCCCCCACTATCCTTTGAACCCCCCCATCCTGCCCCATCCTCCCCCACCCCCCCAAAAAAGCCTCATAGGCAAATAGGTCCAACATGACCTATGTGTGGCCACTGTGGCTCACAACTGAAGCCGCTACTATTCCCCACCCAAGCCCCCAAACTCCAAATACACCCATGTGCCTTACTTGTGAAAATTAATCCTAGGAAAGGAAGAGGAAGAGGGCCGGAGGGAGATTTAACCTCAATTATCGTTCAAGAAGGAAGACTGACTAGACACTATGGGGAGAATTAATACATGACATCGATCCGTAAAATTCACTGAGCTCCAATCATATCACAAGTGTCAACCTCTTAGCGTTCTCTAAGATCCTCCTACAGATGATTAATCCCCCCCACCTCTCCCTTAGTCCCTTTCAGTTCAGTCACATATTCCTGTGCTTTAATTTCTGAGAAAAACATCTGCAACTTTCCCTTTGTAATAACCTTGAGCCGGGCAGGGGACAGCATGTATGCTTCGCACACAATTCCTTGGAAGGGGTTTATCAGCTGTGGGAGTCTCCATCTCCTTTCGATCATTGCATGGCAAAATTCAGACCGAGCAAAAAAAGTATGGCCCTCGAATGTTCATTTTGCTTCTGGTCGAGCTCTATCTACAATTGCCTGCCAAAGGAGAAAGTTTCCAACGTAAAAAAGCTTGGCAGGCACATTCGGGCGCCTATATACAGATGGAAGGAGGCTGTGAATGTTAGCAGATCCTGAATGAATTTAACTAGGTGATTGGTCATTGTTCTGTTTTTTGTGTAAAAAGGATATTGGATATGAACTATGATGGCTACTTGAAACAAAGATGAAATTGTGCCCTCCTGTTAAGATATATGAGATTTTCTGTAAGGTTTGAAGCTCCTCTCCCCTTTTGGTCTACATGAATTTGTGTTATATTATGATTAGGATATTAATCCCAGAAGAAGAATACTTTATTGTTTGATTAATAAAAATCAATGGTGAACATGCATCACTAATAAAAAACGTATATCAAATGGTTATTAAAATATTTACACATGGTACAAAGGACTGGCGTAATCTAAGTCCAGTGTTTTTACTTACATTGTTTCTTCTTAGATTTTTGTAGAATCCACCCAAATGTGTCCATTATGGCCATTTTTACCATCACACCGAATAAGAAGGTAAAGTTCATCAAGAAATGATTTAAAATCCTGGAAACCTATATTTGGTCATAATAAAATATTAACTCATCTAAATAGTACAACTTTAAAAAAAAAAAAAGAAGTGATTAAGAAACAGTTAAAAACCATAGTAATCCATTCTAATTTATCATCTGCTAGGGCCACAGGGCAGACATAATAATTAATAACACTGGTAATGCAATTCCATATATACGGTAAAGTCCCTGATAATGCAGTTCCATTGGTATGATAAAATCCCTGCGTCCAGTAATTTGAGGGTTCCAGGGATGCTTAGGAAAGCAAAAGGATCTGTATGCAAAAGGCCATAGTCAACTGCTGTGGAGTGGTGTGGAGGAATGTGCAAATCAACAGAACAATGTTGGGTTTAATCTGTCCTTTTATGATTAACCGTTGTTGACTTGCTGACTTTCACTGTTTATAAATCTTCTTGCTGTTCTTGTGACGAACTTGGTGAACCGGATATTAACGGCTTAACCGCGGCAGCAATTAATCCGTGGTGGCAGGCGTTCTAAAGGGTGGGCAGGGTTGCGACCGTCAACAGGGTTCGCAGCACCAGGGAGGGAGTGCTCCCATCGGCCAGAGCACGGAACGGGTTACGTTGTGGATTGTCCGGGTTCATTGATGCAAGGATAGCTTGCCAACATGTGCGAAGGCCAAGTTTGTTCTGTTCGCTCTTTAACAAGAACTTTCGATTGTCATGGACTGCAGGACAAAGACATACCACATGCTCGATTGTTTCCATGTTACTCTCGCACCCCTGTACATTACTTTGGTTTTTGCACAATGTTGTTGGTACGCGTTGTTGCGGTTCTGTGGGCTGAAGTAAAGATTTCATATCAGTTGTTGATAGGATCCTTATGTTTGATACAACATAGTTTCCAAGTGTCCCTCTATCCATTGTTCCTAGCAGTTGGCGTAAATTGAGTTGTGGAGCCGTAGCTGGTGGATTGGCCAATGGGAAATCTTTTTCTGTTTCCTCAAAGTGAGTTGTTAGACAGGATACCCATTCAGCTTCGGACATGTTAGCGCTACTTTGTCCTCCTTGTTTGTAAATTTTGGAATTAACAAGTGACCAGAAAGATTTTGGGTTATGATTTTTACTTGTGTGTATCAGTTTTAGCCAGAACTGGTCGGAGTGCTTTTTTTTCTCGATAAATATTGCTTGTCGGAATGCTTTTTGAGCTTGCTTTTATTTGTTGAGATTATGATCTTCCCCTGGGTGCCTGCGTGCTTGTCTTAGCGCACTGTTACATATTGATTTTAATTTCCTAATTTCAGCTGTTATTATTGCTGAGTTTCCTTTTTTGGTTTTTTGTGTAGTACGTGGGCATTTTTTAAGCAGTTCCCTGGAGAAGAGTTCCCATGATATAGTAGGCGGGGATACAGCAATACTCACTGAATCGCACTGGGCTCTATTATTGCTGGTATAATTGTGTCAGACTATTTCTACCTTTTGAGATTTTCAGTATAATTACCTCCTGAAGTCAGGTTTGTCACGGCATGATGTGCTAGGTGAAATTACATGGTGATCACTAGGGTGCGATGATAGCTGTCTCCTCGAGCAGCTATGGTGTAATTCTCGATAAAAGGAAGGATTTCCTTATTACAGATGGTATAGTCTAGAAAAGAATGGGTATGACCGTTTGATCTTGTCCAGTTGTGAGGATTATCCTTGGGAAAGCGACCATTCAGTTCAGTTCAGTTCAAAGTACTTTATTCGGTTAAAATTAATAACCATAAAAGCATACAAAGTACAAAATTAATTTACACTAAAATATTACACAAAGTCAAAAATGTAGATCAGTTTTCCTTGCGATCAAACAATAAACAGTCAACACCTCCAGGAATAGTTACAATTAAAAAACTAAAGTTGAGGTTCGTTACATTTTGGCAAAGCGATGTTGTACATCATACAAAAAGAATAATAACTGTGCATTAATTATTACTTATTGGGGCAATAACCTTGTCCTATCGGATCACCATGTCTAAGCCAGGAAGTAGGTTTTGGTGATTATATGTGGGTATCTGCTGGTAGCTGATCGATACAGGGCCCCTCCTGTCCACCCAGTGGTTTTCCTCTACACTCCAACTTGTGATTGGAAAATACGCAGTTCTGGGGTAGAAATCGCACAATTCCCGTGTTGTTATTGGCCCATCTCCTCTTTGTGGCTCCCAGCTACGCAGATATGGGATGACCTGGTTATCCCTGAAGTTAACAATTACCAGGTCTCCGGCTATGGTCTTGGGTCGGGAACCTATCCACCCCACCTTTCTCACATTTAGAATTCTTCCGTCGATATTAAATGGAAGGGGTCTGTTCTTCGTCAGTCAAAACTGTACTTTGTTTTTTAAGGTCCTAGTGACCTTCAATTTTTCCGATAGGGAGCTCAGGCACTCCCGAAAGGACACACACATAGGGTGCTGCCTCCGGTGGTAAGTTTATACATTTATTCATTGCAGCTAACCCCTCACAACTCATTCCTACTTTGTTCGACCCTGCTCTGGGAGCAGAGCTAGGGGCCATTGTCGATTTTTTGGGTACCTCCTTGCTTTTAAAAACTAATGGTACGGGATCCAGTAGCTGGCTCTGGGCAATGTTGCTGTTTACAGTGGTGTCAAGCTTATTTGAGGGAACCATGCTCTGGGATTGGTTGTTTGGCTTGGTATTTTCATCTTTTTTTGAAAGCTTTTCCCCAATTCTCTCTATCCTCTCAATAAGCGGGGATAGTAAGGTTTTGCCCAGTTCTTCTAGATGGACCAGCAAAATAGAAGGTAAGAGGGATACAGGGGTTTCTGGTGTTTGACGTGCTTTGGGTGTCTCGAGGGTGGTAGTGTCAATAACCGGAGGGGGGCTTGAGTTTATTTTTTTGTATTTCGCTGGTTTCCCATTATGTTCCATACCTTTACGTTTTCTGCTCTGGGAAGAGACCTGGGGATGTGCTGTCGCTTGAATGGTAGATTTATCTGTTAGAGCGATAGGAGTTTCCAGGGGACTTTTATTGGGTTGATACGATTTCCTAGGCTCGGGCTTCCAATACCAGTAGGGCACGTTGGGGGACCGGTTTGTTCAATTCCCTGCTCTCTAGGAATGTACCTAGTATTGCAAATTACATTAAGTTCCCTAAGTAGTAAAGAGTTTGGTGAATCGGTGGGAATCGAAGGGGATCGTACGCAGCATGTGGTATCATTAGGAAGGCTGTGTTCTATTGTCTCAATGGCCGATGTTACCCTTGTTATATACAGGTCCAGTGTCCCCTTGAGTGACCCTCCTGAGAAGAAGATTGTTTGGGGGGCCCTTTAGGGGTCATGGTGCAACTAGCTTATAACCCAAAAGCACACATCTATGTATGGGACCAGTGGGTATCTTAATCATCAATGGGGCTACTTGGAGAGGACAAAGATGTTCGTTGTCAGCCTCTAGATGATTAGTCTCTAGACAAGCATACCTTAGTTCATTACGTTATTCCCGGAAGACCAGAATGGGTGTTCCGACCCGGTCTCTTCTGGCCTCTGAGGGCCACAGAGGACCAGCCTTTGCCCTGGCTTAGCCCTGCGTCCCGCTCGCGTCCCGCGAGGGAGGACTGTCGGTAATTTTATGCGCCTCCTGGCGCTGTGCTGTGGTCACGTGGTTTCCGTGGGCTGCTGGCGATTGCTGTCCCCTGTCCTGCACTCCACGCGGTGGCCGGCGCTTCCCTAGGTGGGAATGGGAGCGGGCAGCGGGAGGCAGGCTGCGACCCCAGCAAGTGAAAGGGCAAAAAGGGCAGCAACTCTCCACCCGGGCTCCCCAGCTGCAGTGGCAACAGGCAAGTCCAAAGAAAAACGCAGTATGCAATATAGCTCTTGAAAGCACGATTTTTTCCAAACCAGGTCCAACAATTTTTTTTCCCCTCGGCGCTTTCTCCTTTAAGCACGCACCACACCTTAATAAAGATTCAGCAGCTTCAGCAGTTTTTTTTACCGGCAAATTGAACGAAAAGACACAGGGGGCACACTACCTCCAGGCGAGTCTGCCGTTTCGAGCCACAGTGTCTAGATCCAAAAAAGACTACTCTTACAACTTCCACACTCAAAGAGCCCTTCTACACCACTCCAAACGGCTCCAACACGAAGGACTACACAAGGAGCATCAGGTGAATCCACGGCGGCTGATGGTACCGCCTCCAAATCCCGACACGGCACGGCTCCACACCTCCACCGCTTCACAACCCGCCTAACGGCATGAGCACCCGTCGCCAGTCAGTGTTGTTAATAAAAATCAATGGTGAACATGCATCACTAATAAAAAACGTATATCAAATGGTTATTAAAATATTTACACATGGTACAAAGGATGGGCGTAATCTAAGTGCAGTGTTTTTACTTACATTGTTTCTTCTTAGATTTTTGTAGAATCCACCCAAATGTGTCCATTGTGGCCATTTGTACCATCACAACGAATAAGAAGGTAAAGTTCATCAAGAAATGATTTAAAATCCTGGAAACCTATATTTGGTCATAATAAAATATTAACTCATCTAAATAGTACAACTTTAAAAAAAAAAAAGAAGTGATTAAGAAACAGTTAAAAATCATAGTAATCCATTCTAATTTATCATCTGCTAAGGCCAGAGGGCAGACATTACTTGTTTAAAGGGTAATAACTAATAACACTGGTAATGAAATTCCATATATACGGTAAAGTTCCTGATAATGCAGTTCCATTTGTATAATAAAATCCCTGCGTCCAGTAATTTGAGGGTTCCAGGGACGCTTAGGAAAGCAAAATGATCTGTATGCAAAAGGCCATAGTCAACTGCTGTAGAGTGGAGCGGAGGAATGTGAAAATCAACAGAACAATGTTGGGTTTAATCTGTCCTTTTATGATTAACCGTTGTTGACTTGCTGACTCTCACTGTTTATAAATCTTCATGCTGTTCGTGTGACGAACTTGGTGAACCGGATATTAACGCCTTAACCGCTGCAGCAATTAATCTGTGGTGGCAGGCGTTCTAAAGGGTGGGCGGGGTTGCGACCGTCAACAGTCGTTCGCAGCACCAGGGAGGGAGTGCTCCCATCGCCCAGAGCACGGAACGGGTTAAGCTGTGGAATGTCCAGGTTCATTGATGCAAGGATAGCTTGCCTACATGTGCGAATGCCTAGTTTGTTCCGTTCGCTCTTTAACAAGATCTTTCGATTGTCATGGGCTGCAGGACAAAGACATACCACATGCTCGATTGTTTCCATGTTACTCTCGCACCCCCTGTACATTACGTTGGTTTTTGCACAATGTTGTTGGTACGCGTTGTTGCGGTTCTGTGGGCTGAAGGAAAGTTTTCATATCAGTTGTTGATAGGATCCTTATGTTTGATACAACATAGTTTCCTAGTGTTCCTCTATCCATTGTACCTAGCAGTTGGCGTAAATTGAGTTGTGGAGCCGTAGCTGGTGGATTGGCCAATGGGAAATCTTTTTCTGTTTCCTCAAAGTGAGTTGTTAAACAGGATACCCATTCAGCTTCAGACATGTTAGCGCTACTTTGTCCTCCTTGTTTGTAAATTTTGGAATTAACAAGTGACCAGAAAGATTTTGGGTTATGATTTTTACTTGTGTGTATCAGTTTTAGCCAGAACTGTTCGGAGTGCTTTTTTTTCTCGATAAATATTGCTTGTCGGAATGCTTTTTGAGCTTGCTTTTATTTGTTGAGATTATGATCTTCCCCTGGGTGCCTGCGTGCTTGTCTTAGCGCACTGTTACATATTGATTTTAATTTCCTAATTTCAGCTGTTATTATTGCTGAGTTTCCTTTTTTGGTTTTTCGTGTAGTACGTGGGCATTTTTTAAGCAGTTCCCTGGAGAAGAGTTCCCATGATATGGTAGGCGGGGATACAGCAATACTCATTGAATCTCACTGGGCTCTATTAATGCTGGTATAATTGGGTCAGACTATTTCTACCTTTTGAGATTTTCAGTATAATACCTCCTGAAGTTAGGTTTGTCACGGCATGATGTGCTAGGTGAAATTACATGGTGATCACTAGGGTGCGATGATAGCTGTCTCCTCGAGCAGCTATGGTGTAATTCTCGATAAAATGAAGGATTTCCTTATTACAGATGGTATAGTCTAGAAAAGAATGGGTATGACCTTTTGATCTTGTCCAGTTGGGAGGATTATCCTTGGGGAAGCGACCATTCACAATTGAGTAGCCCAGAGCACTGAGTTGTAGCACCATATATTTGCCTAGTTTACTATATTTGTTGCCGGTGGGTTTTGTTTGTTCCAGAATATCTGGCCACGGTGCGTCATACTCTTCACGAAGTTCGTGGAAAAGGTTTGTATTATAGTCGCCACATACTAAGCAGGCTGGTCTTTTTTAGTTACTTTGCAGATTACACAAGACCTGAATTAGATGATTAAACTTTGTTTTATTCTCCCTGATGCTTGGTGAAATATAGATGTTGATCAGGATCAGTTGATCAGTCTGTTTGGGATTGTCGATCCTTATTCCGGAAATCCAGTCTTCTTCAAATGTCAATTGCGCTATCTTAACATTTAACTTGGCTGAAATTAATCCTCGAGTAACAAATGTATGTTTATTATGGTGCTGTAATACATTTGGACAATAACATTTTTAAAAAAGAACATAAAGGGTTTAATTTTGGCGTCATTTTAGTTCTGCAACTTATATTATGCAATATTTAGCTGTACAGAGCCTGTAAATGGAGGCGTCAGGCCTTTTAAAAGCTCTACGTAAGTAATTGTCACAACTTGTGCTGCAAGCTGACTAGTAACATTAGAAGCACCGTAGAGTGCAGCTTGTCACCCATGAGTGTACTCAGGTGCTGAGCAGGTGTGTCGGAGAGAGATTGAGCCCGAGCTACAGGATATCTCTTCAGGTCCTGCAAGGATATTGATTAGTTTGAGTGTTCAGTGTAAGGTAACGGAATGTTGTAAATCACCTTAACACAGGTCAGGATTGGTAAAGGGACTAGAGTTCTAAAACATGACAGGCATGTTCAGATAACAGGAGTGTTGAAGCATAACATGTTATGGGGTGACCCTTCAGACAGGACAAAGTTCAGAATGGTTAGAAACTATTATAAATAGCAAAGTAGCTTATGACATATGAAGATTTATAGACATTTTTATTTGTTGTATGTGGAATAGCAACTGCAATGGAAGGTTTCTATGACTTACAAATATGTGTGTCTTTCAAATGTTTAATGTAATTTTCTTCAAATGTTTTATTTGCTAGTCATGTAAAGTTGTAATCTACATTGGATATTTGGTGTGCGCTTCCATCATGATGACACATTTACAATTAAGATTAACGGGTGTATGAGCAAAATGTGTAAAAGGATGTATGAACATATTAGGTTAATGCTCAAAGACGACAGGACACATATATGTATGAAACGTGACATTGAGTACGTTATGTTAATTAGTTAATTAAAAAACAATATGTGAAATCAACAGACTATGCTTGGGAAGGTGGATTGCCACTGTCAAATTTAGAGTATCCAGGTATTCGTGAAGAGCATAGCAATCATGCAGTGCCTGGGCTTTGATGCTGGGAAAGCCAGCAAGAGTCTAAGATCTTGAGAGGGGTGAACGGGAGAATCATTGAAAGGAAGCGAGACCCTAAACGCAAAACCAGTAGGAAGCTCCTGGTATAAGGGCTGGTGACGGCTAGGCGGCGAATAGCAATCCACGGGCTGACACCACATGGGCCGCAAATAGCAAGATGGAAGACGGACTTGAAGGAATGGGCATTGGCGGAGAAGGGGCACATACGTAGTACTAGAAGGGATGCCAAACTCCCAGAGGTATTGCAGGCATGGGGGTTAATGGTCCAGGAGATAGGAGGAAGCTCCCCTAGTTCTACACAGACGGAGGCGACGGGGAATGGACAGGAGGGAATAGAATCCCCCAGCCGAGAGGAGGGACGAGAGGATACCCCTGATTGAACCGTTGTTAGATAGACCTCTAGGTGGGTGAGCCCGGTGGGGGGAGGGGGGATAGAGGGAGGGGGGGTGTTGTTTATAACTTAAAATGATTATTAACTGCAATGTTCTTGCTGATTGTTGGTTTGGTAACTACTTCAGTGGAAACCCACACTGGTTTAATAGCCTTTGATCGGGTATTGTATTGCTCATTGTTCGGGGTGGTCAATGGGCTGTAATTGTTGTCATTTGTGAAGTATACCAGAAAAACTGCAATTAAGAAAGTAAAAACAAAAAAATCATTGAAAGGAAGCATCCAGTGCATGATTTTAGCCTCCACTGGCACTTGTTTTTTGTGAACTGGGACGTTTTTGACAACGTAACATAGGCAACATTCCAGATTATCTTACTCATAGTTCTTGTGATTCTTGTCATCATTGGTAACGATATTCATATCCTTGATAACTATTGCATGCATCACTATTATTTTACGACTGGTTATACAGTGGATCATACATGCAAGTTCCTTGCCCATCAATGGCAGTCAATATCAGTGTTGGCTACTGTTTTTATGCACATCACGGCAATACTCAAGTGGATTTAGGAGGCTAAGAAGGTGGAATTTCTAATTGTAAAGTGTTGTGCATGACCCTTAAGTTCTAATTCACACAGTTGAAACTGCAACTTCAGCTTCAATGAGCAAATCCAAAGGTTGACCGAGAGGCCAGGTGACAGACAGCAAAGCTGGTCAACGTGTATGTTTGTTGACATGGCTGATATGGCCTGAGGAATATCACAGTTGCCTTACTGCAAAAAGTGCATCCAGGGGTGATTGTCCATAGGTTTCCAATAAGAGCAGAGCTCTTGACACCATGCATAATTGACAACCATAACCTCAGAATATTACATGTCATCAGTGCATAATTACAACTTTTCCATTATCCTTATTTGAGTGATCCCCGGCATATCACTTTATCTCACCGTGCAGCCTTCCACGCTCAGTTTGGAAGCCTTGTGCTAAAATAAATGATACCTGCAGTTTATATGCATAATTATTATTATTTATTTTTTTGTGATTTTATACGGCAAGCAGAACCCAAGGGCAGCAGATCTATTTGCATTCAAATTTTGAAGAATTTACTTTAGCAAAATTACACAAAGTGCAACTCCATCATTTAGTGCTATACATTAGTACAAAATGTGACCTTGTGTCAATTTTCTGATGCAAGGATGCATTTCATGTAAAGCAATAAAACAAGTGGCACAAGCAACGGCCACTCACATTCTGGTCATTCACATTATTCCCTTGAGCCTGCTGGAATATGTTGCAGTGAATGGCACACAATTTAACAACATGGTATAGTAGCATACAATTGGGGCTTCCGAGTAGCAATCAAATGCGTAATTCCAGAAATTACATGAATTATGCCAGCAAACGTGTCGACCTATTCATGGCCAATTAAGTGTTTAAATCATTGTCAAAAATTGATAATCTTTGAGTTTTGCGAATTTTGTTGTGTTTGGCCTTTTTCTACATGACATTTCTTTTCTGTTGTTGTAAGAACATGAAATTGTGATAGGTGGGCAGGGTGTGTGGTTGCTGGAACGTATGTAAAGTGGAACAAATGGTTGTTTGAGAAAAATGGTAGTGAAGGGTGGACGGATTGGTTATGAAAGTAAAGGTGTTGGGGTTCTAAGGATGTAGTAAGATGGTAGTTGTGGGATTAGGGAGTTTGGTGCTGGAAAACATGTTTTAAATGAATTAAATTGTTTTCATTTGATTTATACATTTGACTTTTGAATACATTTTGATTAATTCATATGTAAAAAGAGTTGTCATGGTAACATTGTTTCAATTCAATGTGCCGAGAAAATTTTGAGAATTGGGTATCAGTACTGGCTTTGTGGTGTTTATTGTTTGATTAGGGCTCAGCCTTACTGATTGGAGCCTAGACCCATTGCTTTTTCTTGGACTTTTAGAAAGAGAGCATTTCTCTGTGCTTATGAATCTTTGTGCTTTGCAGCCTGACTCAAATCCATGCCTGTGCAGGGAGACAGCTACACTGGTGCATACTTTCCAGACAGCCACAGCAGTGGAAGGGCTGGGTGTGACAGGGTTAAATCTGCATTCAACTGCATACTGATTGTCTTCCTGGGCTGGAAGAGGGTATTCAAACCGTACATTTGTATAGGTTGTGTCCTGCCCTCACACAAGGAACTCTGATCCCATGTTCTTAGACACTGCATGGATTTGTAACAAGACGCTGCTGGCTCTACAGACTGCACTTTGCCAGAGAACTGCTGTGATACCAGCAGGAACTGCCATTTGGGCTATTTGCTTTGTTGTAAATTGCCTGATGCCTGATTGGGCTGCTGGAGACTGCCACCTTGCGTTTGGACTATTGTGCTGGCCTGTTGTCTGCTCCAGCCATGGAAATAGAGAGTGTGGCCCAGGACTTCCTAATTCACTCAGTGTGTAAGGCACGCTGCTCTTTTTTCTCTGATATTGCAGTTCAGTGCATGGTGAGTGCTTCCTTTCCTCTAGTAGTGCGTGGAGAGTGTTCTTGGTGGAGAAGTGCGTGTGGAGCACTCTGTATCGCTGGGAGCCACGAGAGATATCTGCTGCTTTCCTTTTCCCCTCAGCGCCTCTTCTCCAGCCAGTGAGATATGCTGCAGCAGTGAAGGGAGCTTTGCTCCATAGTATCAGGGAATTGCCTCAAGGGGAGTGGAGGAACTCCGCTGTTGTCGCACTGTGTGTGGGGCCCAGTGAGGGAAGCCGCATCCGCCCTTCCCTTCCTGAATGCTGACCTTCGTAGATGGTCGCACAGATGGACAACCTACACTCGCCTTTCACGTGTGAGCTGAGAAGGTGGGCCCCATCCCTGAGGCACCCCAGTATACATGCTGGAGGCTCCCGTCAGCGACGCTCTGGAGTGATGAGCGACCAGAGAGAGCCCTGCTATTCAAAAGGTAATATCAGCATATGGCTGCCTCACATGCTCGTGGGCAGCTATGTTTTATATTCAAACTGCGGGGAACTAACAGGGTCTCTCCACATGTTCCTACAATTGGTGTCTCCTCCCTTACCTGGGAGGACACACTTTGGGGGCATCATCTCCTCCTCAGGGGGCATGATGGAGTGAGACCTTAACAATGGCCCCCGGGTAGGAACGGGTTGACATTGGAACAACTGCCTCTAAAAATCACTGTATAGCACAGAGGAGGTGCCCAGGTGTCCCCAAACCTACGTTGTATGGATAAGTACTCTTGTTTAGATGAAGCCCGAAAATCTACTGTAATCCTGCTGATAGAAACGCAGAGGCTTTGGGTCTTATGTTGTGTGGTTATATGGGGATTTCATGTAGTGTTCTCTAAAATAAACTGCATTTCCTGCAAAGTATTTATGTTTTTTTGGTGATATATGGTGATTGATGTGTTTTCTTTCTCTAAACAGACAGGTGCATTTCATGCCATGATATAATAATTTATGCCGTTTTGATTCTTGCATTGACAGGATAACGAGTAATATTTTTAAACTGGTACAAAAGCTGCAAAACTGTGGCAATCCTGCCTCATGTATCTCTTCCACTCAGCAGTGTGAGGACCTCGCCACCTTCTTTATTGAAAAGGTGAGGAAAATTTATAACACCTTCTCACAGAATCCTTCTGACCGTACTAGTTCCTCCAACTCCTCCTTTAAAGGCACCAGACTTACTTGTTTACCTGCAATCTCCCACGAGGATCTAGCTAAACTCTGTAGAAAGGTGAAATCCGGTGCCCCTTCAGATCCCATGAGACAGGCTCAATTTCTAGAGGCTCTGGACTTCTTTCTTCCATCCCTGGCCACACTCCTCAACCTCTCCTTCTCCTCGGCAACCATTCCTACATGCTGGAAACTGGCATGGGTCACCCCCATTATCAAAAAGCCAACCCTGGACCCCACAAAGCCGGAGAACTATAGGCCCTTCTCACTGCTCCCCTGGGTGTCCAAACTAGCAGAAGCCCCTGCTAACACCGTACTATCGGACCACATGGCCCAAAATAACATCTTGGACCCTTCCCAACACGGGTTCAGGCCAGGGCATAGTACGGAGTCCGCCCTTCTATCCACCACTGAACATCTCCGGAGGGTACTAGATGCCGGTCAAAGTGCTGTGCTGATACTAATCTATCTCAGCGCAGCCTTTGACACGGTTTCCCATAATATCTTGCTGAGTCGCCTGGAAAACATAGGGATCAGTGATCTGGCCCTTGAATGGTTCCGCTCGTTCCTGACGAGCAGATCCTTCCGTGTCTCAGCACCCCCGTTCACCTCCCGTTCACACTCTATCGGCCAAGGAGTCCCGCAGGGTTCGGCTCTCAGTCCATCCCTTTTTAACCTGTATGTGCAGCCTCTTGCGGCAGTGGCCAGAGAATGGGACCTCACGCTGGTGTCGTCCGCCGACGACACACAGCTGGTAATTACCCTCACTGAGGCCCCCTCAACTTCTGCCACGAGATTCAGGGATGGACTGGCCGCAGTCGCCCATTGGATGACGAGTAACTGCTTACAATTGAACACAGGGAAAACTGAGATGCTGCTCCTGGGTAAGAACCCCAGCTGTTGGAGCGACCATTGGTGGCCCCCCCTGCTGGGCCCCATCCCTCCCTCTAAATCTCTGGTAAAAAACCTGGGAGTCTGGTTGGACTCCTCGCTGAGCTACCAAACTCACACCAAAAGAGTAGCAGCTACGTGTGTCAGGCTGCTGAGAAGCCTTAATCCCATTCTAGGGTTCTTCGACCCCAAAACATGTCAGCTCATAGTCCAATCCATCATCCTTTCCCGGTTAGACTATGCTAGCGTCCTACTGTTAGGCGCTCACAAAGCTGAGACAACCAGGCTTCAACGAATTCAGAATTCTGCGGCCAGGGCAATAGTTGGCCTTCCTAGAAGATGCTCTGGTAGAGCCACCATACAAAGACTCCACTGGCTCCCAGTGGAAGCCCGAATCCAATTTAAGGCCCTTACCACTGCCTTTAAAATCCTCAAAACTGATGGCCCTGAACTCCTCCGTCCGCTTCTAACACCCTACACCCCCCAGCGCAACCTCCGCTCCCTAGGTCAACATTTAGTAGTGGTCCCCCGCACGAAACTCTGCCGTGTCGGGGGTCGCGCTTTCATACTTTTGGGAGCAAAACTCTGGAATTCCCTTCCCCTGAACATCCGCCGCCTTGACAATCTGTCCGCTTTTCGCAAGGCAATAAAAACTCACCTGTTCCCACTGCCTTAAGCCTTTGGCCTTCCCACCCCCTCTCAGTAGGTTATGCTATGGTCTCTCAGCGCCGGGACGCCCCGTTGCTGGGGCAGCTGTCGTGCTTCAACAAACTCGTAACATAACATAACATAACATAACATTTCAGTAATTGCATAATATGCACCGTATTAATGATTCATGTTGGTTTGGTCTTGTGTTATGTGTAACATATCATATATATTTGATACAATCCTGTGTGGAGTTTCTTTTGTGGTGTTTTCATTGTGTTTCTGTGTGAGTGTGTTGCACAAACGCCTTACAGCTTGCCTCTGATTATAAGCCGGCGTGCTCCGTGTCAAGCTACCAGAGGGTAGGCACAGGTTATCTTTGGTGTGTAACTGATTTGCTCTGACTAGAGTGGTGGGGTTTGCCTGTCATACCCTAGCCAAAGAGAAACCCCACGTCTGACACCCTGCATATGACAGAAACATGATATAGTTTTCTGCCACTGATCAGAATTTTTAAATATGAAAATTGAGGGAAAGGGGGAGATGTGGTTTATTGGTGTAGCTTCTGAATTTTGAAATTTGACATTACGTCTCTCCTCCCTGCTTTAGCCCTTGACTAAACATTGTGTGTATTCTCTGTAAACCAGTTAATTTATATATGCTACTGTTAATATGTTTTGTAATGGTGAACTGTACTATAATTTATATAACCACACTTGATTTTAAAGACCATCTCTCAGTCCCGCTCTCATCTGCTCAGATCTCCATTGACCCCACCTAATTTTCCAACGTGTAAAATACAAACAGGAGAACAGCAGACACCAGCTTTTACCTGTTTAATTCCCACTGCATTGATTGCAACATCAACAGGCCAGACGATGACGAGTTGACCTCAAGTGAGGTTTTTGCCAGCCAATTATCTGTGATTCGACAGAAATGCGTCTGAAAGCTAAGTAATGACTGGCCCTGTTGAGCAATTGATGAGTGTGATCTGTAAATGTAACAAGTGTCAGGTAATGACGCTCATTTTTTATAGATTTGCAGAAAAATAGCAAACATGTTAAAGGTCTAAACTGGCAACTTTCTATTGTGCACCTGGTCTGCAAGAAATCTATTCATCATAAGAAACAGGAAATTGGAATTTCCAAGAGTTCCATTATGCGAAAGGCTCACCATCCAAACAACATCAAGATAAGCATTATAATAATAATAATGAATGTATAAAGCGCGCAGCTGCCCCAGCAAAGGGACGTCCCGGTACTAGAAGCAAAAAGCAGAACAAAGGCAGCGGCCCAGTCTAGGCAGGAAACAGGAGGGTTTTGATGGCCTTACGGAAGGGGAGCAGACCATCCAAATGGCGAACATAGGCAGGGAGGGAATTCCACATCCTAGCCGCCAAAAGGCAGAAAGACTTCCCCCCGGCTCTGGCGAGCTTCACACGGGGAACCACAGCCAACAACTGCTCCGAGTAGCGAAGTTGGCGGTTGGGAACATAAGGAGTCATTAAATTGGATAGAATCTCAGGAGAAGAAAATTTTAAAATCTTAAAAGTAAGACAGAGTGCTTTAAATTCAATTCTTTTTTGAACAGGCAACCAATGAAGTTGCCTGATGGCACCTGACACAGAAACGAATCTAGGGAGCCTAAGCAGGACCCGTGCCGCTGCATTTTGGACTCTCTGCAGACGGAGAACGTCCGCCTTGTTGGCCCCTAACAAAAGAGAATTCGCATAATCTATGAGTGAGAGAATGGTGGCCTGAACTATCAGTTGGCGAGTGGCAGAACCAAAGAATCCCAAAATGGGCCTAAGGCCACGTAGGAGACCAAAACAAATGCCAGCCACCTTTTTAGTGTGGTCCTGAAACTCCAGAGTAGAATCAAGCCAGATCCCCAGATTTTTTACAACTGGCTTGGGAGTTGGCGCGTTGCCCATAGAAGTAGGCCACCACTGTGAGCTCCAAAGGTCCTTATTTTTGCCAACCAGCAGTACTTCCGATTTGCTAGCATTTAATTGAAGACAATTCGAGGTCATCCACTCCGAAATTGCCTCGAGTCCAGTACGAAACTGCACCGTACCACAGACTCTGAGAGAGCAACCACCAATTGCGTGTCATCGGCATATGACACTAAGGTCAAGCCGGCTTCACGCGCCACTCTTGCCAGAGGCTGGACATAGATGTTAAACAAGCAGGGGCTCAAGGCAGAGCCCTGAGGAACCCCCTGCTTGCTAAAATGGACATGCAAAAGAAAAGGGGGCGAAGTAACCTGGAACGTCCTGTCAGCAAGAAAGAAACGAAACCAATCCAAAGCAAGGCCCACTACCCCCGCCTCCTCCAGCCTGCATAGTAAGATCTGATGAGGGACAGTATCAAACGCGGCGCTGAGATCGAGCAAAATCAGCGCCGCTGTTTGACCCTTGTCCAGAATCGACAGCAGATGTTCACAAACTGCCAAAAGCGCGGTCTCTGTACTATGGCCCGGGCGGAAGCCCGTCTGAGAGGGGTCCAAGGTGCTATTACTTTCCAGGAGGCACGCAAGAGTGTTATTAACATGAGCCTCCGCTACTTTTGCAACCCAAGGAAGGAGAGATATCGGTCTAAAATTAGCAGGGTTAGTGGGGTCAAGAGAAGGTTTTTTCAACAGGGGGACCAACCTGGCTGATTTCGAAGCAAGCGGAACAACCGCCGAAGAAAAAGAGGAATTGATCATATGACAAAGGGGAGTAAGAAGAACCGGAAGGCAGTCCTGGACAAGATCCGGACGCATTGGATCCAAAGGGGAGCCAGACTTGACCCTACTACTTAGGGAAATCATCTCCTCCTGGGTGATAGTAGGAATAACCAATAGTGTGTTAGTAGGCCGGAGAGCGGGACTAGCAAATTGCTCAACAGAACAGCCATGGAACGTTTTGTAGATGTTTTCCACTTTCCGGACAAAATATTCAGCCAGAGCTTCACATTGCTCGCTCCTACTTTTAAAATCATTCAGAATTTTAAAAACACATTTAATAGGGTTATTACTTGCCTTGATTTCATCTGTAAGATAGACAGCCCGAGCAGAATGAATTGCTTTATGATAGGCCTTAATCCCATCCTCGTACTGTCTTTTAGCCTCTAGGTCGTAGTTCTTTCTCCACGCCCATTTCAGTTTTTGACAGGCACTGCGCATGACAGCCAAGGAGTCACTTATACCAAAGGTTGGCTCTAGAACAACGACCAACAGATCGCTTCACCGGGATGAGAGAATCCAGGGCACCAGTAAGCCAGTCACAAAATATTTTATAAGCCAGATCGGGATCCGCGCTTAAAGTTGCAGGGCAAGCCTTTAAGACGGCAAGAAGCTCCTCAAACTTAAGTTTATGCCAACAGCGTCTAAACGTAGATTTCAAATTAACTCTGGGAAGCAGAGTGGGAAGCAAAAGGGAGAGAGGTACTAAACAATGGTCTGACCAATAGACTGATCTTGGAGCCCCAGCTGTGATCCCCGAGATGTTGGAAAAGACCGGATCCAGCAAGTGGCCGGCAGAGTGTGTAGCACCCACCACCAATTGTCTTAGCTGGCAAGCGGCAAAGTCCGCAAGAAACCTCCCAATTTCCCCATCCGCAAGGAGATCGAAGTGAAGATTAAGGTCTCCCAGGAGAATGAAATTAGCAGAGGTCAGAGCTAAAGCACTAGCTGCCTCGACAATCGCCAAGCTAAATTCTGCCGCAGGGCCTGGGGGGCGATACACTAGGAGGCCCGTAAGGGAGAAGTGTGCCGTAAAAGGAAGAACAAATCTAGCGCATTCACACCCCACTACAGGCTCTCTGACCAAAGACTATTAAGTCAGGCAAGAGATCCCTTTGGGACACCTTTTAACAATGACACAACGTTCAACAAATAATAAATTATAACAAATAAATAAACACAATACTATACTCATGAGGCAAAACACATTTAAAATTATGAAGAATTCTGGTACAATTTATTATACAAAGCAGAGTTAAAATACAATAATTCAACACTAATTAAAACAACGGGGAAGAGCAAGTAAAAAGAAAGGAAACATAAATTCCTATTAATAAAAAAGGAGGTATAGAAGGAAAATTAAATTCAGCAAAAAAAACGTCAGAATTATTCTCTAAACACTACAATACACAATCCTCCTTTTGTCATGCGACGCGTTTCGGTGGATCATATGGTCAGACCACCTTCATCAGGTTTAAACATAGTTTCTTCCCCACAAAGTTCTAAAACGAGAAAAATGATCTTCTTTTAAAGAAAGCATTGCTAATTACCTAAATAACAGTTAAAAAATTTTTTACAATTTAAAAAATATACATTGTACAACAAATCTCATAATGATCTCACTGTATTACCTCAAGTTTTACCAAACAAAAATGAAAAACACACAACATTTTTACATAAAACACAGAAATTATTTCATCATCATTTTGAGGCACGATTTACCTTCATTCAATTACATTTTATCATATTTCATTACATTATATTACAATGAAATACGCCACGAGACATAATTGCATACTGCTCACTCATTGGATAGGAACACGTAACTTCTTTTAATCAACTACCATTGCAATCAAATAGCCGCATATGGTACCAACAGAACTTGATTGTGTCCCTTCTGATTTGTAGATAGATATTCATGGGAGCAATGCACAAATATTGACACACTCAAAGCGGGTGTAGACTAGATTCATACCAAGAAACTCATTAGTTCATTAAAAAAAATGATACATATGCATATCCTGGAGACAGTGAAAACCCCAAGGAAAGAGCAACAATACCAACCACAGTGTAAAGGGGGTCTCTATTCACGTACCTCGAAACTTCTAAGCCACAACAGCTTCTCAAAAGTGGTTCCTACGTAAATAAACCACCTTCTCTCGTCAGGTGAGTTAAAAAACTTCACGGACTCGACAATCTATTTGGGAAAATATGGAGATTAAGTTATCTATTTCCGAAACGACTGGCGTAAAGCCACAATAGTGATCCATGAGAATGATGTAACTAGTAAATAACCCACCTTTGTATATATTTATAACGGTGTGTTTAAAATGGTAAGGTGAGACAGCCTCAAACAGTGCTGTGAACAGCTGCCGATGCACCGAGCGAATACACGGAAAGCCTATGGAAAAATGCCAAACACACTTTAAATATCTAGTTCAGCAACCTTTTACTGCAGAAAGGCAGTGTTCGCATTTTAACTTACATCTCTCAGTGTTTAAAACACTCCAAGGACACACGGTACGCAGCTCACAACGTCCTTGATACGAGACGAAGCGCGGGAAATTACTGCTGTATAGTTGTGGTTCCAATTCACAGTACTGCAGGATACCACCCACTCGGCGCCTGAGTAAAAAGAAAATATTTTATGAACCTGGCTAGTTCTAAAGTGTAACGCCGTCACTATGCTCTATTTTAGTCGGAAACAGCATATATGCTTACCGAGATAAGTTAAAAATACCGGCGTTCCGTGGTCCAGTTACCTTCACCTTTCGTGAACCGGCCGTGATAAAAACCTGCGTTTAAATACTCTCTCCACCGCGGGAGTATATTCCTTCAACGAACGCTAGAGTAAGTTAATGCACAGCAGCTGTGTCTATTACTCATCAGCTCAGACTGCCACAGGCATCGACACCAAAAAAGGACTAACCCTTGCTCAAGACCTACTTTGTTTACAAAACTAAGTCGTCTCATCCAATATGGCTGACACACTAATGTCAATTCCAAACAAAAGGTAGCCGTATATGCACACAGTCAAAGTCATATACGCTAGACCTTTACCATTAAGGCAAGCAAAGAGCGCTACTCTATCTATACCACGGTGTTGGTTCTAATAATAGATCGCATTCTTGCCAGCCCATAGCACTCACGGAGGCACAATGGTGACTGTTGCAGACAGCGTAATGTATCCAGTGGGTCCTCAGTCCCAAAGGTACCGACACAGACTTAAAACAATATATATACGTTACAGCCATTAGGAATCTAATACACGAAGTAGAACACTGCATATCTTATCACTTCAGGAAGCCCCATTACCTAAATATAGCTGCAAAAATACATAGATTATGACTACACAGTCCATTTTCACGAATGGGAAAAGGACTAATAAAGTTGGTATAGACAGACAGTGTTGTTTCCAGACTGCTTTTAAGATATCATATGGAGAACGGATACCCTAATGTTGTCAAAAAAGCCAATCCTCACTAAACTAATCTAATCATGCACGGATTTGTTTTACCCCTAAAGACAATAATACGCCTAAATAAAAATGAGATTCAGGTTATGTAGTCAGTATGGAATAAACAGACAGATGACGACGATAGTACAGCTAAACAGCCCCAATAATTCTGTCCCATTCCTCTCTTGAGTTCAGGCCATTTCTAACAGTGTTAAAAAAGGAAATGTACCATTGCTCCCTTTGTTTCCGCACAGTGGTGATATTGCCACCCCTCTTACCAATCTTCACTCTCTCCAGGATAAACCACCTAAATTCACTTTCTCCATGGTTCTTTTCTAGAAAATGTGTTACAATGGGAGCTGTATTTTTTTTGTTTTTATTGCTGACCGATGTTCTTGGAAGCGAATACGTGCTTCTCTACCTGTTTCTCCAATGTAACAGAGTCCACAGGGACACTGGAGAAGATAAATAATGTTTTTACTCCTGCAGTTATTGTGCGTTCTGCATTTTATAGTCATTCCATTAGCAGCAAAATCTGAGGCAACTACACACTGGGGGCATATATTACATGAGCCACATCTCGAGGCCCCAACAACTCTAGTATTATCCAAAGTTCTTTGCGAATCAGTAGCATTGTCCCTATAGGTGTGAACTAATAAATCACGTAAATTCTTATTCTTCTTGAATGCATATAAGGGTCTCTCAAGGGAAACTTCCTCGTCGTGATTTAAAATGTGCCAATTCTTGTTGACCACATTTTTTATCTGATTACTAAAACCAGAAAATTTGCTGACAAATACAATTTTATTCATAGGGACCTTATCTCTCCTATTTGTATGGACCAATGCCTCCCGATCATAAAATCTGGCCCTTTTCAATGAATGAGAGAGAAGTTTTCTTGGGTATCCACGATCTTTGAATTTCTTTTTTAACGTTTCAGCGTGTTTGTAAAAGTCATTAATATCAGTACAATTTCTGCGTAATCGAAGAAATTGGCTGAACGGAATACTCACCTTCTGTGAGCTAGGATGAAAACATGAATAATGGAGGAGAGTATTCTTGGCCATAGGTTTGGTGTATAATTCGACCGCCAGAACGCCATTTGCATTGACAATCGAGATATCCAAGAAATCAACCCTTTGATTGCTACAAGACGATGTAAATCTTAAGTTTGGGTCTCCCAGGTTAATCCAGCTCAAGAATTCCTCCAGGAGCTCAGTGGTTCCTTCCCAAATAAAAAAGATATCGTCAATGTAGCGGTACCAGCCCGCTACATTTTCGAAAAAAGGGGCAATGTCATTATATATGTGCTTGGCCTCAAAATGTCCCACATATAGACAGGCCAGACTGGGGGCACAAGTGGCCCCCATACTGGTCCCTTTGAGCTGTTTGAAATACTCAGTCTTGAAAAAAAAGCCATTATTCGTGAGGATGAGTCTTACACAATCCACAATGAACTCTCTGTTGGCACCACCCAAGTCAACATCCATCAGGAGCATATCAATAACCTCTACTGTGGCAGATTGCGGAATGTTCGTGTAAAGAGACTCAATGTCTAGAGTAACCAGACACTGAGTCTCCTCACAGAATGGACGTCCCTCAACCAATGAGATGATATGAGCGGAATCCCTTACATATGACTTAAGTTTGCAAACCAGTGGTCTCAAAAAATGATCTACATACTTACTCACTTGTTCTAACAGGGAATCAATGCTGCTGACAATCGGCCTCATAGGCGGACTAGATTTGTGTTTGTGCACCTTGGGTAGGCTGTAGATGGCAGGGGTCCTAGGCCCTATAATATCTCTGACCAAAGAGCAGGGAAACCTAGATTTAAAAATAACCGCTAACCCCCCACCCCTCGTCACCCTGTTCACTGTCAAGATGCTATACTCAGGAGGCAGGGCTAAACCCGGCTCTGCCACGCTGTCCTCGGTTAGCCAAGACTCGGTTATAAAGAGGACGTCAGGAGCCTCATCCACAATGAGATTGTAAATATCCATGTAGTGCTTTACCATAGAGCGGGCATTGAGAAGGAGGAGTTTAAGGGAGGGCTTTACTAGGGCTGGTGGGGACGGGCAAGTGTCAAAGCCACAGTTGCGGCAACAAAACGGACCCTCCATACATTCACCCAAACGGGGGCAACAAGGATTAGAAGGAATACAGAGGGACAGCAGACACTCCCTGGAAAAAGTCAGCAATTTGCTTACCGGGCCATCAGTACATCCCGCATCTGGCATTGTACAGGCGCGGACGGGTGCAGACGGGCTTGACTTCCCCCATGCACATTTAAAGTCCCCTCCCACCTCCAACTAGCCAGCTGATAGGTCCAGGGCGTGGAGGCCGGAAACACTCCTCCTGCCTTCTCTGCCCTCCGTACAATCGGCACAAGGAGCCGTAACGGACCGGGGCGGAAAGAACCAACAGTGAGTGAACCAAATCAGAGTGCACAACACGATTTTAAAAGATTAAAAACCGTTTCTAAAATTACATAAAGCAAATTTCAGGCTTCCCAGTAGCTTAAATAGCGCTAAAGCGGGTCCTAGCAGACACTGCCGCTGACTGCTTTTTACCGCATTCATCCACACTCCTCTCGTTGCATATCCAGTAAAATGCTTTGACTACTGAGAAAGTGGTGACCTTGTTTAGATGCCTATACAATAGTCAAGGTAAACATGCAGGGCAAGCTAAGAAAAGCAAAATATCTTTACAAGATCAAGCATTTTAAGATTCTCTCCTGGCAACACCGTGTATACAAAAAGAAAAGAAATAGTGTGCATCAGACGGACAGGAAAAATGATACCATCACAAAATGTCTTGGTCTCCAATAAGTATTTTGTTTGGTGATTGCGGTTTGCTGACTGTTGTTGTGTCACCATCAAACTTCTCAGAATGCCTAAGTATAAACAAGATAACGACAGTGGGTGATGAATGAGAAGAGGATCAACCATCAATAGGAAGTGATGCAGCGTCTTATGAATCCTTTGACAAAGGGTGGCAAATGGTGACCCCGCAAACACGTGTAGTTTTCAGGAGAATCTTTATAACCTAATCTTGGTTGAGATGTTCTTACTTTTCCGGAAAACAAGGGTGGGCCAGACATGGCCAGGATACAGAACCTTTTTATATGAGTTCGCAGATAAGTCATAACTTCTTGATTTCCATAAATTGCTCCACTTTGGACCAAATCCTTCATTGATGACATATCCTTCCACAACATGATTATGGCACTTCAAGCCCGCAAAGATGTATGGCGCAGGATTTTGTACTCTTTGAATTTTTATCTATTTATTTTTGAGTATAGTACACCAAAATCTCATGCCATTTATCACGAGAACTTGTGATACTTTAGCAGGATTTAGATATGGTCAACAGCAGCAAGTATCACCAGATTGTAGGAGTCCAATGGGGACTAAAGCATGCAATTTTCACCTATGATCCGATGCCTTTAACCGCACCTAAGAAAGCAAAGGCTTTCAACCTAGAACCCTGGTGCAATTCTTGCTGTGTTTTTAGCTAATCACTTATGGCAGACAAGAAACTACATCCATATCAAATCAGGGGCAGAAGGCAGGCCTCCCAGACCCTTCAGGGGCCCCAATCCTTCAAGCCGCCCCAATTCAGCCCAAGGACAATGAATAGATGTACGATATGGAAGGCTGAAGGACCCTTTATCACATTCTGTGGGGGAGGGGCATCATTTTGCGTTTCATGCCTTGTATCCAATAAAACTTCATTCCATTGTATTGGATATTGCTCCTAAGTGGCCAAATGATGCAAGGGAGTAGACAGAAGTCTACGGGTCACATGTATCAAGCTATTTTTTGTTCGCAAATGGTGCGAATCGCACAATTAGGTCATTAGCGAATGCAAAATGGCAGTCAGTATGGAATGTATGAAAAGAATGTGCTGTATTACCTTGAAATTCGCAAAAGTTGTGATACCCTATTTTGCAAATAACAAATAGTGAATCTGTATTAGAGAATTCGCAATTTGAAATTTGTAAACATATGTGGGATCCATTCGCAATTTGCGATTGAGCCATAATTTACTATTTTGCATGAGCAAATTAGCACCAATTCCAATCAGGTGGCAACCAGGGCCACGCTGTACGTCATGGTGAGGAGGCTAAGGATATAAGCAGCACAGAGAAGAAGGAGGAGACAATAGTGCATTTTTAGAGTGCGCATTACATTGTTGGGGCAGACAGAGGAAGAGATCTATGACAAATATAGGTTGGGGTCAGACATGATCCTTGATCTGATAGCTGAACTAGATCCACCACTACAGCGTCAGATTCGCCAAACCCAAGCCACACCCACACATGTGCAAGTCCTATGTTCACTGCACCTCCTAACTTCAGGTAGCTTTCAGGGGGTAATAGCTGCAGAAGGAGGGGTCTCCTAAAGTGCACTATTGCGCTTTTTCAATTAATTCCTGGACGCTATGTTGCAGACAATACACCACCACATAAGATTTCCTACAACACCACAGGAATTCAGCAAACAAAATTAGACTTTTATCAGCTAGCCCTTTTTCCCCATGTAATTGGGTGCATTGTTGGGACACATGTAGCTATATGACCCCCCTCACTGAATGAGTACATTTACAGGAACAGGAAATTATATCATTCACTAAATATCCAATTCATATGCAATGCAAAACTTATAATCACAGACATAGTGGCAAGATTCCCAGGTAGTATGCATGATTCGTACATCTTCAGACACTGTGGCATACATACACGTCTCCTTGGGGGTATATTTGGCGAAGTATACCTGCGCGGTAAATGCATGTAACACTGTCTTACTAACTCTCTGGTCATGGTGAAACATTGCCTTCTACCCTATAGGTGATAACATACCTGAATCCTACTACAACAAGTGAACAGCGATACAATGCAGCTCACATATGACACACAGCATGATAGAGAGGACCTTTGGTTTACTGAATAGTAGTTTCCACAGCCTACATAAAAGTGGAGGTGCATTGCAGTACAGACCAGATACATGTTGCAAACTTGTGGTCACTCGTGCCATGTTGCACAACGTTGCAACTTCAAGAGGCATACCCTTGGACCTAACAGATAGTTAATCTGTTGAAGACGATGAGTTAGGTCAACATCAACAAGCAGGAAACCGTTCGAGGGCAGCAGATCGAAGACAAAGATGTTCAGAAAAAACGCAGAATTATTTTTAAGGTAAGTAATGATGAGACAATGTACTGCATTGTTTTCATTACTATTTTGATGTATTTAAAACAAAACTCAGGTATTGTAGATGTACACATAACAAACTCAAGTAGTGGTGCCACTGTGGTCTTGCGTCTTATGGGTGCAGGTGTTGGGGGTGATGGGTCCACTGTGTTGTCATCTCCTGACTGTGCCTGAGTCTCCAGAGGGTTGTGGGATTCGCTTTCGGCTGACTACTGTGCAGGTGTATCTGTGATGTTAAACAGTATTATTTCCGTTTATGATTTTGACATGAATATCACTTGGCACATTGTTTTGTCTAATAAAGCTATTTAGCAACACGAGGTGTGTATAACTTTCTCTTGCTTGTTAAACTTAAACGCACCTATGCTGTTTTGGTTTTCCTCCTTGCCTTTCCTATTGGAGTTTCTGACTACTAATCCCATAATGCATTTGTTTGCAGCAAGTAAAATGTGGATTGGAGTAGTACTTACTCCTCCTAGCCTGATCTCACTAAAGGGTTATTTTGTCAAACTTACCATGCACATGGTCATTTGCAAGCATCTTACCTTGGGTAGTACTGGGGTGTATCTGTGTCACTCTAATGATGGCTTCAGGCTGAAGAGTAGACTCCACCATGTCCTCTAAGGGTGTAGACACAGTTTGTGTGGGTGGGCCTCCTCCAGTCTTCTTTGCCTCTGCAAGCCTTGACGCAACCTTTACTTTGGCCCTGCTCCACAGATCACACCACCACTTACGTAGATCTGCAATGAATCACTGTGTGACCCCCGCTGTGCTTATTTTGGTTTGGATAACCAGCCATAGTTTTCTTTTTTTCTTTTTTCACATTCTGGGACATGGAGTGACTGCTTTCCAAACAATTTCTAGTGGCTCTTAACCACTTCCTCTATTAGGACTTCCAACTCTTTCTCGCTAAACATTAGTTTTCTTTTGTGCAGTGCTTGATCCTTCTCAGTGTTTTTTTGACACCATGCTGTTTTTCTTGCACAGGTTCCACTGTCCAAACAGGCTTCCTATTGCTGTGCTCCTGCAGTAGGCATGGGCGGAAAATCCGTTCCGCTCGCGGATTTTGCGGATTTTCGGGAAATTCGCAATCCGCGAGATTCGCGAATCTCCCGCAAAATCCGCAAATCCGCGAGCAGCGGATTTTGCTCGCACTGCTCGCACTGTTCGCGTGAGTTCGCGCCCCGCGAATAAGTGCAAAATTGCAGAAATACGATCTTAGCAAAACTGAAAGTAACTACTTACCAGGTTCAAAAGTTCAGGCTCATCATTAGTAGCCATTTCCTGTAGTGCTTCCTGAGGGGCCCCTCCAGAGTTCAGTTGCCAGTTGAAACTATTATGTGACCCTGCTCTGAACCTCAGAATAGTTACACATATGCCACAAAGGTCCTGAATTACAGCTAAGGGAGACAAGCAGGAGCCAGGCTGGAAGTTAAAATCCATTAATCAGCCCCTAATTCATTATTGTCAGTTGGGGCAGGGCAGGTGTTGTAACTAATTTTGCAACAATGAAAGCACTTAGCAAGTGCAAAAGATCACTAATCAGGGCGCACTAAGGAAGCAGGTGCCAGCTAAAAATTAATCAGCCCCAAATTAATTCAGGTCACTTGAGGCAGGGAAGGTGTGCTTTGCTTTGCCGAAAATAATGTACACTGGACAACCAGAGGGTGTGGTGATGAAACAGAGGGTGGCATGGGTGGGCCAGAGGGTGGCATGAGTAGTCAGAGAGTGGCAGTGGTGACAGAGAGTGGCAGTGATGAAGAAGAGTGTCCCAAACAGGCTGGACACGTAGAAACAACAAGTTCGCAAAACTTGCGACCCGACAGGTAAGTTCGCAAATTGCGAAATTGTAAAAACCCTCGCGAACTGGCAGAAACACGGGCGAACACAAAAAAAAAAAATCCGCAAATTCGCGGGAATTCGCGGATTTTGCGGATTGCGAATCCGCAAATCCGCAAAATTCGCGAACGCGAGATCCGCAAAATTCGCTCATGCTTATCCTGCAGTCTGCCTCCTCCTCTCACTCAGTACACAGGTAACAGCATGGCAAATGAGGTAATCATGCTGCATTGAAATGTTAGATTCTCTAATAGCGAATCTCAAATAGCAAATTTGCTATTTTGGGAATTGCATTTAGGTAATCTCTAATTGTTGATGCAATTCTTACCGATTTGCAAAATTATTGTGAATTTCTACATGCATAGGCTTTTGTGATGACTAATCTCACTACTTGGTAATTGCAATAATGGTAGTTGATACATCTGCCCCTAAAATACCTCCCACTTTGTACCAAAGCTCTTTTGACACCAAGCAAGCGAAGCAAGTCACTCAGACCAGCCCCAGAAGAGCTCTCATCTCTTCCATACAAGCATCTATCTAGTCACTCTTTCATCCACCCATTGATATCCTCCATTTCATCTCTACATGCTGTCCTCCATTCATTCTTCCATCCATTATTCAATCTTTCACTGTTCTGTATTTTTCCATCCTTCTATATACAAACCTACCCATCCATCTCCAAACTGGTACATCAAACTCTTCCATATCTATCCCTCCACCCACCTTCTCATTCATTCTTCCATACATCCAGATATTCATCCATCCTTTTGCTTATACATCTATCCACTCTTTCACTACATCCATCCACCCTTCTTTTCCCTAATCCATTTGCCTTCCACCCATCCATCCATTTATTCATCTACCCTTTCACGCATCCATCCACCCTTTCACTCATCCATTCATCCTTTCACTCATCCGGCCACTCATCAACCGTTTCATACATCCAGTCACCCACACTTTCACTCATCCATCCATCCTATCACTCATCTATCCATCAATCCTATTGCTCATCCTTCTATCTACCCTTTCACTCATACATACATCCTTCTATTCACTCGTCCATATCTCCATCCTTTCACTCATCCATCATTCACCCTTTCACTCATCCATCAACCCATACACCCATTCATCCATCCATTCATCCTCCCTTTTCACTCATACATCCATCCTTTAACTCATCTATTCTTATATCCATCCTTTCACTCATCCATCATCCATCCTTTCTCTCATCCATCTATCCACTCTTTGACTCCGTTCATCCATCCACCCTTTCACTCCATCCAACCGTCCTCCCTTACACTCATCCGTCCATCCACCCTTTTACTCAGGCATCCAACTTTCCAACCGCACATCCACCCATCCTTAAACTCATCCATGCACCCTTTTATCCAGCCATCCACTTTTTCACCCATCCATTCATCCACCCTCCCTTTCAATCATCCATTCACTTTCACTCGCCCATCCTTCCATCCATCCTTTCAGTCATCCATCCAGACACCATTTCACTGATTCACCCATCCATCCACCATTTTACTCACCCATCCACCCACTCTTTAACTGATCCGTCCATACTCACCCATTCACTCTTTCACGTTAATTATGAGCTTTTGTCTGTTGAGTTGCAGACAGAAGCGGCCCATTAAGAACTCCACCCCGCTGTAGCTGCTAAAGGGGTTGTTCAAGACGCCCCTGAAACGGTGTCATGGCTGATGGAATAAAAACACTGAAATAAATAAACGAGTAGCTTCATCGACCAATTACTTAGGCCAAAGATTATGTTTGGGTTTAGAAAAGAAAGTGGACCATAGATCCCTAGCCCTCTTGTAAGAATCCCACCTCTCTGATAGTGGGGTGGATGATGGTAGGATCGTGATGTCTAGAATCGTACCAAAACGATTCAGTTTAGTCACAATTATAGATACAAGTTACTCCTGTTTCATGGCTTGGTAGTTTGGCTGAGCCAATGCCTTAAATCCTCGATCGATGTGAAATAATCAATTAATACATGCTACACTTGGTGTAAAAAAACTTTAAAAAAAACAGGCAATCATATACCAAGTAGCATTACTTATAATGGACCATGTAAAAGAATTTAAGGGTTAATGACTCAACATAGGAGGGTACCTATGAATAACGGAAGTTGTTCACGGGTTGGGGGTTGGTGGTCCAAGATACATCAGATAGATGAGCTATAATCAAGGCAATACCGGACCTGGGTTGCCTGAGTTCCGTCCAGGGAGGGACCGGCCTGGGATTTCGGCCTGGACTGGTCCCATTGCAGCAAAGTCAAGCCCAATTTGCATTTGGCTCCGTCAAAGCTGAAGTGGCATGGTGTGCAAAAGAAGCATCGATTGGGATGTGGTCAGAGTAAATACTAGCCCTGGGCGTAGTGGGCGTAGTGGGGCTTCGCAGAGCTACGCGAAGTGGGCGAGAAACTACGCCCACCGCCGCACTCCGCGTAGCCCCACTACGCAAACACCACTGGCCGCCAGCCCCGCCACCCGCCTCCCTCCCGCCCTCCCTAAATACTTTCAATGAAGCGAGTAAAATAATTAAAACGCACTTACCTTGCCCGCCGCTGCCCGCCGCGTCCCCGGGGCTTGCTATCTGCAGCCTTCCGTCTTGTTTACTAATGCGCATGCGCGGGCGGCCGCGCATGCGCATTTCTCACGAGAAAATGCGCATGCGCGGCCGCCCGCACATGCGCATTAGTAAACAAGACGGAAGAATGCAGATAGCGAGCCCCGGGGACGCGGCGGGCAGCGGCGGGCAAGGTAAGTGTGTTTTAATTATTTTACTCGCTTCATTGAAAGTATTTAGGGAGGGCGGGAGGGAGGCGGGTGGCGGCCAGCTACGCTCCGTCTGCGGAGCGTGCGTAGTGCCGCCTGGCTACGCCCGCTCCGCAAAATGCGGAGTAGGCGGCACTACGCACACTCCGTGCACGGAGCGTAGCTGGCCGCCCACCCCTAGTAAATACTAGTGGCTGAGATTAACTCAAGCATTCCATTCATCACTTTTTGTGTGATGGAATCTATTAAGTGGCACAGAACACAGTCCTGGGTCTCCCTCTACCTTCACGCATAGTCTATTGCTTATACATACCTGCAAACCATCACTGTGCTCCTCTTTCTAAAGCTCAAGTTGATATTCATGCTACTTCTCGTGTTCTTGTTTATTTCAGTTTTACTCAAAATTAAAGGAGTAATGAAAACTATATACATGATTACAATTACAAAAATCCACCACAATAAATGAAGCTATTTGTTTTAAAAAGGCATTATTAGCAACATTAATATTGGATATTTAATAATGTTGCCGATTTATGTTTAAAATCGTGTCCCAGAAGGAGAGCATTATTTCTTGGAGGCTGTTTTAATGCGCCAGTGATATAGTACCACGGGTACCCTATATGCAAGTCATTGTAATATGTATTTGAAAAAGGTAGAATAATAAGGCATATTCAAATAATCTTAGAGTGCAACAGAAAAAGTGAATGATTATTCAACCTAAATGCATTTGCAGGTAGGTTTTTACTACTGTATGTATATTACTCGGGTTTCCACACACACAGAGATGAGACAATTTCAAAACTTCCCAATACAAATAACTCTTCAAAAACCGATATAGTATCGCCTCATTTTAACAGCTGTACAAACAGCTGTAGATATATCAATCCAAATGAGCATTCCCATCTCCAGATCTCCTAACTTGCAATTAATGAGTGATTGTTTGATTGTGAAATACATGACTTCCAAGCGTGCGTGACAATCTCTGTGTTCAGGTAATGCAGTGAGGTATCAGCAGTTGCTGAGTGAAAAGAAATGCAGCAGCTCAAAATAAAGGGGCATATCAGCAAGGCCAGGCGATAATTATCGCTAAGCGCACTTAGCGCTAGGATAATTATCGCTGGCTAATGCTGGTTCCTATCGCCGAGATAGCGTCCTGTCAGCAACGCATATCTCCAATGCGATAGGAATCCAAGTGTTAGCTGGAAAACAGTGTGATTATCGCTGGAAATCCAGCGATAATCGCACTGCGGCCGGCGATACCTTGCTGATAGGGCAGGCTGTTCTTAGCCATGTAATCCACCTCCCATTGGATTACATGGCTAAATCAGATTACAAGCAGGCATAAGAAAAGTAGCAGTACCCGTGGTTAGCGCTACTTTTCTTATCGCTCTGCCTGTTTGCATGCAGCTTGATAATTGGAGAAATGTCGGTTAGCGACATTTCTCCGGGTATTTCGGGGAGGAACGCCCACTTTGCATCTCATTAGAGATGCAAAGCTGGGCATTGTTGTCACTGGCGCTAAATCAGCAAAACACGCGAAAGCGTGTCTTTGCTGATAAGGCGATGAAATTATCGCCGCTTGACACCGAAAACGGATGCAAAAACAGCGATAATTTCATAGCGCCACCTTGCTGATATGCCCCATAGTGTTTTGGAGAATTGAAAATCCTCATATGTGATGTTTGCAGTCATATCACATGAAATTGAGTTGCATTAGTATAGCCAATAACTTCATAACAATGATTCTAACTGCATCAACATTTATTTTTAATATAAAACAAAATTAATCAAGTGAGTATTTTCACCATCAATTAAAGTATACTCTCACTGTTATATCCTTTACCTGTTTACTTTACAGCTACATTTCTAATTTTGTTAGCCAAAACACTTACTTTCTATTGGCATAATCAGGTAACCCCTTGCGTGCGGGGCGTTTTCCCCGCCTGTGCTGACTCCGCCCAGCGCAGGCGGAGTCATGACGGAACGGTTCCGTCATCAGCACAGGTCACCCGACGCTGATGACGGAACCGTTCCGTCATCAGCAGGCAAGGGGTTAAAGTAGTGAGGGTTTGTGAGAAATTGGATTATTATTTGGAGGGGGTGACTACAGATCTCAAGTAACAATCCTTGTCAGAGCGAACCCTTAAAGTCACTAAATTAACTTCAGTTCAACCACTGTGGCACAGAGCAGACAGGCTTAATCCAAGGTAATGTGTTAAGTATTTATGCAGTAGTGAAACAGTGATAAAGTAAAAATGCAAACAATATAAATCCCAAAACGAATTAGTAAAAAACAGAGTATGATGAAATAAACAGTATGATATCAAAAGGGCAAATATCCAATAAGGGGAACCAGACATATGAATTTAAAATATTTCCATAGGAATAGCACCAACATGGTAGTCCATGGTTGCAGTAGACCAGGACATAGGCAGAATTTGTTATGCTATGTGGATTTGTTTAGGGCATGTATCCTAGCACTGAAGAAGGAGCTCTATGGGTCTAACCATGACCAGGGCTAGGTGAAGAGTCAAGTCTTCAGTTTCTTGTGGAATTCAAGAACTGATGAGACGGCTTTAATGTGCAAGGACATATTGTTTCAGGATCTAGGAGCAAAGTGCGAGCTGACACAACTACCGGATCTAGTTCTGAGTATCTGAGGGGGTTGTGTGCATAGGAGACCAACTGAGCAGATGTGTCTAGCAGGTTTGAGAAAGTTTAGATGGGTGATGAGGTACATGGGACAAATGTTGTGTAAGGCTTCGCATTTGTGCATGATGAGTTTGAAGAGTGCTCGTTTGTAGATTGGAAGCCAGTGGAGTTCTTTGAGGTGTGGGTAATACGAGTGAGGGGTGGGTGGTTGATGGTGAACCTGGACACTGTTTTCTTTTATGGTCTAAAGTCTTCTTGCCATTTGAGCATTGATTCTGTCATAGAGTGCATTTCTATTGTCCAGCTTGCATATGATGTGAGTTTGGTGATGGTTCTGCAAGCGTTGGTGGGATGTCATTGGAGGATCTTCTAGAGCATATTGAGTGTGTGGAAGCCAGAGACAAAGGCTGCGTTCCCTTGGTCGGACATAGTGAGCTCGTTGTCAGTTACTATTCCAAGGTTCTTTCTATGTGTTGCTGGTAGGGGTGTGAGTCTGAGTTTAGCAGACTACTAGGTGGAGTACCAAAGTGATATGTCTTTGCCATAAATTAGCAGACTACTAGGTGGAGTACCAAAGTGATATGTCTTTGCCATAAATGACTACTTCTGTCTTGTTTGTGTTGAGCTTGATGTAGTTGGCAACTTTAGTCATTCAAGCAGAGAAATTAGCCCAGGGGTTTGGCATATAGTCGGAAACGGAAAATAGGAACTGGATGGTGTCAATGTAAGGTACAATGTTGATTCCATGGACATAAATGATGACGGTGAGTGGGATCAATTAAGCGTAGACAAGTATGGGCCGAGTGAGGATCTTTGTGGAGCTCCACAGAAGAGTTTGACTGTGTTCTACATGAAGTGGGTCAGACTGACCGGCTGGATGCAGCCTGTCAGGAAGGAGCAAATTTAGCTAAGTGCAATTCTTGGGATGCTGGCTTCATGCAGTCATTGGATAAGGATGGGAAGAGAGGCAGTGTTGAACGCTGCAGGAAAGGCCAGTAGGATGAAGGCCGTGGAGTGATATTTGTTAATGGTCATCCATATGTCGTCCATGGTGGGCATGAGGCTGATCTATTTACAGTGGCTAGGACTGAATCTGGATTGAGTAGTGTTCAAGTTCAATAAACTTTATTTGGTTAAAAAGAAAATAACCATAAAAGTAACAGACATAAAACAAAGTACAATGATTACAGTAGTTACAATAATTACTTCTCATGATTAGTAGTACAGTGAGGTAGATCGATAGGGAGTCTAAGATATTTCAATTTGAATTTGTTTCCTAAATTTAAAAACACTTTTTACATACTTTAAAATCACAGTAACAGTTAAAATCGTGTCCATTTTCTGTACTTCTAAAAAAGCTGGGCGACATCTGGTTAAATTCATGTTTTTTAAAAAAGGGACTATGATTTTTCTACGTATAGCAGTATAAAATTTGCAGAAGAAAAGGATATGTATATCAGATTGTTGTGACGTACCATCACACAAACAGGTGGGCAAAATATGGTTCCATGAGTTCATGCATGGAAAAGACACTAATCTAAAAAATATACAAAATCTAAAACGAGTTAAAAGAAAACGATCATAGTTAGTCATGGACAGGGATAAATATGGCTGTACAGTATTAGTCTCACAGAGGGTAGGAAGGTGAGAGTGTACTGTAGGTTTCAAAATTTCCACTCTCTTCCTCTTATCCAGCAGGTGGTCCAGGCAGATAGTTTTTAGTGTCTTCCTAGGAATAGTGTCCATTGAGGTTGGGTCCGAGAAATATGAATGTAGTCCAATCTCGGTCAGGAAGTGCTTTACGTAGCCCAGCCATTCCATTCTGTCCGCATGGTCCAGACTGAGGGTGTCACGTAGCAGGGCCCGGTTCATAACGCATTCGTTAGTGGTCCATACCCTGTGCCACAGTAGGATAGGTTGAGTTCTGATAATGTCCGTTATGTAGGGTTGGCCAAGTTCAGCGTGACAATTAAATGTGGCAGCACACTGTGGAACTGCTAGAACTCCCCTCAGAAATGTATTCTCTACCAGCTGGATTTGATCAACATTTGCATATCCCCACAGACCTGAGCCATACATAGCCACAGACAAGCATGTAGCTTTATAGATGGTTAACATTTCTTTTATCGGCTTCCTGCCCAGTTTTCTAACAAAATTCTGTAAGGCCATGATCGTTTTCATAAATAAAAGAGTTCTAGCCTTAATAGCGCTTGTCCAGGAACCTGACTCATGGAATAAAATGCCCAAATAAGAAAAGGTTGGGGTGTTATCTAGCGGCACTTTGTTTAAGAAAATACGCTTCATTAATTTACCTGGTTTTAGGCCACAATTCATTGTGAAAGTCTTGCTACAGTTTACTAGTAGGTCCAGGTTCAGCATGAATTTCTCAAAGCTAACTACTAGTTTTTGCAGAGCGCAAGGAGTGCGTGCCATGAGTACTGCGTCATCCGCATACATGAGCGCAGGGATTTCCCTCCTCCCCACCCTGGGCACATCCCTGCACTCCTGCAGCAGGTGACGCTCGAGCCCATTAATATAAAGAAGGAATAAAAAAGGTGCCAATACGCAACCTTGCCGCACTCCGCGACCTACACTAAATTGTCTGGAGCATTCTCCTCCCCTGCTGTAACGAACAGAGGCTGTGGCTCCACTGTAAAGTTCCCTCAAAAAAGAGATAATGTTATTGTCCACTCCCAAACCTTTCATTATATCCCATAATTTAGAGTGTGATACACAGTCGAACGCTGAAGAAAGGTCGACAAAAGTAAAATACAAGCGTTCAGATTTTATCCTTATATATTTATGCTGCAAAAGCATTAGGTTTAACCCTTGCTCAATTGTGCCAATCCCTTTTTGAAAACCAAATTGCAAATCACTAATAATATCATTTTCCTCTGCCCAGCTTTGGAGTCTTGCCAACACAACGCGTCCTAAAATTTTTACTGAGGAATCAAGAAGGGAGATTGGTCTGTAGCAGGCACAGCTGTTTCTATCCCCCTTCTTGTAGATCGGGACAATGACTGAGGTGAACCAGGATTCTTTCAGACCCAATGAGAGAGCTGCATTAAAAAGTTGTACTAACAATGGCCCCCAGATTTCAGTATTAGCTTTAAATAGGTCTGCCGGAATCCCATCAGGTCCGGCAGCCTTACCGCATTTAGTACATCCCAAGGCTAAAAGCACTTCATCAATTGTTGTAACCAGGTTGTAACTCTGTTGTGCATCCAGGCTAGAGTTAAGACCCCCACCATGGATGTCTTCCTGTGCCTTATAAAGATTTGAAAAATGGTCTACCCATTTGTCCTCATCTATTGCAATCTCGATTCGCGCCGTGTGGGTTTCATAGGGGAAAGGGGTGTTAATTGCTTTCCAAAATGCAGCGGAATCTTTAGATTGCGAGGCCTCACAAAGGGAATCTAATGCCTCCTTATTCAACGCGGTTTTCCTTACTTTCAGGGCCTGAGTATATGTGTCCCTACACTCTCTTATTTCATTTTTATCCCTAGGGCATCTGTGTACTGCCTGTTTTAGGTTTTTCAGAGCCCTTGTACATGCAGTATTAAACCAGCTCTTGGGCCCCTTGCCTCTGCGTCTTGCCTCCACCCTTAGGCTACTTTTTATGTTTGCAGCTATTATTCCAAAGTGCTCAATAATTTGATCGTTAGTGGAGTTGTCACTTAGGCAAATCCTAAAACTATTTGAGCACACCTCCCAGAGTTTCTCAAAAAAGGTTGTGGGGATTACTTTACTCCATTTAAGTGTGTACCCATTTTGTCTCCCAAGGGCAACATCAACCGCTGCCTCAGCTAGAGGCGCGGCCGTCGATGGGTCTGGGAACAAATCTGCTACCTTAAGAGATTGCGGAAGATGGTCACTTATGGGTAATTGGATATTCGTAACCCCCAAGAGTCTGTGATTAAGATTACTGGAGGTAATAATAAAATCAATAGTTGTTGCTAAGCCTCTACCAACAAAAGTTGGAGCGAAGGGTGTGGGTTCTGGGGCAGATTCATTGGCAAACCCCAAATCAAACATGAATAATAATTCATTAAGTAAGTCCCCCATCCGGGTATGATCAAAATGTGTCAAGTGCATATCTCTCTCTGTCATTAGGCCACATAGGCCCTGATTCCCTTTAGTACATAATGAACAATTAAAATCCCCCCCCCCATATGATTATCAGCTCCCTTTCATTTCTGTCTACCTCTAACTGAATTTCATCTTTAAGCTGCTTCATTACAACCAGAATATCATCTCTCGGGACATTGTTATGGAAATTAATAATTAACACCACAGCTCCTTTATAGTTCCTTAAGGTTATAATTTGGAAATAACAGGAATTTAAATGGCAGTGAGCTTGTTTGATTTTAAGTTGATTTGAGACAAGCGTTGTCAGCCCACCCTTAGCTCTTCCAAAATGACCTCCAACAGCTGGTGTAAAGAAGGTTCTATAGCCACTTACATGTATTGATTCCTGTATCCAAGTTTCTTGCAAGGCCACTATATCCTGACCGTTTATTACTGACTCCCAGGCTGGGTTTGTGATTTTTTGCCTAAACCCTGCTATGTTCCAAAACAACAGTGCACATAAATCATTCTCTTTCTGGGTCAGGCCTTCTCCTACCTGTTCCCCACCCCTGTTATTGATATCAACTATGGGAGATTGCATCTGTTCCAGGGTATTACTGTTACATGGTAACAAACTGTCAGCGTTAGGGGCCTTATGTAAGATTGGCAGATCTTGGGAAAACCCACTCAAAATCTCGGTACTTTTAAAGGGAACTATATCCTTAATAGAGGGATGAAAAACTGGAGGAAGAAACTTATTCCCAACCAGATTTTCTTGAGATGTCTGAGCTTGTTGTCAATCTACTCCGTCCAGATCATTAAAAATCTGGAAACGATTTTGGATAGGTAGATTATACATGAATGGGTGGAGCTCTCTATTGTTCCATGGTCTCCCTTGCAGGAGGTTGGGCTCGGGGTGTGGTGGGTATTGACTATTTATAGGGGGGTATTGATAATCTGATACCTGATATCTGGGATAAAGCACCTCCGACCTTTGCATGTGAGTATGGGGGTCCTGAGCATTTACATAAACAGGATAACCCATCAAAGGTGGTGGCCCCATTAAACCGGGCATATCCCATGGTCCCACTTTTCTAAAACCCCGCTGTCGGTGTGGTGTTTTCTTAAATAGCTGCCTATTCCAACCCTGTTTATTATAATCTTTTGATGGTGCATAGGGATAGAAATAGGATAAAAGATGTGTGGAGATGGCATCGCTGCTACTAGCATCGAACCAATCTCCAATGTGCCTCACGGCCCTATAATCCTTAAAATTGATAACTATTACATCACCCCTTCTATCCTTAGGTCTGACTCCCACCCAATGGGCACGCCTTACACTTAGGATTTCTCCATTGATGGATGCAGGCAACGGTCTGTTGTCTCGGAGCCAGAATGTAACCTTGTTCCGTAAGGCAACATGATCTTCCCATTTACCTGCAGGTAGTTCTGGGACCCCTGCCATTACAATAACGAAAGGGGCACAATCTGGGGGTAAGTCTATAGTGTGGCTCGTTTTTTCTAAGGCAACGGTTGGTGGATTCTTATTTCTCGGATTAATTGTTAAAGGGTCTTTTCTACCTCCCTGTTTTTGAGATCCTCCAGGTTTAAGAGTTTGTTCTTTAGTTACTGGGGCCGCCAGCTGAATTGCAGGCGGTTGCAGTGTGGGAGTTCATGGCAAAATCGTTGGGCTGCCCACTCTTCCCTTTTCTTGCGCTAGTTTCTTTTTTAACACGGGTGCTGGTGTCTTGATTACTGGAGTTATAGGAGCTGGAGTTATAAGGGGCGCTGTAACTTTAGATTTTACAGGAGGGTTAGTCTTAACTGTGGGATTCGTCTTGGCTTTTCCCGGGCCCTTTATTAGGTCATGTAGAAGGAGGGAATTCTGTTCAACCTTTTTCTCTATGATGTCCAAATGTGTGGACATCAAATCGGTCTTATCCAAAATCGGTTGCATCACACCCCTGATTAATTCTAGAATTTTGGCCAACATGGCCTCTTCGCCTAATAAAGTTTGACCAGTTTGTGACTGTGGGGTCTGAGCTACCCCTTTCCTTATCTTCGTAGGTCGATTACACAGTGGCTCACCCCCCCTTTTTTTACTTGTTCTTATAGTGGGGGGTGAAATAGAAGACCTGGAAGATGCCTCAATGGGCATTTTTGGTGATCCTGATAACCTTCCATTATCACTCCCTGTAGGTGAGTCTAGTAGAGATAAGCTAGTTGGCGTACTAGACAAGAGGTGCTTACTCATTGTAGTGGGATCAAGAGGAAAATTATCCGTATTGTCTGTAATCCCTGATTGTGAAAGATCAATAAGCATCACGGAATCTGTGGGTCGACTCTGTGAAGTAGCATCCCCCACTCCTCCCAGGTTTGAAGACCTCAACTTGGAAAGTAAAGGTGCAGTTTCAGGCACACTCCCCCCTCCTTGTGTAATTTTATGAATTGCCTTACTTTGATTCCCCCTCCGTCTCACTCGGGCTTTCTTGAATTTTCTAGGGGATTCTTTAGTTGCAGGATCATTTAATCCTGTAGATGATATGGCCAATACTGTGGAAACAGAAGCACAAGGGATTTCATCATAATGGCCTGCATGGACCATGGCTGTTACAATAGTTACTTTGCCTGCCGGGACCGAGTGTTCCTTGGCCACAGAGTTATCAGGAACAGTAACTGGGAGTTCAGGTGCAATAGTAATAGCAGGTGAATGTTCCAGACCCAGTGAAGCCCTCCTATTACTGTTAATTTGCGCTACCTTCTTTATAAGAAAATTGTCCATAGTAACCACTTTAGTAGTCATGATGGCTGATAGTTGAGTGCTAGCTTAATACGAGAAGTATAAAAAGTAAAATAACAGGTTATCACTCACATAATTAGAAGCTGCTCGGACGAGGGATGGAAAGACAAAAAGGGCATGGCCCCGGCCCGGCTCCTCGGTCCCCGGAGGGCCACAGAGGGCCCGCCCTTTGCCCGGGCTTAGCCCCGGGCGTCCCGCTCGCGTCCCGCGACGCGGGGCTTCTGTCAGCCTTATGGGTCCGTGTGCGCTCACTCAGCGCGACCCGCGTCACTCAGCACGCGCCGCCGCGTTGCCTGCCGGGATTTGTAGTCTCCCGGAGCGGCGGCGCGGAGTCCTGATGGCGTCTGACTCTTGGCGGTGTCGGCGAGGTCTGAGGTGAGTGCTGTAGGTGTCCGCTGTAGGTTTCTGCCCACGTGTGACTCCTTGGCGGTGGTGGCGGTATTATGGCAGTGTCCCCCGCTCTGCCGGGCTTCTGTCAGCTTTATGGGTCCGTGTGCGCTCACTCAGCGCGACCCGCGTCACTCAGCACGCGCCGCCGCGTTGCCTGCCGGGATTTGTAGTCTCCCGGAGCGGCGGCGCGGAGTCCTGATGGCGTCTGACTCTTGGCGGTGTCGGCGAGGTCTGAGGTGAGTGCTGTAGGTGTCCGCTGTAGGTTTCTGCCCACGTGTGACTCCTTGGCGGTGGCGGCGGTATTATGGCAGTGTCCCCCGCTCTGCCGGGCTTCTGTCAGCTTTATGGGTCCGTGTGCGCTCACTCAGCGCGACCCGCGTCACTCAGCACGCGCCGCCGCGTTGCCTGCCGGGATTTGTAGTCTCCCGGAGCGGCGGCGCGGAGTCCTGATGGCGTCTGACTCTTGGCGGTGTCGGCGAGGTCTGAGGTGAGTGCTGTAGGTGTCCGCTGTAGGTTTCTGCCCACGTGTGACTCCTTGGCGGTGGCGGCGGTATTATGGCAGTGTCCCCCGCTCTGCCGGGCTTCTGTCAGCTTTATGGGTCCGTGTGCGCTCACTCAGCACGACCCGCGTCACTCAGCACGCGCCGCCGCGTTGCCTGCCGGGATTTGTAGTCTCCCGGAGCGGCGGCGCGGAGTCCTGATGGCGTCTGACTCTTGGCGGTGTCGGCGAGGTCTGAGGTGAGTGCTGTAGGTGTCCGCTGTAGGTTTCTGCCCACGTGTGACTCCTTGGCGGTGGCGGCGGTATTATGGCAGTGTCCCCCGCTCTGCCGGGCTTCTGTCAGCTTTATGGGTCCCTGTGCGCTCACTCAGCGCGACCCGCGTCACTCAGCACGCGCCGCCGCGTTGCCTGCCGGGATTTGTAGTCTCCCGGAGCGGCGGCGCGGAGTCCTGATGGCGTCTGACTCTTGGCGGTGTCGGCGAGGTCTGAGGTGAGTGCTGTAGGTGTCCGCTGTAGGTTTCTGCCCACGTGTGACTCCTTGGCGGTGGCGGCGGTATTATGGCAGTGTCCCCCGCTCTGCCGGGCTTCTGTAAGCTTTATGGGTCCGTGTGCGCTCACTCAGCGCAACCCGCGTCACTCAGCACGCGCCGCCGCGTTGCCTGCCGGGATTTGTAGTCTCCCGGAGCGGCGGCGCGGAGTCCTGATGGCGTCTGACTCTTGGCGGTGTCGGCGAGGTCTGAGGTGAGTGCTGTAGGTGTCCGCTGTAGGTTTCTGCCCACGTGTGACTCCTTGGCGGTGGCGGCGGTATTATGGCAGTGTCAAGTGCAGTGGTTGTCTTTGAGGTGTGTGGCTAGGCATTTGTGTCTCATGTATTCCATGACTTTTGCAAATAGCGTAGCAAGGAGAAAGGATGGTTGTTGGCTAGCGTCTTTGGGTCTGCTGAGGGTTTCTTAAGGAGCGGTAGGTCAATAGCATGTTTCCAGGGTAGGTGGTTGTGGTGACTGAGTTTTTCAAGATTGGGTGAGGGCTGGAGTGAGGGCGTCCAGTCCTTTAATGAAGAATTGTTGAGAACAGGGGTTCAAGTGTGCTCCACTGTGTATGGACTGCATTGTCGGTATGGTGCCAAGGTGGCCAGGGTGGCCCTCTGGATATTGGTTGAGATAGACATGAAGGCTGTGAGGTTGGAAGGATCCAGTTGGGGCTTGATGTTGTAGTAGATAATGGTAATCTTCTTGCTGAAGAATAAGGACAGGGGCAGCAGAGTTCCTGAGAGGGGATTAGGCTGGTGGAGTTTTTTGCCAGACAGGTTAAATCTTTCACTATGGAAAATATTTCTTCAGCACTGTTGCTGCTGCTTTCAATGCAGCCAGTGAGTGTGGAGCCTTTAGAGGCTCTCATTTGCCTATGGTAGCATCTGAGGTTGGATTTGCAGGTGCTCTTGTCAGCATCGTCCAGTCTTTGGGCCTGATTTAGATTACTCTGTCACAACAGTGACAGATATCCCGTCTCCCGAAATATATAAATCCCAAAGGATTTAATAGGATTTATATTTTGGCTGATGGATATCCGTCACTGCTGTGATGGAGTAACCCATCCGGCAAGATCTGAATCAGGCCCTTTGTGTCTTTCCGCCTTCAAGTTGCTTGCAGTGGAATTTGTGTACCACCTTGCTTGCAGTCTGTTTCTCGTGGCTCTTTTGACTTTGTGAGGAGCCAAGGTGACCGTGCAGGCAGAGTTCTAGGCGTTGAAGTTGGAAATGGTTTTGGATGATTTTGTTGTAGGTGTGCAGGCTGGTGGTGTAAACGTTCAGAGTATCAGGATGATTCTGAGTTCTTGTGCCAGTTCCGTTGAATAGATTTGGCGATGGTGTTTCTGCAGTTATATGTACGAGGTATACAGAAGTAGATCAGGGTGTGGTTGCACCACATGATTGGTGTGTGCTTATCTACAGTGATTTTCCTAAAGCTGATTAAGATGTTATGTGTATTTGTAAAGTGTATTATTGTCCCAAGGGTATCCTGGTGCTGAGCAGGTGTCTGTGCCTTGCACTGCCTATGATAGGTTGGTTAATGGATAAGCTTGATCCTCAGCTACTTGTGGAGTTCACAAAGAGAGGAGGAGGCTCTGATTTTTGAGTGGGAGTCCATGCCATGCTTTAGGAGTTATGTATGGGATATGTGCAACTATTTGTCCCGCGATGATGGACCATTGGATGTATTCTTTGAATTTGATAGCGATTTTGCCTGTGGGCCTGTTTACCTTCCCCTGTCTTGCGATCGTGGATCACGGGAAGGGATTGTTGTGGCAAGGGGGGGATTGCCAAAACAATGACGGGATCAAAGAGTCATTCATGTTTCAGTCAAGAACAGGAGGTACAGTGGGAGGTTATTTAGCAGATATCAAATATAAAGTAGCATAGTTAGTGAGGGATTGAGTGTTGAGGAATATGCTGGATAGGGCTGTGTGGTGTATTGGACGTCGGTGCGTGTGGCTGAGTGAGCTGTATATGTGAGGTGCAGAAGGGATTGACCACAATGGAGCGTGGGTCAGATCTACCCAATAGTAAACTTATGAAGCCCCCTAGGACCTCAGAGGTGGCACTGAGAGACTCAAAAGGGTGTCAGTCAGAGGCCAACAGTAGATTCATGCCCAGGTGGACTGCTACTAGTCAGATGGATAGTTGCAGGAAAAGTACTCTTGTAACTTCTTGTATTCCTCTACTTTAAACAGGAGGTCAGCCTTATGACTCTTGGAGTCCATTTCCTGGTCCTGGGTACACAAGGGAGTAGTTTGAGTAGTTTAGGGCTTCTTTCAAATCACAGACAACAGGTTCAGTCCTTATCTGATTTTCCTCAGGCCCAGGAGTGTTCTGAAGTGTTTCCTGGAGCTACAATTATTTATTATTCCTGCACAAACTAGTGAGCCTGTGACTGCTGGGCATACCCTAACCATTGGAGTAAAAGTTCTCGGGGCTAACCCTACCCACTTTGGTGCATTTCCAAGATGGAGAAAGTCCACAAAAAACTTGGACAATGAGGGCTGTGAATGTGAGTGTATGTGTGTGTGTGAAAAGTGTACTATGGTAATCCTAGTGTCATGAAGTCAAAAAAGGCAAAAAAGGGGCAACTAACTATGTAAATGTGAAGGAGAGGCTTGACTAATAATGTGTGCTAATAAAGTCACGCTTAGGGTATCCCTTCTTTGTGAAAAGATTCCCATCAGTCACCGACCGAATCCGCCCTTTATCATCTGGGATGATCACTGGGTCCCATAAGCTAGATTAGGCTTTCACATCTGCCAGTCTGCTGTGGGCATACTACTCTACCTTCATGGTGTGAAGGATCCCAGATGATGAAGGGCAGATTCGGTCGGTGACTGATGGGAATCTTTTCACAAAGAAGGGATACCCTAAGCGTGACTTTATTAGCACACATTATTAGTTAAGTCTCTCCTTCACATTTACATAGTTAGTTGCCCCTTTTTTGCCTTTTTTGACTTCTTGCTACTCTTTGTTGGTTTAACTGTTGATGTAGGGACAGTAGCATTGGTAGGTCATTAAACTTTCCCTAGGACCCTCCCCCTCCCTGTTGTGTATAAAATCCTAGTGTCATCCCACATCTAAAACCAAAATCCAGTTTGAAGTAGCCGTTTTAAACCCAGAGACAGAATTCCAGTAGAACAAAGCAGGGTTTCCAGCAACCAGATAGTGGATACATAAGAATTGTTTTTGCACCCAGTTTTCATTTATTTCAAGTGTGCTCCCAGTGTCACTGGTAAAACCCAGGGACAAAATTATGTTATAACAAATATAGAGCTTCACCAATCCGATAGTGGATACAAAAGCATGGTTTTGGCATCCTATTTCTCTTCCATTCAAGTGTGCCCCCCTGTGATATATGTAAAGCCAGCAGATCTGCCAAGCAGGATTTGACATTATAATGTTAAAAAAAGATGCTGACAGCTCTACCCTGTGTAGTTTGGACAGTTCAGACGAGTCATCGCTGCCCATTCAGGTTGCCCATTGTTTGTTGCTGGTAGGTACTTTACACTTTTTTGACACCTATTCAAATGGCAATTACAGGTTGGCAGAAGTGGCAGAGCAAATGTATATTTAGCACCCAGGACCATCAGGCAGGGAAAAGTTTACTTTCTACAAGTTACTTTTCCTTAATATTTAATTAAAATACAACTTCACCTTTGAATAGGATTTTAAATAACTATTAAAAAAAAAGTTGTTTAATATTTTTATTGCTAGTCCATTTTTTGATATACAGCATTATAATTTTAAAGGTTTTCTACGTAGTAAAGCTAGATCTGCCACAGTGAAAAAAGGCTTGTGGGTACTAGTCCCTATAGGAACATATTAACATAAATGTCTACATAAATACTTTTAAACACTATGCACCCTGCCTTAGAGTGAGAAGACTCACATAAGAGTGGGTTATTAATATTTAAAAGGGAGGTTTTGACTTGTCAAAAGTGTTTCTTTTGACAGGTCGCATTGCAGTGTTTAAACTGCAGTTGTCAGGCTACAATGGTAGGCCAGAAGCCTTGCTTTAAACTGTCACTGTAGTAGATTGCATAATAGGTGCTAAAGTCCACCTCATGCATTTAAATTACAAGTCCTGGGTACATTTTGTACCTATACTGGCGACATATTTGTAAGTTAAATATACCAGTTAGGAATATGCTAATTCCACCATGCTTAAAGAAGGAACAGGCATTTTACTTCTGGTTAGCAGGAGCAAAGTACTAAAACCAGCAAACATATCCAAACCAGCAAAAAACGAAAAATATAGGTGGTCAAGCTGTAAAGGCAGATTTCCTGCATGGTCCATTCATGTTGGGCCAGAGAAGCAATATGTCAACTGAATCCCTGATCAATTATAATCAATATCTTCTTGTACACTATTAGAACTGTGAACAAAAGCAGATATAATTATGCAATCCGTACTGTTTGGCATAATATCTTTCAAATCAGTTTTGCCGAAAATCTTTAACCTTTCTTACGAAATGGGCAGAAAACATTGCCCCGTCAAGTATCACGGAATTACATGCCTATTGACTATTTTCTCCAAAACATCAAAATATATAAATGCTAGAATGTCTCGGTTAGTTTTACAGTTGACATTTGACTACATGTTATGCGTGGAGAGCAAGAATATTTTGCTTTAACAATCCAAAGCAAACATTCTGATGGTGCTGAGAGATTGTAATGTTGCTGAACTAAAAAAATAACCATTCATAATTCTAGAGGTTTGACATAATTCTGTCCTGTAGCAAACCAATATTTCCTAATCGGCAGAATTTCACTGAGTATAAAACCAAAAAATAATGCAAAAAACATTTGATAATGTACAGTCAATAAAGTGTAGCTTTTAATCGCCATATTTTGCATTAAGCAGTTTAGTTTAACTTGGATTCTTCTCATGCAAGCTTTTTGTACTCTGTGACAGCTCCTCGAATGACTAAATGGGCGGATAATACCTATCAAAATACGGATCTATTGAAATGCATGCTAATCAGAAGACCCAAGTAAATAGCCGTGCTCGCTTCGAAAGACAATTTCAGGACTGTCAATTACTTTCAAAATTTCAACAGGCACAGCCCCTTGAGTTGTTAATATGCTTTATCTTCATATTCACATAGATATTACATTTCTAACATTTACTTTACAACCCTGAAAATCACCAACTTCTGAGCTTGCAGATGACAAGATGTCATCCAGTGTCGAGTCTGTGTTAAAATCTCCTGCAGTGATAATGATAGTGCCATCACTAACAGCCACTTCATGTAAGAGTTTCTAAACTCAAATTTGACTACTGCTGCTAACGCAAGTGGAAAAAAGTTCAAATGTAGGAAGCATATTAAGAGTCATCTGCAGTATGTTTCACTGAAAATGGTGTTAGCTTAATGCACGTCAACTCACCAGAATGCCAGGGGGAGTGAATATGACATCACACAACTCCTATCCCGCCTGCTGACATCAAAGGAAGTGACATCACACAACTTTTGACCCTCAAAATAATACAGCAAGTGACATGTCGCAACTTTGACTTGAATTACATTACAGAAGGTGAAGTAGATAAATAAAATATAAAAAGATGTACAATTCTAATTTCTATGAATTATGGTAATAGACGATAAATACTAGTCATATTATATGTCTAAAAGTTGAGAATGCTGTTTTCAAGAATACCAGGTAAGTACATAATGCTAGCTTTCAAAACTTTGCTTTAAAAAAAGCTAAGCACCTTTTCAAGCTCTCCTGTGGACACCCTTCCAACTACAGCAATGGCGCTCAGCTCTTTCTAGGTATCATCAAATGTCATCGTCACCCAAAATGCCACCCCTCTCCACCCTGCAGACTTCGTCCGATACCCTATTCCGCTCTCTCCTGATGTCATTGACATCCCATAACCAGTTCCAGCCTCTCTGCCCTTCTATTTCTTGTCAACACTCGCCACCACCCTCTACTCCTTCCCCAGCAGTATTTACAACAAACCGTCATGGTTTTTAAATGTCACACCCCATCAAGGTACTCAAACCCTACTTTCTATAGCACCATCACACCCTAGGCAGCTCTCCTGATCTCAAGAAAGACTGGTCTCCTCGGTTACCTTTATTTTCAATGTGCTTGCAATCATAGTTTAATGAAGGTGACTTTTACATATGTCTGCGCCAGTAACCTGCTAATCACACTACCAATAGCTCACCAGAATTACTTTCTTGTACCACTCTCAGCACTTATTGTGTTTCAATTGTATTTTATTTCTAGCTTAATTTTGTTGCGTTATGCTTAAAACGTATTTCCCAGTTGGAGGGAGGAGGGTGTGGAGCACTGATACACTGCACGGGTCCTTACACACAATAAACAGGATGTGCTGGCAAATTCTGTTCCACACACACCTGACTCTCTTTCTGCAAAATATTTTCTGTGACAGTGCTAAATTTAGAAATATCTTTTGTGTCAATCTTCTATCACAAAACACTCTCCACGAACATTCAGTTCGCTCTCTTATGCCCCTTTTCACTAACACATTTGTGCTTCATTCTGTATTTAACTCAGTGGTTGCTGCGCCCAGGAAATACATTTTGGCCATAGCGGAGAATATGTTGATAGAAGTGTATAAAGATAATTGCATACAAAGCACAAACTTACATAAAGGATACTACACATTTCTGAAAAATCGAAAAATAGTGAACATTGAAAGAAAGGTAGAAACATGGGTTTATATACACTAATACCATGCGCTGAAGGACTAGAAGCAATGGAACGAACTGAAACGGAATATTTCCTCCTGAGAAATGAAAATCTTGAAAGAAACACATTATTCCAATTATAATTAATGGCCTTCAAACAGTACAACAACTATCTCCAGGTGTAACTCAAATTCTGTTCAGAGATCAGGGGGATTTCCACTGGCCTCTGGAGAAGTTTATAAAGAAATGCAGAACATTACATTTGGTAAATGAATAAAAATTAAAGTTAACTATACAATAGATGATCACAAGATAAAAGGTGGAAATGTAAAACCATCTTGTACACTAAGTAGACTGATTAAAAATAACATTACATGCTGGTAATTTTCAACTGGAAAGTCTAATAAAGCCTTGCTAGAATTTGGGTTTCTGGTTGGCAGAGGTATGCATCCTGTCCATGCAGGAACCACGGACCTGGTCAGGGTAAGTAAGCTACACATCCCAAATTAACCTGTGATCATTCTCTGGTTCCTTGGCACATAGCAGTCAGGCTTAAAATAAGCTGCAATGTGTAAAGTATTTTTGCAACACTTCAAACAGTAACACAGTGAAAACATCGTAAAAAGACTCAACACTAATGTTACAAAACTAGCTTAGAAATTTTATGAACAAAGCTAGACCGAAACAACAAAATCCAATAAGTATAACCAGAAATGTAAATGATTAAAGAATAAATTAAAATATAGTACTTAAAGCTTAAAGAGCCAACCAGGAACATATGGTCGTGATTGACCGGGGTAAGTCCAAAAGCTTAGGCCGACTATGATGGAGCATGTGTTGGATAATGGGTTCAGCCTTGGCCCGCTGAATAGTACCTGGGATGCATCAAGATGCAAGATGCGAGAAGTAGAGGTGATTCATAAAAACCACTCAATGGAAGACGATGCGTCATTGTTGAGCCGCTCAAGTCGGAAATGCGTTGTTGAGCCACAGGATGTAGGTAAGGCATCAGAAACTTGAGAGGATGTGCTGCACAGTTGGCGATGCGAGGTCCAAGGTTTATCCAGCAGCAGCAATGGATCTCATCAAGGGAAATGTGCTGGTTTTGAATGGCACAATATCATCAATGCATGGATTTATAGCAAGTGCAGCACTTAATATCCACTTCCAAGGGCCCAGGACTGGTTTGGCACTATTTGGCAGGACAATACTCGCAATAAGTCTTTGATGTCCCTGAGACATGGAACAGAGGGCTAGCCAGCATGCCCCTGTAGTAACTCTGGGTTTAAGTGAGATGTGCCAAGTCCTTCCTCAGCAGGGCAGAGGGTGGCAGGCATTAGGGAAGCACAGCAGAAAGCAATTCTTCCAGAGCAGCAGTCCAGCAGAGTGCAGTCTATGTAGCAGCAAACCATTTCACCCTAATGGCAGAGTTCTTCACAGGCCCAGTAGTGTGTGATTTGGTGGGGTCAGAGAACCAGTGCTTATACCCTGTTGTGCCTTTGAAGTAGAGGTTATTTGAAAGATGGAAGTTGAAGTGCACAGAGATCATCCCTCCCACCTTTGGCTTTATCGCACTGCAGGGGGTATGCAGCCCTTTGTATGTGGACAGGACAAAGCCTTTTCAGGTGTACGGGTCAGCTCCTTCCTCACTCCCATCATGCCCAGGATGGCCCATCATGAAGTGGATGGCCACTGAGTCACACCTAAGCTACCTGTTTTTGTGTGTGGTTGTCAGGAGGGAATGCTCAACGTCCAGCTGTCACCCATCCCAGATGTATATTGGAGACAGACTGCAGGCACACAGGGCTAAGAGAAGAAAAATACACATTTTCTAAAAATGGCTTTTCTTTAAGGGCGCTGATGAATCCATCTTTACCAGTAAAGAGGATTTATCATCCCATACCAATGCTATGAAACATGACAGAGCTACTCCTTCTTAATCAGGAATTACAGCCTAAATGTTTGATAAGGTATTCCCAATGTTAACCTATGGGAGAGGTAGGCATCACAGTAGTAAAAAATTAATTTCACTACGACTGGTCTGCTTTGGGGAGTCAAATGCCTTTTGGCATGCTTCTATACAAATCACATTTTTAGGCTGCTTCTTTGAAGTCAGCTCTGTCAAGGGGTAAACAATAGTATCACTTCCCTTGAGAAGCCAGAAAAGATGGGGTTAACTAGCCTCTGGAAGGTGGCAGGGGCATTCTTCAAACCAAAGGGCATAATTTTGAATTGGTAGTGGCCCTCTGGAGACAGTACATTTTTAATGTGTACAGTAAAGAGTGAAGAGTAACAATACTACAAGAATCACATTGGTATTGTGAGTTTGAATTGGAGATGGAGATATTCACTGAGAACATCAAGTAAAATGCTAAATGAGATTTCTTTCCAATAGCAGGAATATACAAACCACAATAAAATGTTGCTGAGTAAACTGTGTATCAATATTGCTGAAGGCACCATGAGGGATAAGAATTTATGTCACTCATTTATTATTGTGTTTGCAAAATATATTGACTGAGAGATTGATAAAAATGCACATGTAGACCCACATTTGTGTGAGTATTAAGTGAAAATCATAGAATGAACAATACAAGTGTTTGTAACAAAATGAATAAGAGAGTGATGAACAAGTACAATAATCATCTTAAATACCCCCACCCAGATCGTCTTAGAGGAGAATATGATTTTCTGCTAAGAGACCTGGCTGTGTTTTGTATCTCCTAACTTTGAAGCCTTTGTTCAATTTAACATTCAAGGAAGACCACTGGGTGCAGGACATCCATCAGGCGGTAAATGAGTCTGATCTCTTCAAAGGTAGCATAAAACCTGCAACAACTAAAAAGCAGAAAGCGATTGGCTGCAAGAGTGCCATATTAATATTTTCAAGAACTCTATGATAGCGATCAATGTATACATTTTAGCCGGAGATAAGCAATTTAACGTGAATAAGATGCAACTACTCAAAGCTGATTTTTCTACCATTTGCAATATGTATGTAAATAATTTTTTTTTTAATTGAGCGACTTTAACCCTTGGTTGAATCAGACTAGAGAAGATCTTGCACTGGGGGATATGCTGAAGACATATTCCATCCCAAAAGTTGTATTTCCAAAATGTGATAAAAGACTGATGAGCCAACAGATGCAGAATTGCTTTTTAGAATGTGGGTTCATTTACTGTAATGACCACTTTACAAAAGACTCCCCTGTCAGTCAAATATTTACATAGTGGCACCATAATGACCAAATAGATTACATATTAGCACAATCTTACAGCTTTACATTTTTATAATATTTTCAGTGGATGGAGGTGGTGGGGGCACTGGCATCTAATGGCCTAGTTATGAGTCTGGTGGTCTGAGGATCGCCAAACTCGTGGTGGCATGGCGATCCCGCCACTGCCGCACCAGAGGTCAAACTGTCCAATTACGATTTGGGCAGCTGAACCACCCTGGGACTGCAGATGCTGCTGGGGAATTGCCATTCCCTGGTGGTTGCTCAGTGGTCTTGAGGCCACAATATGCTTGGCAGGACCACAGTGGTCTGGACAAGCATAATACAAGTTTCTTCTCTGCCACTGTTTTCATGGCGGTGAAACTAAGGCAGAGAGGAAACAAAAGGGGTCCTGCAGCCCCTCCCCCCCCCCCGGTGCCTTATGCCGTGTGGATGCACAACACTGGATTTATGTCAGAAGAACAGTTTGCTTGAATGTTGTCTATTGAGGTATCAGTTTTATTGGGAGACCAAGGGGAATGCTGTGTGGTAGGACATTTGTGCCAACACAGTGATCCCACACAGAAATGAGCGGAAAATGAGATTTTTTTCAGCTACATTTGTGGTTTCAATGGGATTATGGGTGGGAAAACGTTGGGAGATCCAACCATGCCACACCTCCCTGAACTCTCCTGAGTGTTTATTTTTTTTAGAAATGTCTGCGATTGGTAGGTGTCCCTAGATGGCCACTGAGCCCAGGGCCATCCATGTTGTTTTGTTATTGATAATTTTGATGTCTCCACAATATGTTTTGGGCCCTTCCCATACAGGGTACTTGGACCACCCACAAAAGTGAGGTACCATTTTAATCGGGAGACCTGCGGAAACGCTGGATGGTAGGAACTTTGTGTTAGCCCAGTGATCCCACAACTGTACTACAGAGAAACGTGAGAAAAAAGTGATTATTTACAGCTAAATTTCATTTTTACATGGATTCTGGTTAGGGAAACATGGGGGAGTCCATACAAGCCATACCTCTTTGGACACCCCCAGGTGTCTAGTTTTGAGAAATGTGTGGGATTGGTAGGTTTCCCTAGATGGTTGCCAAGCCCAGGCCCAAAAACCCAGGTGACCGCCCCCTGCAAAACCAGGTCGTTTTGTGATAGGTAATTTTATTGTCTCCACAGTACGTTTAGGGCTTTTTACTGTCACGGGCACTAGGCCTACCCACACAAATGAGGTACCATTTTTATCGGGAAACCTGGGGAAATACGAGGTGGTAGGAAATTTGTGGAAGCCTGGTGATCTCACATCTTTCCCAAATATAAAAAGGAGGAAAGTGTGTTTTTAAGCTAAATTTGAGGTTTGCAGGGAATTCTGGATGGGACAATTTTGAGAGATTCATGCAAGCCACACCACCCTGGACTCCCCTGGATATATAGTTTTCATAAATATCTGGGGTTGATACATTTCCCTAGATGGCCTCTGAGCCCGGACCAAAAGCTGTGTTTTTGAACCCAGGCTTGCAGACATCTAGGGGAACCTAAAAAACCCTGATATTTCTGAAAAGAAGACACCTGTGGGAGTCCAGGGAAGGTGGCTTGCGTTGATCCCCTAACATTTTCCTTCCTAGAATCGGCTGCAAACCTCAAATTTCACCAAAAAGTCACATTTCCCTCTAATATCTGTGTCGGAAAGTTGTGGGATCACTGCACGGCAAAAAATCATACAACTCAGTGTTCTCCTTAGTCTCTCGATAAAAATGATACCTCACTTGTATGGATGGGCCAAGTGCCTATGACATGGAAGTGCTAAAAACGTGTAGATATTGAGGGGGGCCCAAAGCAGGTCCAAAAGGGCAGTTTGTTTATATTTTTTTAGCCTGACACTACTTTGTGCACCCACACAAATGAGATATAATTTTTCTTGGGAGACCAAGGGATATGCTGGGTAGTAGGAAATGTGTGCCTGCGCAGTGATCCTACAACTTATCCACACAGAAATCTGAGGAAAATGAGACCTTGTTAGAAAATTTGAGGTTTGCTGGGGATTCTGGGTAAGAAAACGCGGGGGGATCCATGCAAGCCACACCACTACCCAAAAGTCAGTACACGCACACCACCATCCATGCACACCACCAGGCAAGAGTCATCAACACAGACCAGCAGCCAAGCGCCATCCACACACACCGCCAGCCAAGTGCCACCAGCCATGCGCCATCTGCGCACAGTACCAGTCAAGAAGGGTCAGACTGGGAACAGCAACCAGCCCTGGCAGATTGCTGCTCAACTGCCCCTGGGAGGGGGTCATGCTATTAAAAATCACTGCACCCGCTTTTGTTACTGGACCTGAAATTGCCACACTGCTGCAATACCGGCCCCCAGTGACAAAACAGGCCCCCTCACCAGAACACTGGCTCCCACCCCTCCGGCCCACTGGGGAAGCACCTAGTACCCGCTGCGGCCAGTCCGGACCTGCAGCCAAGCACAATCCATGCACACAGTCAGCCAAGCACAAGTCTACATACACCGCCAGCCAAGAACCAGTCCACGCACACCACCAGGCAAACGCCAATCTACACAAACCGTCATCAAGCGCGAGTCCCACACACCATTAGCCAATTGCAGGTCCACACAAACCTTCAGCAAAATGCCAGCCAAACACCCATTTTGGCTATCCAAACTCCAGTTCACACACAAACAAACTCTCCCTGGTTTCTAGTGGTTTTCTGCCCCCGCTTGGAGGCAGATGAGACCAAAAATATCACTAAAACAGCTAAAATGTGGGCCAAAAAAAGGAGCAACAGTTGCCTATGGGGCTTCTCCCTGACATGCCCATTAACATATCTCTGGATTTCTAGTGCATTTTCTGCCCCCACGGGGGGCAGAAAGACATTTATTTTGGGTGGGGCATTAGCATGCCCATTCTCTGCAGCCCCCACCCCTATGTATGAAAAAACAACATAATTCCTGGTGGCTAGTGGGCTTTCTACTCCCCCAGGGACAGATTAAGGACTATTGCCCCATCTGCCCCCTAGAGGAGGCAGAAAGATTTTGGCACATTTTTTTGGAGGGTTGGAGCATTGGCATGCCCATTAAGGGTAGCCCTCACCCCTACCTATAATAAAAAACATAATCCCTGGTGCCTAGTGGGTTTCTGCCACGACTGGGGTCAGATAAGGCGCTATTGCCCCCATCTGCTTCCTGGGGGGTTAGAAAGACTGTGTCCATTTTTGGGGGGAGTGGGGGCATTTGCATGCCCATTCTTCTCAGCCCCCACTGCTACACATAAAAAACAAGATAATCCCTGGTGCCTAGTGGGCTTTTAGCCCCCCGGGGAGAGCAGATCAGGGGCTAATGCCCCCATCTACCTCCAAAGGGTGGTAGAAAGACTGTGCAATTTTTTTGGGGGTTGGGGGCATTGCATGTCCATTTTGGGCAGCCCCCACCGTGCGCATAAAAAAACAATTGCTGATGCCTAGTGGACTTTCTGCCCCCTGGGGGCAGATTAGGGGCTATTACTCCATCTGCCTCCTGGTGGGGGCAGAAAGACTGTGAAAGTTTGGGGGTATTGTGGCATTTGCATACTTATTTTGGGCAGCCCCGAATGAGCCGTGGTCTGTGCAGGTAACAGCGGTGGGGTGGGTGGGGTGATTTCGAAGGACGATACCTACGGAAAATTAAATAAATAATTTATTTTCCCGCTGCATTGACCCTAGAAATCCCCCCCACCCGGGCCCACCGCCCCACCGCTGTTACCTGCACCGAACGCCGCTGCCTGGACCCCTATATACATTAAAAAAAAAATCTCTGGTGCCCAATGTGCTTTTTGCCCCCCCCAGGGGGACAGATCAGGGATTTTGCCGCAACTGCTTCCCAGGAAGGCCTGAAAGACTGATCTGGCCCAAAAATATGGGAGGTGCAAAAGTCCTTGCCAAAGGGGCCGCTTCCCTCCCCCTGGTGCCTAATGGGTGGATCCCTGCTTGGGGATCACCCTCCTGAGGCTATCCCTAAGCAGGGATACACTAGGGAGATTCACCCTTTTCCAATGATACCTCTCCCATCTGGCTTGGTGCTTAGGGGGCTGAGATAGCCCCCTGAGCACCGAGGCTGTGAAACTGAAACTGAGATTCAGGTGCGGTTTTCTCCGAAGTGACGTCAGCGCGACATGCACGCTGATGGTCATTTCAGAGAATCAATCAGAACACCTTCCGGAGCTGGGGAATCTCTTCCCCAGCTCCTGAGGGTGTTTTGATTGAAAGGAAATCCCTCTGGTGCCCGTACGGCAGTGATTTCCTGCGCCATATTTGAGGACTGTGGTGTTGAACGGCTTCCGGACATCGGACGCACAGAACGGTTTAATAAAAATCCAACTTCACCTTTGATTTAGATTTTTAATAACTAATAAAAAAGTTTAATAGTATTTTTACTTGCTAGTCTCTTTCCTGATATACAGCACTCAAATTTTAAGGTTTTCTATAATGGACAGCTAGACCTACGCAGTGAAAAATGGCTAGTGTGTGACAGTCACTGTATGGACATATTAACATACATTTCTACATATCCTACTTTTAAACATCATGCACCCTTCCATGTGGTGATATGGCTCACATAAGAGTGGGTTATTATTAGCATTTAATAGGTAGGTTTTGACCTGTCAAAAAGGTTTTTTTTGTTGACAGGTCAAATTGCAGAATTTGAACTGCAGTAGTCAGGCTACAGTGATTGGCCAGAAGCCTAGTTTTAAACTGTCACTGTAGTGGATTAAACAATAGGTGCTGCAGTTACCTTGTAGTAGGGACTTTTTTATGTTAGTTAAATATGCCAGTTAGGAATATGCCAACTCCACCATGCTTAAAGGGGAGAGCAGAAACATTCACTACTGGTTAGCAGGGTTAACGTCCTAAAACTGGCAAACATATAGGAACCAGCAAAATATGAAAAATATAGGGTGGGTAAGGTGAAAAGGCAGAATTACTACAGGGTCCATTCATTTTGGGACAGAGAAGCAATCTATCAACTGAATCTCTGATCAATTATGATCAATAAAATAGCCCAGTGATCTATCTTCTTGTACACCAAAATAACTGTGAACCAAAGCAGATATAATCATGCAATCTGTCCTGTTTGATATGCTTTTATAGAGATCTGCTGGGAACCAGGCAGAATACCTTTCGAATCAGCTTTTCTGGAAATATTTAACCTTTCCTATGAAATGGACAGAAAGCATTGCCCCTCCAAGTATCAGGGAATTACAAACCTATTGAGTATGGTCTCCAAAATATGTAAATACTAGAATGTCTCTGTTAGTTTTACAGTTGACATTTGACTACATGTTATGCGTGGCGATCCAGAATATTTTGCTTTATTAATCCAAAACAAACATTCTCATGGTGCTGAGAGCAGATTGTAATGATGGTGAACTAAAACAATAACCATACATAATTCTAGAGGTTTGGCATAATTCTGTTCTTCAGCAACCCAATATTTCCTAAGTGTCAGAGTTTCATTGAGTACAAAACCAAAAACTAATGCAAATAACATTTGATAATATGCATTCAATAATCTGCAGCTCTTAGACTTAACTGCCTTATTTCGCATTAAGCAATTTCATTTAACTAGAATTCTTCTCATGCAGGATTTTCTGTACTCTTTGACAGCAATTCCAATGACTAAATGGGTGGATAATACCCATCAAAATTCGAATGTATTGAAATGCATGCTAATCAAAAGACCTAAGAAAAATGACCGTTCTCGCTTCGAAAGACAATCAGGACTGTCAATTACTTTTAACATTTAAGCTGGCACAGCACCTTGAGTTATTAATATGCTTTATCTACATATTAACAGAGACATTACATTTCTAAAATGTGCTTTACAGCCCTGAAAATCACCAAAATCACCAACTTCTGAGCTTGCAGATGACAAGATATCATCCAGTGTCGAGTCTGTGTTAAAATCTCCTGCAGTGATAATGATAGTGCCATCACTAGCAGCCCCTCCAGATAAGAGTTTCCAAACTCAAATGTGACTACTGCTGCTAACACAAGTGGGAAAAAGTTCAAATGTAGGAAGCATAGTGAGAGTCATCTGCAGTATGTTTTGCAGAGAATGGTGTTATCTTCATGCACGTCAATTCACCAGAATGCCTGGGGTAGTGAATGTGACATCACACAACCCCTATCCCCTCCCCTTGCTGACATCACAAGTCACGACATCACACAACATTTGACCCTCAAAATAATGCAAGTCACATGTTGCAACTTTGACTTAAATTACATTACAGAAGGTGACATTGTATGAGTAGATAAACAAAATATAAATATGTGTAAAATTCTAATTTCTATAAATAATGGTAATAGATAAATGCTAGTCATATTATATGTCCAATAGTTGGGAATGCTGTTTTCAAGAATACCAGGTAAGTACATAATGCTAGCTTTCAAACGTGGCTTTCAAGAAAGCTAAGCACTGTTCAAGCTCTCCTGCGGACACCCTTCCAACCATAACAATGGCGCTCCAGCTCTGCTCTTTCCAGTTATCATTAAATGCCATCTTCACCGAAAATGCCACCCCTCTCCACCCTGCAGACTTCCTCTGATAAACTATTCCGCCCTCTGCTGATGGCATCACCAGCCCATAATCCGTTCCACCCTCATTGCCCTGCTCTTTCTTGTCAACAATCGCCACCACCCTCTCCTTCTTCCCCAGCAGTATTTACAACAAACCCCCATGGTTTTTACATGTCACTACCCTATCAAGGTACTCAAACCCTACTTTCTATAGCACAGTCACACTCTAGGCATCTCCCCTAATCTAAATAAAGACTGGTCTCCTCGGGTACCTTAATTTTCAATTTGCTTGCAATTATAGTTAAATGAAGGTGTCTTTTACCATTAGCTCACCAGCATTACTTTCTTGTACCTCTCTCAGCACTTATTGTGTTTCAGTAGGTAGGGTTTTGTTCTCGTTTCATTTTGTTGCGTTAAGCACAAAATGTATTTTCAAGTGGAGAGAGGCTAAGGTTATGCACTGACATATTGCACGGGTCCTGCCATCCATGAACAGGATGTACTGCCAAATTCTGTTCTATACACACCTGACTACCTTTCTGCAAAATATTGTCATTAACATTGCTAATTAAAAAAATATCTTTTGTGTCATTCTTCTATCACAAAACTCTCCCCACAAGCATTCAGTTCGCTCTCTTATGCCCTTTTTCACTAACACATGTGCGCTTCATTCTGTATTTAACTCAGGGATTGCTGCGCCCAGGAAATACATTTTGACCATAGCGAAGAATATGTTGATAATGGTTTATAAAGAGAATCGCATACGAATCACAGGCTTGCATAAAGGATACTACACATTTCTAAACAACCCATAAAAAGTGAAAATTGAAAGAAAGGTAGAATCGTGGCTTTAGATACACTAACAGCATGCACTGAAGGATTAGAAGCAATGGAAAGGAATATTTCCTCTTGAGTAATGAAAATTCTGAAACAAACAAATTATTCCTATTCTAATGAATGGCCTTCATACAGTACAGCAATTATCTACAGGTGTTCTTTGAAGTTATGTAATGTTTTTCTCATTGCCTTAAGTATGATACTGCACAATTTACTGGCTAGGGTATCCCCTGGTCGTGATGTACGGCTTTGGCATTGCCCTCGAAATGCTGAATATCTCTTGAAAATTTCAATAAAAGATTTAAACCATAAAAGACGACCGCCATGCTTGGCTGCTAGCCACGCCCCCGAGTACATTAAGTAAAATGCAAAATGAGATTTCTTTCCAATAGCAGGAAAATACAAACCACAATAAAATGTTGCTGAGTACACAATGTATCAATATTGCTGAAAGCACCATGAGGGATATGAATTTATGTCACTCATTTATTTTAGTTTTTGCAAACTATACTCTGAGATTGATAAAGTACTCATGTAGACCCATATTTATTTGGATAAATAATTGAAAATTATAGAATGAACAATACAAGTGTTCGCAACCAATTTAATAAGAGAGTGATGAACGAACACAATAAGCATCTTAAATACCCCACCCAGATCGTCTTAGAGGAGAATATGATTTTCTGCTGATAAGAGACCTGGCTGTGTGGTATATCTCCTAACTTTGCAGCCTTTGTTCAATTTAACATTCAAGAAAGACCACTGGGGGCAGGACATCTATCAGCCAGTAAATGACACTGATCTCTGTAAAGGTAGCATAAAACCTAAAACAACTAAAAAAAAGAAAGCGATTGGCTGCAAGCATGCCATATTAGTCTGTTTAAGAACTCTATGATTGCGATCAATATATACATTTTAGCAGGAGATAAGCAATTTAATGTGAATAAGATGCAACTACTTAAAGCTGATATGTGTACCATTTGCAATATGTATGTAAATACATACATTTTTTTAATTGAGTAACTTTAACCCTTGGTTGAATCCAACAGAGAAGATCTTGCACTGGGGGATATGTTGAAGACATTTACCATCCCAAAAGTTGTATTCCCAAAATGTGATAAAAGATTGATGAGCCAACAGATGCAGAATTGCTTATTAGAATGTGGGTTCCTTTGCTGCTATGACCACTTTACAAAAGACTCCCCTGTTAGTCAAACATTTACACAGTAGCATCATAATGACCAATAGATTACCTAGCAGCACAATTTCGGAACTTTACATTTTGAAAATATTTCCAGATGATTAAGGTGGTGGGGTACTGGCATCTAAGGCCTTAGTTATGAGTCTGGTGTTCTGAGGACCGCCAAACTCATAGTGGCATGGCGATCCAACCACCACTGCCCCAGAAGTTAAACATCCCCATTACGAGTTGGGCAGCTGGACCACCCAGGGATTGCAGACACTGCTGGGGAACTGCTATTCCCTAGCAGTGGCTCATCAGTCTTGAGGCCGTAATATACTTGGCGGGACCACTGCGGTCCTGCCAAGCATATTACGAGTTTCCTCTCAGCCACCGTTTTTTGATGGCGGTTCGTCCTACAGAGCCCCCTGTTGCCTCATGCCATGTGTGATTTATGTCAGGAGAACAGATTGCATGAATGTTGTCTATTGAGGTATAATTTTTATCAGGAGACCAAGGGGTGGTAACACATTTGTGCCTGCACGGTGATCCCACACAGAAATGTGAGGAAAATATGAATTTTTCAGCTACATTTGTGGTTTCAGTGGGATTTTGGGTGGGAAAACATTGGGGCATCCATGCAAGTCACACCTCCCTGAACTCCCTTGAGTGTCTAGTTTTTAGAAATATCTGGGATTGGTAGGTTTCCCTGGATGGCTGCGGAACCCATGACGAAAAACACTGGTGCCCCACTTGCAAATCCAGGCTGTTTTGTTATTGATAATTTTGATGTCTCCACAATATGTTTTGGGCCCTTCCCTGCAACGGGTACTTGCCCCACCCACTTTTGAGGCACTATTTTTATCGGGAGACCTGGGGGACCGCTGGATGGTAGGAAATTTGGGTTAACCCAGTGATCCCACAACTTTACTACAGAGAAATGTGAGAAAAATGTGATTATTTACAGCTAAATTTAAAGTTTACAGGGATTCTGGGTAGGAAAACGTTGGGGGTCCATGCAAGCCACACCTCCTTGGATTCCCCTGGGTGTCTAGTTTTCAGAAATGTGTGGGATTGGTAAGTTTCCCTAGATGGCTGCCAAGCCCGGGGCCAAAAACCCAGGGGACCTCCCTTGCAAAACCAGGCCGTTTTGAGATAGGTAAATTTAATGTCTCCACAATACGTTTTGGGCCCTTGCCTGTTGCTGGTACTTTGCCCACCCAAACAAGTGAGGTACCATTTTTATCAGGAGACCTGGGGGAACACTTGGTGGTTGGAAATTTGTGATGGCCCGGTGATTCCACAACTTTCCTACACAGAAAAGTGAGGAAATGTGATTTTCTTTGCTAAATTGGAAGTTTGCAGGGGATTCCGGGAAGAAAAATATTGGTAGATCCATGCAAGCCACACCTCCATGGACTCCCATAGGCATCTAGTTTTCAGAAATGTCTGGGTTTGGTGGGTTTCCTTAGGTGGCCGATGAGCCCATGACCAAAAATGCAGGTGACTCCCTCTCAATAAAACAGGTAATTTTGCCATCAATAATTTTGAAGTCTCCACAGTACATTTTGGGCTATTTCCTGTTGTGGGCACTATGCCTACCCACACAAGTGAGGTATCGTTTTTATCGGAAGACCTGTGGAAATGCTGGGTGGTAGGAAATGTGTTGCAGCTTGGGGATCCCACAGCTTCCCCACACAGAAAATTGAGGAACATTTGATTTTTTTAGATAAATTTGAGGTTTGCAGGGAATTCTGGGTAGGAACATTTTGAGAGATTCATGCAAGACACACCACCCTGGACTCCCCTTGGTATATAGTTTTCATAAATGTCTGGGTTTGGTACATTTCCCTAGATGGCCACTGAGCCCAGGACCAAAAGCGCAGGTGACTTCCTTGAAAACCTGATTATTTTGTGAAAGATTGGTGGACACCTGTGTTTTTGGTCCCAGGCTTATAGACATCTAGGGAAACCTAAAAAATCCAGATATTTCTGAAAACTAGACACCAATGGGAGTCCAGGGAGATGTGGCTTGCGTTGATCCCCCAACATTTTCCTTCCCAGAATACGCTGCAAACCTCAAATTTAGCTAAAAAAAAAAATGTCTCTAATATCTAAGTGGGAAAGTTGTGGGATCACCGTATGGCACAAATTTCCTACCACTCAGCATTCCCCTCAGTCTCTCGATAATAATGATGCCTTACTTGTGTGGATGGGCCAAGTGCCTATGACATAGAAGTGCCAAAAACTTTTAGATATTGAGGGGGCCCAAAGTAGGTCCAAAAGGGCAGTTTGTTTATATGTTTTTAGGCTGACACTACTTTATGCACCCACACAAGTGAGGTTTAATTTTTCTTTGGAGACCAAGGGGGTTGCTGGGTGGTAGGAAATGTGTGCCTGTGCAGTGAACCTACATGTTACCCATACAGACAAGTGATGAAAATTTGACTCAGTAAGTACATTTCAGGTTTGCTGGGGATTCTGGTTATGAAAACGCTGGGGGATCCATGCAAGCCACACCACCAGTTTAAACAGTACACACACACCACCATCAATGCGCTCCACCAGGCATGCACCATCAATGCACACCACCAGCCAATAGCCGTACACACACACACACCACCAGCCAAGTGCCGCCCTTGCACACCGCCAGCCAGGCGCCATTCACTTATACCGCCAGCCAAGGAGGGCCAGACTGGCAGCAACCAGCCCTGGCAGATTGCTGCGCAACTGTCCCTGGGAGGGGGTGCGTGCTAGTAAAAAGCACCACTTTTGTTACTGGACCTGAAATTGCAGACTCCCAGTGAAAAAACGGGCCCCCACAGCCAGAAAACTGGCTCCCATTCCTCCTGCCCACTGGAGAAGCTCCTGGTGCCCGCTGTGGACAGTCTGGCCCTGCCTCCAAGCACAATCCATGCACACAGCCAGCCAAGCCCAAGTCTACATACACTGCCAGCCAAGTGCCAGTCCACGCACAGAACAAGGCAAGCGCCAATCTACACACACTGTCATTAAGCGCAAGTCCCACACACCATTAGCCAAGTGCAGGTACAAACATACCACCAGAAAAATGCCAGCCAAACACCCATTCTGTCCAGCCAAATTCCAGTTAACACACACACAAACTCACCCTTGTCTATAGTGATTTTCTGCCCCTGCTTGGGGGCAGATGAGACCAAATATATCACTAAAACAGCCAAAATGTGTGCCAAAAAAAAGGGAAGCGAGCGTTCCTATGGCGCTTTTCCCTGACATGCCCATAAACATACCCCTAGTGCCTGGTGGGTTTTCTGCCCCCCAGTGGGGTGCAGAAAAGGGGCTATTGCCTGATCTGCCTTCAAGGGAGGCAGAAATACATTTTTGGGGGTGGGGGCATTAGCATGCCCATTCTCGGCAGCCCCCACACTTACGTATAAAAAAACAACATAATGCCTTGTGGCTAGTGGACTTTCTACACCCCCGGGGACAGATCAAGGCTTATTGCCCCCATCTGCCTCTTAGGGAAGGCAGAAAGATTTTCAATAATTGTTTTGGGGGGTTGGAGCATTGGTATGCCCATTCTGGGCAGCCCCCAACCCTACTTACAATAAAGACATAATCCCTGGTGCCTAGTGGGATTTCTGCCCCCACTGGGGGCAGATAAGGTGCTATTATACCCATCTGCCTCCTGGGGGGCAGAAAACTGTGGCAATTTATTGGGGAGAGTGGGGGCATTGGGGGCTTTGGCATTCCCATTCTTGTCAACCCTATGCATAATAAAACAACATAATCCCTGGTGCCTAGTGGGCTTTCAGCCCCCTTGGGGGTGCAGATCAGGGGCTATTGCTCCCAGGTAGAAAGACTGTGGCAATTGTTTGGGGGGTTGGGGGCATTTGCATGCCCATTTTGGGCAGCCATCACCTGTGCATAAAAAAAATCACTGATGCCTAGTGAGCTTTCTGCCTTCCCGGGGGGCAGATTAGGGGCCATTGCCCATCTGCCTCCTGGTGGGGGCAGAAAGACTTTGGAATTTTGGGGGGTTCAGGGCAATGGCATGTCATTTTGGGTATCCTCAACCTAGCTGCGGTCCGTGCAGGTAACAGCGGTGGGTCGGTGGGGCCGGATGGGGGGGGTTTCAAAGGACGATGCATAGGGATTTCCCTTGGCATTGTCCCTAGAAATCCCCCCACCTGACCCCACTGCCCCATCGCTGTTACCTGCACGGGAGGCGACTGCCCCCACCCCTATATACATAAACAAAATCTCTGGTTCCTAGTGTGTTTTCTGCCCCCCGGGGGCAGATCGGGTGATATTGCCCCATCTGCTTCCAAAGGAGGCCAAAAAGACTGATCCGGCCCAAAAATATGGGGGGAGCAAAAGCCTTTGCCAAAAGGGCCGCTTCCCTCCCCCTGGTGCCTACTGGGTGGATCCCTGCTTGGGGATCACCCTCCTGAAGCAATTCCCAAGCAGGGATCCACTAGGGAGATTCACCCCTTTCCAATGATACCTCTCACATATACCTTGGTGCTTAGGGGGCTGAGATAGCCCCGTGAGCACTGAGGCTGTGAAACTGAAACTGAGTTTCAGGTTCAGTTTCTCTGAAATGACGTCAGCTCGACGTGCACACCAATTGTCATGTCAGAGAAACACTATACAAAAACGGTGTGTGGAGGGTCAGGGGGAAAGTTTAATGACCTGTCTGCTCACTCCCCAATGTCAAGATACAAAACACACAGGAGCAGATCAAGTCTGAAAAAGGTGTGTGCCTACAACAGTAGCCGTGCTCTGCTCCTGTGTGTTTTGTATCTTGACATTGGGGAGTGAGCAGACAGGTCATTAAACTTTCCCCCTGACCCTCCACACACCGTTTTTGTATAGTATTTAGTGCAACTTTCTAGTTGCGGGTCTATTTGATCAGGATGTAAACGCAGTTTAATTTACACCTTATAGCTCACCCTACTCAATTGTGTGTGGCGCCCGTCTGTCTGCCTCCACTGAACACCCTAGGATAATAACATCCCATTCATCAATGTTTAAATAAAAAGAATTCTTTATGAAGCTTGTCATCTGACTTAATATATAACGACCAATTATGGTACATTTGCCTCTCAATCAAGAGCCTTAAATTTATTTAAGACACTATTGGTCTTCTTTCCCAGTTATCTGATGAGTCACTCCCCTGTAGAGGTCTCTTTACATATATTACTATATTACTCTATGCTAATGAGGGATGACCCCGATATATTCCCTGTGGTAGTGTTGTATCCCACAGCGGTAAAATGCGCACTCATAGCCTATACTCCTAACCAACACAATACCGGTATACCTGCTTAACCCGGAGTGAAAATTCCGCCGGTCTCATGTTCGAGGAGTAGTGTCTCCTCTATGGACATCTGATCGTGTCCTTATGTTTCGTTTTATGCCCAGTGAAATAATTCTCCTATTTCTTTAATCAACCCTTACAGAAACAGAACCATCTATATGGATTTTTGTGACTCTGCGGGGGTATATGGCGCATTGTTTACTTCAGGGCTCTACGAGTGAATACGAGCGCGCATGCGCGAGAGAGTAATGTGCAACATCCCTCCACGCATGCGCTTCCGATTAGCGATTCTCCTCGTAATTATTCCGCGACCCTGCCTAGCCGTTCAACAACGGTAGATTTAGCACTTCATGCAGTAAGGCTATTTAAAGAGGAAGGGCGTTCCTGCAACTCGCCTCCACTTCCGCTCGCCATCTGTGCTGAGGTACCGACGGAGAGGTGAGACGCTCAGACGCTCATTACTTTGCCTTTCACTCTACTGAGGTCCAGGTTTGTTTCTAAAGGGACTGTGGTTGGGAGCCAACCGGACTAGAGAGAGCCCATATGGCCCTGTATTTTTGACAGACTCTGTGTCTGGTGGGGCAGTCTATCGTTTTCTATCGTTTTCTATCCCCTACATCCAAGTATTTGATAAATGAGATTAGGCTCTGGGTAGCCATTCAAGGGTATTCACTTAGATACCTTACCATCATTATACTTTACCATCACTTTAGCGCGCTAGTTGCGAATAGGCCATGGTTATTAACAGGTCTCATTCTCGGCTAAGATTTAGGATAACAATTTTCCAAATATTCCTTGAAGATCGTTAAATGTGCGAAACCTACGCGTCCTGGGTGTTGTCAGTGTTAGGCATGGCAGTGGGGCTACTATCACACGTCTGTTGGGTTTTCAGTGTAAAGCCATTCGGCTTAGACACGGTAAAGTTTAGTGCTTACTGAGTCTTTTATCTTTACACTACAGAGCGGGGCCTCATTCTCCCGAGCGGTTGCCGGGTGAGGTGAGGTCGTCACCCACACAAAGCTGGGTGAGTATCACGGTGAGGAAATGCCTCAGTGTGATCAAGCTAGTATGCTTTTTAGTAATGTTAAAATAAAAAAAATGTTTCATGCATGTGTGCCTGCACGGTCTCTATGTGTGTGCGACGTGGTGTGTGTGTTGAACCTGGTGTTGTTTGACAAATTGTCTCTTTCTTGTTTTTTTGTCAGGAAGAAGATTCATTCCTCTCCCATCAGGGGACATTTAAGGATTTACATTCCTGATATAGAAGTAACTTTGTCAGTACATGTTTATTATTCATCATTAATACACCTTGTATGCAGTTGTAGTAGCTAATTTTTGTCAACGGTCCTGAAGAAAGCCGGGCCAGATGCCCTTAAGGCTGAAACATGTCGACCATACCGCACTGCGCTAGAGGGTAGTCTTACTACCCAGCGTGTCTTTTAATCTTTAACACCCGGACCTCTGTCACAATGCCTTTTGGAGTCCGGATAGTTAATTTTATCTTCACTAGTATTTGAGCACTGCACTTTTTCATTCATATCACTTTAGGATATGTGTTTATGATGATACTTTTGACATCCACTCCTGCACCGGCACTATATGGTCGGACCTGGGATGGCATGATCAGCATTTCCCACATGACGTAAACTCCACCACATGGGTGGTCTGATGGGAATTGCTTCAGCCTCCCTCCACTGACAGTCAATGGTTCTGTCAGCCCTTGTCTCACGCATTCACCACCAGTACCGCACGGCTACTGTTGTAGGCACACACCTTTTTCAGACTTGATCTGCTCCTGTGTGTTTTTTATGTCAGAGAAACAATCAGAACACCTTTGGCAGCTGGGGAAGCTCTGCCCCAGCTCCTGAGGGTGTTTTGATTGAAAGGAAATCCCTCTGATGCCCGCTTCACAGACATTTCCTGCGCCATGTGCAAGGACTGTGGTGTCGGACAGCTTCAATCCGTCGGACGCACAGAAAGGGTCAATAAAAATCCAACTTTACCTCTGATTTGGATTTTGAAAAACTATTTAAAAAAGTTGATTAATATGTTTCTTGCTAGTCCCTTTCCTGATATACAGCATTCGAAGTTTAATGTTTACTCTGGTTTTCTACGTTGGACAGCTAGACCTGCCACAGTGAAAAATAGCTTGTGGGTGCCAGTCACAGTATGGACATATTAACATACATTTCTACATGTCCTACTTTTAAAGACCATGCACCCTGCCATGTGGTGAGATTGCTCACATAGGAGTGGGCTATTATTAGTGCAACATCGGTATCCAAGAGAAGGCACTGGAGTGGATCATCTCGTTCCTCACCGGTAGAACACAGAGGGTCCGCCTCCCCCCATTTCGATCCGAGGCCACCGAAGTCATCTGCGGCGTACTGCAAGGATCATCACTCAGCCCCACCCTCTTCAACGTCTACATGAGACCTCTTGCAACCATCGCACGCCAGCACAACCTGTACATAATCTCCTACGCCGTCGACACCCAACTGATCCTCTCCCTCACTAGAGACCCCCCACCGCCGGAACGAGCCTACACGATGGGATGAAAGACGTCGCCGAGTGGATGAAGAACAGCCGCCTGAAACTGAACTCAGACAAGACGGAAGTCCTCGTCCTGGGACCATCACCCTCCGCCTGGGACGACTCCTGGTGGTCCCCCGCCCTGGGCGCCACTCCCAAGCCAACAGACCACGCACGCAACCTGGGCTTCATCCTGGACTCCTCCCTCTCGATGACCAGACAAGTCAACGCCATCTCCTCATCATGCCTCAACACCCTACGCATGCTCCGCAAGATCTTCCAATGGATTCCGCCAAAACTGGACTACGGAAACACCCTCTACGCCGGAACCACAGCCAAGCTACAGATAAGACTCCAACGCATCCAGAACGCCTCCGCCCGACTCATCCTGGACATCCCCCGACGCAGCCACATCTCCGGCCAGCTGAAGGACCTGCACTGGCTCCCCGTCAGCAAGAGGATCACGTTCAGGCTCCTCACCCATGCACACAAGTCTCTCCACGACCTGGGCCGCAAGTACCTCAACGACCACCTGACCTTCTACACTCCCACCCGCCAGCTACGTTCTACAAGCCTCGCCCTCGCCGCCGTACCACGCATCCGAAGAGCCACCGCCGGAGGTAGATCCTTCTCCTACCTGGCGGCCAAGACATGGAACTCTCTTCCCATCCATCTTCAGCTGACCCAGGACCATCTCGCCTTCAGGAGACAACTCAAGACCTGGCTGTTCGAGCAATAGCGGACCCCTTCCCCCAAGCGCCTTGAGACCCTACCGGGTGAGTAGTGCGCTATACAAATGTTATGATTGATTGATTGATTGATTGATTGATTTATAAGGAAGGTTTTGACCAGTCAAAAAGATTTCTTATGACAGGTTGAAATGCAGTGTTTGAACTGCAGTAATCATGCTACAGTGGTATGTCAGAAGCCTAGTTTTAAACTGTCAATGTAGTGGATTACACAGTAGGTGCTACAGTCACCTTGTGCAATTTAAATGACATGTCCTGGATACAATTTGTACCTTATAGTAGGAACTAATTTTTGTGAGTTAAATATGACAGTTAAGAATATGCCAATTCCACCATGCTTAGAACAGTGAGAGCAGACACGTTCACTACTGGCTAGCAGGGTTACAGTTCTAAAATCAGCAAAGATATAGGACCCAGTAAAAAATGAAAAATATTGGGTGATCAAGGTGAAAAGGCAGAATTCCTACAGAGTCCATTCCTTTTGGGACAGAGAAGCAATCTGTCAACTGAATCACGGATCAATTATAATAAATAAAATAGCCCAACAATCTATCTTTTTGTACACTAATATAACTGTGAACTAAAGCAGATATATTTATGCAATCTGTCCTGTTTGATATGCTTTTATAGATATCTGCTGGGAACCTGGCATAATACCTTTCAAATTAGCTTTGCGGGAAATGTTTAACCTTTCTTACGAAATGGACAGAAAGCATTGCCATTGCAAGTATCAGGGAATTACATGCCTATTAACTACTTACTCCAAAACATCAAACTATATAAATGCTAGAATGTCTCTGTTAGTTTTACAGTTTGCATTTGACTACATGTTATTAGTGGAGATCCAGAATATTTTGCTTTAATAATCCAGAGCAAACATTCTCTGGTGCTGAGAGCAGATCATAATGATGCCGAAATAAAAAAAATAACAATACATAATTCTAGAGGTTTAGCATAATTCTGTCCTAGAGCAAACCAATATTTCCTAAGTAACAGAGTTTCATAGAGTACAAATCCAAAAATAACTGCAAATAACATTTGATAATATGCATTCAATAAGGTGCAGCTCTTAATCGCGTTTTTTTTCCGCATTGCGCCATTTAGTTTAACTAGAATGCGCCATTTAGTTTAACTTCTTCTCATGCAAGCTTTTTTGTACTCTTTGACAGCAATTCCAATGACTAAATGGGTGGATAATACCCATCAAAATTCGAATCTACTGAAATGCATGCTAATCCAAAGACCTAAGAAAAATGGCCGTTCTCGCTTCGAAAGACAATTTCAGGACTGTCAATTACTTTTAACATTTAAGCTGGCACTGCACCTTGAGTTATTAATATGCCTGATCTACATATTAACGTAGACATTACATTTCTAAAATGTGCTTTACAACCCTGAAAATCACCAACTTCTGAGCTTGCAGATGACAAGATGTCATCCAGTGTCGATTCTGGGTTAAAATCTCCTGCAGTGATAATGATAGTGCCATCGCTAACAGCCACTTCAGATAAGAGTTTCTAAACTCAAATGTGACTACTGCTGCTAACACAAGTGGGAAAAAGTTCAAATGTAGGAAGCATATTAAGAGCATCTGCAGTATGTTTCACTGAAAATGCTTCATGCACATCAACTCACCAGGATACCAGTGGTAGTGAATATGACAGCTCACAACTCCGACCCCCCCCCGCCCCCCTGATATCACAGGATGTGACATCACACAACTTTTGACCCTCAAAATAATGCAGCAAGTAACACGTTACAACTTTGACTTAAATTACGTTACAGAAGGTGACATTGTATGAGTACATAAACAAGATATAAACATGTAAAATTCGAATATCTATAAATTATGGCAATAGATGGTAAAAATGCTAGTTATATTATTTGTCCAATTGTTCTGAATGCTCTTTTTAAGAATACCAGGTAAGTACATGATGCTAGCTTTCAAAACGTTGCTTTCAACAAAGCTAACTACTGTTTCAAGCTCTCCTGCGGACCCCCTTCCAACCAATAGCAATGGCGCTATGCTCTTTCCAGGTATCATCAAATGCCCTCATCTCCGAAAATGCCCCCCCCCCCCACCCTGCAGACTTCCTCTGATACCATATTCTGCCCTCTGCTAATGCCATCACCAGCCCATAACCAGTCCCAGCCTCACTGCCCTGCTCATTCTTGGCAATACTGTCCACCACCCTCTCCTCCTTCCCCAGCAGTATTTACAACAAACCCCAATGGTTTTTACATGTCACTACCCTATCAAGGTACTCAAACTCTACTTTCTATAGCACCATCACACCCTAGGCAGCGCCCCTAATCTAAAGACAGACAGGTCTCATCGGGTACCTTTATTTTCAATGTGCTTGCAATCATAGTTAAATGAAGGTGACTTTTACATATGTCAAAAAACACCACTGGGTTTAGGCTCCCAACAGTAAGGCCAAGCCTTGAACAAGTGAAGAAACTTACCAGATGCCAATAATGCTTCCTTATTTACACTCTTTTTTCTGCTTAGTCCTATTAAAATTCAACAACATGAACTACAGACTTCTTTTTCTGTCAGGAATAAATCTTTTCTTTTATTTCATTTTGCTTATCAAAGTTTATACATGGCTTTTTTCTATTTTATCCTATTCTAACCTCTTATTCCTAATTATACTCGTAAAACACTTTTATTCTCATTCAGCTTTCACCAATTTACTCATTCATATCCTGTCTTCACTCTCACTTCTCATTCATTCATTCGCTGCACATAACCCATACACCCTATATTTTAATGAAACTTTTAGTCCCTATCTCTATAAACAGCCATAGTTAACATTATGAACACAAAAGTACCACTATTCACAGTAGTTCAAACTTTGTTTTAGAAGTCTTATGGCTAACAACAAAAAATAGTCTACGCGTTTCGAACTCTTGCCCTTTCTAGAGTTCTCTTCAAGACCTCGCAGCTGTAACGCAAATAGAAACAATACTTAGATTAACTCTTAAAGCCCCACAATCTCTACGTGCCATTAGATAACTAAATGTCTGCATTATCTCACCTTATATTTTGCTTACTGTTCTTGAATCTGTGCCTCTCAATATCTGACCCTATAACCAAAATAAATACACAGATATGTTTTAATGAATGCCCAGTATTGTGTTCGTCAGTGATTCCGATTTATTGTTGGGAAAAGCAACTTATATTAATGTTCCAGACTTTGGCCTGCTTGTCTTGGGGGAAGCTGAGCTCAGAAGTGGGACGCCTGAAAGACATGAAAGCAGAGCCGAAATGAATGTACGTTCTTCTAATTAACATTAGACTAACTTTGTGCAGACTGCATATAAGTTAAAATGCCTACTTCGGTAAGAGTGCTGCTGAACACTGAGGAAAGTTGAACGGTTCTAATTTTCAGTTTCGTATAATTCAGCACAAGTTTGTCCTGCAACATAAACAGGCTGATTGTCATTATTTTGCCCTTGCAAGCAAACACTTCCCCTTATGAATCCTTGCAGTCTCGGCATTTCTTACCTACTCTTGTTCTTAGAGCTAGTATTTAGAAGTTCTGCGATCCGTGATTACGTCCGCAGCCGCGGCGTCTGTTCCACGGACGGCTTCGTGTTGGGCCGACAGCATGCTTTCTCTGTTTATCTTTTTCTGTTGTATCTATGGTGCAGAAGATTATCATAAATCATACTTTTTGATCTTTCTCCTGGTCATTAATTAAAAGAGACATCTCCTTTCGTTTTGAATTACCTCTTGTTTGGATCCTAGTTGACAAAGTTCCCGGGACACAGCTTTGCGTGCATTCCCAATGCAAATGGGGCGTACCAAAGGCTCTCCCTAATTACGTATTTAACGCGGTAGCCTGGGAGTTGTAGTGAATATCCAGGCGCTGTAGTTTAAATCTGCTATGCTTCATGCTCTCTTTTTTGGAAGAATGTATATATATCTTCCTTACTTCAAGGATATTGTCAAATGAATCCATCTCATTTTTCGTCTTGGAAACGCTGTTTTTTTCATCTTGATACCCTTGAGACCATCTTTGTATGCACTTTATTAGTACATATTTACACAGTCAAGAACAGTCTGAAACAGTCGATTTGCAAAGGAAGTGTTTACTTTGCCCTTGTCTGGTCTAACTTCTACACATTTCTCAGGGGCAAAATGCATTATATTCAGCTTCACTCCATTACATTTTCAGCATTGATATGTTTATATATATGCCAATTCCGTATTTGACAATGAGCATTGCCTCTCTCCTTGACAATTTGCCTTCCACATTTCCTCCTCTGGCATCCTGCTCTACTTTGGAAATCACGGTCCAAATTAGGTCGTTTTCTGTGTGATTCTTCAATTTCTAATGATTTACTAATGGCGCTGTTTGAATGTTCCTTCTTATTCTGGATTTGTTTTGTGTAATTCTTGTTCTGACTTCCTGATTAGTTTTCCCAATGTACAACATCTTACAGGGACATCTGATTCCGTGAATCACATTTCGTGACTTGCAATTTGCAAACACCTCATGTCAAAAAGGAGTGTAAATAAGGAAGCAGTATTGGCATCTGGTAAGTTTCTTCACTTGTTCAAGGTTTGGCCTTACTGTTGGGAGCCTAAACCCAGTGGTGTTTTTTGGTGATATACCAGATAGATATCTACGAGGTTGGCCATTGCAGCGACGATTGTTTGAAAGAAAATTGTGTTGGTTGGCGGGAACGGTTCCGCAGTATTTTTTGACACGTTGATAGAGGTTGAATACGTGAAGAGAGATTGTTTTGAAGGTTGAGAGTATTAGGATGTCAGAAAATGAAACTTTTGCATACAGTGAGGAACATATTAAAAAACTCCTAGACGCCCCCCCTCTTTTTGCCTCAGCATCACTGAGCGCATCAGCAAAGAACCAAAATGAAACAGATAAACTAGTAAGACTGAAGAAAAAGCAGATAGGAACGGACTTGCATGAACATTTTTTATTACAGCATCTGAGAGCAGGTACAATTCCCAGAGGCCTCCCGATCAAAAATGTTCCAGTGATATTTACTGAAGATCCATTGTATAAAAAAGGTTATAGTTTTAGTGAAACTAAGTGCAGCAGAGACCTAATGGTCCTGACAGTTGAAACCGGGCAAAGGATCTCAAAAGAACAACTAGAGGAAATTGAGAGTCTACAATCAGAAATTAAAACCAACCAACTAATAACAGACTCAAAAACTTTATTGGAAAAAGTAAACAAAGAAATAGCAGAATTCCGAGACTATATGATCAATCAGAAATCCAACCAATTTGAAAAGGATAGGAAGAACTTCACCTTTGAAAAGGTGTATCCTTATTTGCAATCAAATTTCTACTCGAGACCTGAATCACGACGACATCTCCAGGAATATCAAGGGAGATCGAATAATAATTTTATAACATTTTCAGATACATCATCCTCCTCAAGTAGTAGTGAAGGTGATAACACTGACACACAGAGAAATATAGGTAGAAGAGGATCTTTCCAGCAGCAACAACCCCCTTTTTTAGGGAGAGGCCAACAGAGGGCGCGAGGACGCTCAAGATACAACCAACAGCCATGGGAAACGTCCACCCGCCGTCAGAACTACAAAAATTGATGCCATCACCAATATACAATCTGTCTAACAAAGTTCTGACAATGGAAGAGGAGAGTATATTGAATAAAGGATTATCTTTTGTCCCCTCTAAAAAAAAACAGATTTCGTAAGACTAAAAACCGAAGCGATTGAAATTTGCCGTAAAATAAGACAAAAATCCTTCTTTTCGGACAATCCCTTGACGCAAACACTTGAGATCACAGGACTAAGAAAAAAATCAACTTTTTGCCCACCATCCAATAAAGTTCCCAAGGAAGTTTTAACATTCTGATGAAGCGGGCTTCAGAAACTATTTTATTCTGACTTGTGGATTCAATTCCCCATAACATGAACTAATTAATTAATGAGCTGTTGCATGATTTGTTTTAATTAACTCAACCTAGATTAAGTTTGCACCACACAGATACACGCGGGAAACTAATTACATGTACTCTTGTTGCATTTGCAAGTCTGTTTTTGTAACGCATTATTAATATTGTCCTGTTTGTTATGTCTGTCCTATTGTCTTTGTCACTACTAATATGCAGCTGATCATTTATGGCATGTGCTTTTTATATGTGCTTACATGTATGTCCTATGTTGTGTTTGTCTGTCTGTGTATCATTTAATTATCTTTTTATTCTTTCAGAATTATAAAGCTGGATTACATGAAGAATGGTAGATATTTTATGTGCTGCTTTAAATGTTTGCTTTTGCTAAATGTCTTTTTATTAGTGGGTTAATTAATAATTAATAAGGGATTGGGTGGTACAGAAGGGTTTGCTTTACCTGAATTAATCACTCTTTTTGTGTTTGTTTAAATATTAGCTCAAGAGTGAGATGAGGCCTAGTCTTTGCTTTTGGAGAAAAGTTGGCCGGCCTGAACTGAGCAGAAGCTGGAGCCAAGTGTACACTTTGGAATCTTTCCATGCAAGAGTTTATTGAACTTACTTCTTGTGGCTCTGACTTTTTAAAAAAAAGAGGCTCTAACAATGGAGCTTGTTTTCATGGACTGCTCTGGATGTTCTTAATCAAGGCCGAGGAAGTGACAGGCATGATTCTGCCGAGCTTTTGGTGGAAGTCAGATTGGCAACTTTTATGTTGCAAACATCGGAAGCTGATGTCACTCTATGGACAATGGCATGGTGACGCGCATATTCTCTGGACTGGTAGCTGAGGTGGCCTGACAGCCATTATCCAATCACAGTGCTGAACTTTTCTAAAATATTACATTTAGTTAGTTTTGAGAGCGAAAATGATATAAAATTGGCTCTCTTGAAGGGTTTGGGGCTGACTTTTCCAGAGGGGCGAAGCGCTGTCGGATTGCCTTGGGATAATTCGTAAGCATTCAACTGTTCATTATTTGTTTCTCTTTCAGGTTAGAAAACAAACTTAGAGAAAATGTTTATGATTTCTTAAGTTAATTATTTTGGTCAATTCTAACTTGACAGCTTACATTGTGCCAATGATTATGCCACTTGAATTAATAAAACTAAATGCTTGATTTTAATAAAGAGAGTTAATAAAGATTTTTCAATTATGAATTTTAAAAATAAACTTTTCAAAATGACAAGCTGGTCTTGTTTATTGTAGATAGTTTATTGCTTATAGTTAAACAACATTTATTGATCCAATCACCTTATGATTTCTTATGGGCCTGGTATTGATTGGTAAGTGTAAGTGTGATAGTGGATTATGACATCATTTATAAAGAATTTTAGTTGCTGCGCTGCATCAATTTGGTAGCTTCAGACGGTTATATGTTGTTTTTGACATGCATGTTACATATATGTTGGTATAGACATAGGATTGATGTTTAACAACTGTTACGTTTTTTGGTTATGTCAGATTGTTATATGTAGTCTTAAGGAATTTTTCCAGTAGTGTGAAAGATTCCTGGTTAATTGCCGGCAAGGTAGTGTGACTAGAAGAGTTACACAGTGCATTTGTCTGTTTCAAAATTGTGGTATAGAATATATCACGTGTTGTGGATGTACAACACAAGTTTAGGGTCCTTAGATTGCATGGTTAAATGTATGGTGAGGATTGTCTATGAAATTGTAGCATTAAGCAGAGGGACCTGGTGAGCCTGCTATAAAGCTTTCTGTGAAGAGAGTAGTAGGATTTATCCAAGCTTGAGTGAAGGGTGAGATAGCGTCGTCTATTTCTTATCAACGCCTGACGTTTTCTGTGGTTGGTTCAAGTCCTGCCAAGAATTCATGTGTGTATGAGCCGGGTTTTCTTGTTTGAAAGTGTGTGAATGTTTTTGGGGTAGGGTAAGAATTACTCTATTTAGCAATTGAAATTATTCTGTGAGAATAGTGTCGTCTATTCCACACTGAGAATACTTGAATGAATGTTTAAAACTATTTCTTTGTTAGCCTTTATGGTAAAGAACACACTATTTTAGAGTATTGCAAAGTGTTTTGCGCTATTTAAATGCATTTAAAAGCATTGCGCGCTATGTAAATACATTTAAAAGTGCCCCGATCGAAAATTCTGAAGGGAGGGGCTGTTTAAGGAGTAAAGCGTGTGGGGAGAAAGCCTGCAGCCACAGCTGCTGCATGCGTCAGAGCCTGCCGCGCTCTGATTGGTTTATGTCTCTGGACTGTCAGAGCAAGCGCTCTCATTGGTTGAAGCGCGATCAAATGTTTGAAATATTATTCATATTATAAGTATTTCATTTTATTCATTTTCTCTCAAATTGCGCTATTTTAGAAGTGGGCTTGACCCCATCCCTACGAGCTTTCTGCTATTTGCGCTACCTCTTTTGGCAAGTTTCTTAAATAAGCGAGCCCCTTAATAACCCGCCTAACTACAAGCGCTCTTCTTGAGCCTATCTCATGTATTGCTCGTTTTGTTTTACTTGTTCTGTGGTTAGCCGGTAGATTGCTATGTTGCTGTGTGCCAAGCATTTTTGTGAAGGAGGAGGCGGCTGCTAGGAGCGAGTGGGAGAGAGAGGAGAGCTGTCAGCTGCAGCGGCTGTCTACGTCAGCCGCCGCACTGCCATTGGGTAAAGGGCCGACGCGTCATACACGGAGCCGCGCTCTGATTGGGCGAAGCTCCGTGTGTGCTGTGAGAGGTCGCTGTGCAAGTCACAAAGGAGAGCCGCGCTTTCATTAGGCGAGGCTCCGGCGAGGCCTCTGTGTATTCATATGCTTTAATTAATTGTACTTCCTAGGCCTGCACGCCTTGCTCGGCTTTAAAATATACACGAAGGGGCCGCGCTGTAATTAGTTGAGGTCCCGGCGTGTCATACAAAGGTCGCGCACCCATTGGCTATTGACGCGCAGCGTCATACAAGGGCCGCGACCTTATTGGTTGAGGAGGCGAGGCGAGGCTTTCATTTCCCGAGTATCACGGAGGAGCTGGTTGTGACGTGTGTGTGCAGTCACGTGTAAGAAGCAGCGACCTGATTGGTCATAGCTTTGTGTAGATAGACTTTTTCATCTTCTTTTTAAGGGAAAGCTGGTGAGCGTAGTGGAATCGCGCTACACCAGAAGAGTTTTTAGATTTCTGATTGATTGAGGCTAACTTGTTTATTGCACAAGAAGAGTTGTGTCTTGATTGGATAGGGACACTGCAATGTCATAGAGAGGCCGCGACCGGATTGGTCGAGACTCGGTGGGCATTCTGGTTGGCTGAGCGCTGTGCAGCCACACGCTGATTGGTCAAAACACTCGAACACATTGTTTACCTTTTGTCAGAGTTTATTTTTCCACGCTAATAGTGCTCAAAGCTTCATTTTTTTAATTTTAAAATTATTTCTGATATTTACCACTATTAATTAGTGAATAATACAGCAACAGATACCCTGATTAGGACAATAGTAGCAAAGGTAATTAAAGCAAGGACATTGATTATTAATTAGTACAATATTAGATAAAAACAGTTGTTTAGAGTTACAAATAAAATTATAATATTTACAGCCTTTGATAATACAGCATTGTGATACAAACATGAGTTATTGGGATGATTATAAAAAAAAGCCTACATGGTTTCAAAAGGTGAAAAATTATTAAGAAAATTGAGACACGTGGTGGTAAATTACTTCATAAGCACAAAACACCTGCAGCCTATATGGAAGGTGAATATGGTTATCATACTGTAATTTGGTTTGATAACTGGATGCATTATACCAAAAAGGATGGTGTACTAGCCTGGCCAGAAGATGGGTCATTTAATATGAAAGTTTTACAAAATCTGAGAGGAAAAATGATGGATCTTGTGCCAAAACCAAGACCTACACAATTTGAAGCCTTAGTAGAATGGGAGGTTGAGATGATGGAACTTGTGCCAAAACCAAGACCTACACAATTTGAAGCCTTAGTAGAATGGGAGGTTGAGATGATGGAACTTGAACGTGAAAGCAAGTGTTCAGCACCTAAATATTCAAAATATGTTGTAAATAAAGAAACACATGAAGATAAAGTGAGACGCTGGAGAAAGGCAGACATGTATGATGGTCTGTATCCTATAAGAATAATGATTAATGAAGACTTAGAACAAAAGACAGCTGGAAGAAGAATTGATGAGGAATTAGATGATGCAGTTTTAGAAGATATTTATGCCACTAAACCTAAACCGCCACCTTATCAAGCAGGTTCTCAATCTACCCCGAGAGTTTCTACAGAAGCTTCTCCAAGTGCACCTCCTAGAGAAGTTGAGGAAGGTTCTCCCAGATTTTTAAAATTACCTGAAAGAGTAGGCTCAGTTAATAATTGTAGTACACCTAAAAGAAGCAGAGTTGCTCATCAAGAAAATAATTCTGTAAGAAATCAGGAAAGATTACCAGCTGAGCAAGAAATTTCTAGTTACAATAAAGCAAAGCAAGATTTAATTGAATAATTGACAAAAGGCATGGAAGCAGTTACAGTACCAGTAACTATTGGTCCTGTGGTACCAGTTTTTGATCAAGGAGATAATAGACAAACAGCCTTAACAGTTCCATTAAATGCAGAAATTCAAAAGGTTGCTGAAAAATTTTATTCAGAACTTTCAGAGATTCATAGAGAAAAATCTATGATGCCAAATTTAACACTACATGGAAGTTTGTCAAGTTCGCAAACACCTACTGTGGCAGATTCAGACTCAGGTTTGTCAGAAAAAAGTTTAAACAGAACAGAATTATCTCAAAATGGAATGTCCCCTGAAGCTCCTGATTATAAAAAGCTTGATGTAGCTAAATTAAAAGCTGACCTGGAGGAATTAATCATTGGCACAATTGGTACTGATAATTTGAAGTTGTATCAAGATGATGAACTGTTGTTTATTTGCAAAAGTATTCAGTGGAAAACTAAAAACAGGTATGAACAACTGGAAGAAATGGCTGCTGAGTTAGAAATTGATTTGAGCAAACAAAAACATTTACAGAAACATTACAGGGTGGATTTCTCTGAGAGGGACATTGATAATTTAAATGCTGCTGGAAGAATAACTCATATAAGAGAATTAATAAGTTTTCTCTGAAGATTAGGTGAATTAGGTAAATGGAGGATAAAATGGTCAAAGAAAGAACAAGATAAAAGACTAAGAAATGATGAAATTTCTGAATTTCCAATGAGAGAAATAGCTGGAGGAGGGTATGCACATGTTCCTTGGTCCAGACAGGATATTCTCCTGTTTACCAATGATTTTCCACGTTTAAGAGAAAAACCAGTGGAGTGATACCGACAGGTAGACAGATTCATAAGTAAGTAAGTAAGTAAAATATCTTTATTCGATTGTTTGCGTGTAACAATCATAAAAGTGCGTATCAAAAACATTTGTCACAAGGTACAGTTTGTGCGAAAAATAAAGTATGTTACCACATCAACATGAGCACAAGCAGAAATTTCAAATTTGTAGATTAAAAACAGTAAAAAATACAATGTTAAAAAGAAGATTCATATCGGAAACAAAGTTGATTAACCTTCCATGCTTTTCCTGTGTTTAAGTGCAAGTTTTAAAAAACTACATAAGAACAGGGTACTGTCGCTATTTAGCATTTGAAGGTAATAAAGTGCTGGTCTATATTGTGCAAAATGGAGCCGTTGTAGTAAAGGTTTTAAAAACAATTTACGAGGGACCGTATAATATGAGCAGAAAAATAAAAAGTGTGCCAGATCTTGTGGAGACTTATTGTCGCAGCCACAAGCTGGCAACACTTGGCCCCTGTGTGCCCCGCTTGGTACAGCTAGCAAAAGGTGGAACATGTCAAATCGAAACCTTGTGAGCAAAAAGCGTTCGTATCCCGACAAGGGCCAGACTAGGTAGGGTTCTATATGGAGGGTCGTTTTGGTGAGAGCATGCAATCTCACACTATTTTTCTCATACTCTCTTTCCTCCCTTGCTAAGTACCTAGTTGTCATGAAGGTATTCTTCACGTAAATAACATCAGATTTGGTTATTTTCTCTGGGGCTAGAAAGAGGTCAGGCCGGCCTAATTCAGCGAGACATCTTTTAATATATTTTAACCACGGGATCTTGTACTTCCCTTCCCACTCTAAAGCCTCTTGCAGGATGTTTCTAGTGAGGGGTATATCTGGGTTTAGCCAACTGTTTAGCCAGCATAGCAAGGGGTTTACCGCAATCCTATCGCTTAGATAAGGCATACCTAATTCTGTGTGGACAGAGAAGTTTGCCGAACCCCTAGGGAGCCTTAGAACTTGCTTTAGAAAGTTGTTTTCAGTGACCTCAAGGGCGTCTAAGGATTCAGATCCCCATATTTCACTCCCATAGCATGCAACTGCAATGCTTTTAGCTTGGTATAACTTCAGGACAGCAGCCACTGGGCTATTTCCCATTTTCTTAGCAAAATCCATTATACCTGCGTTTACGCGCACTATCTCACCCTTTTTCTTTTGTATTGCAGGTGCCCAAGTTAGTTTGTGGTCAAAAAGGACACCAAGATACGAGAAGGTCCTAGTTGTCGGTATTTTTTCGTTGTTAACAGAATGGGGGTAACTTTTTTTGGGACCTGAGCCGGTCATCATGGTGAAAGATTTCGAGTTATTAATGCTCAGACCACGGGAATTCATAAATACAAAAAAAGAATCAAGCAGTGTTTGAAGGCCGATCGCCGTTCTAGAGATTAGGACGGCGTCGTCTGCATATAGCAAGACGGGCACGCCCTTCCTCCCTATGTATGGGTAGTCTGCACCGGTTTTTAGAAGGTGTTCCTCCAGGTCATTAATATAAAGATTAAAAAGAAACGGGGCTAGGATGCACCCTTGTCTAACCCCCCGGTTTATCCTGAAGTCCCTAGTTACTTTCATATCCTGTGTGAAGCGAACATTTGCTCTGGTGTCCGAATGTAAATCTGCTAGAAAATTAATGAGATTTTGCTCCACACCCATTTTTTGCATGACCTCCCAGAGCCTGCCTCTGTCGACGCAGTCGAAGGCGGATGATAAATCCATAAAGGCCATGTGGATAGACCCTTTTCTGGCCAGGGTGTATTTGCCATTTATTAGATACAGGTTCAGACATTGAGCTATCGTGGAATGACCTGGTCTAAACCCGTATTGGATGGGTGACAGAATGTTTTTTTCCTTGGCCCAGAGTACTAGCCTATTTAAAATAATACCCCCACCACCTTGGCAGTTGAGTTAATCAGTGATATTGGCCTGTAACATGTTACACTTCTACGATCCCCTTTCTTGAATACAGGCACTATGGTCGAGGACCCCCATGATTTCGGGCAACCTTTAGAGATCCCGGCATTTATTACTGCGGTAAGGACTGGTGCCCATAGCTGAGTGTCTGATTTAAAGAGGTCAGGGGGAAGACCATCTGGGCCCGGTGCTTTGTTGCTGGTCAGGCCCTGGATACCCTTTACTACCTCCCCCACTGTAAAACACAACAATTCTTCATCAGAGGTATTAAAATCAATGTCCGCTTGTGCATCGTCACTTTGAAAAATTGTTCTAAAATGAGTTAACCACTCATCCTCGGGTATGTTTGACCCAATCACAGAGTTACTGGGGTCGTCGAACAGGGGCTGGTTTATAATGTTCCAGAACTTGGAGCTATTGCCCAGAATTGCTGGATCACTCAGAGAATCCCAAATGCTTGCCTTCACTTCTTTTTTTCGGGCTGCTAGAGATGTCTTATAGATGTTTCTCAGTTCTGTTTGCAAGGCTAGAATCTCTGGGGTTGGCCTTTAGTGCTTTTTTTAAGTTTCGTCCAGCCTTTGAGCAAGCTTGGTCGAACCATTTTGGGTGGGGTTCATGATGTCCCTTCACTGGTATAGTTAACAGTTCACCAACTCTATCTACCACGACTGAGAAGGCGGTTAAGGTCACTTCAGGTGAGGTGGTGGAGGAGGCACAAAGTGCGAGTTCTTTACCACAGCTGTTATTAATTGAATTATACAGGGTAACACTGTTGACTTTTGACCACTTCAAACGTCGATTTCCATTTATTGGCTTTAAGCGGCCGCAGTCTTTCCTGGGCTTTCGAAGTTCGAAGATACCTCCTCTAATTTTGATGGAGATGGGATTATGGTCACTGAACAAGCTTGTTTGAATTTCAAAATCAGTTGCTAGATCAACGAGATCTCTTGAAAGGAGAATGTGATCTATATAAGTGCCGTTTCTAGGACCTTTATACGTGGGGACGTCAAAAATGTAAGAATCCCCTGATATAGACATTGCAACTGTCAGGTTCCTGTCGTCAGTTAAGTTGTTAACATGGGTACCACGTGGCGAGTGATCAAAGTGGAAACCAGATCTATTATTGCATCCTAAAAGTCCAATTGGTGTTTCTGCAGGGTTACCACATGGATGCGTATTAAGGTCTCCAGCAATGATGGTGCTGCGGGGCAGACTTGATACTTTAACTTTAAGGAAGTTATATAGATGGAGAATATTGCACTCCCTATTTGATGATACAGCGTTATAAAAGTTAATAAGAGTCAATGCCCTTTTGCCCCTCCTGAGTACCAAGGTTTGGATATGTCTATTGTTGGATTCCCTGTTTGAGACCTGACAGATGAGGGCAAGGCTAACGTAAACTGCCAAGCCCCCCTTTGATCTTCCACTATTCGATGGAGTTGCCGGTAGGAAGAAGCTTTGGAAGCCTTCGATATGTACGTTTACGTCTTCCAACCATGTTTCTTGGAAACACAAGATGGTATAGTCTTTTATGTGTGATACCCATGTTGGATCCTTTACCTTGGAAGCCAGGCCTGCAACGTTCCAGGACAAAAGTTTTATAGTACATGGTGATGTATCATTTGGGCTTACTTCCTGGGCGTTGGTTGTAGGTGGGGGTGTCACTTGATTCCCTTGGTCAATTATTGTGTCCGCTTGTGTATCAATGCTGGGTAGAGAGTTTACAACGCCGGTAATACCGCAGTAGACTTGAGTAGGAGGATGTGGGGGACTAAGCTCATATAGGGGCAGTGTGCTCTCTGTCTGATTTGCTAAAGAAGTTGCCTCGGGGGTTACAACTAACCCTTGAGTAGAATTGTTTGTGCACTCTAGTATAGTACTCACTGGATTATTGGGAACTGCTTCCATGCATGAAGACTCTGAGTATGTAGGAGGGGGGATTAGGGGTACAGTATGTCAATCGATCTCGTCCAGATATTCTGGGGCATAAAGCGTGTCATATCTGTTTGAGATGGGGACCCCATAGTGCATGTTTAACTGTTGTGGATGTGGGTAGTGCTGAAACTGTGGGCGGGGTGGGAACTCCCTTCTCTCCTGATGGCTTGTACGATGTCTATTTTGCCTGTTAAACCATGGGGGTTCATTCCTCTGATTTATGTAATCCAGCGGGGTAGGCGGGTCATACAGCCATGAGGTTTCCCTAGCTTGTTGATACGCAGTTTGCTCAGGCGGCCCCCCCTGTCCATAGGTTAGCTGTGGTTGTTTTACATTGTGACCGGGATTATTAGAGGGGTAAAAATAGCTTAGATCCATTGTACGGATCAGGCTATTAGTCACGCCACTTTTCCAGCTGTTCACAAAACTAGCTGCACGACTATCACCAAAGGTTACCACGATGCAGTCACCCTCAGTTGATTTGAATCTGGTGCCCACCCAGTCTACTCTTTTCACATGTGAGATATGGCCAATTATGTGTTGTGGAATCGGTCTATGATTTGTAAGCCAGTGGCTGACCTTATTTTTTAGTTCCGCGTGAGATTCTGATTTCTCCTCCGGTAATTTAGGTACCCCAATCATAACGCTGGTATAGGGACTGGATTCAGGGGGAAGGTTTATGTGGGTTGGTCTTTTAACTGCCACTGGTTTTGGCAATTTATCCCCTGTTTGCAATATAGGTATACTCAAATGTGTAGTTTTAGTTTGACTCGTTAGTTCTAGGTGGGTTTGTACTAGTTTGGCTGGGGAACTTTCAGCGGCCCATTCACTTTCCTCGGTTTCATTGTCAGGTGGAATTTGGGCATTAGTCAGGATAGTGGCCACTATGGGAGAGGGGTTAGTCACCGTGTCTAGATTATTTCTCTGCTTAGAATGAGGAGTTTTATCCAGACAAGCTGGCAAAGTGTGGTTATTTGCAGTGTTGTGAGTAGTTTGCTTTGTCCTTACTGCTTTATTATTACTTGAGGCAAGTAAGCTGCGAGCTGGTACAAAGGTGGAGGTGGTTTTTGGTGCGTTCAGTATTTTGAGTAAAGTGGAGGTTGCGTCGTTTTGGGCCCTTTCGAATTTCCCTAAAGCCTTCTCGATGTTAATGACTCTCTCACTAATGGGCTTCAAGAGGGTCTTGATTAGGGCTTCTAGTTGACCCAGGAGTAGCTCATTGTTTGTCGGTATGTTGTCTGACTGATCTGAGTGGGCGATAGTCATATCTGTAGGACCTATCTGCTGCTTGCTCAGGGACGACCCTAGCTCCTGGCTAGTTGAGGGAGGACAAAGATTTACTGCTATGGGTGTTGGATTAGCCAGTCTAAAAGTGGACCAAATATCTTTAGCTAGATGGTGTTTTTTTGCCTTTAAACAAGACATTTTTTTAGCTGTAGATGTTTTTTTGCTTTGCGATCCACGGGACCTGTTTGTATGTTTTGGCCCTGATCTCTCAGCCGGGGGAGGTTCTATTCCTGTAGGTTCTGTAGATGTTAAACCTGCCGAGGTTAAAGACCCAGGATCTAAGTGGTCTGTGGGCGACAAGCATATATTAGTTCCGTTTTCGCTAGGCACTATAAGGCTGTTGTCCCTGCTGCTACCTAGGGAGGAAATAGTCAGGGCAGTTGAAGTGTTGTCTCTTGTTTGGGGACTTGGGAGCCCTGTGAAGGACAACATTAAGATTGATTCTTGAGAATTCATTGTATTGTCTTTAGAATTAACGTTTTCGGTGGTGTGTAGAGAAAGATCCGGAAAACACAGGTCTGGCGTTAGAGATAGTCGTCTTTCAGTATCCTGGATAGCGTCAGCCACCACACTGATTGTTTTCTGTAACATTAAGTCAATAGCGGTTATTGTAGGAAGAGGGGTTTTGGGAGCACTTATTGTTCTTGTTACAGATCTAGTGGCCACGGGGGTCTTTCTAGTTTTGGACATCTTCACGTTATTTTCCGAGGTATAACAGTAATGAGAGACTCCCCTTTAAAACGCAGCGATTAGAGAGCAAGGCGTATTAGGGTACCTTAACGCAGGAGAAAGGGGGATGGCCCGTCCCGTCCTCCTCGGTCCCCTGAGGGCCACAGAGGGCCCGCCCTTTGCCCGGGCTTAGCCCGGCGCTGCCCCGCGACGCGGGAGATGAAGGTTGCTTTTAAGCGCCTCCTGGCGCGCTCCGCCTCGACGCGACTTCCGGTCGCGGAGGCCGCTGGGAAATGTAGTTTTTCCCTCTCCCCCACTCTGCGGCAGCGCTGTTGTTGTGAGGCTGCGGCGGGGGGAGGATGATCTCGGCGGTAGAGCTGCAGCGAGGTCGGCGAAAATGGCGTTCTTTAAAGGATTTGGCAACCCGGTATGGCGTCGTTACTCCCAGTAACTTTTGCTGACTTTTCAGGATAAGCACCCGCTCCTCTGCAGGTGAAGGCTGCTTTTAAGCGCCTCCTGGCGCGCTCCACCTCGACGCGACTTCCGGTCGCGGAGGCCGCTGGGAAATGTAGTTTTTCCCTCTCCCCCACTCTGCGGCAGCGCTGTTGTTGTGAGGCTGCGGCGGGGGGAGGATGATCTCGGCGGTGGAGCTGCAGCGAGGTCGGCGAAAATGGCGTTCTTTAAAGGATTTGGCAACCCGGTATGGCGTCGTTACTCCCAGTAACTTTTGCTGGCTTTTCAGGATAAGCACCCGCTCCTCTGTAGGTGAAGGCTGCTTTTAAGCGCCCCCTGGCGCGCTCCGCCTCGACGCGACTTCCGGTCGCGGAGGCCGCTGGGAAATGTAGTTTTTCCCTCTCCCCCACTCTGCGGCAGCGCTGTTGTTATGAGGCTGCGGCGGGGGGAGGATGATCTCGGCGGTGGAGCTGCAGCGAGGTCGGCGAAAATGGCGTTCTTTAAAGGATTTGGCAACCCGGTATGGCGTCGTTACTCCCAGTAACTTATGCTGGCTTTTCAGGATAAGCACCCCTACAGATTCATAAGGGTGTCAAAGGTTCTGTGGATTGATCTGGATGGATTCTTTGACATTATTGTTCCATCAGATCTTTGGACAGAATGCAAGATTTCTGTGGATTGGCCAAAAGAAGAACCTGCCCGAGATAAAATTACAGGTGCCCCATCAAAAGATGCCATGGATCTTTATATGAAAGTAATTTTTTGGCTGAAAGGGAAAATTCCCCCAAAAGAAGTGGAATGGGTCAAAATAGACAGAACAAACCAGGAACCAAAAGAATCAGTTCATTCATTTTATGAAAGGTGACTGTTAGTCTTTAAACAGTACAGTGGCTATGAAAAATTAAGTGAAAAAGACATGAGCCACTTTATATACAGATTTGTATATGGCCTGAGACCTGAAATTGGTGACATGATTAGAAATGGAATTGTTTGTTGGCAATCATTATCAGTTGATGACATCCTGAGAAAAGCAAAATATTGCAGTGATGAGATAGATGCAAGGCAGAAGAGTCTTAAGGAGAAGGCAATGTGGGCACAGGTGAAGGTAGCTGAGCAGCAACAACAACAACAGTTAGGCTCTATGTAACAGGGAAAGTTCAAGGGTAATTTTAATAATATCAAGCCAAAATTTAATGTAAATGTTGAAGAGCTGAAACAAAAGCTCCCATGTTTTAATTGCGGCGAAATTGGACACTGGAAGCGAGAGTGTAAAAACCCGTCCAGAAATTTAAAAAATAATTCATTGAATTCACAGGTGCAGTGTGAGTTAAGTCCGCAGCAACAGCAACAGCTACAACAGCAACTGAATGAGATAAGTCAGCAGCGACAGCTACAGCGACAGATAGTGAACCAGACACAGCAAAGCCAGTTTCAGCAACAAAATCAGGTACAGCAGAATCAAATTCAACAGAGTCAGTTACCTCAAGCACCATTCCCTGGTAGTGCTAACACACAGAGATTTTCTCCTGAAACAGGTTTCTGTGGAAATAATTCGGTTAAAAATGTGTCAAAAGTTAACATGACAAATGCTTCTCAATTTTGGTTAAGCGACAAAGAGGTGAGTGATTCATCAGAGGATTACTCATGACGGTGCCTGAGAGAGGAGGAAGAGTGTGTGCTCGGACCCACTCTTGAGGTAGATCAGTCTGGTCCATTTGTTAATGGTAAAGTAAATGATAAAGATATCACTTTCCTTGTGGACACAGGTGCTACCCGTTCTACTGTTAGATCAGCAGAAATAGAAAACCTTCCTCTCTCGGGTGAAACCATTCAAGTTGTAGGTGTAGCTAATCAGCAAATTAAAACAAGTTTGACAGATCCAGTAAAAGTGGAAATAGGCAATTACAAAGATAAACACAGATTTCTAGTTTGTGACAGCAGTCCTGTGAATCTGTTGGGTCGTGATATATTATGCAAAATGAATTGCAGAATATATTGCTCACCAGAAGGCATTGAAATACAAACAGTAGAAGAAGATGGGCTTTATAAATGGACTATGCTAATGGTGGAAGAAGAAAAAACACCAATATTTCCTGTATTTGATAAAAATGATTTGCCAGAAGAGCTCAAAGAGCCAGTTAATCCAGCAATTTGGGACCTAACAGGAAATGATATGGGTCTTATGAAAAATATTGATCCAGTAAAAATCACTGTTAAACAGGGAATTGATTTTCCAAATGTTCCTCAATATAAAATGAAGGCAGAGACAATTGAAGGTGTCATTCCTGTGATTGAAAAATTCATAAGTCAAGGAGTGTTAAAAGAAATTGAAAGCAGCCCATGCAATTCACCAATCATGGGTATTAAAAAGCTGAATGGAACATACAGAATTGTTCAAGATTTAAGAAAAATTAATCAGATAGTTGTTCCCTGCTGTCCCATTGTTCCAAATCCTGCAGTAATTCTTTACCAAATTCCACATGATGCAGAATGGTACACGGTCATTGACCTGTGTAATGCCTTCTTTACAGTTCCATCACATCCAGATAGCCAGCAAATTTTTGCTTTCAGGTTCCAAAATAGGATTTTAGCATGGTGTCGTATCCCTCAAGGGTATACTGAGAGTCCATCTATCTTTAATCAATTATTAAAGAAATCCCTGGAAGATCTAGTATTGCCTGGTAATTCCAGATTGGTACAGTACATTGATGATTTGCTTGTGGCAGCCAAAACACGAGAAAATTGTGTTACTGATACCATTACCCTGTTAAATCGTTTGGCAGATGAGGGACATAAAGTCTCACCAGCAAAATTGCAGTTTTGTAAACAAGAAGTGAAATATCTTGGTCACAGAATTGCAAAGGGAACCAGAAAAGTGACAGTTGAGAGAATCAAAATGATTCGAGCAATACAACCACCGACAACACAGAGACAGGTGAGAATGTTTCTAGGAATGGTTGGTTACTGTCGACAATGGATTAGTGGGGTTTCAGTCATTGCAAAACCACTTCAGAGATTAACAAAGGCAGATATAAAAGATCCAATCAAATTGTCAAAAATTGAGCTAGAAGCTTTTGAGCAGTTAAAAAAGAGCTTATGTGAAGCTCCTGCTCTGGGAATGCCAGATTATGAGAAGGAATTTGAACTCTACTGCAGTGAAAGAGAAGGTTGTGCATTGTCAGTCCTTATACAGAGGCATGGAAACTTGAGAAAACCAATTGCATATTTTTCAGCTGTTTTGGATCCTGTTGCAAAAGCTTTGCCAGGTTGCTTAAAAGCAGTGGCCGCAACAAGTGTAAGTCTTGAGCAAAGTGAGGGTATCATTATGGGTTTTCCTGTAAAGGTATATGTACCTCATTCAGTTGAGATTCTCCTTACCAGAAGTAGAACTCAACATTTAACAAGCAGCAGACTGACAAAATATGAAAAAACAATTTTGGGTTCAGACAATGTGTCAGTTGTAAGGTGTGTGAACTTGAACCCTTCCACATTATTACCTGATGGAGTTATTACTGAGGTAAGTAATGAGGATGACATTGATCATGAATGCCTGGATATTGTAGACTACTGCACAAAACCAAGACAGGACATAAAAGATGTTCCATTACCTGAATCAGACATAATATATTTCGTTGATGGATCTTGTTTGAGAAATGATGAAGGGATTCTGAGAGCAGCATACTCAGTGTGCACAGTTTCAGATGTTGTTGAAGGTTCACCTTTGGATGGAATTCGTTCCGCTCAAATTGCAGAATTAATTGGTTTAATTCGAGCCTGTGAAAATGCAGTTGGCAAAAGAGTAACCATAGTGACTGATAGTCAGTATGGTTATGGTGTTGTTCATGATTATGGACAACTGTGGTCCAATAGAGGTTATTTAACTTCTGCAGGAACACCGATTAGAAATGTGAAATTGATTAAAAGATTGATTGATGGCATTCAGTTACCAGAACAAATAGCAGTAGTGAAATGTTCAGCTCATAAAAAAGGTGATGATTACATCACCAAAGGAAATGCTTTCGCGGATGAGATGGCAAAATATTGTGCCAGAAACAATTATGCAATCAATCGGGAAAAAGACGAAAGTCACACAATGAATTCTCTCATGCTAATTTCTGTAGTTGAGACATGGCAGGAAGTAAAAGACTTACAAGATGAGGCAAGTGAGGAAGAGAAAAACACATGGCTAAAAGGTGATTGCAGACCAAGAGAGGAAGATGGAATTTGGGTACATAAAGATGGAAGAGTTGTAATGCCAGACAGCATGATTGCTGATATGGCACGATTGTGTCATGGTCCAGGACATGTAGGTAAAGGGTCCATGATTAGATTATGGTACAATGTAAAATTCAGAACAATTGCAGAGTCACTTTGTCAAAGATGTTTGACCTGCCAACAGATGAATCCCAACAGAAAAGTTGTTGTAAGCATGGGAACCATAGGACGGGAGGGTGGTCCTTTTACCAGATCACAAATAGATTTTATTGAAATGCCAAGGCATAATGGTCTACATTATGTTTTGGTATTTGTTTGTCTGTTTTCAAGATGGGTGGAAGCTTTCCCAACTCGTCATGCTAATGCTGTTACTGTAGCAAAATTACTTCTTAGAGAGATCATACCCAGGTATGGATTTCCAGTCACTATTGAAAATGATTGTGGAACTCATTTTGAGAACAGTTTGATGAAAATGGTTTGTGAAGCTTTAGACATCGAACAAAAAATGCATTGTGCTTACAGACCACAGGCATCAGGTGTTGTTGAACAGATAAATGGCACAATTAAAAATAGGATTTCAAAAATGTGTGATGCTACAGGAATAAAGTGGACAGATGCACTTCCACTTGTTCTAATGTCAATGAGAAGCATCCCAGATAAAAAGACAGGTCTTAGCCCACATGATATTGTGATGGGCAGAGTGATGAGGCAAGCATTTGTTCCAGTTGGCAAATTAATGAGTATTAATGATAGCGCAATTTTCGAATATTGCCAAAACCTATCTGATGTAGTGCATTCTGTATTTCATCAGGTGGGAACTGACATTATTTCAAAAGAAAAGGTACAAGCTCATGATTTGCAACCTGGTGACTGGGTGAGGACAAAGGTTCACCGAAGAAGGAACTGTTTATCACCAAGGTGGCAGAAGCCACGTCAAGTGGTCCTGATAACAACAAATGCAATAAAGTGCAGAGGACTGAAAAGGTGGATTCATCCAAGCCATACAATTTGTGTGTCACCTCCTGAAAATTCTGATGAAGAAAGTGATACAACAGCTGATTCAGATTCAGAAAGAGACCCAGAAGATCCTGATTCTGATTCTGATGATCAACAAGAAAATCAACATCAAGAGCATCTAGATGAAAGTCAGAACTTGAATAAAGAAGATCTGAAAACTGGAAATCGAGGTGTTGATGACGATAATTTGCTTGAAGAAGAGTCTCTGAGAGAAAAGAGAGATTCAGAAGAAGCAGAAAATTCTGACCGAGACAAAAATCTGAGCGATACTATTGAAAGGCAAAGAAGAAGTAACTCTGTGAACAAAAAGCTTGAAGCTGGGAAGCTGAAGGTGATTCCTGAAGAAGAAGAAGAATTACCAAGTACCAGTAAAGGTATTGTTTCAAATGGAGTGAAGTTGCTGAGTAGAGAAATTCCTAGGTACAGATTTGAAGTCTCTGATACAGACACTGAAAGTGATGAAGAATCTGAACTAAGAAAATACAGAAAAAGAGCTTGGAAATCTGAATGTAACGAATGTGTGCCAAAGAAAAAAGTCTTGAGAAAAGGAGACATTTGGCCTGAAGATAATTTGAAATTCAAACTAGTGAAGAAATCAAAAGAACAGATAAGTAAGATTTCTAGTCAAGGAAGTGAACTTGAAAAAAAAAACGAAGGCGAAAACAAGAAAATAGAGGTTATCACTCGTAAGACAAAAAGAGTAATTAGGCCAAATCAAAAATATAAATCTCCAGAGTGGACCTATATTGTAATTCCACCAATTGTTGAAGTGGAAAGCAGTGGTCAGGAATTTGTAGAAAGTGACAGAGATTAAAATTGTTAGAAATTAGTTGAGGATTTATTTCCTGGCATAAGGCTGAAGAAAATGTGTAAGGTAACTTTTTGTTTCCTGGCATAAGGCTGAAGAAAACTTGTTAGGTGACTTTAGGTCGAAGAAATTCTGTTTAGTTGAAGAAGACATATTTTGTGACACAAGGTCGAAGAAAAACTGTTTAGGGTTAAAATCTTAAAAAAAAAAAAATTAAAAGGGGGGATATAATTTTGATATGATAGTTAGTTACTTACATTCTTTTGAATTTTACTTACATTCTTTTGAATTTAAAATTTTTGTTTTTAGAAATGCCTAGATCAGATACTTCTAGGTGTTCAATTTTTAAAAAATGTTGCAAAATGACATCAATTTGTGTGATATTATTAATTTTACTTTGGTTAATTTTAGCTGTGGTCTATCCTTTTGATGTTAATAAGCAAAAATCTAAGACTAATATAACTAGTAAAGTAGAGTCTAAACATGAGAAGCATGCTGGCAAGTCCAGTAGAGTTATTAATCATGATCCAGAGTCTCATCAAGATAGATCTATTGGTGATTTTTCAACCAATTCATTTTCAAGGCTTTTATCTGAATATGTCAAAGTAATGAATGTTAAAGATTGCTATGTGTGCGTAAAATTACCTGCTTCTGTTTCTGAGGGGGTGACATATAATATGTTACCTCTCACTTATGGCATTACCTGTAGTGTGATTGCTAGCCTGTTTTATCAAACTGGTCGTCTGGAGTATTATTACTCAGACTTTGATGAGGTTTTTGCAAATCTCAAAGTTGTAAATAGCTTAAACAAAGTAAGGCCTGCGAAGCAGATGAGGGAATTCTTTTTAGTTACTAATGAACTAAACTATGAATATGCCTATAGAAATAATTTAACATGCAAAATGAGAGCTGAAGAAAAGACTTTCCTTAACATGGTTGAGGAGAGAAGGGCTGTTTACAAAAGAAATGAAATGCTAAAACATGCTAAATCCAAATACTGGCAGTTAGAAGATGCTAAATTAAATGGTGTTAATACTAATGCAGCAATACACATAGATGAACCAGTTAGTGGTAAATTTTGTATCAGAAGAGACAATACACTTTATGATAATCTTTTTGTGGGTGCTAGTCAATGTGAAGATACTTATCGAATTGTAGGGGGATGGGGATTCAAAGGTGGAAAGGATCCAATTTCCCTGGAACTTATTTTATTTGTGGTAATAAAGCATATTTTAGCCTCCCGGACCACTGGTACGGGACATGTTATCTTGGCCTGGTCTTTCCAAAAATATTTCATGTTGACAGAAATGAAAAAGGGACCTTTGAATTTGGTGAACACTTGAATCAGAATAGGTACAAAAGAGAAAGTTTTACCGAAATCCTGGGAGATATTTTTGGTGCTGTTATTCCTATGGTGGGGATTACAATGAATTCAATTAAAATTAGAAAAGTTTCCACAATTGTAGATAGGTTGTCAACTGATACTGCAAGTGGATTCCAATTGGTTAGCACAGAACTTGTTGCTACCAGAAGTATGGTTATGCAGAATCGTCTTGCTTTAGACATTCTGCTTGCAAAAGAGGGTGGAGTCTGTGGGGTCTTGCATGTCCAACATTGCTGTACTTATATACCTGACAAAAGTCGGGATATAGAGTTACTTGTTAAGAATATTACACATTTCCATGAAGAAATAGAACCTATGGAGGAAGAGTCATTTACTGAAAAAATTGGGAAAAGAATGGAGGCTATTAAAGATTGGTTTTCAGAACTTGGCAGATCAATATTAGGCAAAGTGCTCTATCCAGTAATTGTCATTATTATAGTGATAATGCTGCTAAAAATTAGTTGTTTGATCCATAAGAGGAGGAAGCATCAGAATGAAAAGAGAAGGATTTATAAACTCAGAAAGGAACAAGAAAAGGAATATGAATTAGAAGAAATGCGAAGGGTTCAGTTTGATAGAGATAATCAGACAGCTGAAACAGGGGTTTAGGGAAACTAATATTGAGAGAATTCAGTGTGTGTTGTCTCCAAAATGGGTAAAAAATTAAAAGAAAAAAAATTTGGGTGTTGGTTTGGTGATTTTTTAAATCACCAGATGAGGGAGTTGATGAAGCGGGCTTCAGAAAATATTTTATTCTGACTTGTGGATTCAATTCCCCATAACATGAACTAATTAATTAATGAGCTGTTGCATGATTTGTTTTAATTAACTCAACCTAGATTAAGTTTGCACCACACAGATACACGCGGGAAACTAATTACATGTGCTCTTGTTGCATTTGCAAGTCTGTTTTTGTAACACATTATTAATATTGTCCTGTTTGTTATGTCTGTCCTATTGTCTTTGTCACTACTAATATGCAGCTGATCATTTATGGCATGTGCTTTTTATATGTGCTTACATGTATGTCCTATGTTGTGTTTGTCTGTCTGTGTATCATTTAATTATCTTTTTATTCTTTCAGAATTATAAAGCTGGATTACATGAAGAATGGTAGATATTTTATGTGCTGCTTTAAATGTTTGCTTTTGCTAAATGTCTTTTTATTAGTGGGTTAATTAATAATTAATAAGGGATTGGGTGGTACAGAAGGGTTTGCTTTACCTGAATTAATCACTCTTTTTGTGTTTGTTTAAATATTAGCTCAAGAGTGAGATGAGGCCTAGTCTTTGCTTTTGGAGAAAAGTTGGTCGGCCTGAACTGAGCAGAAGCTGGAGCCAAGTGTACACTTTGGAATCTTTCCATGCAAGAGTTTATTGAACTTACTTCTTGTGGCTCTTACTTTAAAAAAAAAGAGGCTCTAACAATGGAGCTTGTTTTCATGGACTGCTCTGGATGTTCTTATTCAAGGCCGAGGAAGTGACAGGCATGATTCTGCCGAGCTTTTGGTGGAAGTCAGATTGGCAATTTTTATGTTGCAAACCTCGGAAGCTAATGTCACTCTATGGACAATGGCATGGTGACGCGCATATTCTCTGGACTGGTAGCTGAGGTGGCCTGACAGCCATTATCCAATCACAGTGCTGAACTTTTCTAAAATATTACATTTAGTTAGTTTTGAGAGCGAAAATGATATAAAATTGGCTCTCTTGAAGGGTTTGGGGCTGACTTTTCCAGAGGGGCGAAGCGCTGTCGGATTGCCTTGGGATAATTTGTAAGCATTCAACTGTTCATTATTTGTTTCTCTTTCAGGTTAGAAAACAAACTTAGAGAAAATGTTTATGATTTCTTAAGTTCATTATTTTGATCAATTCTAACTTGACAGCTTACATTGTGCCAATGAATATGCCACTTGAATAATAAAACTAAATGCTTGATTTTAATAAAGAGAGTTATTAAAGATTTTTCAATTATGAATTTTAAAAATAAACTTTTCAAAATGACAAGCTGGTCTTGTTTATTGTAGATAGTTTATTGCTTATAGTTAAACAACATTTATTGATCCAATCACCTCATGATTTCTTATGGGCCTGGTATTGATTGGTAAGTGTAAGTGTGATAGTGGATTATGACATCATTTATAAAGAATTTTAGTTGCTGCGCTGCATCAATTCGAAAAAACGATCCTTTCGGCTATAACAGAAATGGAGAAAAAAAGAGGCTGGACAAAATATAACACATCCAAACTGGAGATGGAAGCCTTGAGGAGTCTTAAGAATGACATGACAGTGATAATAAAACAGGCAGATAAAGATGGATCAATTGTTATTTGGGATAGAGAAGAGTACACCTTTGAAGTCTTGCGACAACTAAATGACACAGAATGATACCGAAAGATCAATAAAGATCCAACACCAGAACTGAAGAGCATTCTCCAAGGGATCGTGAAAAAGGGTTACATTCAAGGACTGATTGGCAAAAAAGAATATGAATATCTAAAAAACAAGAGCCCGAGGACTCCTCTATGTTATGTGCTCCCAAAGATACACAAAAATGAGACCACTCGGCCTTGCCGGCCTATAGTGTCAGGCTGTGAGTCTCTGATGGGGCCAATTTCTAAATTTGTGGACTTCTTTCTGAAGCAATTTATGTCAGAGGTTAAATATTTTTTAGGAGACATAACAGACTTTATCAACAAATTGACCACAGTAATGTTTGAAGAGCATATACACTATTTGGTCACACTGGATTTGGTATCATTATATACTCAGATTCCACAACAAGACGGTCTGGATGTGATTGAATCTTTTCTCGAAAGTAGAGAAAGACCCATGCAAGTGCCAACAGACTTCATTATGGAACTGGCTAATTTTGCCCTTAAGAAGAACTATTTCAATTTTGATGGGGACTTTTATACCAAGTTGTTACATCAACAATGTTTTTATGGTGTGGACTGGCAATGAGAAAAATCTTGTAAAATTTCATGAATGGTTGAACAATCGCTCAAATGACATCAAATTCACCATTAAATATTCAAAAACAAGAATGGCATTTCTAGATGTTGAGGTTTATCCGTCAGAGGGAGGTCTTGTAACAACTCTTTATAGGAAAAAAACAGATCGGAACAAGGCACTCCATTTTCGAAGTAATCACACCAGAAATCTCAAAGAAAATCTGCCGTAGGGGCAATATCTTCGAATAAGACGAAATTGCCATTAGAAAGATGAATATATGTTACATGCGAAGAGATTGACTGAAAACATGAAAGATAGAGGATACCCAAAGAAACTCTTAAAAAGGGCCATGAAGCGGGCATGGTGGACACCGAGAGAAACACTCCTTGAAAAAAAGAAAAAAGGTCAACCTGAGAGAATGGTCTGTGTGTCCACATATTGTCCAAACTCCAGCGTCCTAAAAAAAGTGGTCAACCAGAATTGGCACTTAGTCAAAAACCTGAAGAAAGCCTGTACAATCAACCCCTATTTGCCTTTAAAAAAGACCATAGTGTCGTCAATCAGATTGTGAGGGCAGCGATGCCCCCCAAAAATCAAATTACAGTAAGAGCCTTCGTAGGGCTACCTCCAATTCAAGGACATCATAAATGCAGGACATGTGTCTGTTGTACAAACACAGAGGAAGGCATTTTGTTTGAACATAATGCAATATACTTGAGACATGAGGTGTTCACAAATTGCAAGTCGCGAAATGTGATTTACGGAATCAGATGTCCCTGTAAGAAGTTGTACATTGGGAAAACTAATCAGGAAGTCAGAACAAGAATTGCACAACACAAATCCAGAATAAGAAGGAACATTCAAACAGCGCCATTAGTAAATCATTGGAAATTGAAGAATCACACAGAAAATGACCTAATTTGGACCGTGATTTCCAAAGTAGAGCAGGATGCCAGAGGAGGAAACGTGGAAGACAAATTGTCAAGGAGAGAGGCAATGCTCATTGTCAAATACAACACTGCGGTCGATGGACTGAATGAAATTTCAGAAATCTATAAACTAGAATGAAAACCTCAATGCTACCACCACGAAACATCTTGAACTAAGCTACCATGAGGACGCGTGGGCCACCGAAGATTAAAAGATTCCAGAAGTTCATGCCTACCAAACACCAGGAATTGGCATATATATAAACATATCAATGCTGAAAATTTAATGAAGTGAAGCCGAATATAATGCATTTTGCCCCTGTGAAATGTGAAAAAGTTAGACCAGACAAGAGCAAAGCAAACAGTTCCTTTGCAAATCGACTGTTTCAGACTGTTCTCCTTGACTGTGTAAATATGTACTAATAAAGTGCGTACAAAGATGGTCTCACGGGTATCAAGATGAAAAAAACAGCTTGTCCAAGAAGGAAAATGAGATGGATTCATTTGACAATATCCTTGAAGTAAGGAAGATATATATACATTCTTCCAATAAAGAGAGCATGAAGCATAGCAGATTTAAACTACAACGCCTGGATATTCACTACAACTCCCAGGCTACCGCGATAAATACGTAATTAAGGGACAGCTTTTGGTACGCCCCATTTGCATTGGGAATGCACGCAAAGCTGCGTCCCGGGAGCTTCGTCAACTAGGATCCAAACAAGAGGTAATTCAAAAAGAGAGGAGATGTCTCTTTTAATTAATGACCAGGAGAAAGATCAACAAGTATGATTTATGATAATCTTCTGCACCATAGATACGAGAAAAAAAAATAAACAGAGAAAGCGTGCTGTCGGCCAGACACAAAGCCGGACGTAGAACAGACGCCGCGGCTGCGGACGTAATCACGGATCGGAGAGCTTCTAACAACTAGCTCTAAGAACAAGAGGAGGTAAGAAATGCAGAGACTGCATGGATTCCTAAGGGGAAGTGTTTGCTTGCAAGGGCCCGATAATGACAATTAGCCTGTTTATGTTGCAGGACAAACTCGTGCTGAATTATACCAATCAGAAAATTAGAACCGTTCAACTTTCCTCAGTGTTCAGCAGCACTCTTGCCGAAGTATGCACTTTTCGGCATTTTAACTTACATGCAGTCTGCACGAAGTTAGTCTAATGTCAATTAGAAGAACGTACATTCATTTCGTCTCCGCTTTCATGTCTTTCAGCCGTCCCACTTCTGAGCTCAGCTTCCCCCAAGACAAGCAGGCCAAAGTCTGGAACATTAATGTAAGTTGCTTTTCACAACAATAAATCGGCATCACTGACGAAGACAACACTGGGCATTCATTAAAACATATCTGTTTATTTATTTTGGTTATAGGGTCAGATATTGAAAGGCGCTGATTCAAGAAAAGTAAGCAAAAGATAAGGTGAGATAATGCAGACATTTAGTTATCTAATGGCACGTAGAAATTGTGGGGCTTCAAGAGTTAATCTAACTATTGGTTCTATTTGCGTTACAGCTGCGAGGTCCTGAAGAGAACTCTAGAAATGGCAAGACTTCAAAACGTGTAGACTATTTTTTTTTGTTAGTCATAAGACTTCTAAAACAAAGTTTGAACTACTGTGAATATTGGAACTTTTGTGTTCATAATGTTAACTATGGCTATTTATAGAGATACGGACTAAAAGTTTCATTAAAATATAAGGTGTATGAGTTATGTGCAGCAAATGAATGAATGAGAAGAGAGTGTAGCCAGGATATGAAGGAGTAAATGGGTGAAAGCTGAATGAGAATAAAAGTTTTCTATGAGTATACTTAGGAATAAGAGGTTAGAATAGGATAAAATAGAAAAAATCAATGTATAAACTTTGATATGCAAAATTAAATAAAAGAAAAGATTTATTTCTGACAGAAAAAGAAGTCTGTAGTTCATGTTGTTGAATTTCAATAGGACTACGCAGAAAAAAGAGTGTAAATAAGGAACAGTATTGGAATCTGGCAAGTTTCTTTACTTTTTCATATGTCTGCACCAGTAACCTGCTAACCACACTACCATTAGCTCACCAGAATTACTTTCTTCTACCTCTATAAGTATACTTATTGTATTTCAGTCGATAGGATTTTTTTTCTAGTTTTATTTTGCTGCGTTATGCTCAAAATGTTTTTTGCAAGTGGAAGGAGGATAGGGTGGTGCTCTCACACACTGCAGGGGTCCTCACATCCATGAACGGAATGTACTGCCAAATCCTGATCCACACACACCTGACTCCCTTTTCTGAAAAATATTTTCTTTGACAGTGCTACATTTAGAAATATCGGTTGGCAATCTTCTATCACAGAACCACTCCCCAAAATACAGTTTGCTTCATTTTTTTACAAAGACGTTTGTACTTCATTCTGCTATTTATATCAGTGGTTACTGCGTCCAGGCAATATATTTTGACCACAGCTGAGGAATATGTTGACACATGTTTATAAAGAGAATCGCATAAACATCACAAACTTACATAAAGGATACTACACATTTCTGAACAAACCATAAGAAATGAACATTGAAAGAAAGGTAGAAATGTGGGTTTATATACACTGATAACATACACTGAAGAATTACAAGCAATGGCCTCCATACAGTACAACAACTATTTACAGGTGTAACACAAATTCTTTTCACAGATCACTGGGCCTTTCACTGGACCTTGGACAAGTATTACAAAGAAATATAGAACATTACATTTGGTAAATGAAACCAAATTACAGTTAACTATACAATAGATGATCACAAGATAAAAGGTTTGGATGTACAGGGTGCAAGAAAAGGTGGACCATGTTAAACCACCTTACACACTAAGGAGACTTATAAACAATAACATATTACAATGCAGATAATTTTCATCTGGACAGTCTAATAAAGATTTGTTAGAAAATTGGGGTTCTTGTTGGGAGAGTGTTAGACGGACCGGGAGGGTCGGCCGAGGTTACGGGGAGAGGTCTCCAGGGAGAGCCGTCTCCAACGACTGTACAGATAAGTAACTTCCCCCCCACAGACGGACACCACACAAGGTTGAAGGTTAACGAGACTTTATATGCAATTCTTAGGTTACGATGATGGATACAAGGAGGTCCGGACTCAGGGGTCCCCTCGGTTCTAGTCTCTGGTTTAGGAAAGGGGTAGCGGGACAGTCTTAGTTACCAATGAGTACAAAATAGCTCTCAATCCTCGAGCTCGGCGTTCTAGATGATCGGGCCGTGGAGGAGCCAAGCAGGTCCCGAGATGGATGAAGGAAGGACGACGGTCCGCGGCGGAGCCTGCAGGTCCCGGTGGAAGATGACGGTTACAACGGTCCGCGGCCACGCCAGCAGATCCCGACGACGATGAAGGATGAAGGTTACGACGGCTGTGGCAGCGCCAACAGGCAGGACGATGGTGCACAGGACAGAGCTATGGCAGCGCCAGTAGTCCGTCCAGGATGAGTTCCTCTTTACGTCTCTCGACTCCAAGATACAACTGCCTTCCTGCTCTGGAGCTGCCCCAGTTATAGGGCTGGCGTGCTTTGATGTCCGGACCCTCGCACTTGGAGGTCGGGAGGTCCGGGATGGGGGAGTCCAGACACCCAGCAGGGGGGTGGAGCCAGCGCCCGGGGAGGCGATGGGCGAGCGGCACTTGGTGGGGGAGAGCCATCGGCACCTCTTTCTCCCATTGACGTGCCAAGTAGCCCGCTCACCTCCTGGGTGGAGGGTGGTGCCGGAATGTCTGAGGCCGGGCCAGGCCCAGGGTTGAGGTCGATCGGGGGCCAGGCGGCCTCGTGGTGGAGTGTTCAAGATGGCGCCCCAGGCTGGGCGCGTGGGCCGGCAGTGGATCGGACCCACGAGGTCGGCAGGCTCGAGGGCAGGGGTCCCTGAGGGGACGGAGGACGTGCAATGGTGGTGTGTGGTACTTGCGGGACTGGGCTCAGGCCTGGTTGGGCCGGGGGAGAGCGGCCCTTCATGTGGCCTGTCCAACATGCGTCCCCCCCAGCTGAAGGCGGGGAGAGTTACCCATCCTCTTGGGGACTCTCCTCGTCGAGGCGGAAAAACCGGGACAGGCCATCCGCGTTGGCGTGATCTGGCCTAGGCCGGTGTTCGACTGTGAAGTCCATACCTTGCAAGGAGATGGACCAGCGTAGCAACTTTGGGTTCTCCCCCCGCATATGCATCAGCCATTGCAGGGGTCGGTGGTCGGTCTGCACCCGAAAGTGGGTGCCGAAAAGGTAGGGCCGGAGCTTCTTGAGGGCCCATACCACAGCGAAGGCTTCCCTCTCTATGGTGCTCCAGCGTTGCTCCCGTGGTAGGAGTCTCCGGCTGATGAAGGCCACCGGTTGATCAAGGCCTTCGGTGTTCACTTGAGACAGGACTGCCCCAATGCCCTGGTCGGAGGCGTCCGTCTGGACGACGAACTCCCGGCTGTAGTCTGGGGCCTGGAGCACAGGGGCGGAACACATGGTGGCCTTTAATTGTTCAAATGCAGTTTCACACTCTGGGGTCCAGGTGACTTTCTTGGGTTGGTTCTTTGACGTGAGTTCTGTGAGGGGCCCCACTATGGTACCATAGTCTTTTACGAACCTTCGGTAGTAGCCCGTGAGGCCCAGGAAGGCTCGTACCTCGGTTTGGGTGATGGGGGGCTGCCAGGCCTGGATGGCGGCAATTTTCAGCTGTAGCGGGGCCACTAGGCCGCTTCCCACCTGGTGTCCGAGGTAGGTTACAGACCCTTGCCCAATTTGACACTTGCTGGCCTTGATCGTGAGGCCAGCTCGCTGAAGGGCTTGCAGCACTGCTCGGAGGTGGTGGAGGTGCTCGGTCCAATGGTGGCTGTATACAGCGATGTCGTCTAGGTAGGCGGCGCTGAATCCTTCGAGCCCCGCTAGGACCTGATTGACGAGCCGTTGGAATGTTGCTGGGGCATTCTTCATGCCGAAGGGCATGACCGTGAAATGGTAATGGCCATCGGGGGTGGAGAAGGCAGAACGTTCTTGCGCCCGGGGTGTGAGGCCGATCTGCCAATAGCCTGCTGTCAGGTCGAAGATGCTGAGGTAGCGGGCAGCTCCCATTCGGTCGACTAGTTCATCTGCCCGGGGGATGGGGTGCGCGTCTGTTCTGGTGACCGCATTCAAGCCCCGGTAGTCGACGCAGAACCGGAGTTCTGGTGTGGTGCCGGGGGTAGCTGCTTTGGGGACCAGTACGACAGGGCTGGCCCAGGGACTGTCTGAGGGCTCGATGACCCCGATCGTGAGCATCTTGGCTATTTCTTCCTGGATGCAGGCCCGTACCCGGTCTGGCACGCGGTAGGCCCGGTGGCGGATAGGGGGGCTGTCCCCGGTATCCACATCGTGCACACACCAGGAAGTGACACCCGGGGTGAGGGAGAACAGGCTGGCGAACTGTGATAGGAGGGCTTGACACTCCTGGCGTTGTTCTCTGGTGAGGGCCTCTGAGAGCCGGACCCCATCCACGGAGCCGTCTTGCTCTTGAGTCCGCAGGAGGTCAGGGAGAGGCTCGGAGTCTTCTTCAACCCCAGTGTCTGTGGCCATCAGGAGGCTGAGCTCTGTTCGCACAAAGTGGGGCTTTAGTCTGTTAGCGTGGAGGACCCGGAGAGGGTTCCGGGAGGATTCCATGTTGATGAGATAAGTGGCAGGACCCTTGCGCTCTATTACTTTGAAGGGCCCCGTCCATTTGTCTTGCAGGGCGCATGGCTCAGTGGGGGACATCACCCATACCTGTTGGCCAGGTTCGAATTCGATGGATGAGGCATTCTGGTCATACCATTTTTTCATGTCCTCTTGACTGGCCTCTAGGTTGGCCTTCGCTAGTTCTCTGAACCGCCGGGTCTGGTTGCGGAGGGTGAGGAGGTACCGGAAGACATCTGGAGGGTTCTTTAGCGGAGGCATCTCCCAGCCTTCTTTGACGAGACTGAGCGGCCCTCGCACTGGGTGTCCATATAGTAGTTCAAAGGGGCTGAAGCCCAGGGATTTCTGGGGGACTTCTCGATATGCGAAGAGGAGGCACGGCAGCAGCACATCCCACTGGCGACGGAGGGGCTCTTCCAACCCCCCGATCATTCCCTTTAGCGTGCGGTTGAACCGCTCAACGAGTCCGTTCCCTTGAGGGTGATAGGGGGTTGTGAATCTGTAGGTGACCCCGCACTGTTGCCAGAGGGACTTCATGTATTTGGAAATAAAGTTCGTGCCTCTGTCGCTGACGACTTCTCGGGGGAAGCCCACACGGGAGAAGATCCCCATCAGGGCCCGGCCGACCACCGGGGCTGTCACAGTTCGCAGAGGAACAGCCTCAGGGTAGCGGGTGGCGTGGTCCACTAGCACCAGGATGAATCGATGGCCTTGTTTTGTGCGTGGGTCCAAGGGCCCCACAATGTCTATTCCGACTCTCTCAAACGGGGTAGTGACCACGGGAAAAGGTTGCAGGGGAGCCTTTAGTTTGCGGCCGCTCTTCCCACTGGCTTGGCACGTGGGGCAAGATCGGCAATGCTGGTGCACATCGTTTCTCATTTTGGGCCAGAAGAAGTGGGTCACTAGGCGACTGTAGGTTTTATCTTGTCCCAGATGTCCTGCCAGGGGGACATCGTGGGCCAGGTTTAACAGGAAGTCTCTGAAACAGAGGGGTACCACTAGTACTCGGTTGCTCCCCAGCTCGGCGATTCTTTGCTCGCTGTACAGCAGATCATTGTCCCAGTAGACCCAATGAGTTCCGGGGGTATCCCCTGCGCTTTGGGCGAGCGCTTGTTGGCGGAGTCCCTCGAGGGAGGGACAGGTCTTCTGTTCTTTGCGAAATTGTTCTTGCGTGGGCCCCCCTTCTTGAGGCCACTGGTCGAGGTTAGCGAGGTCGGTAGGTTGAGCTGGTTCGGCGGGAAGGTTACGGTCGGTGTTTTCGGCCGGGGCGACCGGAGGCGGTGGCGCCGGCCATTCGGGTTCTTCTGGCTGGTGGTTGGCACGGGCGGCCATGGAACGGGTGGTGACGCACGCCCAGTCTGGGACGCCCAACATCCCCAGGTGCTCCTTTCGCTCCACGGCGGCCCACGGAGAGCTTTCCAGGTCATTGCCCAGGAGGCAGTCTACGGGGGCATCGTCTCGGACCGTCACTTTCAACATGCCGGAGACCCCCCCCCATTCGAAGGGGACGCAGGCCATCCGACACAGGCTCTCCGAGTTATCGGCTGATCGTACAGGGCAGAGAATGTTCGGTAGATACTGTTCTGGGGCCACCAGGTGACAGCGGACGGCTGTTACACTGGCCCCGGTGTCACGAAGGGCTTCGGCCTGGTGTCCATTGATGCTCACCCATTGGCTGTACTTCTGGGTGTTAGCGGGTAGGGGGACCCGCGGGACCATGTCTTTCCCCCCTAAGCAGGCTAGAGTCATGGCGGCTGGCTCCCACTCTTGATGCTCTTGTTCGTACTCTTCCTGTTCCTCGGAGATCTGTTCTTCCCCTAGGGCTGCAGCGGCCACTTGGCGGGGTCTCGGGCTCTGGTACTGCGGGCAGTTTGGGTCGTTCGCATAGTGGCCGACTCGTTGACATCGGTGACATGTGACATTGGCTCTGTACCCCGGTCGCGCTGGGGTGCTGCGGTATGCACCCTGTCCGAGCAGGAACCACAGTCCTAGTCAGGGTAAGTCAGATACACATCCTGAATGAACCTGTGCTTAAGATGCAATGTGTAAAGTATTTTTTTGCAACTCTTCAAACAATAACACAGTGAAAACACCATAAAAAGACTCAACACTAATGTAAGAAAAATAGTGTATGATTTTATGAACAAAGCAAGACCTAAATGACAAATTCCGATAAGTATAACTAGAGTTATCCATTTTTAAAGAATGAATGAAAATATAGTGCTTAAAAGCTTAAAGCACCATGTTGGGACATCTTGTCGTGATTGACAGTGGTAAATCCAAACTTTGAGGCCGACTGCGATGGAGCACGGGTCGGATCAAGGGTACTGCCTTGGCCCGCTGAACAGTACCTGGTATGTGTCGTCAACTGAGCCAACATGAGAGAAGTTAAGAGATAATGCATTGAAAGAGTAGGATGTAAGGCCATGCATCATTAATAAGCTGTTGAAATCGGAAATACGTTGTCGTTGAGCTGCTGGACATAGGTGATGCATCAGAAACTAGAGGTGATGCAGCACACATTCCCTGATGCAAGGCCCACGATCCATGCAGCAGCAGTGATGGATCTCATCAATGGAGATACGCCGGTTCTGATTGGCTCACGTCATCGATGTGTGGATTTTTAGCACTCTATGCAAACTTCCAAGGGCCTAGGATTGAATTGGCACCACTTGGCAGGGCAATACTTGCAGCAAGTCTTTGATGTCCCTGACACTTAGAATAGAGAGCTAACCAGCATGCCCTTGGAGTCACTCTGGGTTAAAGTGGGATGTGTCCAGTCCTTCCTCAGCCAGCAAGGCAGAGGGTAGCAGGAATTAGGACAGCACAGCAGAAAGCAGTTCTTCCAGAGCAGCAGTCCAGTAGAGTGGCAGTGCTTGTAGCTGGAAACAGTCCTTCCTCATTGCAGAGTTCTTCACAGGCCCAGTAGTGTTGTGTTATTTGGTGGGGTCACAGACTCAGTGCTTGTACCCAATTGTGCCTTTGAAGTGGAGGTGACTCCAAACAGGGAAATGGATGTGCACAGAGATCCTCCCTCCCACCTTTGATTCCAGGGTCACTATCGGGGTATGCAGCTTTATGTATGAGCACAGGACACAGCCTATTCAGGTGTAAGGGTCAGCTCCTCCCTCCCATCCTGCCCAGGATGGACCATCAGGATGCGGATGGCCATTCAGTCACACCTAAGCTTCCTGTGTGTGTGGTTTTCAAGAGGGAATGCACAAAGTCCAGTGCATTAGAGACAGGCTGCAGGCACAAAGGGCTAAGAGGAGAAAAATGCTTTTTTTTCTAAAAAAAGGGCATTTTTTAATGGTACTGATAAATTCATAGTTACCAAAAAATAGTATTTGTCATTCCCATTCAAATGAAATGAAACATGACAGAGCTATTCCTTCCTAATCAGAAATTACAGCATATAAATTTGATAAGGAATTCCCAATGTTAGTCTATGAGAGAGGTAGGTTTCTGCGCAGACTCGGAAGTTGTGGCCACCTTGGGACATGAACCATAGCTTTTCAAGGCTTATGATAAAGGACGTGTATCACTTGTTTGGATATGTATGACTGGATGCGCACTGATACGTATATATCTACTGGAATGTTTCTGGATACTATTTTTGCAATTCGCAAAAGAATTGGATTTCCACTATACTGCTTTGATCTTCAGGGCTCCGAGGGAAAAGGTTTTGATTGCTGATATATACTGGATCAACTATTTATGTACTTCCATTCGTGGGAGACTCTATGAGCCTTGAAAAAGTAATTGAATAGGTCAAAACATGTGTCACTTGTTTGTCAGCTCAGATTACACAAGAAATTGAACATTCCAAAATGATTAAAGCAATTGACACTACCACTCTCACGCAGCTTCTTCTTAATTTGTGGATCATGTCTCACAACTCTGGACATGTCGGATTGACAGAGTATTTATTAATAATTGATGGTGCTCTGGACCCTTTTCATATATTGTGCATATTTGAAAGAGTATTTTTTTCTTATATTCTTAACGCTATGTGGTGACACTTGATCCATTGAGCACACAATATTGGTTGTAATATCTACTTATCCCCTGAATATTGTGATGAGCTAGCATCTAGTCTAGTGTAGACCACTGTCACCTCTGTTTTCTTATCAAAATAATTATATTTAACCTTTAATCATTAAAAATAAAATTACATCCTCAAACAAATGTTTACTAAATAATTGAATAATTTAAATATATTAATTTATTTGATAAATATCCATTGCCAAACAAAATAAAGTAAAGACACTCAACTTAGTAATTTTATTTTAACTTTATATTTAGTAAATATAATTTAAAGTTTTGTTTAATTAATGTAAGTGACATTTTAATAAAAATGTAATTATCTTTTTATTAAGTTAACTATTAATTTTTAACCTCATAAAAATATTTGAATATTATTTTGCATACATTTTAAGATTAAAAATATACACACATATTCACTTCATTTAAATGTCAAAATAATGTAATTATTGTAACATTATTTCCTATGTAGTGTTATATTAAGTCCCAGACTCCATTATCGTCTGGGGTGGTGTGTTGCAGTACATATGACTGGTCTTGTGTGGTGGTAGACATACTCAAACGCTGAGTTTCAGTACTTTTACTGCTGTTTGCCACCATTAGGGCAGTAATAACTTTAGAAGGTTACTTTGAGAAGAGCAATTGTCTTACTGTTTTGTGAGAGTCTGTTTGCATTAGCATGACAGCCCCCAACTCCTCCTTACACCTCCCTAAAACCCTCAGTATCTACCCAAAAACCCTTCCATTTTGTATTAGATTTTCCCTATTTTATAACCACTCACCCTAGTCCCTCCCACATTTACTACTAACGGGCTGATTAAGATGTCGGTCAGAAACTCTTCCGACCAAATCGGTTTTGGTATAGTTGCCGACCGAATTGTGTCCTGCAACTCCGACCGACCGATTACGATGCTTCCGAACATCGTTCAGTCAGACTCGCATTGATTTCAAGGGGAGCCTGTGTTCTGAGTAACTACGCATGCTCCCATTGACAATAAGGGGTGGGTGGGGAAAATTGTGCACCCTGTGGCAGACACCCCATGGTGCCTGCCACACTGTGCATGGTTGGAAAGAGGGGTCCCATGGGCACCCCCACGGCCCCAATCGGAGGGCCCCGGGTGAAGGGGGGCCTGCTACTGCCCCCAAAGTTGGATTCTGACAGCTGATCTGTGTTGGAACAACCAATTCGGAAAGGCTGTCTCAATCCGGCACTGCAATACAATGGTCGGAAACGCGCTTCGTAGACACGTATGATTCGGCTCTGAATGACTCGGCTACTCCGAATGCCATTTGGAACTGAGTCGGAAAGACTGAATGGTTTCCGACTATCGTAATCGGCCGGTCAGAAGGCTTTCCGAATCAGTTGGAAAGATGGGTCCTGAATTGGATTCGGACTAACCAAATGCCATTCAGAGCCTTTCCGACCGGCATCATAATTGGCCACTAAGTAGTAAACTTACATGTGCAGAGATCCACCATAAAATATATAGGAGAGATGGAAGTGTAGTTTTCCACTTGTAAGTTTGTGAACTGCATTTTGTAGTAATCAGTACTGCATTTTGTAGTAAATATTACTGCTTTATGTACTGCAAAATGCAGTTTATAACTTGGGTCCTGCGCGTATTGAGAAAGCTTTAGTCCAGCTCTTTCACATTGATTTGTCTTTTAAAGAGAAAAGCAAACATATGGCCACTTTCTTTCAGTTTTGTGCTTCGGAACTGGAATTTAAACTGTGCCCATAGTGCAGTCTCCAAGCCTCTACACAATCCTCGTCCACAGAGTGATAGTGTCCAACTGGGACAGACCAGGGTCCTGTGTAACAATGCCTTATCTCATAGCGGCTGCTGGTTTCTAGAACCATGAACCATACTAGTTGGGAGGGCAGAGCATCACAAAACATCAGTGCAGCACAACAAGCTTGGTAACTTGATTGGCTGTTGAAGTATCATTTGCCTATGCAAGTATATCTTGAACTACGTGTGGCCAGCAAAGCATGTACAAGCCTAGAGATGCTCACTCTCTTAGGTCTTTATTGTCAGTTGACTGGTTTTAGTGCAAATTTATTACACCATAAAAATCAAACTTTATTAATGATGGAACGTTTTGGGTGCAATAAAAAGCACCTAACCCATGTTTTGAGGGATAAGGTGGATTTTGGTGCTTGCCTCACCAGAACCTGCATGACCCAGTAATTGCCAGGAATGTATCATCCAGTACATTTTGGCAATGGAAAGTTGCTCAGGTGCACTGTTAGAAAGAAAATTCATAATTCCAATAATTGTAGCAAGAGGAATTACTGAGCACATTGGAATTTAGCAGGCCTCTTGTAATGAAAGCAGTTCTTGAATTGGTTGACAGCCACACAAGAAATATTAACAAAATTTGGAACAGAAAGAGATGCTTTATTTACGATATGTGCTTTAAACACGCCCATCAATTTACAATGTTTTTTGTGCCAATTAGAAATGCTGCTTTTTTTATTGGTGCATTGGTTGTAATTGTCCCTTCTTTTTGTGCTTGTTTCCCTTCCAGGTGATTTCATTCACTGTTCACTTTGTTTGACAATTCAACGAGTGTGCAATGGCCCCTCCTCCCATCTGGGCATCGCAGTCTAATCCTGCCAAATCCCCGCCTCCTCCTGCTGGCTGCTTCATGGAAACAACCCTCGGCTCTATTTACAATCAGTTGTTCTTTACTGTCTGTTCTTTTTGTCCCTTGATCCATGCGGCGAAAGGAGACAAGCAAATGAGCTGCATGCATGATTTTAAACTACACTTCATGCCTCTTGATATTCCCCACATCGCATAGGGTAACCGTAACCATGCACTAAACAGGGCTGGAATACACATGCTAATGTTAGCAGACAGTCATGTAACCACAGAATGCCACCAGGGATATCCATTTCGTTGCTTTCTTTTGACTTGCCTTGCAGTCCCCTCAGACATGCATGATACGGGCATTTGTTCCTCTTTGGTGATTCCTCCTTTGCCTTGAGCCTGCCAGACCCTCTATCGGCTCTTCGTTTGATTTTAAAGTGTAAAGAGAGTGTAAAGAATGTAGGCACGCAGAGAAGCTTCGTAGTTCAGATTTAATGTCAATTAGAATGAACAGCACACCAGGTAGGAAGGGGGGTGCGTACAGGTTACAGGCTCAATTAATAATGACAACTGTCAAAACAAACCGTCAGCTGGCATTCTAGAATGCCAGTTGATGTCATGCATCTGGCTAAGAGGGTGCATGCCACACCGTTCGGAAAGGAGTCTTTTCATTCACCTCTGGTAGCCCCTCTGCCTGCTCTAGAATTCTCTTCCCTGCCTCCACTGCCATCCCTTTACCTGTATCTGCAGGCATATCCCATTCAGCCTGCTATGCAGGCGTGCAACGTCCACAGGGCTCAAAGGGATTTAGCTCCCCTCTGTCATGTGTGTCAGCCAGGGTTGAGACACCTTCCCGGACACACACACAGACAGTTCTTGAGCTGCTGTGGGCTGTCTGGGCTGGCACCCGAGTATTTCACAGGTCTCTAAAAGACCATTTACATGATAATGAGGCTTTGTTGTTTCTTCACCGATTCCTAGAACCCCTGCATCTCCATTCTGCCTATTCCTTAAACCTGCAAATTACTATTTCAGCCATGAGTGAGAATGCATTTCTGAAAAGTATCCTTAGGCTTTGTCTTTTTTGCAGTTTTGTACAGCTCGAACTCCACCCCAAGGTACTGAGGCACTTTTGCATGAGCACCAGTTACATTATACAAGGACACATTGCTGGAAGTATTAGCAACCCACCCCAAAAAGTGTGTCTCTACATTGCTGGATAGTATTAGCCCCCCCCAAAAAAATGTGGCTCTAGTTGTGCCCCTGCTGCTATGTATCCTGATCCTTGTCCTCTATTACCTCTCTGTCTGTCACCTGCTTGAGTTTGCTCTCTGTCTGCTCACCTTTCCATGCTCTTGCCCTCCTAAATTGATATGGTATTGTCTCTAAAAACACTAGTCTCCCCCTCAGCTGCTGGGTATTGTAGCTGCCAACAGTGCCTAGTGGCGTAGCAAAGACATCATGGTTCCTCATGTGGGCAAGGCAAATTCCCTCGCCAATAGTCATAATTGGGCCCCAGAGTGCCCATTACACCAATGGGCTCTGGTGCCATTGAACCTGCTGCACAGTTAGTAGCTACGCCCCTATAACTGCCCCGTAAAGTATAACGTGCTGCCTTATCGCCACCATGTTCGGCTGATTAAGCGCCCCTCTCTGATGCCTATGGTCTTTTCCCTGGGCTTTACTCTTGCTTGCTCTGATATCCACTCTGCCTACTTAAATGTCGCTGTGTCACCAACTTGGATATCTTTTGTTGCCTGAGTGGACATGATATGCATGTGGCCTACTCAGGGATTTTGCACTGTCTGCATAGGTATTCCTTCAGGGTTTCAATGTGCGTACTCAGGTTTACTTGATGCCTGCTAAAGTAGTAGCATTATTATTGCTAGCTGGTCTTGCATGACTCATGCCTGCTGGGATTCTACTGCTGCCTATTCTGGGGCAGATTTATGAGGCCGTTGCGCCTCTTTGCGCCGCAATTGCGTAATTTTTTTTGACGCAACTGCGGCGCAAACAATGAGCCCTATTTACAACGTGACGCATCTAGGAGATGCGTCACGTTGTAAAGCACTGCGCCATAAGGAGGCGTTCCTGCGCAGGGGGGGGGGCGTTCCTGCGCAGGAGCGCCTCCTGAAAGTGGCTGAGTGAAATCTATGAGATTTCACTCAGTCACTTTCAGGGCAATGCTGCGTCAAAACCCTGCGCCTGCTTGAAGCAGGCGTAGGTCTTGACGCAGCATTGTGCAGATGGTGTACCCCCGAGCCTTGCTGGAGCTGCGTCACGCTTGCGACGCAACTCCAGCAATGCGCCACATTTCCGGCACAGATGCGTCACGCATCTGTGCCGTTTTTGCACCATGGTGCACCGCATTATAAATGCGGCGCACCATGGGTGGCGGAGCTGTGGCGCACTGTGGCGTACGTTAACTGGCGCATCCCTGGGGATGCGCCAGTTAACATAAATCTGGCCCTCTGTTCTTACTGCTCCCTCCCAGGTTAGCCTGACTGCCTACTTGGATGCCTTCCGCAACTTCGCTCCATCGGAATACCAATTAATAAAACAGAAACCTCATATACTTTTGGTAAAATAACAAGCATCTCTGTCTTTACATGCTAAAATGCATATAGTCATTTCACAAAAGTGAAAATGAAAATTTAGCAAGCAGTGAGAAAGGTGATGATTTTGGGATCCTCCCTAACCTAGGAAGAGAACCAAGCAGATGCCTTGAAAACAAAGAGCACATCTTGCTGAACGATTCGGTGGTGGTCCCATCCTCTTAGGACCACCCCAAGCACAGTTATGGGCAAAAATACATTCCCAACCAAAGACCCTGCAAAGCATTATGGGACGAGATTAGCAGTGGGCAGTGAATATTATAGTATCCAATATCAAAATAATTCTACAAAGAGCTGCAGTTCAATTAGTCGTTACTAGGTGTCCCTCACAAGTCAAAAACAAAAGCATTGAAATTATTACATCAAGCTGCAGTTCCACTGGTCGTGTGATCTCATTCCACAATGCTTTAAAGCCCTAAAATTAGAATGTGTTAATTTAAATAATGGTATCTTTTTGATCATCATTGTTGTAAAGTTCCAGAAGGCGGATTCAATAGGAAAACTCTGCATTAGATCTGTGCACGAAGGTGCCCCCCACACCCTCCATGTTAGACACTATTGTACCTGCTGCTCAGCCAGTGTGAGTGTGGTTTGGAATGTTGGTGTGAATGATGCTGTGGAATGTTGGGTGAGTGAGTTGTCAGTTGGGAGAATGGACTGAGCAGCAGAAGCTGCTCCTGGTGGGGCTCACTGTATCTTTATCTTGAACTTACTATCTTAATAAATACCATCTGGGGCCTCATTTATGAGGCTGTGCGTCACTTTTACGCCGCCGGTGCGTCACTTTTTGTGACGCACCAGTGGCGTAAAAAATGCGCCTTGTTGCGCCATATTTACAAAGTGACGCATCTAGGTAGATGCGTCACTTTGTAAACCCCTGCGCCACATTATACCTGCGCCAGGTATAATGTATGCAAGGGGGGCGTATTGACGCAAGGAAGGGTTGTAGAAGTGACGCAGTGAAATCTATGAGATTTCACTGCGTCACTTTTAGGACGCCGTTGCGTCAAAATCTTGCGCCTGCCTCACAGCAGGCGTAAGACTGACGCAGGCCCTTTCACATGGGGCTTGCCCCATGTGAAAGGATGCATTGCTGGAGTTGCGTTACTTTTGTGACACACTCCAGCAATGCGTCACTTTTGCGCTTACAGATACGTCAGAAATACTGACGTATCTGTAACTCCTTGCGACATGATGCTTCATACATTAAATATGACGCATCAGGAATGTCGCAAGGAGTGCGCACTGAGAAGTGGCGCATCGCTGCTTTCACGAAGCGATGCGTCATTTCTCATAAATGAGGCCCCAGGAGTTTACCATAGAACCAGACCTTGTCATTATTGCAACACTTTGGCGACTTTTCCTGGAAACAACCTGTGTGTTTGGACTGTAACTTTCAAGCTACCTAATTAATCTTGTAATAGCTGGCAGCGCCGATCCCCACCAGTGATCAATACACCGGTTGGCCCCAACGTAGGCTTGCCAGTTTATGTTAGACTTTCCCTCTTCCTCCCTGCTGTTTTTTGGAAGAGGTGTCCGTGTCCTGCTGTCTTGGGAGAGTGTCTCCATCAAGAGGAGTTCCCCAGAGGACCCGTAAGTGAAACGGCTAATCACCATCAGCTTCAACAGGTGGGTGATGTTACTTTCCGAAAATATGTTCGGGGGGAAAAGATCAGGCCTCGGTGTCATTTGTTGTAATATGTTAATCGGGGCAATAATCAGGCCCCGGTGCTAAATTATGTTTTTTTTGCAGGGCTAATATACACCATGAAATGAGCTCATCTGGTTGTTCAGGGCCATAGATCGGGCCCTGGATTTGACTGTTAGTGTTGGCAAGGAGGTTGTTCCCCTTTTGGATTATGGAGATCGGGGGCAAGGATCGGGCCCATTGCTGCTTTGAGAATCTCGAGTGAGGACAAAGAATGAGGAGGTGTGCGCCTGAGCAAGTGGCTCGAGATGTGGAGACAGCGCTGTGGGGTTTGCGCAGATACTTATACAACTGGAAAATTACACTTTAATCAAGTCATCGGCATTGGCATGAAGCAAGTTATTTTTTTATTTGGTTTCGGCCATTACCTTCAGTGAGTGAAGTCAACAGTTACAGTTTCTTTTCAAAAGTCTGGCACGAGATTCCGGTTTAACTTCTCACGGAGGCCTTCAGCGTCATCTTCTGTGACAAACTCACTCACCCAACATTCCAAAGCATCATTCACACCAACATTCCAAACCACACTCACACTGGCTGAGCAGCAGGCACAACAGACACCATGAGCCAGGCTTGGTTTTTTATGCATCCACGCTTGGCAATCTGGACCTTTTAAACTACTTCATATAATAAAAGCAAAACTACGACTCCCAGTATTCAAAGTAATATTACATATTACCTCAAATTAAAAAAAAGTTGACTGACCTGTGGGGATCACCAAGAACACTTGTCTAGTTGGCAGCATTGTATTACGTCACAATGTCTACCCATGTTGCTCCGCAGCGTACCTTGGCTGAGCTATTTCCATTAATTCAAAAATTTGTCGAGGTGACTTAGTAGAAGTCTTGACCTTAAGATGGGGCAGATGGACGTGGACAATGAAAAGGGAGTTTGTCTAGTGCATGGCACAACCCTCACTTTTTTAGACATCGCATGAGGTCGAAGGAGGCAGATATGCCCCACCACTGCAGCTGCACGTACTTGCAATTGCCTGGTATGTGTAACCAGGCCTCTGGGTGCTTGTAAAATGATGGTAGCATTCCCTTTATATGTGAGAAGGTCCCGGGCTGTGCCTATGTTTGAACTCTTTTCTGAAAAGGAGCAGATAACTGAACACAATTCACTCTTTGTAGTGTCCTGCTGGACGCGTTCAAGTGTCTCAGCAGGCTACCAGTTTTACCAGCCACTCCCTCGAGGGCTGGCCATATACGCACCCCACACCTATCCACCACTGGCATCACGAGTGACGTGGGCCTGTTAATAAAAGGGCAAAAGTGCACGGGCTTAGGCCAGTTAACGAAGGATACCCAAGGTGTCCGTGTCTATCATTTTAGTAGCATGTGGGCCTAGGGCCCACAACTCCACACCCTTCTGTTTCTGAACGAATTGCAAGTGCAAAACATGTTTGTTTTTTAACCTTCCATGCTCATGACGAGCTCAGCTCGTCATGAGGCACAGTGGAGCTGTGCTGATGACGAGCTGAGCTCGTCGTGAATAAGGGAGAATAGGAATTTCCAGCACAAGATGGGAATTGCCTCAGCAGCCAAGGTGTTAAACTGGAGCAAACATCAGCACGAAGCATGCAAGCCTTAACAGCAAGTTCCACTATCCAAAAAAATCACACACACAGCACAATTTGTTTACTCTAAAAAATCAGTTTAAAATCGAATATAACATTCTATAGCTCCTTTGTGTGTCTCGTTCCCTCCCATGGCTACTTCACTAACGGGTCCTTTTGGTCATTCCTTGATAACTTTCTATATCTCTGGGCTCCCAGCTGCCCCCTCCTAGACAGTCATTTGTGTGTTTCACCTGGAGAGGGCTCTATAAGGAGGAGGGGCAAGAGTTCTTTAGACCCCTCACCTGATCAGTGTGTGACTATAGCCTGGGTTTGAGTATAGGACTCCTCTGTGATTGTGCCTCATGAAGGGAGAGTCTTTCAACCTTCCTCTGACTCATGTGAATACCTACCATCACAGTGACATATTCATATAAGTACCATCCCTTGCCTTCATATCTGCCTGAGCCCTTTTCACCCTGTGTCTCTGCCCCTTTCACCCTGCAACTCTCTCCCAATGCTCATTTCATTCTGCGCCTCTCTCCTTGTGGCCCTTTCTCCCAGCACCTCTCTCTCTATGCCCTTTTCATCCTGCACTTTTCTCCTTGTGGTGTTTTCACCCCACACCTCTCTCCCTTTCATCCTACACCTCTCTCCTTGTGCCATTTTTGCCCCACACCTCTCTCTTTGTCCCTCTTTCGCGTGCACCTCTCTCCTTGTCCCCCTTTCACTCATACCTCTCTCCATGTGCCCCTTTTACCCATGCAACTCTCTCACTGTGCCCCTTTTGCTTCACTCCTCCCTCTGTGTGCCTGTTTTGCCCAACCACCTCTCTCCCTGTGCCCCTTTAGCCCATACCTCCCTCCCTGTACCTCTTTTGCCCTGCACTTCTCTCCTTGTACCCTTTTTGCATGCACCCCTTTCCCTGTGCCCCTTTCAGTTGCAGGCTGATTATTTGACCTAAAGAAGTTTTCTACATGATATAGCACTTTATGCATGTTCTATATTTTGTGGATGTTGATCTAAACATAAGCCATTGATTTACCACAAACTTTGATGTCTTTAATGGTTAATGTAATGGGTAATCTACTGCATGGCTAAACACTTATAAGGTCCCAAAGAAGAGACCTATTGGCTATGCCAATGCTTGTTACTTTAGCAAGACCGGGATTACAGCAGGGCTGTGAGCTGGGCCTATTGGTGCATTAGGCATTTTAAGTAACCTGGACTGTGCTCTGCTCCTCTTTAATTAAACATGCGGAAAATCTTAGCAAATCAATATCCCTATTACCTTGACCAATTCTCACTAAACTGGGGTCCACTATCCTTGATGATAGAACCAGAGAGTGAAGGCACTAACAAAGCTCTTACAAAAGAAACATGGATGTGAAAAAAAATTCAAGTTTGCAGATGTTGACTTATCTGGTAGAGACATGTCAGAATGCAGTCAGGGTATGCCTACCCTACTACATGCTCTCCTATGGTGGGAGAGGCTGTGATAGTCTCTGCCTCCCTCCGTCACACCAGGGTGACATCTCAGGAGGGAAATGTTCCTTCTATATTTCCCAACTTCCCCGACCCTCTAGCAACAAATAGGAGGCTGCTGTGGGGATACGGGAGTGACACCATGTTACGGTTTCCACTCTTTGCCTACCCTTTAGTCTTTTATGAGCCTTGTATTTGCTACTCCCAGTCTATATATGGAACTAAGCATGGGAAATTCAGAACATGATACAAAAGTTAATTTTTTTTAATCCCTGTCTCTGCACCTGCCTTGTCTAAATCAGAGGTATCCAGGGTAGTGCTTAAGTTCTTAAGCCAGGGTTAGCACCTGTAAGTCAAGGTGACTTCCATTTGGAGTCCGCAATTTGCTTAATCTTCGTGTAGTGACTGTATGCAGTTTCAGGAATTGTAGCTAGATGCTTAGCTATCGTTTATCACTCATTAGATTTGTTATCACTCATTAGTTTTGTTTCTATTGAAAGTAAGGAGAGAATGCTGCATCCACTAATAGCTTAACGTCACTTGTCCTCAGAAAAATATATTTATATCTATGTTACTATTTCTATCATTGTTCTTTACATAAACAGAACATGAGCCCAACATAAGTCCCACAATTCAAACAAGTAATATTTAATTCTCCCTAGCTATCTTTAAGGGCTCTATTACGAGTTTCGCGGTCCATGGAACGCCAGACTCGTGGGGGCACGGGGGTGGCGGTCTTCCGACCACCCTATTATAATTAGAGCGGTCCGACCTCCAGTGCCGTGCCACAGTTGGCAGGGAACAGCCATTGCCTGGTGTTGTTGTGGTGGTCAGGAGGTGGCAATGTGCTTGGTAGGACTAGTGTGATCCCACCAAGCATATCATGAGTTTCCTCTCTGTCATGGTTTTTATGGCAGTTCCTTCTCCATGAAAACCATGGCAGAAAGGAAACAAAGGGGGCCCTATTGTGTGCCCGTGTGCCTCTGTGACCTGGGGTGCATGCACGGGGGTACAACATGTGCCCCCCTGTGTGCATGCACCACAGTTCCTGTTCGCATGGACTTTACAGTACATACCATGCAGAAATTATTTTTGCTGTTCCCAATGCGGTGCCTATTTTCAAGGCATCGCCTTAGGAATGTCAACAAAAAGAATTGCCAGACAAGAGAAATACTCGTAATCTGGCGGGCTGCCCGAACACGGGTTTGGCGGTGCAACAGTGGGGCTTACCCGGAGCTGCACCACCAAACTTCCAATCAGGCCCTAACTGAGGCATCTGAAGACAGCACTGAGAGAGGTTGAATAATTCCAAAGATGCAAGGAATGTCTCTGAGATGATGATGCAGAAGAAACTTCAAGCTGCAATCAGAAAGGTTCTGCTAAAATGTTTTTGATGGTTCGCTTGAGGTTACTTTTAACTGGAGAGCCAGGATACAGCTGAATTGAAGCCAATGAACACAGATAAAGAGCCATACTCAAGGAGGGGCTTCTTATCATCATGGAGGAAGGCCAGGCATTACAAATATGGCCTGGGCATGGGTGGACAGTGGAAAATTGTGGCAAAAAATGCTGGGTATGGGCATAGATACATCTTCACCCCATTTTCTAAGGTAGATACATAAAGACGTGACAGGGAGTATAAGATACAGTGCAAATGACGAACTTACCGCTCAAATTAAAATGAAGCACGGAGTGAGGCAAGGGTGCATATTGACCCCTTTCTTATTCTGCCTATATATCACCGATCTCGAATGTTACCTTAATCAGGGGGAGGTTTACACAGCAAGAGTAGGTTCTAGAACCTTACCAGTTCTGCTTTATGCAGATAACTGTGTTTTGATATCAGAAACCATTGTTTTTCTACAAAAACTCCTATTCAGATTTGCTTCATTCATGAGTAATTTGGGTTTAAAAACAAACGCTGCCAAATCGCATGTCATGGTAGTTCCGAAAACCTATCCCCCTTTAAATCCCTGTTATGTCAATAGTGATAGGTTGCTCCATGTCCCATCCCTCACCTAGTTAGGCATACCATTCGTGGTGCCACCGCATTAAGGCTAGGAAGCTGCAATTTGGTCAAACCATTGAGACTCTCTTCATATTTGCAAGGAAACTAGGTTTCAAACCACGTGCTGCATTGATTAACATGTCGGCTGCACACTGCTGTTCTGTCGTCATGTATAGGGCAGGAGTCTGGAGTTTTTGCGATGTCTCATCCCTGCAAACAAAAGGAAATCACTTTTTGAAAAGACCCCTAGCAGTACCTCACAGTCTCCTCATAACTTTATGTCGTACTGAACTAAGCTTGATTGCCCCAGGAGGTCGAGTCCGAATTTCACCCTGTAGAAGGGTTAATGTTCCTCTCCTTCCCTGCACTCTTTCTTCCCCTTGCTTTTCAGCCAGAGTATGTGTGGAATGTTGTATATGCCATGGAATGTTGAATGGGTGAAGTGAGTCAGTTGGTGTCTGCAGGCTGAGCAGCTAGGAGGTTGCTCCTGTTGGGGCGTACTTACAGGGATACATACAGACCCACTTACCATCCTGGCAACAACAGCATACCTCTGTAACCTGTACTTCAATAAAGCTTCTTGGAACCACAATCTGGCCTCCTGTGAACATTCATACTACGAAATTTTGGGTATGATCTGGTCTATAAACCCTGCATGATTTCAAATTTATTGGACTTTTCTTCAAGAAATTCTTCTACAACTATTAAAAAACATTCAATACTGCAACTTCATCAAATAACCCAAGCTTGTAACATCTACGCATTACCTTTTGGCAGCCCCAGCACCACCAGTGACCAAAAGACACCGGTCAGCCTCACCTGGGCTTTCCAAAACCAACTCAAGCTTGGTGAGTTATGAACTTTCTGTGCTGTATGCTATTTTATCTGTGATTTACAGCGACTGCTTTAGCATGTAATGATCACCTGCTTGGCATCCTTCTTGGCAGTCAGTTACTTATTCTATTCGATTTGCCTTTATCAACTCGTGTGTGCCAGACTGCTTTGTCTACATTGGTTTGCACTTCCTGCATCGTACAGACAATTTGGACACTTTGTTCTATCAAGCTCTGTATCACAGTGATTGGAGCCAGTTCCTGCTTGAAAGGACAGCTATTTTGAGGAGTTGACTTTTTTCTCTGCAGTGTGTCCCTGACAGCTCTGAGCAAGGAGTTCTTGTTGAGAAGAGTGTTCTACTTTGAAGGATGTCACAGTTTTGCCCTGTTCCCATCATGCACTGGGACGGGAACAGACTAATTTGCATATAGCCGGGTTCTGAGCTGGGATGGTGCAGTGAGTTAAAAAACGGTGTTGGATCTAGCCCTGATCTCTTGACTCGGTGAGAGTATTCTGCTTAATTCAGAAACTCTGTCCATCACCACCCCTTGTTGTTAAATATTTTGTCCACCCTAAGCATGGAAGGGTATACTCAGATGTGAGTCCCTTGCTCATTGCACCATCAGGATTCAAGCAAGCCGGGCCGACGACGGCGGAAATGCCAGAAACCGGTCCCCGGAAGCTTGTTTCCTTCCCAGTGTAAGAATTGGCTTGGTAGTTTGGTTTGCCCTGTTCCCATCATGCACTGGGACGGGAACAGACTAATTTGCATATAGCCGGGTTCTGAGCTGGGATGGTGCAGTGAGCTAAAAAACGGTGTTGGATCTAGCCCTGATCTCTTGACTCGGTGAGAGTATTCTGCTTAATTCAGAAACTCTGTCCATCACCACCCCTTGTTGTTAAACAGTTTTAGCGGGGCTTGCAGCCTTCATGCTGCCGTGAGAGGACATTTTAAGCAGTTTTGTGAACCAGCTCTGCCCAGTTTAATATCAGCGTTGTTCCATCCTTTCATGCTAAATGCGGATCTGTGAATTTGTCTGTTGGGGCCCTCACTTCAACATTTTGGGAGTGACGCAGTGCCGTGGACATTGCTGCATTGTTGTTTACTGGCAGTTAAATGCAAAATTCAAATACGCTGGGCAGTTCAAATATGCTGGTAGGATCAGCGCGCGCAGTCTTACCTGCATCTTGACTTCTGTGGTGCCTCTGTGGACCTCTCCTGTGATGTGCTTCACTCCATCTGCGTCAGTAATGCGGCACGGCTACATTTGGTGCATATTCGTGCCGACTGCCACCGTGTTTGCCAACCACGTCCTCCACATTGCATGTTACTGGGACAGTTCATATTGTTTTCTACTCCTGCTTCCACCGTTTTGCCCTCCGTGTTACTACTCATTTCTGCATTTTGGCAAGTTCTGGTGAAGTATTTCTACACCCAAGGTACTGTTTTCTTCTTCCAAGAATCTGCACATTTTTTTTCACTATTACTGACCACTGTAACTTCTTTTCTTATTTTATTTTCCTATTTTCTTGGGACATTAATTGCTTTCGGGTGAGACATCGCTCACCAGCGTCATGCAGACCACGGTGTCTACTTTATTTTTTCAGTTTATTATTTTCTTTGGACAGTTTTTCCTTCCCATTGTTTATAGGATTCTAATGTTTAAATATTTATTCTTCATTCCCTTACGGTCAACGGTCACATATGCTTCACTTGGGATTATTTTTATTTTATGCAAGAGTGATTACATATTTATTACGGTTATTTCTCTCTAAGTTGGTTACTATTATTCATTGGTGTATACCAATATCGCTTGCAGTGCTTCTATATATACTTTGTTTTTTGTGAATATTAAGCAAGCCTTATTTTCTTTGCGGGAGGTTACGTATACTTAACTATTCTTGTTCTGCCATTATACACTGTTATATATTTATTCTGTTGTATTCAGTGAGTCACACCGTTGTGAGTGGTTGCGTAATCCTTGTTTCTTGTGTGAGATTCTTCGAGTTGCATATTTCTGATTCCTTCATTTTCCACTCGATTCTTTTCTCATTCATTACCTACAGATTTCTTGAAAGCACGTGTTTTTACATTGAGTTGGGTGTGATATTCTTCCTGTCTAGGCCTAGTTTCTGATATTCTGGTTTCATTCGGTCTGTTATTCATATTGTTTTTTCACAGACTTACTGCGCAGTTATTCTACTTCCTTCTTACCCTTTATTTCGGGGTGTGTGTAGGCGTTCAATTGTTCTTTTCCAATATTCTTGAGGGTTGCCTCCTATCTTCTTTAAATGCACGTTCATTTTCTCTCATACGTTTGGTGTCTTGGTACTTCCCTGTTTGCAGCGCTGGTTCTTTGTTTTCACCTTTTCACTTAAACGTAGGGTTGCCTTGACGTCAGGCCTTTTGGTCTTGTGCATATGTTTCAGATTTTTACTTCTTGTTTTCTTTGATATCCTGTTTTTTTTTTTTTTTTTGATTTGCAAGATTTTTTTCTTATGTCTTTTCTTTGTCATACGCTTTATCTTCTTTTCTCTTTCCTTGTGAGAATAGGGGATAGGTGTGATTCTTGCTACATTGTTACATCATATTTTGGATCATTCTGCTTTTGATCTTTTACTGCATTTATTTGTTCAAGTGTTGTATTTATTTCTTGGTTAATTTTCTTTCATTGTTTTTTTAAGCGTAAAGAAAGAGGATATGTAGTAGGGTTAATGTTCCATGCCTTCTCTGCTCTCTTTCTTCCCCTTGCTGTTCAGCCTGAGTATGTGTGGAATGTTGTATATGTCATGAAATGTTGAATGGGTGATGTGATTCAGTTGGTGTCTGCAGGCTGAGCAGCTAGGAGGTTGCTCCTGGTGGGGCGTACTTACAGGGATACATACAGGCCACTTACCATCCTGGCTACAACATCATACTTCTGTTCCCATGTACTTCAATAAAGCTTCTTGGAACCACAATCTGGCCTCCTGTGAACATTCATACTACGACACACCCCTAATGTTATGGCACGCTATTTGGGCTAAGGACGAACCTGCACTTAATCGAGCTATATCTATGATTGCCTGTGCCTTGACCATGTGCACACATTTCCATAGTTCAGATATGTAAAGAGGCAGATTGAACTTCTCGGGAGAGCAGATTGCTTTCATAGCCCGCAACGTATTACCGCTGTTTCCAACCATCAGCTAAAGCATGATCCCTTAACTATACTCAATGAGCAAAGAGAATGTGTAGAGGTGGGATAGAAGAGAGTACCATAATACTTCCGCTGATTAACTACTGAATGCATGGGATCTCTTGTTTCCCATGTGCCATTCGCAAAGGCATTACCTGTCAAGGTTCAGGTTCAGTAGTGCCCATTTCTTGGTTTCTTATCCTAGCAACACATACATATCGTGACTCCCTCCTCGTACCCTGCCCATAAGACTCAAAATACTCTCAGAACATGTTGCATTTTCTCTTCTGGTGATTATATATTTAATTATGGAAATAATACATAATACCGTTATTTAAGATCACAAACATTAGAAGCTTTTACAATCAGATTTTATATATTTAATGACAGACCAAATTATTTCTGCAGCCGAATACCTAAGGAACCAGGTAGGGAAAGAACCATTAAACAAGCTTTGGATGCGTTTTATTCTGAGAGCATCATGTGGCTGCAAACAAAGTATTATTTGGCAGCAGGAATTGTAAAATTTGGCATATGCCATTTTATGATAAGTTTTTATAACTATAATTTCAAGAAATAGTTATCAATAAGAAAACTGAGAACGTTAGTCTTTGTGTGCAATAGCCCCTAGATATTATATATTTGTATGATGTTGCTTGATTTTTTATGCTTAAACTGAGTGTGTCAAACTCAGTTCTTAGTTTTTATTGGCACTAGTATTTTGCAGGGCTTTTCTCTCCCAGGGGACCATCTTGTTTGGCCACACGCTCACTTCGGGAAGCGTTCTAGTCTAGTCTAGTTCACTCTAAACTTACTGTTTCTCTCTACTGCTGCTACGCTTCGTTTTTGAGTTGTACATTTATGTTGTGGACATAGTACTTAGTTTTTATCTGCACTAGCATTTTGCGAGGCTTTTCTCTCCCCGGGGGCCATCTTGTTCTGCCACACGCTCCCTACGGGCAGCGTTCTAGTCACTGCATGCTGTCCTGCCTAATTACTATTTAATGGCCCAAGAACGGATGCGCAGTGGACGCGCCGATGGCGTGCCGAAGGTGCACCAAAGGCAAGCCCGTCTGCACCCTTCCGTGCCCGAATGGGACCCGGGGCCATGTCCCCTGGCTCAAAAAAGAGGCATAGACTATGCTATTCTACTATGCAGCTCTTGGCATACTGTGTAACATACCGCTTCCTGACTGTACCCTGTGCCATTTTGAGGATGGGGAGACAAACTTTTTATGCTCTGGTTTTTTCTTTCAACCTACGCTTTGTAGTGACTCAAGTACACTAACCACTCAACAGGAAGGCCCTTCATTCCAGCCAATAATTAATTTTCCTTTCCTAGCATAAACTGTCGTTCTCTGTCGAAACACAAAGCTGACATTTAGGATCTCCTGGTTAGTAGACAACCAGATGCCTTGTTCCTCACTGAGACATGGCTACACATGAGTTCCGGCCCGATGTGGCAGCTGCTTTACCGTGTAATTATGCTATAGTCAGGAAAGACAGGGGCTGGGCATTTCTATATTTTACAAGAAGTCCTATCTGTGTAAATTTGAAGACCTGCGCTTTATGAGCTGTGGGGCAGCTCTATTCAAGCTTACCCTGACCCCTAAGTTCACCTTTTCAGGTATATTAGTATATTGCCCTCCTGGGCCCTGGGTCAATGGGCTTAATCTTTTCCTGACCTAATAACTCTTTTTCTCATAAATGCAGCAAATTTTTCCATATTGGGTGACCTTAATTTGCACTTGGAAGATTCTGCATGCACCAACAGTGCTACCGTTAGTTCTGATTTAGCAGCAATGAATATAGCACTGTGCAATTCAGTTCCCACTCATGCGGCGGGCCACTTACTTGATCCTATTTTTCCAGTCTATCCAACATTCAATGTTCACCACCTCTTACCCTTTGCTGGTCTGATCATTTTGCTATTTGCTTTTGCTTCGAGATTTCAGCTAATTTATCGGCAGTTGGACCTAACATTAGGCAACTCACTAGAAACTGGGGAAAATCAGATATTGTAGCTCTCAATAAGATTTTGTCCTCCAACGTTCCTTTCACCAAACAAATGACGGTCACTCTCTCGGGTGTCATACAAAAGTGGCTTCTAAATGCCATTGATACATGTATCCCTCCCTCCTTAAAGAAGGTGAACAACCATCGCCCCCTGCACCTTGGTTTACAGAGAAATGAAAAATGGAGAAAACCAAGTGCAAGGTGTAGGAAAGACAGTGGAGGTGGAACTATAAGTCTGATGCTAAAATTGCATATAAAAGGGCTAAAAGAGAATACCACACTCTTTGTAAGTCAGCACGCGCCAAATCTGCCTCCACAACCATCTCTAGTGCCCTGAATTGTTCCAGGACACTATTTAAGATAGTTAAGGAACTTTTGGGCTCTGAAACTCAATCTGCGCCCCCTTCTTCAAATGGCTGGCAATGTGAAGTCCTGGCAAAATTCTTCCTTAATAAATTGGAGCAAATATATTCCGAAATAAAGGGCCTGAAATCTGGTAATTCCCTTCAACTAGCAACTACATCTTCTCTAGCAGGTAGAACGTTCTCTCACCAAGACATAGTGTTTCCTGATCCCATGATTACACTGGAAACGTGGTCCCTACTTGATATGGGCTCCCTTAAACCTCTTTTAGACAGTATCAAATCGGACTCGCCAAAGGATCCTCTTTTGATTGCCGTGCTCCAGCAGCTTGAGCCGCCATCACTCATGGTACTCATGGCACTCTTGAATGCTTCCTTACAAAAAGCAACAGTTCTCCCACAGTGGAAACATACTATGGGGCTGCCTCTTCTGAAGAAGGCTTAATGCAGATCCTGCTCAGCCTCCTAGTTACCGGCCTATTTCATTGCTTCCGCCCTTTACAAAGATTTTAGAATGGCACATCAACACACAGCTATCCCAATCTGTAGAGTCACAAAAGTTCCTACATGCATCTCAATTGAGCTTTAGAGACGGTTTTTCAACCGAAACAACACTCCTTGGAGCCACAGAAAGGCTGCGATGCCACTTAGATTCTGGCGACACGGTGGCCCTCATACTGCTTGATTTTTTTTTTGACCAGGTGTCTGATGCCGGGTTATTGAAAACTTTACGATCCTTAGATGTTATTGGGCCCGCTCCTAATTGGCTTATCTCTTATCTCACCAATCGGACGTTCCAGTTTTTCTCTCCAAAAGCCAGTTCTGACACACAATATTCTCCTTTAGGAGTACTCCAGGGCTCCATTCTTAGCCCCTTGTTGTTTAACATATATGTCAGACCCCAGGCTGACATTGCAGAGGAAGCTAGGCTGTCCTTGTTCTCCTATGTGGACGACACCCAATTGATATTTTCTCTCAATGCATAGAGGATGTTGTTGTATTCTACTTGTTTGCATTCTATTTCCATGGTCTCTTGTGTTGTCATTAGAATGTACAGGGGGATTCCAGTTAATGATTCGAGGTGAGGCAGTTGTGCTGACACCTCTGATCTAGGCTGGTGTGTTAGAACTGTGTTGTGTACCATTAAGTAATAAAGAAGAAAGCTTTACTTCTCCTGCCTTCGTGGATTCTTTGAAGAACCTGCTCTTACAATTGACGACGTGGATGGGATCTCATCGTACACCATACAGCATTTTTCTGACTGCTAAGTTCATTGACGTTTTCACCTGTGATGTACAGTGCTCTTTACTGTGTGGACTGAGGTGCTGAAGCGATTATACCAGAGGGCGGCAGGTCGTATAAAAATATTTTTTGCTTTTAAATATTTTCAATTGGGCCTGCCATCTCTCCAACTACCACTGTTGCGAGCGCCCAGCCTTACCTGCACGGGCCATTCGGAATCTTCCTCACTGGAGATTCCTCTGCTCTCTGGCCATTCTCTCTCCTCCCGAGTTCCAGACTGGCTCACACCATGATTCACGTCTGGGTGATGCGAGGTCACGCAACGTGCTGCCATTTTGAGGTCAGGCATCAATTTTTCGGCATTCTCTGTGTGGTGACACGCACACCAGTCAAGTTTGCTGAAATCTATTTAGTGCATACCTTTAATTACTAAGGTCGGTGATGCGCACACCTCTGATTAAAGTTATTTTCACTGCAAGTTTCATGGTGTGATGTAAATCGGTGAAGCGCACACCTGGTCTTATTAACGAGCATCTGTGAGATTAGCACATCATACTTTCTCAACAAAGTGCATTTGTGCAATCATTACAGCGTGTTTGTCATTATTTCAACTGGTGAGACGCACACCTATATTCAGTGTGTTTTTCACAAGTCTACAATTCAAGTTGTGTCACAGTTCACAGATGAACTTTACATTCTTTATGGCTCATTTATTTTTCAGCTTGATGGGCAGTCATGCATTCTAAGTGCTAATTTTTCTGAATTTTCTCTGAAGGACACTTTTCTTATTTTGATTCATATCACTCGCTTATATAACATTAAATATGCAAAATTTTACATGTCCTCCACATTTCTTAGCAGAACCAGGTATACCAAAAACAAAATGGAAGCAATGGTTTAAAGGTTTTGCCAGCTATATAATAATTCACAAAAGGGGGTGGTGATGAACAGAGTGTCTGAATTAAGCAGACCACTCTTACCCAGTCCAAAGATCAGGGCTTGATCCATCACCGTTTTTTAGCTCACTGCACCATCCCAGCTCAGAACTTGGCTATATGCAAATTAGTCTGACCCTGGCCCAGTGCATCATGGGAACAGGGCAGACCAAACTACCAAGCCACTTCTTATACTGGGAAGGAAACAAGCTACCGGGGACCGGTTTCTGGCATTTCAGCCGTCTTCGGCCCGGCTTGCTTGAATCCTGATGGTGCAATGAGCAAGGGTCTCACATCTGAGAATACCCTTCCACGCTTATGGTGGACAAAAATGATTCACAAAAGGGGGTGGTGATGAACAGAGTGTCTGAATTAAGCAGACCACTCTTACCCAGTCCAAAGATCAGGGCTTGATCCATCACCGTTTTTTAGCTCACTGCACCATCCCAGCTCAGAACTTGGCTATATGCAAATTAGTCTGACCCTGGCCCAGTGCATCATGGGAACAGGGCAGACCAAACTACCAAGCCACTTCTTATACTGGGAAGGAAACAAGCTACCGGGGACCGGTTTCTGGCATTTCAGCCGTCTTCGGCCCGGCTTGCTTGAATCCTGATGGTGCAATGAGCAAGGGTCTCACATCTGAGAATACCCTTCCACGCTTATGGTGGACAAAAATGATTCACAAAAGGGGGTGGTGATGAACAGAGTGTCTGAATTAAGCAGACCACTCTTACCCAGTCCAAAGATCAGGGCTTGATCCATCACCGTTTTTTAGCTCACTGCACCATCCCAGCTCAGAACTTGGCTATATGCAAATTAGTCTGACCCTGGCCCAGTGCATCATGGGAACAGGGCAGACCAACTACCAAGCCACTTCTTATACTGGGAAGGAAACAAGCTACCGGGGACCGGTTTCTGGCATTTCAGCCGTCTTCGGCCCGGCTTGCTTGAATCCTGATGGTGCAATGAGCAAGGGTCTCACATCTGAGAATACCCTTCCACGCCTATGGTGGACAAAAATGATTCACAAAAGGGGGTGGTGATGAACAGAGTGTCTGAATTAAGCAGACCACTCTTACCCAGTCCAAAGATCAGGGCTTGATCCATCACCGTTTTTTAGCTCACTGCACCATCCCAGCTCAGAACTTGGCTATATGCAAATTAGTCTGACCCTGGCCCAGTGCTATATAATAGCTCTGGATGGAGCAAAATTTGAAGCGGTTAGGAAATGGGCTCTTCTGTACAATAATCTTGGATCAGAAGGTCAACGCATTTTTGATCACTTGCCAGTGGTTACTCCATCTGATGAAACTGATTGGGATGCTCATAAAGAAGCAGTTTGCAGACTTTCCAATTATTTTAACGATGACACCAGCGTGGTAGTGGAGAGACACAAATTCTAGACTAGACATCAATTGGAGTTTGAATCCATTGACATTTTTTTAGCTGAATTGAATTTTTTAATTGCTACCTGTGAATTTGATGGTAACATTGATTCCTACCTGAGAGACCAGCTAATCGTCAATTGTTTCAACAAAAAAATGCAAAAAAGATTTCTTTGTTGTAGAAATCAGTCATTAAATGAAACTCTTGAATTAGCCAGAGGCATTGAAAGATCAGTTGTAGCACAAAGATAATTAAACAAATCTAAGATGGATCCTGTGGCTCAACTGGTTAATGCAATTGGAACTAGACCTAAATCTACGTTCTCAAAACCTAAAGACAGCATAAAGCAAAGTGCTTGTTACAGATGTGGATCTCTTACACATTTAGCCAATGCAAGGAATTGTCCTGCTCTTGGTAAACTTTGTATTAACTGTAATAATAAGGTCACTTTTCACGAATGTGCAAGAATCCTCAGAAAATAGCGATCCTTGAAAATGTAGAGGATTCTTCTGAAAATAATATTTGTACTGTTAAAAGTTTTTAAAGGATTGTACTTTCAATTGATTCTGATTTAAATGATGGTGGTGCTTTATGTAATGTAACCATTGGTGATGTGAAAATTCAGGTAACTGGAGATTCTGGTTATCAGGTTACTTTTGTCACTGATGTGTTGTTTTATAAGCATTGGAATTCAGTCCAACTTTCACTTCCAGATATTCATACTATTTTTTGGGGGGCTCATAATATTGATATGTTAGGATTTGTTCTCAACAATGTCAAATTTAAAGAGAGAGTAATTTTTGCTAAAGTATACGTGGCGAAAAAAGGATACAACATCCTAGAATGGAAAGATCAAGGGAAATTTGGCATGGTTTTAAGTCCAGTCACTTCATGTCCTATTTCTCTAGTGGATATACCGGATGTAAATCCTTCTCCACAAGAAGAATGCTGTTCCCATCATCCACATATTAAGGAATGTTCCACTATGCTTAAGAGATCAGTTAAAATAACATCTTGAGAATCTCTGCTCTGACAAGGTCATAGAACCAATTAGTTCATCCGAGTGGATTTCTCCGATTGTCGTCGCAAAGAAGAAAGGTGCTAGGGACATCAGACTTTGCATTGACCTAAGATCTTTGAAAAAAGAACATCTTAGTTGACTGTTTTCCTTTGCCCAAAATCCAAAAAATGCTAGCCCAGTTGGGAGGTGCAAAAGTTTTTTCGTGTCTTGACTTAAAATCTGCTTACCATCAGGTGGAGCTTGCTGAAGATTCCCGCTCCCTCAAAGCTTTTAACACCCCTTTTGGTACTTTCAGATTTTTGCTAATGCCTTTCGGCCTGGCATCGGCTGCTTCTGTTTTTCAGAAACTAATGTATAAGGTATTTGGGGGTTGCAATAATGTTCTTGCTTATCAGGATGATGTTCTTGTGTTTTCAAAAAAAAATGCTGAGGAACATTTAGAAAAGTTGTCTAATGTATTACAAATACTAGAGTCAAATGGTTTTACAGTTAAAAAAGATTTTTTTAAAATTTTTAGTCAAAGATATTGATTATCTAGGTCATCATATTTCTGAGTCTGGTATTTCACCCAAGTTTGACCTGGTCAAAGCCATTGTTGAAAGTCCTTCTCCGGAGAATAAAGATCAATTGAGATCTTTTCTGGTAGTATGTGAATACTATTCACGGTTCAGTGATAGTTTTTCTTTTCAAATCGAACCTTTAAGGAAATTACTTAGGAAATGTGAACAATTTACTTGGAAGGAAACTGAATCTGCAGCATTCAGTAATTTAAAAAATCTTATTGTGAATGCTCCTGCTTTATATCCTTTCAGAGATGATGTACAATCCATTGTTACTGTAGATGCCAGTGGAGTTGGGTTAGGTGCAGTTATTACCCAATTGGTAGAAGGTGTTGAGCATACAGTAGGTTTTGCTTCTAGATCTTTATCTCAAACAGAACGCCATTATAGCGCCATTGAAAGGGAGGCTCTAGCCTCTGTGTGGGCTACTAAGCATTTTGAAACGTTTCTTTGGGGTAGATGTTTTGTTTTGGTTACTGATCACAAACCTCTAGTTTTCTTATTATCCAGAAAAGATAATGATAAGGTCAATTCTAGATTAGTAAGACTACTTTCAAGGATGTTTGAATTCAATTTTGTAATCAAACATATTCCGGGAGGAAACAATGCTCGTGCTGATTTTCTTTCTAGAAGTCCCCTACATGATGAGAATTATATTTATTTTAATGATGATCCTGAATGTGTTGTTGGTTTGGTAAATGGTTTGGTTGTTTTGGATGGAGCAATCAGTAACTCAAACTGTTGGATTGTGTCAAAAGTGATAATTTACAGAATTTGATTGCGAGTCATATTATTAATGGCTGGCCTGTTGAAAGGAATTTGGAGGAAGGTTTGCGCCAATTTTACAAAGTAAAGGATGATCTCACCCTTGAAAATGATTTTATTATTAGGGGAAGTTTGCTAATTCCTCCTGGGAAGCTTAAGTTAAGTTTGATCAATTTTGCTCATCAAGGTCACCTTGGTATAACTGGCACTAAAAAATGGTTGCGTCTATAATATTGGTGGCCAGGAATGGATGTTGAAGTGGAGAATTTTGTAGGGCGTTGTATCAGTTGTTCTGAGGCTGATAAATCATTGAAGGTTCATAACATTCTTATTCACCCTGTTGACTTTCCCAAGGGACCTTGGGAAAAATTGGGGATAGATTTCATTGGTCCAATGTACAATCTTAAATCCAACATGAGATTTGCTTTGGTCACGGTTGATTACTTCTCCAAATGGGTGGAATGTAATTTTCTATCAGAACCTTCTACTATTTCAGTAATCAATATGCTGAATAATTTGTTTTGTAGAGAAGGTATTCCTAAGTATTTAGAGTCAGATAATGGAGTACAGTTTAAGTCTCATGCCATGGAAACATTTGTAACCAATATGGGTATCAAGCACAAGACTGTGGCTCTCTATAGTCCCCAAGGAGATGGTATGGTACAGAGAATGAACAGAATGCTGAAAGATACTATTCAATTAGCTTCTGTTCAGGGTGAGTCTATTAAAAAAGCTGTTCAAGAAAGATTATGGAGTTACCACAATACTCCACACACTGTGACCCGATGAACTGCCATTCGCCATCGTGGCCAAAGGGTATAGACCCTTGGAAAACTTCAACAAAGCGTGATACACACTTCAAACACAAACACATATTCACAATCTTAAACAACCCATCTGGTGGTGGGTTTTTAAACAAGCAAGGGTGTGGGCCTCCTTGCAGTTCCAGGACAAGTGTCTAGTCAAGAAAAAACGTCTCACTAGCAGCGTGACATCAAAAACATCCACTCATCATACTGATAAATGGGTCATTATCACACATGCTGGTTGATGTATTATTCATGAATAAAACGGCAAATGATGGCTTAATGCCTCCCAGACATCAACCTCTTAAGCTCCCAAATGCGTCATAGTCAAACATGCTGGTTGAAATAATGATCGTGAAAACGAGCAACAGCAAATGATGGCAAATGCCTCCAAATGTGCAAGCATGCTACTATTGATACATACATTTGAAGCGCGGTGATAGAGCCTCATGAGCCTGCATCTTAGGGTGATTAGTTGACTGGTTACTATGGAGGAAAGTTTAAAACATAGTCAGTCACTCAATGACGTTTATTAATTTTAACTATCTTATGGCTAAGAAACCATATCAATGCTTTTACAGTATTATTTCGTAATACTCCTTTTACTGTACGCACTTTTCATAATAACAAGTCTTGCAATTGTGGCAATTCATTTCTCTTGCATGAGAAGGAAGACTGCTCAATAAATAATATCTTTTATTGAAAACGCCAGTCTCTCCATTCTCTGCACTCTGGTGAAAGTAAATCTGCACAACTGACTGAGTGAAATATCTGTCTATTGTTTCACACGACTCTAGAGATTGACTCTTATTCTGTGGAGCAAAGTTGTCATGTTTATGCGGTTGTCGGAAGCTGAATCCCTTCTTGTCTGAACCAGGGAAGCTGATCACTTCCTATTCAGTCAAGAAAGTTTCCTGTGACCTCTGAGCTAGCTAGCTAGCTTCTAGGTCAGTAGAGACCTAGAAGACCTCAGTCCTACGTCTACACTGCTGTTTATGTTATTCCAATGTGCAGGGCCTACAGGGAAAATAGGAACTACACTACATTAGTGTGCTGCTTTTGCCATAAAGGCCTGCATGGTTTTCCTCTTGGCTTACTGCTTCCATCCATCCCTTTTGTCAGCAGCAGCTACCTGAATGATGTGATGAGCAAATAATGTAATGCCAAACAGGGTCCACTTCCATTACATTTGTATTTTTTGTTGTTGTTCTTTTTCTTTCCTATCCTTCCTGGTTGTGTAGTGTGTACACAGTATACCATGAAAGCCCTTGTTGAGAAAGTCTCACAAATGGCTACACTATATCTATAATTTGTTTGTTTGTACTAGTAGCAATTGAACTACAACAACAAATGCAACATTTCACTGATGTTCTTCTCCTGGCTTCTTTGCTTTTAGGTGCACAAAAAGACAGAGGAGGTATCATCATCATCACCTGTTGTACTGCCAGACAGAAGTCCTGCTGCGCACCACGTCATATCCACGTGTGACCACAGACATCTCTGCAACTTGTGGACCTGCGTCCTGATGACATCTGAAGAATATGGGCCCAAAGAAAGGTGACAGGTCCTCCAGTACCAAGAAAGTTGTCAGTGAGAAGAAGAAGGAACAGAAAAAGGAAGTGGTATGTCACCCCATGTGTTATTTTGGGAAAAAGATATTACGCCTGCAGCACCGTTGTCCGGGGACCAAACTGGGAGCAGCACCTCCGCATCAGCGGGCCAACCTCACCAACCTAGGCCCAAGCCCATGAGTGTCGCAGGGGTAGCCAGTCTACTAACGAGCAGCAATGATGAAATATAATTATCGCAAAGTAGTACACAATCAACGCAGGCGGAAACTCAGCAGATATGTGGGCAGCAAAAGGCACAGCAGCAGGTGCAGCAGCTGCAAGAAAAGCAGCAGCTGCAAGAACAGCAGCAGCTGCAAGTATAGCAGAAGCCGCAAGTACAGAAGTAGCTGCGAGAACAGCCACAACACCAGCCCACAATAGTAGTTGTCCCTCCTGAAGTAGGGGCATTTCAGGAAATCAAGCTTCCTGCAGACAAAGTAGAGCAAGCCACTGTTTCAGAAGAACCATTGTCTTCCAGACCCCCAGCAAGGAAAAGGAAGGTTAGTCCATCATTGTCTTCTTCAAGCCCTGCTTCTGATGATCGAGATCCCACTTGGATGTCACCAGCTCAGTCTGAGAGTGATGCACGCTGCAAGATGTGGCTAGTGAAAAGGAAGGTTCCAGAAAGACTTAGAGTTCTCATACTGCTGTAAACATTTTGGAAGAGTTTCTTGGTTGCTATTTCAGGGTCCCGTGTTTGGCGCACTGCATTAACAATATAATTCAAGACTTTCTGAAAAAAGAACCCATCGTCAGCAACCTACTGACCACCTGCCACAGAATATGCACTAATTTCAGCCATTCATTTAAAGCCCAGAAGCAGCTGAAGATCATTCAACGTGACTATAGAATGCCAGTCAAAGCACTCATCCAGGAGGTGGCAACACGTTTTAACTCAACATATTACATGCTTGACCGCCTGGTTGAGCCGTACAGACCAATCAATGAATATGTCATGCGAAGGTCGGATGCTACTGTGAAAGGCATGACCCTTCAGATGGACCAAGGGTGCCTAGTTAAATGCCTGACAGAGATGCTTCTTCCTTTCGAGGTCTTCACACGTAAAGTCAGCAAGGAGGACTGTACTATGGGCCAAGCTATCCCATTGTTGCACATGCTAGAGCAACAGCTGAAGGAGGCATCTGAAGCGTACAAAGGTGTAGAGGAAAAAAAGAAGTATATGAGTTGGGGGAGAGCTTATCCTGTCGCTTAGCTGACAATACAAGGGTGCAAAATAAGATTTTATCCCAAGAACATTACATTTGTGCCACAGTTCTGGATCCACGGTCCAAATCATTACTGAAAAGTAAGAAATGAATTCCTTTTTCAGAAGTCGATGTTGCCCGGTACAAAATTTGGATAGCTGAGGCAGCCAGTAAGTTGGAAAATGAACAGCTGGTGATTAAAAGCCCGCTACATGAAACCACAACTAGTGCTGCAGCAGGGCATCCAGCGTCAAGTTCAACTTCAGAGCCTGAGGGCAGTGCGTTTGACTCCGAACACTCACCAACACTATCGAAAACAGCAAGAACCGGATCATTAGCCCCAGTAAAATCTTTAAAGGATTGGTATTTACAGCAGGGACTTGGTAGGTTCAGTGCTGATGCAAAGACAAAAGAGGCTCAACAAAGTGTAGCACCCCTGAAAATTGAGCGGATGGTCCAGGCCTATCTGGACGACCCAGCAGAGGTGTACATTGATCAAAACCCATTGCGGTATTAGTATGGGAAAATGGGCCTATGGCCACTGCTCAGCAGGCTGGCGATAAACTATCAGGCTTGCCCTGTTGTAAGTGTCTCTTCTGAACGTGTTTTCAGTGCTACTGGTTCGATTGTAACAGTGAGAAGGATCAGTCTCACGCCCAAAAAGTGGAGAGGTAAACCATGATCAAAATGAATCAGCACTTTATACCACTGAATTACACAATACATGAAGCAACAGAGGAATATAAGGACAACAGCTCAGGTGATGGAAGTAGTATGTTAGATCATAATTACCTACTTCTGGTTGCACCCCCAGAGTTTGAGGATGAGCTATACTTCCCTGACAATTAGGCTTGCACTTCTTACTCTCGTATTTAGTTTAATTAGAGTGTCTGTCTTTCTGGTTAGAAACTTTGAATCACAACAAATCCATCACCACCGCCTTCTAGTCTTTTTATTGCCATATATGAGTTTTAGCTTTCTGCATTTCACAGTCCACTCCTCCGAATCCTGCTCCTTCATCCATCCTGAATCTCCCTAAATCTATTGCCCTCAAGCCAGATGATGATTGGATGAAGTATAATAGAAGTAAAAAGAAAATCTTTCCTCGTTGAGTCCCTCTAAAAGAAGTGGAACATGATGATGACTACTATAGCTATTCTCCTTTCTGTGCCGAGAGAGACTGCCAATTAACTGAAGATGTGAAGGAACAGGTAATGAATGAATGATGCCATGCATTGGACGCTGACTGAGTTTTTGTGTTGGTGTTGTTTGTTGTGCATGAAGTTAATTCATTGTGTACTATTATCTAATCTAAACACTAAAAGCAAACCCAAGGCAATTTTTCCCTTCTTGTATTTATAATAACAAATTTGTACTTCTACTGCAGGCAGAAACATTGCATTTTGAACATAGAAAGGGGACTCAATCTGTACACTGCACACTGAGTTGGACAACCTCATAATGATGATGACCACAGTGACATAATGTCTTCGCAGTTACTCAATAGGATCGGAGATGATTGATGGAATAAGTCAGGGTATTTCATAAGTGGAATAAAAGGTAAACAAGTCACCAACAATCACAGCAGACATAAATGTCTGTGTAGCGGTGGAGTCGAGTGTAGTGTGGTATGACTGAGTGCGGTACATTGATTTAGTCACTTAAATTGTAAAATGCTATGTTGCTGGATATGTGCTTTGTGAGACTCTGTCAAAAAATGTACGCTAAATGGTGGATGTGCAAAGGGTGCCATCACTGTGGGCCTGCTGAGCCCTGCTCTGTCCTGGGGTTGTAGGTTAATGCTGGAAACAGACTAGAGTAGACATGATGCATCCATGCCGCCTCTGAAAGTGTTCTTGTTGCACTACACTGTAACTTGTGCATTTTTTTTCTACTTGGTTTTTCAATATCCCTTTTGTTTTTCCATTTACAATTACAGGCCGGCCCTTACCCTGTGCTATACTTGGGAAAACAATGCAAACTTACCTTACCAATGAATCTACATCTGCCAGGCAGGCAGTGGCGTCACCCAAGATTAATGGACGGAGCATCCATGGAAGGGAGGGCCAAGAGGAATGCCGAGATGCAACTCCCCATTTTGACCAGGATAACACAGTAACAGTATCAACTTTCATCATCTTTTAAATAATTTGATTCATTTTTTGACTTCAATCATTACTATTGTTTGTTGTTATTATTATTATCACATGCTTGCTGGGGCAGATGTGGCAAAAGCAACAGTAATGCAATTTCAAGGTAGGGCGAAGATCTGCTTCGGCTTGCCCACCCATGAGCAGTATATTTGCGAGGTAATTTTTTTACCGAAGGAATCAAATCCATCAGCATTAATTCCCGGCATCGATTGGATTTATCATCCTCCTACACAGCACTAACGGTTATGCTTGTGTCAAGTGCACTGTTGGCCTAGTCGAGTGACTCCCGACACAAGTTTAGAGTTTGTTGTAATTCTATGTACTAGGCTATCCTTGCCACCATTAAGTTGTATTGTATTTTGGCATATTATTGTTTGGCAGTAAGTTCTGTACTGTACTTCGTTCTACTACTCCTCCCACAGTCTCTCTCAGGCGACTGACTGTCTCATTTTCTTTTTTGCAAATGCTACTGCAAGTGTCTACTACTACTACCACCACAACCATGGCATGTTGGGAAAGAAAACCAACATCACAATGCATCCATCGCTGTGCCTAAGTTAAACATCAAGCACAGGTAAGAGAAGAAGTTTGGGGGAGGCATGATTAATAATTAAAATGTTTTCATTAATTCAATTTCACACACCCCTTTGAGTCCAGTTGTAGAATGCATATACTAGGGGGAGAGACTGACAGTACTAATAGGATAAGTCACTCAGTGAGGGGTACCACATCTATCTGGGAGTTACAAAATCAGCAGATTATTAAATCTAACACTGGGTGCGGCCCTGCCTGCAGCAGCAAGGAAACCATGTTTGTGACGTACAACAGTACCCTCCCACAATACATTAACAACATATTGCTAAATAGAAATATCAATTATTACCCTAACAAAAATGAACTATGTAATAAAATGTAAAAAAATCACAAAACACCCGACCCGACCCACCCCTCTCCCTAACCCCAACCAATGTCCAAAAGGATAAGGTCCAATCAATGACCAAAATGTCTATAAACCCCCATGCAACACCCAATTCCTACCCACCCCAAAAAAGAATTAAAAAAGGGGCAATGCAACGGGGTCAAGTTATTTGCGGGCTTTGAGTCTTCGGATTTCCCTCTCCAGGACGTTAAAGTTCTTCTTAAGCTCCTCTACCTGCTCCTCTAGGTGTGCATTCTGGAGGAGCATGCGGCGTGCATATGCCTTGCAGTTGCATCCAAGGGGAGCAGCAGTGCAGGATATTGAACTGTGGCGGTGGGAAGCAGCCTGATCATGGCGCCGTACAACTGGAAGGACCTGGCTGGGGCCCGGGGCATTGGAGGAGGCTGCAGCTGCTGCCGCCTCCTCCTCCTCCTTCTCAGCCAGAACCACCAGCTGACGGTATTCTTGGCAGATGGCCTCCAACTTCCGGCACCCGGCTTTGGCTGACAATTCCTTCCTGGATGGTTTTGCTTGGGAAGGAGTAGCTATATCAAGAAAGAAAAAAATAACTATTAACCAATACTCTTAGCAAAACAGTATCACAAATATATTCAACACATAGTGGCACAGTAGCACTAGCAAGCACAGTACATAACATTTGTGGTATTTATCTATCCTTCCACTTCCTCGCCTCTAACATTTGTGGAAGTTTCTGTATTTATACTACCACTATGTATGAACTAGAGTACACAGTACACCAATCTTCTTCTTTTCTCTTGTTTTGCCAAATTAATGTAACTTTGTTGTAGTAGGCATGCCAGCTCAGTCAGCCTGCGCCCAAGACAAACATATTAGAGTCATGACGCTGACAGCAGGTGGGGAAGCTCGTATTTTTCTATTACGGGTGGCACTAGCCATACTCTGTTACATCAAGGGCAACTGCTTAATGTCACTTTCACCCTGCCCTGACTACTAGAAAAAGGCAGAAGATATCTGATCCAATGATCATTGCTTATATATGGGACAACATGAGGTACTTTATTTTGATTGATTGTGTAACCAGCCGATAGGCCACCCATAGCAGGCTGGCTGACAAAGTCAAAGAAAAAAAATTAACATAGGTATGGAGTTGTCCTCTGAGTCAGAGGAAGGCGCTTGATGATAACTACTACATACAGACACAATATATATATGCTGTGCTTGCAAACTACTGTGGGTCAAGGGAGTTTTCAGAAAAAACAACTTAGATTCTCCTCTGCTTTGCTATCCCGGCGCGATTTCTTTCACAGTCTCTTCAAACTAAGACTCTTCATCCAGTGACAGTCTCCGCCTATGCTATCTATGATGATATCATCCAGGCATCCATCCATTCAAAGTAAACGTCTATTATTCTTCCTAATGTCTCAACAAACCTTAGTATGTTTCACCAACAAACATTTATCCTTTTTTTTTAAACCACCACCCATGCATCCTTTCCTTCCTTGCTTGCCTTGGCTTAGAGTTTGACCCAAACACCACTGATGGTTCTTACTATCCTCCACCCATACAGTTTCACCTACCCAAGCAGGCATCTTTTCTTTCACCTTCTACCCATCCTTCAACCACCCATGCATCTGATTCCTATCAGTCACTTATGCATGCATCCCACGTATCCTTCTCTGCCAGTCATAAATATTACATCTCGCTCATCCTTCCTCCTTCCACCCTTCTTTCAATTTCATTCAACACACCCATCAAGGTCATCTAATCTGACTTTTACTTCTTACTTACTAAGTCTCAACAGTACAGTGTACTGTACACCCTTTCAGCGAGTGTAATGTCAATAAGTAAGGATAACTTACCACCGCCCGCCACTGCTGCTGTCTCACCCCCTGCAGGTGCCTCATCTCCTGCGCCCTCCGGAATGGCCGCGTTGCCATCGCCGCTGACCCCGGCACTGGTGCATGGTAGTATGCCTAGAAAAAACATTACGCATTTTTTAGATGCCATATACACCTCCCCCTATTTATTCTTTTTCACTAGCAAGATTCAAACAAAAGTTAAATACATACATATACAACAGACATCACTAGTACAAATCTGGTACTACTAGAGTAGAGCAGACACTAGTAGTGTTATGGTCTCTAGGGTCATGCTAGTCTCTTTGCCAAGTTAGCCTGAGCCGCCCAAGCATTTTAGCTTTGTGTCTTTTATTTTTGTGCACGTTACCTCACAGCTTGTTGTATAAGAACTAAGAAGCCTTTGAGCCCACATGAGCTCATACTGCTACTGTCTGAGCGCTGCGTACAAGTTGGAAAAACAAACAACTTTGTTATTGAGTTCTGGCGGTCAGTCCGTATTGCTTAGCCATAACATGCTACACTTTTGGCACAACTGAGAAATGCTTGTAATATACTAATGCACACTATTTTTCTCATTCCCTTCTACGAAACAGAGCTTTGCAGAGCTTTTGATGTAACCAGTACTTTTAGGTTCTTGTAAGGTGAGGCGTCCGCCAGAATTCACTCCGAGATCTTCGATTATAATTTTATATAAACTATATTCCTGCCAAGGGGAGGGTGGTTCTTCAACCACTGTTCAGTTATCATGATTTCCCCTTTTGTCTTCTCTGGACTTGTAGTTGTAACAATGTTTATTATTTTAATCTTATGCATTTTGTTTTTGGTGCTGGCACTTATAGTTAGTATACTGCATTATAGAACAATATACAGAGCTTGTTATTTAAAAATAAACCTTTTGAACTTACATAGACTCTGTGGTATTTGGTGTGGATTGTGGACTTGAGCGAAAGGGTGTACATTGCTTCCATGACTCTGAGAGGTCGGGAGTGTAGTGTTATGTTCTGGGTTGTCTAATCATTGAGTTTCTTTGGGGGGTTTGGTGAGCCTCAGCTAATGAGACACTATAGCTAGTCGGTCAGGGGATTGTGGGTGAGGTATGAGGAAGGTACAACCTCCTATCAACAATGTCCTGTGTATAGTTATGTATGTGCAGAATCCCTACAACAGTAGTAGTATGTACTAGTATCCTATAAAAAAAATAAGATCGGGTTGGGAATTTTGTTGATGGGAATTTTCTAAAAGCCTCAAGATTAAGAACACTAGAAGAGGACAACCCAACGGACTGGACTCAGTGGCTAGAGCGATTGGTGAATCAGAGTTTTATTTAAAAACCTTTAACAATAAAGACTGGCCACCTGGGCAGGCTTAGCTACAGACAGACTAATAGTAGTAGTAGTAGAGTCATAGCAGAGGCAGTTAGAGGCAGGGATAACAAGAATTTAGAAACAGATTGTCTAGATTGAACATTGGAGAAGATTCTGCAAAAAGTAGAATTAGGAGGACTTACTGGGGCCAGCAGCAGAACCCTCGGTAGAGGAGCGCTCCTGGCCCTGGGAGGCATCTTCCCTAGCTCCTGCGGACTCCGACCCGTCTTCCTGCTCCTGGGTGCTGATCATGAAAGATGTAAGAAAGAAAGAGACAAACATGGATGATTGGTGTGAAACAAATAAAATATTTATTAAAATGCTCAAAAAAACATTTATGGAAACAACCATTACAATAAAACTGACCTATCTAAATCTGGTCAACTGTTAGTATTGCGGGATTTGCGCCGCGGTCCGTCTTGTTATTGTTTAATATATTTATGAACAATAATCCAGTGTTCCATTCTGATTCCAAAATACTAACTAAGCCTAAGTACCACCTGACCATGCCCAACTATTCTAGACAGGCCAATTGTTCACTAAGTCTGCAAAAATGCAATGGAGGACACATGCATACATTTTTGCATACACCAAATTGTAGATTTGGTTGGTTCCTGCTGATGGTCTGCTAGTGATAAAAAAATAAGCCTATATTACCACTCAATAAACAAACTACAAAACGGTTCTACTAAGGACTGAAGTAAGCAGCACTCAGAAACACGTGATGTGACAGAGGATGCATCACACAGACCACTAACAAACGTACCTACTAATAACAAGTAACTAAACTAAGCCTATCAATCCACCACTATCTCTTCTTAGTGGCAGGAGGACAAAGGAAGGACTAAGGTCTCTCTAGCATTACCTAACTTAAGTTCTCTAAAGTAAACTCTTATATAATCTTGCCAAGCGAGCGCAAAGTTGCAAAAAGATTAGTAGCGCCGAGCACCTGTGTCATAACAATCACAGAAGATTTTAAAACATACTTTTCCTTCAATGTAAGCAGCAGCATTCTTGCTGTTCGGGGAAATAATGTATTCGCAATATATAACGGAGAGCAGAAGAACACAAAATAGTTATATTAAAGAGCTACTCCTAGTAGGTCCAGCAGGTCCTTCTCCCGGTCCAGAATATTGGACCACCGGTGCATCATCTCGTTATTGGTGTGTCAGACACCAGAGCAGCATTTCACTGCCCTGCGCACCTTTCCCCACTGATGCTGATGCTCTCAGAGCCCATACATGGACCGCCTGCCACCTGCTGCCAGGGATAAGGGGAGGGGGCGCTGGACAAAAAAAACAAGCGCGGCCACCTCCTCCTCACCAAATAAGGCCTGTGCATGCACCCCATGTGGGCTCACCCTTCCGCAGGGAAGGCGGTTGCGGCTGTGGCTGCGAGCAGCCATGCCCTTGCCCTTGGCCTTGCCCTCTCCCTTGGCCTTGACTCCAGGACTCTAAGTGGAACGGGCGGAAAAGAAAAAGGGAGAAATTGGAAAGCAAGTTATAGCAAAACTGTAAAAAAGTAGTTGAGAAAGTAACAAAAAGTAGAAAAAAACTCAAAATATAGAATCAGGAAAATAGAGAGACAGATAATAAGTAAAAAAAGATCAAAAAAGTGTACAGAAACAAAGGATTGCAAAGATAGAGGGAGGATAGAAAACTAGGCCCAGAACCATAGAATAGAGTGGAAAACAAGATGGCCGTGCCCATTGCGACCGCGTGGGCAAGTTTGCACGATATTTCCCCCCCCGAACACGCAAAAAGCATTGCCAACACGTAATACGCGTTCCGGGACAGGAAATGCCCATCTCAAATGGACGGGAGCATGCAATACGCGACCCGTAACAGGAAATAGGCATCGCGAACAGGCGGGACAAGTGAAAACAAGATGGGTGCGCCCAGTAGCGACTGCATGGGCAAGTTGGCGACACATTTCCAACGCGATCATGCAAACACATTGCGAGCAGGCGGGCAAGCAATTCCGCGTCTTCACGATATTTCCGAGTGTTTACTAAGATTTTTGTGCTTTCGCAGAGATTTGCGTAACGCGATTACGCAATTTCTGCCTATCCCTAGTCTCTAAACTGACTGTAACGAACCCTGTCATGTTTTGTATCAAACATGTTGGAATCATACCCACATAAATGGTGTGAGAGGTATGATTCAATACACTGCAAAGCTTCGCCGGGAGGCCTTCAGTGCTCCTGGTACCAGTCTTTTGACCATCTGGGCACTTGGAGCTCGCTGGACTTCGCTCTGGGCATCAAGACTGCAACTGGGAAGATTCCTGCTGCTCCTGGTCTTGTCGCCCTACTCGTTTGCTGCAACGTTCATGGCTGTCCTCCATACAGGAACCTTCCAAACCCTATGGACATCCAAGAGACCTGAAGGAATCTCCCTTGAAGTGAAGGAGTCACTTCGCTGCATCTTCAGGCACCGCAACTAAGCTGACCGGTCTGCTGAACCTGGGCTCCACAGACTCCGAAAGGCTCAGCAACATGTGTCATGGTTCTTCACATTCCTTGAGGCCTGCCCTGCCCTCTCACCAAGTTTGAGGCTAGTATCTCTCATCGGAACTGCAGCAATCTAACTCCTGTACACTGTTCTGACTTGCTGTTGCAAAGGCTTGCATGATCTTTGGCTCCATGTATCCACAACCGCAAGCATTTCCTGTGACAAAGATCTTTGTCCTCACTGCATCTCTTGCATCATCGGCCTGCATTTCTGGTGAGCTGCTCAAAGTCCTCTTGCGACTCCAGTGTCTCCAGTGCCTCCCGCCTTTTGGTTTTCTTGTGGTTCTCCTTTGATTTCAGTGGGCTCCCCGATTGCTCAGGGCCTGCTCTGACTTCCCTGCTTGTGATAAGTCACCTAGACGTCTCTGGTCCCGACATTGCACCTCCTTTGCTTTCCACATTGTTTGCAGTTGCTATGGCTTGTTGGTACTCCCAACAGACATCGACCCCTCAACTCTCGACATCCAACATGAGACAGCTTGTGAATGGCTCCTGGTCTTCCACAGCATCACCTGGTCTGCACAGCTACAGCTCCAAGGTCATTATCAACTCTCCTGCAACACCGACTTCTATGGGCATTTGTCTTCCGGGCCTCTCGGTCACCCCCAAGTGATATAGACACTGTCCTCTCTGCTTGCGGGAACTTCTCATCTTGAATCCACCTTTGGGTTCAACTGGACACTTTCACCTTCTCCAGCAGCGGAATCTTCCTGAAGACCTCCATTGAGTTAGACAGTGGTTTTGGATGTAACTTCACACCTCTGCACCCGGCTTGGCATAGGTATCCTGGTTCCTAGGGTATCCACAGGTGGGGTGGCTCTCGAACCTTCTGTCTACCATGGGGTTTCTTCAGGGCCCACTGGGAACGGTCCTCCTTCTTTAAAATGGCAACAGCAACTTACCCATTGACTTGTATTTAGCCTGCGGTCGTGTTCCCACTAGGCGCACAGCCACTGTGGGGTTCCTAGTTACTTACCTCAGATGGCTCCTTGGGACCCCAGCACTTCTACGTCTTATGGATATAGTCTCAATTTGAGTTGTGGTTCGCATTCGCTATTTTAGTATATTGTTTAGTCTCTCCGTGGCTACCACTGCTTATCTATGCTACTTACCTGTTTCTATTGCAACGTATTGTGTGCATTGCATATATCTCCGGCTAGGAGATATCTGTATGTGTTAGTGAGTGTCTTACAATAAATACATATTTTTTATAAATACAAAGTGTGTTTCTTTTTCACTTAATCTAAATCATTAAGATTATGCTCTGATAAAACAAGCTGCTTTACACTCCTTCTGGACTAAGTCTGAAGGCTGCTCTCCACAGCTGCCACTTAGAGAGCGTACTAAGGTTGTGTAAGACCACTAAAATCAGCATAAGAGTGATCTGGATTGGTGCAGGGTGTCCGCTTCATAAAGGTGCACCATATACCAAGCAAGCTTCTCACATTGGTGTGCAGTGGTTGGGATTCAAGCCTGTATTGTTTTACCAGATACTCTTGGTGTGAATTAATTGAAAAGCCATCACTTATAGTAGGTATATATAATACAGATTAGAATAAGTAAGTTGCACTGAACCTAGGGTTGGGTAGTTAAGGGTCACAACCCTTTCTGCAACCTCAGAGAGTTTCGTTTTCACTAGTGTAGGTTGGTGCAACACCTTACTACACCTAGAACTATGTTGGGGATACTAGAGTGCCCCAGTCTGCTAAGTGCAGTGTTCTAAAGTTACAGGAACTAAGCACCCTGGGTAGTCCAGGAAAGATAAAGCCAGGTGGCAACCCCACCATGAAGCTGCTCTTAGAGCTGCTACATCAGGATAATAGTAATCCTATAGGGGCGGAAGCACAGGATAATGTGGGTGGGTGGGAATTCTCATAGAACCCTGATGATCTCAATTCTGAGTATGGGCAGGAGCATTCAAATGATTCCAACCTGCCACGCTCTGACCCATCAGGGAATAGTGCAGATGGCACAGAGGATATATACCGCTTGTTCCTCCTGGGAGGGTCCACTGTAGACCAATGAGGTGTAGATCCTCCTTTAGAGAATCCAATGCTTCAGGCACTTTCATAGGGACCTCCATATCTAGTAAGAGGGACAACTCCTTTGACAGGGAATACCAATTACTCAAACTTGAGAAAGTAAGACTTACGCTCAGGAGAGTTCAGTTGGCCCTTAACAAAGGGTTCCTGGAAGTACACAAGACTAGGACTGGAGTCCCAGGGTGGCAGCAACAGTGTTCCTAGTTTCAGAGAAACTCCTTTTGACAATAGGAACCTGAGCAGGATAGTCCCTCCTTACCAGGAGGGGGATGATGTCCATAACTGGATCACTGCTTTGGAGAGGACCTGCAAAGTTCAGTGGGTCCCTCAAGAGCAGTGGGCAGCTTTCCTGTGGCTCTCCTTTGCTAACAAAGGTAGAGATTAGCTCCTCGCTGTTAGAGAAGAGGATGCTGACAATTTCTCAGTACCAAAAAGTGCTCTCATAGATGGGTTTGGCTTAACCACTGAACAGTATAGGATTAAGGTCAGAGACACCCAGAAGGCACACACCCAGGACTGGGTAGACTTTGTAGACAGTGCTATTAAAGCTCTGGAAGACTGGCTTCATGGAAGCAATGTACAGGACTATGAAGGATTGTACAATTTGATTATGAGGCAGCACATCCTTAATAACTGTCAGAAACACCTTTTACATCAGTACCTGGTGGACTCTGATTTGACCTCTCCCCAAGAATTGGGAAAAAAAGGAAGACAAATGTGTCTGCACCAGGGTTAAGCAGAAAAACCATGGTGATGGAGGTGACCAGACGAAGCAAGATTCTTCTAAATCCCAGGATAAGGGTGGGGCCAAGGGTAAAGTTAAAAAAAGAGTCTTCACGATGGCCCCAACACCTGCATCTGGGGGTGGTGAGTCCCAGAATTCCAAGAAAGGCAAAAGAGAAACCTTGGTACTACATTTGTAAGGTAAAGTCCCATTGGACAAACTCGTACTTCCACTGCACCAAAGGCACCTGCTCCCCCTAGCACAAGTATAAGTGATAGTACAGCAACCAAGGGATTAGAGGGGTTAACCTTTTCATAGGAAAATGCTTAGTAGGGTGCCCCTGTTTCTAATTTCTGTGGCAAACGCTTTAACACCAAATACTCTACTGCAAGCTGCCTCTGCCTTATCAATGGAAGTGAAGGTAGTGGCATATTTTACCATTTCTTTAAAAATATTGGTTTCCAAGAACAAGCCATGAGCTATCTGTCCTGTTTTTGATGAAGCAAATTTCCCAACGTGTTTTGTGTCTCTTGGTCCAATTGGAAAACTGAAATTTGTCAACATTAGAACTTGTTTCCTTTGCACTTTCTAATAAATATAATTGTGTTGTTAACAGAACCACAATATGCAAAAATGTATCTTGGCATGATGGCCCAGCCTTGTCTATTCTCTTTTAGGATCGTTACCATATTTTATAGAAAATGTAGTTAGTTTGGATAACTTGTGAGTGAGGCTAGAACTTGGTCCAGTAACGATGGATGAGGACTTTCAAATTTTAGGCTATTTCTAACAATTGTTTATAGAGGAGCTAAAATGCATGTAATATTCAGTATGTGATCTGGTCCGAAGGGACCCATTTAGAAGACAAGGAATTATGGATACATCTTGGTTTAAATAGGGGGTTCCGCTGTAGCACTCTGATTATCAGTGAAATTATTACATGCGCTGTTGTCATCAATAAATTTGGATATTCTTTTAGCTCGCTTCATTCCAGGAGTGCCAAACCATACCAGACCACTATAACACTTCTATGCTGCCAATGCTTCAAAACCTTACGCCTGCCTGGCAGGCGTAAGGGTGACGCAGGGCCTTTTACATGAGGCTTGCCCCATGTGATCAGAACATTGCTGGAGTTACGTCAGGCTTCCGGCACAACTCCAGCAATGCGCCACTTTTTGCGTCATCAGATAAGTCAGTAATACTGACGTATCTGTCATTCCTTATCACATGATGTGTCATACTGTAAATATGACGCCTCTGCGCTTGCTCTTGGATCGAGGAGAAACAGTTGCGCTGATCTTACTTGATCTCAGCGCAGTTTTTGATACTGTGTTACACAGTATCCTTCTCAAATCCCTCGCTGCCATCGACATTGGCAATAAAGCCTTGGACTGGCTCGCATCCTTTTTGTCTGACCGTACCTTTCAAACCTTTTCTAAGTCATCCTCCTCTAAGAGCTACTCCTCCCCCCATGGTGTAGCCCAGGGGTCAATCCTTAGTCCTCTTCTTTTTAATTTATATGTCACACCTTTGGCTTATGTTGCACAATGTTCTGGTTTAAACATTTATTCTTATGCTGATGATTCACAAATTGTTTTTTCACTATCTCAAATTGATCCCACGGTTCCTTCCCCTTTGCAAGAAGGCCTCAGCAAAATATCTGGATGGATGAACAGCAACTTACTCAAATTAAATGGCGGAAAGACTGAGGTCCTGGTCCTTGGTAACAAACCCGACCTCTGGAACCTAAGACATTGGCCTACTAACATGGGTCCCCTACCAACTCCATCTGAACAAGTGCGAAACCTGGGAGTAATTATCGACAGGGGACTATCCATGAAAGATCAGGTCAACAAAGTCGCAGCCACCTGTTTTACCATCCAACGATGGCCACGTAAAATCTTTTGGATACTCCCCAAAAACACCCAGAGATCTGTTGTGAATGCCTTGATAACCTCGAGATTAGATTACGGCAACGTGCTCTACCTGGGGTCTACCAAGGCCGTCAGACGGCGCCTTCAGCTGGTACAAAATGCCGCAGCTCGGCCTCTCTGTGGTTGTCGGAAACGTGACCATATTACAGAATGCCTGAGAGAGCTGCACTGGCTTCGTGTTGAAAATCGTATAAAGTTTAAAGCTTTGAGCTTTATGAATAAGATCAAAATCGGATCAGCACCCCTCTACCTTCAGGCCCTTGTCAGCTCCTACCTTCCTGCACGCTCACTTCGTTCCTCATCCCATCATCTCTTCAATGTGCCAAAGTTTAAACTCACCAGAATGGGCGGTGGTTCCTTTGCGAACTTAGGACCCAGACTGTGGAACTCACTTCCTTTGGCCATTCGGATGGAAAACTGTCATATGCGATTTCGCAGAGCGGTGAAAACCTGGCTCTTTAATCTCTAAATCCTCTGCCTGATGTTTTTGATCTGTCTCTTAGCGCCGGGAAACCCTCATGGGTAGCTGTTGCACTCAATAAATTCAATTAATAAATAAATAAATAAATAATATTAATTGGTGTGGCAAGGACGGCACACTGAGAAGTGTCGCATTGCTGCTTTCACGCAGTTTCCACTTCTCATAAATGAGGCCCAGAGTCTTTTCTGAAAAAAAGTTCCCTGTCAATAAACTACTACGGTAATACTGTCAGTAGGGGTCTTAAATATCCAGGCTGCAGTAAAAACATTGGAAAATCCTTTCCCATGAATTGGGTGCGTTCCAGTGAATTATGTGGCTAAATAGGTCAAAATGCAGTTTGGACGTCATGTAGCGGATAATATCTCTTTTTCATGTACTGAAAGAGCAATATCCGGATCCAGGCTCCCAAAATAAACCTCTTCATTGACATCCTCAGTCGTGGTTTTTATAATAATAAAGTTTCAAAAGTTGAACCTGTAAAGCGAAAGAAAGATGAATAATGTTCCTTTAAGATGTGATGAGGGCCTACTGTGAAGAGTTGGAGAGACAGGTTGTACCCTGAAGCAACGAAGGGAGCTTTAACTAGGTAGGGCAATGTCTGAATACTGTATGGAAGCCCCACAGTGCCAGAAGAGACCTTCCCCAGAGCCAAGAGCACAGGGGGAGCATCTAAACGTCGCTCATTCACGACTGGGCTCAGCTTGAAGGAAGGGCACAGATGATAATAGCGTGATTGGAACAACAAATAGACCTGAAGGCTTCATAGAACAAACATCTAAAATCCTCATAAATATGCCATTATAAAGGATGATAAACAGCAAAGTTAATGAACCTTCAAGTGAAGCATGCCCGAAATGGAGAGAAAATATAGTCTTCTTGAAAACACATTATTTTAAAATGTTCAATAAACATTACTAGCATTAAAACATTTTAGTAGCTCAATTTAATTCACTTTGTAATAATATATAAATACTGAGAAATAAAAGAACCACTTAGCTTTGGAACAGCAAAGAAAGATGCCGTGCTGATGGTAATGAACTCTGGGGCATATTACCAACGTTAAGCGATATTTATCGCTAACGATGCTTAGCAACTAATTTTTTAACGCTAAGCATCGCCAGAAATTATCGCAGATAAACCTTGCTATTATCAAGGTTTATCGCAAAAGCGATAAAAATCGGCTGCAATGCATGAATATCGCTGAAAAATCCGCAATATTCATGCATTACCAAGCTAATGCTCTTAGCCATGTTATCCACCTTCCATTGGATAACATGGCTAAGAACAGCTCAGAGCAGGTAATCCTTGATAATAGGAGAAATGTCGCTTAACAACATTTCTCCTATTATTTTTCTCTGGAACACCCCCTTTGCATCTCATTAGAGATGCAAGGGGAAGCGTAGAGAAAAAGGGTGCTAACATGCAAATTTGCGTGTTAGCACCTTGTTGCTGATAGGAACATAATTTTATCTCCGCTTTCTTGGCTTTTAAAGCCAAAAAAACAGAGATAAATCCCTTGATAATATGCCCCTGGGTTCTATATATTGTTGGACAACATTGTTGTACTTCTAGCGAAGGTTTTTCTGAATTTTGTTATTTTATTTAACTTTAGTGTACTTCAATGAAACAACAATATTATAAGCTTTTAAAAAGCTTCAGCCTTGATAGAAAATAGAAGAATAAGCCGAAATATGAATACAATAATACGGTGTGTCTATGTATTAACACTTAAAATTAGTAAAGACAGGCCTATGTGAGATTACAGAAAATGAATACTAATTAACTTCATTGTACAGATGAAACCTCTCATCTCATTTTGTAGAATTCCCAAGAGTAAAGAATTATAGTGGTAAGACTTATTTTGCGTGTGAAATAAGTACAATGTCAGAAATTTGTAAAGAGTGGTATACAAAAGCATAGGAGGGAGACTACAAGCGGGCTATACAATTAAACAGCACTGCATATTGATTAACTAATCAGCTAATGGATTAGTGGATGATGACAAGTGATGTATTTCTTTTAACACTGTGTAACTCTAGATAATTAGAAGTATGGCGGAATAATTCCCACAGTCTACAACTGGATGAGAGCCGAACTCTGAAAGACAATTCCGAAAAAAACACACAGATCACTCAAAGTGAAGGACAGTTTCGGTTACATCGACAACTTAATACATCAATGGCAAGACGTTCTAAAAAATGTACTTGCTTTTATTACATAGAAAATTACAAGAACTTTATTTGCAATTGTCCATTAAAAACATGTAGGTTTATACATTATATTAACTGTTTGACTACTTCACAGAGCCCTCATATTTTATACTTTGCTTCTATTTGTATACCTGAAAAAGGTATTGGCATGATGACACGACGTTGAAAAGAAGCAATTACGGATCATTCAAGTGATCCCAAAATTCTGAACACTGTGTACAGCAAATAAAATATGTTCACTCAATTTGGACCCGGTTGCCAATTCTGTGCGACATCCTTCTGTTATCACAGATGTTTGACCTTGTAAGTAGGATGGTTTAGATAGAGGCCATTGCAAGTGTTGAGACTGGCTGAAATACTTGTAACAACCATAATGTGGTTACAATCTGGCAAGAACGAGTATTGTTGCAAAATCCGAAGTTGGAAATACAAGGTTTTTGCCATTGCCTTGTTCTGGCAACACCAACATTCCTTACTGCTCGGTTAAAAGGCTATCGATGTTTAGAAGAGTTCAGTCCAGAAGACTAGTGTTCGGTTGCTGTTGCCAAAAACGAGAAGCTGGTCCTAGTTCACAACGGTAAACTTATAGGTTTGTGTAAGCTTGCTGAAGCCTGGCTAGTATACAACATTGGGTAGTTGCAGGTCTGACAGGTAAACTAATAGGTAGTTGCTTGGTTGATATGAGTATGATTCCATGTCACCAACTCTAAGGTGTAGATAGTCTTCACTGTATTGGTCCTGACGAATCGCATGTAGAATTTACATTAAGAGAGAAACATGTTGACCTTTTTCACCAATAGGTACGCTTAAATCTAAGACATAAAAACTTAGCAGAGTGCCTTATTGTTTGCTTTTACTTAGGGTAGGAGACTTATTGATTTGGTTTCGCTGGCACTCTCATCCCTATTTAAAATTGCACTCTCAACCCATACATCTACACATTTCTGGCCCTCACCCCTACTTCACCATACGGCTATTGGAAGAAGATCTCCGCTAAAGTGCCCCTACTATAGGGAACCCATTGGATATTGCACCGCCGACCCAACGAGGAGCAACCCAGATGATGAAGCATGACACCCAACTGGGTGTGTGAGGGCATTATAATCCAATACATGGATTCCAAACTTTGAACCCTTGTGGTCAGGTTGGCTTTGATTTACCTTGTCCTGACACTGATCCCAGAGGAACCTCATAACCTTCTTTTGTAAGACTTTCTCTGGGGCATATATGCAGGACCTCCCTCTTTGTAGAGAGAGAAAAAAGTCCTCCAGTCCCTCCTTTGTATATATATATATCACCTGGGGATACCACTTCATCTGACTGGTAATCAGGCTTTCAAAAGTGTGAAAATGGGTCAAACAAGTGCTAGACAGGATTAATTTTAGGTTTAAGCAGGAGATGGAATAGTCAACCTAATGCTGCCTAAATATGCTGTTATAAAATGGGTGATATTTCAGTTTTATAAGACTATTTTATGTTAGGATAGTTTATTAGAAATATTCTTTAGGCTTCTTCCGTTTTAAATGCTATTTTTTTTACATTTTTACCCTTTGCAAAACGGTTTTTGTTTCTACATTGTGAAATATTTTTATAATTAAGTGGAGCTTTTCTTTGCATAATGGCAAATATTTGCATATGGCCGGGATGCCCACCACCCCCTCCCAACACAATCCCCAAGGATGGGAAGTCGGACGCAGGCTTGAACTTTTGGAAGGCGGGAGGGAGTCACCCTCCCGGCCGTATTTATTAAAATATGAAACAAAATTTAAAACATTAAATAAAAGTTTCATAATCATGTACAATTTTACATTTATTACATTTCGATGAAGACATGTTCTTTGGCTAACCTTAACAGATCTCTAATGCAAAGGTTTCCTAGCCGAGTCTAACATCCTGCAAATGCATACATTCTAAATTAAAATTGTACATCCTAGCATTAAGGGCCAACGGCAAGGTCTTAACCGGTGTCAGATCCCTACTACCAAAAACTCTCGCCCTCACGGTGTGAGTGGCGCATGCGCAGAGGACTGTACCCTCATTGCCAACTGTAATTTCCCTTGTCGTGGTGGGGGCCCCCTTTGCACTCGACGCCATCTTAAAGGTCGTCCGAGTTCCCGTGTGAGGTATCTGTAGGAAGGACAGCGTGGACTCCCCCCCATCCCCACACTCTCTATCCGCCGTCGCGGATATACGGCCCCCGGGAAATTAGTAGGAGGGGCATATAGCAGCCTCCTCCCCTGGGAGGGGCCTATGGCCGTCTCCCCTTAGGCGACCCATCGTTAGTGGGTGCCGCCTCCCTGTGGGAGGGGGCCAATGGCCGCCTCCCCCCGGGCACTCCCATCCATACTGGGTGGCGCCCCCCTCTAGGGACCTTGAAATTACTGCTCACCGATCATGACCTTACCGCCCGACCAAAAAATAAATACGACAGTTGTTCACCTTCTAAGGAAGGAAAAATTCAGCATGCCTAATTGTATCAAGACTGTTTGCTTTTAAAAAGAAAAAACAGTATCCTACAGACAAAAGTCACATCCTCCACCTAAACATTCCTTTACTTTTCTACAAAGGAAAAAAGGGGGCCTAACTCAGCAAAACTTTATTACAAAACAAACATTGCCATAAGGGGCTGGTGGGTGGGTCAAAATTGCTGCTTGTTCCGTCGAGGGCTCACGAGCAACGAGTGGGTGCAGCCTTCAGAGCACAGGAACAAGAGGACGCTTCTTCGGATTCCCGCTCTATTTATTCTTCTGTGGGAGGGCGTGTACCCTCCTCCGGTACGCCTACTGGGCGTGGTCATCGGTGTAGGTGTCTAGGACAACCCCTCTTGGGCGGGAAAGAGGCGCGCCCCGGCTACGCCGCTTCGGGCATACCAGCCGAGACACGCCCCCCGCCCAAAATGGTTTCCCGGGAGGATCGGGGCACCCAACCATATGTTCGGGGGGACCGAGAGGTCGCTCCTTTCCATATGGCTGGGATGCCCGCCACCCCCTCCCAACACAATCCCCAAGGATGGGAAGTCGGACGCAGGCTTGAACTTTTGGAAGGCGGGAGGGAGTCACCCTCCCGGCCGTATTTATTAAAATATGAAACAAAATTTAAAACATTAAATAAAAGTTTCATAATCATGTACAATTTTACATTTATTACATTTCGATGAAGACATGTTCTTTGGCAAACCTTAACAGATCTCTAATACAAAGGTTTCCTAGCCGAGTCTAACATCCTGCAAATGCATACATTCTAAATTAAAATTGTACATCCTAGCATTAAGGGCCAACGGCAAGGTCTTAACCGGTGTCAGATCCCTACTACCAAAAACTCTCGCCCTCACGGTGTGAGTGGCGCATGCGCAGAGGACTGTACCCTCATTGCCAACTGTAATTTCCCTTGTCGTGGTGGGGGCCCCTTTTGCACTCAACGCCATCTTAAAGGTCATCTGAGTTCCCGTGTGAGGTATCTGTAGGAAGGACAGCGTGGACTCCCCCCCATCCCCACACTCTCTATCCGCCGTCGCAGATATCCGGCCCCCGGGAAATTAGTAGGAGGGGCATATAGCCGCCTCCTCCCCTGGGAGGGACCTATGGCCGTCTCCCCTTAGGCGACCCATCGTTAGTGGGTGCCGCCTCCCTGTGGGAGGGGGCCAATGGCCGCCTCCCCCCGGGCGCTCCCATCCATACTGGGTGGCGCCCCCCTCTAGGGACCTTGAAATTACTGGTCACCGATCATGACCTTACCGCCACAGGCCGGATAGTTGACCGACTATCCGGCCCCCCCAACTCCTCCTAAAGGTCATGCTTCCTCAAACCCCTTAGCCATGCTATGAAGTCTCCTATGAGTAAATCATTCCCCTCCCGGGACAGGTGAACCCCATCAGTCAGACACATGTGATCACCCCGTATACACCCATGAGGAATGCTATGCAACTGCGCAGAGCGAAACAATCTAGCAATTTTATTGTTTACCCTCTTCACCGAATGGTTCAGTGCTGACACCGAAAGGCCCCCCCGCCATACTTTCCTGGGAATCATGTGGGACCAGGCAATCGTGCACCCCGGGATTCTTTTCGCCAACCAGCTAAAAGCAGACAAAACTTGTTCAAACAACACTCGTCTACCCAGTGTCACCAAGTCATTGCCCCCCCAGGTGTACTATGACTACAGATGGCGGTGACCTTTGCCGCCCTAAGAGACCCTCAACAAATGACTCGAATTGGTCAAAACAGAGCCCGCCCTTCCCATGGAAGGCCACTCTGTACCCGTATTCCCCAGCTGCGCGAGTCGCGTCACCTGCTTTGAATACGTCCCCGGCGCGCCTCACGTATGAGTGGCCCACGACCCATACCACTCTCTCTCTAGACGGTGATCCATGACCGCTGGTCTCCTGGTACTGGGTCGACTGCAAATTCCGCCCCGCGTGACAGGCTCGCGAAACTGTAATTGAAACAAAAGACAAGAAGTGTGAGTGCATGTCAATTGATCCTCACAACATGTGCAACGGCACATACCTTTTGAAGCAATTCGAGGACCATCGCCCCAACTGCTTTACCTCGTCCGCACTCTGACCCCTGGCTGTAGCCTCCGTAGCAGCCCCTATCCTAAAGGAGTGGGTCCCAAAATCGCACGGGTCCATGCCCGCCGCAGCGATTGTCAGTGCTAGCACCCTCTGGAACTGAAACCTCGTCAGTGGGGTGCCATCCTTGTGCCTCAGCAAACTCCCCCCCCATGTAGCCGCCCTTAGTGCCAAGTATTCCTCTATACACATTATCGGGCACGTGGGGGACCCTCGCGCGCGCTGCACAACAACACTATTACCCATAGCCCCCTGGTCGGTCTTGGACCTGGCTATCGAGAGCACCATTGAATCACCCCTAATCTGGACGTGATCCCTGCACAAGCCTCCCTCAACCTCTTTTTTGTTCCTTGCGACTAGTTCGCTCACTCGCATAGCCCCATGGAATGCCAATGCGAAAGCTGCCCGGAACAGAACTGCTTCGAAATGGGAGGAGCACGTCTCATCTAGTTTTGCTACGAGTAACGATAACCTGTCTAAGCCAATCGGGCGCCTCGCATCTTGCTTGCGACCCTCGAGGCGCTGCCAGCCGCGAAGGGCTTTCTTCACCAAAAAGGAACCCGTTGGGTCTTTTATGCCATGCACCTGCGCCATGAATGAAATGGCCGCCCTATGCCTGTTGGCCGTTGCCGCTGATCGGCCTTCCCTGTGCAGTGCTACCAGGAACCCCAGGAAGGATTCCTCCTGACCCCCAGCTCTGATCCCCTGTCGGACCCAAAAATGTGCAATAGGAACGAAACGCTCCTTCGTATGCCTTCCTCGTCCTGGGGGCTAAGCTTGCTGCCACGAGGTCTTGTAATCCGGGGCACCGACTAGCCAAAGTGCTTCGGGGAATGGTGCCGCCACTAGGTCCGCTGTAGGTAGATAACCCCTGAACGCCTGCATATGTGAACGAGAGAGTGCATCAGCCGCATGATTCAGTACACCCGGCACATGTCTCGCCCTGAACTGTACATTCAGTCTCATGCAAAGCAGCACAACTTCTTTCAGCAATCTCAAGATCCATTTGCAGCGTGCTGCCTGCTGGTTAATGCACTTGACAACAGTCATATTATCAGACCAAAACACCACTGAGCGGTCTCTGAAATCGTCTGGCCATGCCATCAGAGCAACAAAAATGGGGAATAACTCCAGGAACCCAATGTTACTTGTGAGACCGCTGGAGTGCCACCACGCCGGCCATGTTTGCGCCGACCATCGATTACCAAAAATGGCGCCAAATCCCACGCTCCCCGCCGAGTCAGTCCAAAGACCTAGCTCATCTGAAGACGCTGGCGGCTTGTTCCACACTACTCGACTGTTGAAGTCAGCCAGAAATGCCAACCAAATGCGCATATCCTGGCGGACCTCTGCAGACAGTCTCGTACGGTGGTGACCTTCTTTGAGACCAACCATAGCTTGTGCGATAGAGCGTGAGAAGGGGCGGGCCATTGGTATCACTCTCAAGGCAAAGTTAAGCTGACCCACTGTTTGCTGCAACTGGTGCAGGGTCACTTTCTCCTTACCCAGGCATAGCTCCAGGGAAGCCCTAAATTTGGCCACCTTTCCCATCGGCAAACGGAAACATCCCTCCACAGAATCGAGCTCAATTCCAAGAAACTCCAGTGAAGTAGATGGTCCAACCGTCTTACCTGGTGCCAGTGGGACTCCAAACTCCCTCATGAGGATGCAGAAGTCGTGCAGCGCCTGCGCACATTTCGTATCGCCGGCTGCTCCCAAGAACAGGAAATCATCAAGATAGTGCATAACATGCCTATGCCCTGTGGCCTCGGTGAATGCCCACTCTAAAAAACAACTGAACATTTCAAAATAGGCACAAGAAATGGAGCAACCCATAGGCATGCATTTATCCATGTAATAACTCCCTTGGAATGCAAAACCTAGCAAACGCTGATCCTGCGGGTGTACCGGGAGCAACCGGAACGCCGACTTGATATCTGATTTCGCCATCAGCGCCCCGGGGCCCAGGCGATTCAGCATGGCCACGGCCTCATCCAATGATGCGTACCGCACCGAACAGACTTCTGGGTCAATGGCCTCGTTCACCGAGGAACCCCTTGGAGCAGACAGGTTATGAATAAGCCTAAACTCCCCTGGGTCTTTCTTCGGGACAACCCCTAACGGGGAACAGATGAAATCCGCCACCGGTGGGCGATGAAAAGGCCCTGCCACTCGCCCTAAGCTGACTTCTTTTGCAATTTTTCTCTCTACCACACTTGGATTATGTTGCGCAAATAACTGGTTTTTACAAAAGGAGACCGCTCGAAAATCCCCCGCCGGGATGTGGAAGCCATGCAGGAATCCCTTCCTCAACACCCCAGCGGAGACATGATCAGGGTATTTGTTTAACCAAGGAGTCATAGCCATGAGATCAACGGGTGTAGGCAATTGGTCACAACATTCTACCTTACTCCTGCTTGGACCCTCCCTTTCCTCCCGCCCCGTTATTTTTTGATCTACATGAACTCTCCGGGTGTGAGGAATTACCACAGCCCGCACACACATGCTTGAACCTACATGTTCCTTGCGGTCTGTTACAGTTGCCTCGATTGAAGCCCCAACAGACCCCCCGCTTGCCGCCATTCCCGCCGGTTTTCGGCAGGTGATCGACACCGCCGCCTGCTCGAAAGGGCACCGCTGGCTTTTGGCGGAAGGCCCCCGACCCACTCCCGCCCGGCAAGGATGTACCTGCCGCCCCCGGCAGGAGCGGCTTATGCCATGAGACCGAGTCGAGGCAGTCCCATGTCAGAGAGGCATCATACTCTTTCGCTTTTCGGAATTTCATGTCATAACCTTTCCATTCCTCCCCCTCATACATTGCATAAAAATCCATAATACGAGTTTGATAGCAGGACAGTTCAGTCAACACCTCGGGTTTACGTTCCCCCATAACTGCAGTAAATATTGCAAAGGCCTTCGCCCAATTCGTTATCGTTTCATCCACCCTGAATTCCGCCATCTTGGCACGCCATACACTCGGGTGCCACAAATCTTTCTGGGTTTTAGCATACTCCATCTCGCGATGGTCAGTTAATAATGAAAACATATTGACATATTTGTCTCCCCATATTAACTCCTTTGTGGCCATAGGGATGTGCTGTGCCACCCTCTCCCGCCTTGAGGGTAATGAGCCCTCCCCCGCCATTGGCAAAGCGAGCTTACCCGGTTCGGTCGTTGTTCCCGCTGTTTTCTCGAGAGCAACTGCAGGTCCTACCGGTGTCACCTGTGGGGAAACAAGAGGAAGATTCGCCTTTGCGGCATCTCTCGACTGCGGCAATTGCTGGATTAGTAGCTTGGCCTCTTTGGCCGTGTCTCCGGGCGCCTTGGCACCCCCTGCCTTTTTATTGAGCCATGCGGCCAACTGGGTGGCCAATTCAGGAGGCATATCTTCATCGTTAGCGGGGGTAATCACTACCGGGATCGGTTGACCCGCGTCTGGGATTGCTACCGGGTCGTCTGCTGGTGTGACAGAGGTGACCTGGGGTACCTCTGGGACCGGAACCTCCCCTGAAGCCGCCCTCCTCTTGACCCGCTTCCCTCTACCCTCGGGGACGATTCCCGGCAAGGCCGGGCCTATTACCTTCTTAGGGTTACCAGGATTGCTCAGTGCAGCCAGTTGTTTTTTGACCTCCACCAAACCTCGACCGATCGATGGGACTTGTCCGAGTTTCCGCTCCATGCAAGCCATCCGGTTCGCTAACAGGCGTAGCACCTTATCCGTCTCGGAACCCTTTCCTGCTTTCTTGCCAGCCATGGTTTTGAGTATTCTGCGCCTAATCGATCCACGAGGTCCTGGACTCTCCGACTCGAAATAACTGAAAGAGAAACAACAAGATTACAAGTTCTCAAAATTGCTGCTTGTTCCGTCGAGGGCTCACGAGCAACGAGTGGGTGCAGCCTTCAGAGCACAGGAACAAGAGGACGCTTCTTCGGATTCCCGCTCTATTTATTCTTCTGTGGGAGGGCGTGTACCCTCCTCCGGTACGCCTACTGGGCGTGGTCATCGGTGTAGGTGTCTAGGACAACCCCTCTTGGGCGGGAAAGAGGCGCGCCCCGGCTACGCCGCTTCGGGCATACCAGCCGAGACACGCCCCCCGCCCAAAATGGTTTCCCGGGAGGATCGGGGCACCCAACCATACGTTCGGGGGGACCAAGTGGTCGCCCCTTTCCAGTATTTTCCTTTGGAAAAAAATGGTAAATGTATTTTTTTCTGTGAAGTGTCTGTTATGCGGGACTATTTTGTTATAGTTAAATAAGAGTATTTCGCCACCAATTTGCCACACCTCTGTCGAACAAACTTTCGGACGGGGGCTTTCACGTGACAAAGTCCTCACAAAGTCCCCACATATACAAAATGGAGCACTCCACAATATTCATGCCTTTCATTTCTTTCATTTTAACCTCTTGGCCGTGGCGGGAATTTTGCTGCAGCACAGGGAGGGTGGGGGGTGAGTGCGGCGCCGCTGTGCTCGTGTCGGAACCACACTGTCATGAGCTCATTAATTCGCCTGCCTGTGCGGGGAATTAATGACGCGTGGGCGGAGGGGCAGCCGCATGACAGAACCACGCTGTCATGAGCACACGCCGCCCGTGGCGGCGTGGTTCCATCATGAGCAGGCAAGGGGTTAAAATTGCAAATATGTTTTGGCATTCCTTGCCTTTTCCAATGCCCATTGTATATACATGATTCATTTTGCCCGCCTTTAAAGCATTTTTATCTTGAAGGATGACGGACTTGCATATCATATAACTATGAGTTGTCTGAAGAATGGTTCTATCTGTTGCAGGAGTGCCTTGCAGGTGACATGAAAGGTTATTTGAAGACCCTTCGCAGGCTCCATGCAAGTTTATACCTTGACACAGAAGTGTACCGCTTAGTGATTTTTTACAATTATTGCCACTAAGGAATACCTCCTTTTTCCTTTCACTATAACATTTGTGTGTGTAAGGTAAATCCCAGGTTGATTTGATGTAACCTTTACCCAACCTTTCATACTGGCCTGCTGGTATATATTCTTGGCAATATTTAAACTGGAAAGTTGTTATTGGAATTGGAATTGTTCTGTGTATTATCCACTCAATGACAGGTCTCTCTGACATTGTCAATGGTAATCTCTCAAGTTTTTCAGTGCTCAGAATCGTATAATCTGCTCCTTTTTGTGCGAAACTGATTTGTTTATCAGTAAGGTTAAAGATAGAAAATAATGATGTTATGTTGATTAGACGTGATGGCACGTAGCCTGAACGTAGGTTTTGCAACGTCCAGCCAAGCTGTACAATAGAACGCAATTGGGACTGACCATGTTGTAACATTAGCAAGTCTTGCTCTATTATATCAAAGGCAGATGATACAATACTGTCCAATGAATACATTCTGGAAGACAGAGTTGTTAACCCATTGTCCACAACAGAAAGTGATTTTTCCAAATTGATACGATCAATTTCTCGTATTTTTTCTGCTGTTTCAATATGCATTACTTTCCAAGCTTCGTTGTATGCGGCGTATATACTGGCCGCTATGAAACGTTTTTGACGCTGTTTGCAAGGTCCCATTATGAAATCTCGCAAGTCAGCACCTTCTTTAAGTAAAGTCAAGTGTAGCTTAATTTCAGCCAGTGCGGATTTCTGTAGCCACTCAAGGCATAATTTCCCTACACTGTATGTTGTAACTATCCCTGGATGTTGTCTCTGGGAATATCTTGGGTCTGATCTGGTCATTGTGAACCCCTGTCTTTTGTTCAGGAATCTATCTTGACAGTTGTTTGTGTCTGTGGGCCAGATCAACCATTTTTTCCAATCAGGATTTGTTCTGTTTTGGTGAAAAATATGGGATACGGCTATTTCCATATCCATAGTACTATTGCCATTGGGTATGGGCTTCAGAATAGACGATTTATTTAAGTCTTTTATCTTAGCTAAACCAAGACAAGTAGTTTGTTGAATGGTATCATTCAGGAATATTATTTGTTCTGGGATCATGCAGGCTCTAAATAATGATTCAAGACCTTGTACCTGCCAGTCTTTTGTTCCCCAGATGGTTTTTGTTTCAATGTTGTTTTTCCAAAATTCAAAACCAAATGTTGACATTTTGTCATAAAAGTTTTCAGAATAAATCAGTTTAGTATTTGTCAACATTGTTTTCATTCCTGTCTTATTTAACATTCTAAAATAAAACATTTCCGGATCACTGGTATTAAACCCTGAGAGTATGGAAATTTCTCATAAAATGTTTTCAAACATCCTTTTGGTGGAGTTGGACAATGTTCCCATTGATTATAAGTAAAAACATTTCTAGGTTGTGCAGATTTATGCAAATAGTGATGACCATAGTGATTGTAGCAGTATAATTCTTCACAGTTTGATGAACCCTGTAAATAATCATGTTCTGTAAATGTGGCTGACATTACTAAATCTGACATCATATTATTAATATTTTCAAAATCCCAATCATCAGAAAAAGAACTTGGTTTCACAATTCGCTTAAGGAAATCTTAAACTGGTGTGGATACTTCAAGAGCTCACTTGTGGAGTGGTGTGGCTCACTGGTTAGAGGTGGCAGACCCGGAAACAGAGAATGGCCCGGGACCAGGGTTCAATTCCCGACGCGGCAGGGTCGTTGGACCAGGGTCAGCGGACTCGATAATTCTCGCCTCAGTGCCTACTCTAACCAGGGATCACACTCGGCAACTCTGGGCATAAGCTTGCCTCATCTCTACAACGGCTCCCCACATTCGCCGGGGATGCCTGGTTTCACCTTGGAGATACCCAGTAGGGACCATTTCACAGGGATAGCCAGGACGGGTTCCCCAGCGGTCTACAGCGGCACAATGCCTCAGGGCAGCAGTGCGCTTTACAAGACCACATACATTACATTACAATGGTGCCATAATATCATAGTCAGTTCTGTCCCATGCAATACCCCCAGGTATTGGGTTGGCTGTGATGTTCACTGATGATAGTTCTCTTTTCTCGATGTGAGAGGATCTGTGAGACTTTAAGACCAAGTTGATGTTCTGACTTGCTGTGTCCATTGTACTATATTTTCCATCAATGAATCTTCCCAAACATAAAACCTTGATGAGCCAAAGCAGGAGGAAAGGTACACCAAACACAATTCAAAATTCAATCCATGGTGAAATCAGATATGTCTCTTTTAGTTGGTGAAACAGCTCGGTCATTTTTTCTTTGAAAGTTTTTGTTGCTGGCTTGTCTCCATGTTCACTTGGATCATCGGAAAAGTCGTCAAAGTTGATAAAATAGCCAGATGCTGTTCTGTCAATTGGTGTGATCGCTTCCGGATTTCCATTGATCTTTGCATTTTCTTTTGTTACATTTGTACATTCTAATGCTACATCGTTGTAGATTGGTGTATCATCACGCATTGTTGCAATTTGAGTTTCAAGAGGCACAAGTTCCATGGCTTTGTTGCATAGTCCCTTTTTATTTACTGCAGGTTTATCAAATGTGATTAGTCTTTCAGTTTGAACCTCTTGGATTGTAGCAAAGTTTGGTCTTCTGCTGTTTCTTGGCAGGTCCACTGGGCCTGCTGTTTATTATCGGCCACATGTTTGTGGTTTCACCAGGTCGATGGAAACAATTCTGTTTTCCTTTTTACCAGCAAGTGGCAGTAGTACTACGATCGTCCATGCAGCACTATATGCTTGTTTACCCCCAACTGCGGGTTGTGCTGATCCGTCTGTGTATATTATACAGCCGTAATGTTCTAGAGGCAGGATTTCGGTCGGCAGAGGACATTCATATTCATATTGGAGAAATTCTTGTGCTTTTAAATTAGGATCAAATTCGTATACTACGTCTGTTGCAGCAAGAGAATTAACCCACTGTATCCATCTTGGATGTAGAGCTTTAGCATTTGGAATGCTTGCCCTTGTTACTGCTTCTAGGGCAGGTACTGGTGTAACGATTATTATTTGTTTTCCTTGTGCCAGTGCTCTTTCTTTTGCTACAGCAGTTTGAACCGCTGTCAGAATTTTTTCTGTAGAGCTGAATTTCATTTCAGCTTGAGTGTACAAGTGTGAATTGTAAGCTATAGGTACCGTTTCTCCCTCATTGGAGGTCAGGTATGTGAATCCGCATATTCCTGGGATAACTCGGATTACAAGGTTGCCTACGTTGTTGCGAGTTTGCAATTTTGTTTTAGTTAACATGTCTGTTTGCAATGATCTCAAAATTTCTGTGTGTTTTTGAGTCCAATGTATTGGTTTGAAATCAGGTTTTATTAATTCGTAGAGAGGTTTAACCCTCTCCGCATAATTTAGAATGTATGTTCTACCAAAATTCAGGAATCCTAGTATTGATTGTAAATTTTTCAGCGTTTTCGGTGCTTGGAGTACTGCACACTTCTCTAAGAAGTTGTCTGCCAGGCTTTTGCCTTCACTTGATAATTCATATGCTAAAAATAGGACTGTTAGATGGGCAATTCTTGACTTTTTAAAGTTGAATTTGTAACCCTCTGATGCGAACCCAAGAATTATGGTATTCACCCTTTTTTAATGAGTCTCCAGGTCATCGTCTGTAAGATAGATGTCATCGACATATGATATTGGCTCATCGTCATATATTTGTAGTAACTCTGTTACCCTTGCTGAGAATAATCCTGGGCTTTTCTTGAATCCCCGTGGGAGTCGGCAAAATTGTTTTTGCGATCCAATTATTGAGAAAGCGGTCAAATACCTGCTTTCAGGTGCAATGTTTTGATACAAGAATCCATTAGAGATATCTAATGTCGTTTTATATTTTTTGCGCACGATGTTGTTCATTAGTGCTGCACTGTGTGAATTTTGTACTGCAAAAGTTTGCAGCAGGAGTTTAAATGTCTGTAGTCCAAAACTAGACGATATGAATCGTCTGGCTTGGAGACAGGAAACAAAGGATTGTTCATTTGTGAGGTGCATGTTTCAATCACCCCTTGATATTCAAGTTGATCTAAGATCTCCCTGACTTGCTTTTTAGCTTCTTGTTTAACTGGGTACTGCCTTTATGCAGTCGGTTGATTTTTTAACTGGATTTTGTGGGGAGGAGAGTCCTCATCCCATCCTACATGATTTTTGTATAATGCAGGGGCTTGGGCCACTGCCCATTTTCTTGCAAATGTGTATTTTTTATGAATCGGAATATGATTTGAGAAGGCAGGCATAATCATTTCTTCGCCATGAGGGCACTCTCTGAACAAACTCTAGTGGCCAGTCTTTTTCAGCTAACAGGATGTCATAGCCTTTAGAAAGTTTCTCCCAAAAGAGGCCTTTTATTTTCCTAGTTTTATCTCCCTCTATACGTAATGTTATTTCATATAGTTTATGGGGCACACTAACTCGTGTGTTTGCAGTTTCCACCTGAATGTATTCATTCGTATCCACTGTCTCCAGAAGATTCATCAGGATCTGCGAGCTATGGTCACTTCTGCTGCGCTGTCTAGCATTGTCTGGGCCCACTCTCCGTTTTTCAGTTGTGTCCTCAGAATCCTCGGCATGTTTAATTTTAATACTTGATACCTTCTTTCTGGGAAATTGTGATTTTTTACTTTGATGAGCAGGTTCTTTGTCTTTGGACTTGACGTGCTCTTCCTTGTGTTCTGACCGTCCTCTTCTTTCCGATTTCTGTGGGGAAGTCTGAAAAGATTGAGAGGGACGTGTATCAATATCTTTATATCTATCAGGTTTTCTCAATGTATCCCTATCTCTAAGATTGTATCTTCTCTCAAGGTTCCCTTTGGGGAGACTTGCCTCCTCGGCCAGGGGATCTTTCTCTCCATTGAGAGACCTTCCTCTGGACTGGAATCGTTTTTCCTTGGGAGTGGATTGTTTATTACCATCCCAACTCTTTTTTGGAGTATTTAGATTATTTTTAATAAATGTTTTTTCAGGATTTACAGTTAGTTGGGGTTTTAATTTGTTTCCCACCCAAACTATCTCTTCCTAGTTCTTCATAGGATTTTTCTATGATTCTGGCGAGTTCAAATGGTTGGTCTGTTATATCTGTCTCTTTCAATTTCTGGAGGCTCTTTATATCGTCCCTTTCCAATTGAACTAATTCTCTATATGCCTTTGTTAATTCTTTTAGTTTAACTAGGAGTTCTTCGCTTGACATTGTTTCAATGTCTGGGTGTGTTGTGTAGCTGGCTAGGAACGGCCACGTGGCACCTGGTCTACCTAGTGGACCGTGCCTGGTGATGTGATTTTGATGTTTTAGGGTGCCTTTGAACCAGAGCAGGTGCTCTTGGTATGTTAGTGGAATTTCAACGTCCTCGAAAGGAGTGTATATATCCAGAGGTTCCTCTATTTTGTAATAGTGGAAATCTTTTGTCACAGCGTGTGCTTCTGGAAAATGTATCCATGAATAGAATACCTCTGTCTGACGATACTCATGTGCCTCTATCACGAATATGACTGTACCACCTCTTGGTGATAGTCCATTTTCTGTAAGTTTAAGAGTTATAGTTCTTCTTATATTGACCGGAATGATTATAGCATTCGGGTCATTTTCTTGGATGGTTGTGTCATTCGCTATGAGTTGAGCTGTTATTCTGGCTTGCTCTCTTTCGTCTTCACTTTTTCCCATTTTACTGACAGAAAGTTTTGTTGCAGATCAAGTTTCAAGGAAACAAAGATTAGGTGCGCAATATTTTGGAACACTGTATCCTTCAACGTTGACTAAACCAAGAACTAATACATAGGATTCTCATCCTACTAAGTTCCGGCCGATATTAACCTTTCACCCACTCCAGACGTCTATTGGAGTTTTTATGGGAGAAAGGGGTCTGTGTGAAAAGCACGACTGAGTTACTCTAGTGTCTTGCGTTAGATTATCGCCTTACCAAACGTTGGGCGCCATGTAGTGTAGTTCCTATATTCCCAATAGGCTCTGCGCATTGGAATAACATAAACAGCAGTGTAGACGTAGGATTGAGGTCATCTAGGTCTCTACTGACTATGTTAGACTTAATTAGTTTTGCCAGCTAGCTCTGAGGTCACTAGAAACTTTCTCGAATGTTCAGGAAAGAGTTAACCGTCCTGATTTAGACAAGAAGGGATTGGTTTCTGACAACCGCATAAACATGACAACTTTGCTCCCTCAGAATAAAGAGTGTATTTCTAGAGTCGTGTGAAAACAATAGACAGCTATTTCACTCAGTCAATCATGCATGCTTAGTTCCACCAGAATGCAGAGAAATAGAGAGACTGGCGTTTTCAATAAAAAGGTGTTATTTTATTGAGCAGTCTTCTTTCTCATGCAAGAGAAATGAATTGCCACAATTGCAATACTTATTTATAAAGTAAAGTGTGTACAGTAAAAGTAGTATTATGAAATAATACAGTAAAAGCATTGATATGGTTTCTTAGCCATATGATACTTTAAAATGGATAAAATATATACATACATAAAAACATTGACTAACAGACTCAACTGATGCTTCTAAGATATGCCTACCCCAGTGTACCTGACCTAAGCCTAATACGTGGGAAGGAGTAAGTAAGTAGCAGTTTTAAGTTAAAGTTAGGTTTTTGCCAAGGATCGGAATCAAGAATTCTCTCTAAGGTTTTAATCATCTCCGTACCTTGGTTATAGAATGAAGGAGGTCTTGTATCTCGCTTCTCAGGACTCGATTTCCCAGCAACTCCTAGTACAAACGCCAATTTTGGGAAGTGCTTTACCACAATGTTCGGAGTGAAATGTGCAATTTCACTTAACCCAGGGCATCTAAAACTCATTTTATAAGGGTCCTCCTCCTTATAAATACCTTACTCCCACCCCTAGGACACCTAGAGAAGAACCTGGGGTACCTAGCATACCCAAACATTGCAGTTTATCAATTTGTAAGCGCCCCAAACACCAAAGTCGAGTTCAGACACAATTTGCCCTTTAAAAGCAGTCCTGCAACCCAGGGCTGTTTTTAAATTGACCTCAGGCTTCAGCATTGTACACATGCAAGTGCAGAAAGGGCCGTTAGCCTCTAAACTGCAATACACTATTACATGCTAGGAACTTAAAGGTTGTTTCAATTCCCCTGCCCTATAATGTACTAGGGCCCTACAGGGAAGGTCATGCCAATCATAGGGGTACCCTAGTACATAGTGTACCCTAGTGTTGGTAGGTCTTTTCAGTGTATTCTAAGTGTCTCTTTCAGCAGAGCACTGGCCCTGGACCTGGCTAGGCAAAGCCCAGGGTCATTCAGAGTCAGTTACCACCAGAGTCAGAGTCAGTTACCACCAGTAACCGTCAGCAAAAAAGTTGGGGGTGCCTAGGAAGACTTTGCAACAGAATCATAGGAGGCTGTGCCATCTCAGCTAATCAAGGCATTTCCAAGTCAGCATTGTCTTTGTAGTGTGCATCCTAATGAGGTTGATGAATGATGGATGAGAGGGTTGACAATGTAGCCATTCAATATTTCAATACATTGATGGAGGTTTAATTCCCACCTTCACTTTGGAGGGGGCTGATGCGACTAACTCTTGCAAATTGAGGATAAACTCATCAGTAAACAAAGAGTAAGGGCCAACATCTCAAAAAAAATGTTTGTAAAGCAAGCCCCACCGATGAACCTGAATGCATGGAAAAGTGACAATATAGCAACACCATGACGACTGTGATTCTATGTGCAATGCAGATATCATTTCATCCCAGACCAGTCTTCTCTCATGAGAATGACATTTTCAAGCAAGGTCCTATTAATGTAATAACTTTTTTTGTGCTAAATGCACAAAATGTCATTACTTGAATAAACAATAAACATGATGTAAAATGTCAAAGGCGAATGGTAGCACTAGAACATGTCAGTTCATTGCATCCGTTTTACTGTTTTACTCCTGCAACAATTAATGTGTGTAAACCACACACAAAATTGTGCTTGGCTGGACTAAAATGTATTCCTTTGTGTAATGGTAATATGTTCGTTAATGATTTGGTGGAGTGCATAGCTTCAAGGTACGGAATGCTCTCTTAATTGAATCTCTGGTTATTAACATTGGCTTGAGATTTTCGGTGCATCCAGCAAAGGCCCTCATTACATGTTGCACAGTCCTGAGGGCAGGCTACATTTGCATGCACATTTTCTGTTAAGCACAGCAAATCAGTCCTATTGCCTTGCAATCAGGGCCGGACGGGATCGCAAATTAGCCCTGGCAATTACGTCCGACTGGCCCCCAGCGGATGGGGGAGGGGGTGTTGGTCCGACGTAATTGCCAGGCCTAGAACACTACTGCTTTGCTTTTGCTTTTGTTACAAAGGGCTGATTTTGCAGCACTGCTCCAAAACCGACTCCCAGCAACAAAAACAGCCCCCACAGAAACAAAACCGTCCCCCCACCCTTCCGACCCACTGGGGAAATGATGGGTGCTCGCTACAGCCAGTCCAGCCCTGCGTGCAATAAACAGCTAAATCCAATTTAATGGAAAATTACAGTTTTAAACCCAATACTCCGGTCACAAAATCAAATGGAACAGATTGTAAATGTATATGTGACCTCTGAGCGAGATGGGATTGAGGAAGGGGGTTTGGAGGAGTAAAGGAGGGAAGGGGGTGTTTTCTGGTAGATGGAAGGATAGCATGCATCCCTGTGAGACACAAATCGTAAAAAATGAGGCTTTACTGCTGCTGCAGCCAAAGCCTCATGAAGTTTTACCATGCAGAATTACTGCCTGTTACAACTGGGTCTGGTTCTCCCACACCATCAAAAAGATAGGTGCAGAAAACTCGACCCACTCCTAATCAGCCAGATAAGAATTCCAAGTGGTAACTTTACTCTGCTTGACTAGAAAGGAGTGTCATCCAGACCTGCCTAACAGTGAAAAAGAGGTATATCTGTCACTTTCAGTTTGATTGGTACGACAGGGCCTCATTTAGACTGCGGTGGAAACTGAAACCCTCCAAAGAAACTCTAAATATAGAGTAAAACCAACTGGTGAATTTCCATCATCATAATATGCCCATGGCGGAGGAAATTCAATGGGAGGATTTTGGTCTGTATTTAGAGTTTCCGCCAGAACTGGAGGATTTTCAGATTCCTCCTAACTCTGAGCCCCTTCATTCAGCCTACTTATCAACATACTAATAAACCATTAAAAAAATGTGTGCACAAACTTGAAAATGTGTCAGTGCGCACTCCTTGCGACATACCTGATGCGTCATATTTAATGTATGACGCATCATGTCGCAAGGAGTTACAGATACGTCAGTATTTCTGACGTATCTGTAAGCGAAAAGTGACGCATTGCTGGAGTGTGTCACAAAAGTGACGCAACTCCAGCAATGCGTCCTTTCACGACACATCTGCTTAAATGCGTCACTTTGTAAATAGTGCGCAACAGGAGGCATGTTTTACGCCGCCGATGCGTCACAAAAAGTGACGCATCGGAAGCGCAAAACTGAAGCAAGACCTCATAAATGAGGCCCTCAGTTTCTATGTAACCTTCAAAGCAGGGACACCCACCCATTCATTGCTTAAGTGCATGCAGCCTGTAGTGTCCTGAAGATTGTAACATGAAGTATACCCTTCCCAATTCAGCAAGGCAATAAAAAGACGGAAAATGTCTGAAATACACTCTTTCTTCATCAAATACATAATGCCACATTATTCGTTTAAAAAACGGCATGCACCTGCAGATAGCGGCTTGCTCCTTTAAAATAAAATATGCAACTGCATTACAAAGAAAGGCAGAAAATGACATTGTGTTCTAAAGTTCCAGGATCAGGGTGGAAGAGATGTTTTTTTTCTTTAACAAGCCCACCCTCTTATGGAACAACCTACTCGAATACTTGAGAAGATCTCTGCAGCTGCTCCCCTTCAGGAAGGCTCTAAAGTTCCTGAACCACCACATGCCCGGATCCCCACATTCTATACATTTTACCTGCCTGGGTTCAGTCCATTCATTTTCTTTGAACTATGGCATTTATAAGAGAAGATGTTGCCAGTGTCAGAAATGTCATTGACCAAACTCATGAAGAATAAGGGTCCACTTGTAAACTATTTAGTGTGACCAACTCCCTCCAGGTCCTTCCAGACATTGGTTCCAGGACTTGACTTTTGTGAGATAGCATAATACATTCTCGTCATTATGGTATTGTTTTGCTTCATTTGAACTAATTTAATTAACGTACCTGAAATCAATAATTGTGGAAAGTTCAGGACTGGGGACACTGTCTGTAACGACCTGGATGGTGGAGCTCACCCTAGAATTATTTGACATGACCCTGTGTCCTATAATCTATGCTCCATTTTGGAGTTCATCTTGTAAACTCGCTATATGTTATGCAATGCCCTAATGTATATCACTGAGTGTCACCTGCTACATATAATCTGCGATCCCACTGCATAAAGCTCATTTATCTCAAGTACACACAATCTAGTACTTACATGCTGCACCACTCAGTGTATTCCCTGGCACCTCATTCATGTCTGAGAAATTGAGCCACAGTGGCTAGTCTGTTCTGCAGTAGCAGCAGCAACAGCAGCAGCAGCATGGGAACAGAATCTTTTCCAGCAGAGTGATGAGCAACTGACCCAATATTGCTTCAGCCTCCCTCCTGCATGCTTATCCTTTCCCTGACACAGCTTTCCCACCTACATCACTACAGCATCTCCACTGCATGCCCGTCTTCTCCACGACACAGCTTCCACACTTTGGGCCCCAGCCTATTGACACCCTCAAACATTGCTTCACGGGCCACTTTCTCCCTTGCACGGCTGCAGCCTTGCTATGGCTGCTTCCCTCCTATCTCTTCCCCTTCACAGATTCAGCCTACTCCCTTTCTGCTGGTCCTTCCTTTGCATCGCTTCAGCCATTGCTTCCCTGCTTTCTCCTTCCCTCTTTGCTGCCCATTCTTTCCAGTAACATCACTTTGCAGCACCCTATCTCCAGCCTGTCCTCTCCCCTTTCATCACATTACATTCATTACAGCCCTCACTACAAATCCGTCAACCCGTAGGCAATTACAACGCAGTTGTTACAATGACCGCGTTGTAACAAAGCATACCATTACCCCGCAAGGTGTAAAAATGAATTGCGGCGGGGGTGAAGGTCTGTCCGCACAGACTGGAGTTGGACAAGTAAATTATACTATTCCAACATCCAGCCCCTCCCTCCGCTAGTCGTTGTTACGATTTGCGGGGTAATGGTATGCGTTGTAACAAAGCGGTTTTTATAACGACCGGGTTGTAACAACATGCAGGGTGATGGCAAGCGTAATAAAGAGGCATATTCCTTCTCTCCTTCCCCCTTCTCTCTTTGCATATCTCCCTGCCCTTTCTATCTCCATGCATCTCTTCACCACAATCTGCCTCCTGTCCATCCTCTACTCATCCACTGCACTCTACAAACATGATACAGTGGCACATGCATGCACACAATGAGTGCGTACACATCTGCACGCATACACAGCAAGGAAGACCATACCTACTGGAGCTAGCAATGCCTGTCTGAATTTGCTTTAACGGAGCATATTTGGTAGCCAGCTGTTTGCTGCAAAGACCTGAGAGTATATTACTATATTGCATGACTAATAGGAGTTATCAATTTCAAAGCGGGTCACCAGTCTTGTTGTTCCCATATCGCATAAAAAGATGTCGTTCCTGGGACCCTTCGAGTCTTCAGTAGAAAATAAACATGAGTTTAGGACTAATTTAAAAACCAAGCAGACTGAAAGATGCGAAAGTAAGACAATGAAAATAACCGGAAATGTCAATATCACAATCAATATAACCAGTTTGGTGTGGAAAAAACCCAGCATCCTAAGGCCAACAATTATGAAGTAAATGTATAACTACGATCAATAGAATTTGTTGTGGATTTACAATGTTACCGATCTCGACACACTGTGGGTCTCATTTATGAGAAATGAAGCATCGCTGCGTGAAAGCAGCGATGCGTCACTTCTCAGTGTTCACTCCTTGCGACATACCTGATGCGTCATATTTAATGTATGACGCATCATGTCGCAAGGAGTTACAGATACGTCAGTATTTCTGACGTATCTGTAAGCGCAAAAGTGACGCATTGCTGGAGTGTGTAGCAAAAGTGACTCAACTCCAGCAATGCGTCCTTTCACATGGGGCAAGCCCCATGTGAAAGGGCCTGCGTCAGTCTTACGCCTGCTGTGAGGCAGACGCAAGATTTTAATGCAACGGCGTCCTAGAAGTGATGCAGTAAAATCTTATAGATTTTACTGCGTCACTTCTACAAGGCTTTTTGCGGTGGAATGCCCACCCTGCAAATATTATACCTGATGCAGGTATAATGTCAAGTCAAGTCAAGTCAAAGAATTTATATAGCGCACTACATACCCAGAGGGTCTCAAGGCGCTAAGGGAGGGGAGGATGGTTACTTGTTAAATATCCACGTTTTAAGTTGCTTTCTGAATGCTAGGTGGTTCTCGGTAAGGCGAAGGTAAGTGGGGAGTGAGTTCCATGTTTTAGCTGCCAGGTATGAAAAGGATCTTCCACCCATGGTGGTCTTGTTGATGCGGGGCACAGTGGCGAGGGCTTGGCTGGAAGAACGTAGTTGGCGGGAGGGGGTGTAGAAGGACAGTCGTGAGTTGAGGCATTCTGGTCCGATGTCGTAGAGTGATTTGTGTGCGTGGGTCAGCAGTCGGAAAGTGATCCTCTTATCGACGGGCAGCCAGTGGAGGTCTTTCAGGTGGCCAGAGATGTGTTCGTTATGCGGGATGTCTAATATGATCCTGGCTGAGGCGTTTTGGATTCGTTGGAGTTTCTTCTGGATTTTAGCGGTAGTACCTGCGTAGAGGGTGTTTCCGTAGTCCAGTCGGCTCGTAACCAGAGCATGGGTGACTGTTTTTCTGGTTTTGGTGGGGATCCAGCGAAATGTTTTTTTGAGCATGCGAAGAATGTTGAAGCAGGATGAGGATACGGCGCTGACTTGTCTGTTCATTGAAAGTGAAGAATCCAGGATAACGCCTAGGTTCCGTGCGTGGTCTGTCGGGATGGGTGCTTTTCCAAGGGCTTCCGGCCACCAAGAGTCGTCCCATGCAGAGGGGGATGTACCTAAGAGGAGGACTTCTGTTTTATCTGAGTTCAGTTTCAGACGGCTGTGTTTCATCCATTCGGCAACTTCTTTCATTCCTTCGTGTAGGTTGGTTTTGGCGGTGCTGGGGTCATTGGTGAGAGAGAGGATCAGTTGAGTGTCATCCGCGTAGGAGATGATGTTGAGATTGTGTTGGTGAGCGATGGCCGCAAGGGGGCTCATGTATACGTTGAAGAGGGTGGGACTGAGTGAGGATCCTTGTGGTACGCCACAGATGACTTCAGTGGCCTCGGACTTGAATGGTGGAAGGCGGACTCTCTGGGTTCTTCCGGTGAGGAACGAGGTGATCCATTCCAGTGCTTTTCCTTGGATTCCGATGTTTCTGAGGCGTTGTAAAAGGGTGCTGTGGCAGACTGTGTCGAAGGCTGCAGAGAGGTCGAGGAGGATGAGGGCGACTGTGTCTCCATTGTCCAGTAGAGTTCGAATGTCGTCTGTTGCTGCGATGAGGGCGGTCTCAGTGCTGTGTTTGGCTCGGAAGCCAGATTGTGAGGAGTCGAGGGATTTGTTGGCTTCGAGGAAAGCGGCGAGTTGGTTGTTGACAGCTTTCTCGATGACTTTGGCCGGGAAAGGAAGGAGCGATATGGGGCGGTAATTTTTGAGTTCGGTGGGGTCCGCTGTGGGTTTTTTCAGAAGGGCGGTGAGTTCAGCGTGTTTCCAGCTTTCCGGGAAGGTGGCGGAGTTGAAGGAGCAGTTGATGACGTCTCGGAGGTGCGGTGCTATGACGGAGTCTGCTTTGTTGAAGATGTGGTGAGGACATGGGTCTGTGGGGGATCCTGAGTGGATGGAGTTCATCAGGCGGATGGTGTCCTCAGTGGAGATTGGGTTCCAGTCGTTGAGGGTGTTCAAGGGGGGAGAATATTCAGCATATGGTTGGGTGGGTTGGTCTCCGGGTTGGTTGTCGAAGCTGTTGTGGATGTCTGCAATTTTGTTGTGGAAGAATAAAGCCAGGGAGTCGCAGAGGGCCTGAGAGGGGGTGATGTCGTTAGAGTTGGCCGAGGGGTTGGTAAATTCCTTGACGATGTTGAAAAGTTCCTTGCTGTTGTGGGCGTTGTTGTCTAGTCGATCCTTGAATGCCGTTTTCTTGGCCTTTCGGATTAGTTGGTGGTGTGTGCGGGTGGTGTTTTTGAAGGCGTCCTTGGTGCTAGTGGTTGGGTCTTTTTTCCAGGCCTTTTCAAGGGAGCGGCAGAGTTTCTTGGACTTCTTAAGATCATCGTTGAACCATGAGGCCTTATTGCTGCCAGGTTTGCTATGACGTTTTTTCAGTGGTGCTAGGATGTCGGCGGTGTTGGATAACCATAGGGTGAAGTTGGCGGCGGCTTGGTCTGGGTTAGAAGAGTGGGCTGGGGTGTTTAGAAGGAGCGATGAGGAGATCTGGTCGATGGTGATTTTGTTCCAGTTTCTTTGCAGAGTTGGTTGGAGGTGGTTGGTGGGTTTCGGCTTGTTGTAGGTGAAGTGAACGCAGCTGTGGTCAGTCCAGAAGAGATCCGTAGTGTGGCTGAAGGAGACATGATTGCTGGAGGTGAAGATGGGGTCGAGTGTGTGACCTGCGATGTGGGTGGGGGAGGTGACCAGTTGTTTAAGTCCGAGGTTGGCGAGGTTGTCCAAGAGGGTGGTGGTGTTGCGGTCGTTGTTCTTTTCAAGGTGAAAGTTGAGGTCTCCCAGAAGGATGTAATCTTTGGAGGGGAGCGCGTGTGGAGTGATGAAGTCCGTGATGTCTTCACTGAATTTTGCGCGGGGTCCTGGTGGTCTGTAGAGGAGGGTGCCTCTGAGTGTGGTCTTGGGGTCGATGTGGATCTGGAAGTGAAGGTGTTCAGAGTTGGCGAGGTTGACATCAGAGCTGGTTGAGATGTGGATTGATTTTTTATGGACGATAGCGATTCCTCCTCCTGTGTGGCCGGTACGGTCCTTGCGTGTGATCTTATAATCTTCAGGGATGGCAATGGTGATGTCTGGGGCGGAGGAAGCGTTCATCCATGTTTCTGTTAGGAAGGCGACGTCTGGAGAGATGGTGTCTAGTAGATTCCATAGGTCAATGGCGTGTCTGTGGACCGATCGGGTGTTGAGAAGGATGCATTGTAGGTGGTTAGGGTCGGGAATCTGTGGTGTGGTCGTAGCGGAGATGTTATCGGTGCCGCTGAATTTGCAGGAGTAGCAAGAGAAAGGTCCCTGGGTGTGTCCAGGAGCGGCTTGGACGCAGTTGGGGGCGCGACCGGGGTTAAGGGCTAGGAGGGTGGCGGCATCGTAGGAAATGCGGGAGGTCTGGGCAGCGCGAGGGGCAGGGGGTCTGGCGCTGGGCGCGGTCCAGGCGCGGACGGGCGTAGACGGGCTTACCTTTGGCGCACCTTCGGCGTGGACGCTGCGCGTTGGAGCATTGGTCATTGAAAGGGATAGTTGAGGGGGCGGAGCGTGGGAGGGGCAGCAGGGAGGCGGGAGCGAGGTCGAAGGAGGGCTCGGGTCAACAGCTAAAATGGCAGCAACAACAACAACAAACGCGGCAATGCAGGGCGAGAGGGGGCACTAGCAATGGGGGCAAATGGGCGCTTTGAGGGCCAGGAATAGTATGGGTACTACCGCAGTGTGAGCGAGTGCAAGCGTGGAGGGAAGCGCTAATTAGGAAGAGAATTCAGCCCAAGGAAATGACAAGTTAAATGCAAGCCGGCAAAGAGCTATTTAAAATAAGTACACTCTAAGGCGCTTTTTACACGAACACAGTCTAGATATGAGCAAGTGGTCAGAGGTGCATTCTAGATGCGTCACTTTTTAAATAGTGCGCAACAGGAGGCATGTTTTATGCCGCTGATGGGTCACAAAAGGTGACGCATCGGAAGCGCAAAACTGAAGCAATACTTCATAAATGAGGACCTCAGTTTCTATGTAACCTTCAAAGCAGGGACACCCACCCATTCATTGCTTAAGTGCATGCAGCCAGTAGTGTCCTGAAGATTGTAACATGAAGTATACCCTTCCCAATTCAGCAAGGCAAAAAAAACGGAAAATGTCGGAAATACACTCTTTCTTCATCAAATACATAATGCCACATTATTCGTTTAAAAAACGGCATGCACCTGCAGATAGCGGCTTGCTCCTTTAAAATAAAATATGCAACTGCATTACAAATAAAGGCAAAAAATGACATTTTGTTCTAAAGTTCCAGGATCAGGGTGGAAGAGATGTTTTTTTTTCTTTAACAAGCACACCCTCTTATGGAACAACCTACTCGAATACTTGAGAAGATCTCTGCAGCTGCTCCCCTTCAGGAGGGCTCTAAAGTTCCTGAACCACCACATGCCCGGATTCCCACATTCTATACATATTACCTGCCTGGGTTCAATCCATTCATTTTCTTTGAACTATGGCATTTATAAGAGAAGATGTTGCCAGTGTCAGAAATGTCATTGACCAAACTCATGAAGAATAAGGGTCCACTTGTAAACTATTTAGTGTGACCAACTCCCTCCAGGTCCTTCCAGACATTGGTTCCAGGACTTGACTTTTGTGAGATAGCATAATACATTCTCGTCATTATGGTATTGTTTTGCTTCCTTTGAACTAATTTAATTAACGTACCTGAAATCAATAATTGTGGAAAGTTCAGGACTGGGGACACTGTCTGTAACGACCTGGATGGTGGAGCTCACCCTAGAATTATTTGACATGACCCTGTGTCCTATAATCTATGCTCCATTTTGGAGTTCATCTTATAAACTCGCTATATGTTACGCAGTGCCCTAATGTATATCACTGAGTGTCATTTGCTACATATTATCTGCGATCCCACTGCATAAAGCTCATTTATCTCAAGTACACACCATCTGGTACTCACATGCTGCATCAATCAGTGTATTCCTGGCACCTCATTCATGTCTCCTTAGAGACAGTTCACTCCTTGCTTGCCTGCAACATACCACTCTGTGATTCACTGATACATACCATCTTGGGATCCCTTGTGGCACAACACCATATGCTCTCATACCTGCTAAACATCAGTCTTTCCTTGTGAAGTGTGCATTTTATTATGTCCACCCCTTGTGCTACTGTCACGCCCTCCACCCTGTGCCTCCTGCTTTGAAGTTTTTTAGTAGAATATTGGTGTGTGCACAATAGTGCCGGTGTATCTGATGGCGTGCTAACATGGGTGCATGCATGCCTTTTGGTTTGTCTGCATGGGTGGCATGTATGTCCATGTATCTGATACTCTGTGCGAAAGAATATATCTGTGCATGTAGGCCGGCATGCATTGGTCATTCAGGTCTCTTTGTCTATTGCGCCTTGTGAATGGGTATCTGTACCTGGGTTGCTCTGTGTGGTTGTGTGCAAATTGCTGAACTTCATGATTTGCATTTTATTAACTGCAAGTTCACCGGCAAAAACCTACGTTCTGCAAGTTTCAGCTACTTGTCAGTTCACGATCCCCATTGATACAATTCGTTTATGGTCACCTTACTTCTCTCAGCCTCAGCATTGGACCCTCCTTCAACCTGACCTCAGGACCTCTCCATACCAACTTGAAACCACACTTCCTCAACTTTGATCCCCACAAATGTTAGCTCTTTGTCCTCATGTGTGCGCGTATGTTTGTGCCCCTGTGTGTATGCAATATGCATAGGCTTAATATATTGGTGTTATCAATGCTTGTTTGCCTCATGAGAGGAAGATACCTTAAGTTTGCTAAATTGCTTAGTCCCATATGTCGTACTTCTTGAAAAAGAATTTCTCCAAACTAATGCTTGCTGTCATTATAGGCCTCCCTACACCTGACACAGAAATACATTAAAAATTAAGAGAGCGTAATTCAATATTTTTCAAAGATCTCTTCTTTGACAAAATGCATTCGAATCATTGGATCGCTTCAAACTAACTTTCTTGCTAGGTGCAACTGTATGGTTAACTTATGGAGGCAAAAAGTACACACAATTAAAACCCCTGGCATTTTAGAAAAAGTTGGTTGCCAATTTGTGTGAATTGATTGTTAGCTCAGTAGGGTAGGAGGGGGTTGGAATTAGCTGTTAGTCAGGCCGGTCGATGATGAAAGCATTCCTATTTGCCTATTTTAGCAACAAAAGAAATAGTAAATGTGCCATACAGTGCAGTTCTGTTTATTGTTTACAATGAACTTTCTTGGGCAGCTTTCTCCCTGAAGTTGTGCATGCTGTTTCAGCTGGCTAGTTCTGTTCCCAAAAGGCTTCTGAAATGGCGCCACAGCTAGAAATCAATGAAACACTTCTAAAACCGACAGTTTCAAGAAACAGGGGAGTGATGAAATGCAATTGGGAAAAAAACTTGTATAAGGCAAATTGAAAAAACGGTAGCTAAACATATAAAACTGCGCAAAAAATAAAAGATAGATTCTTTCGATTAAAAGTTTTTTTAAAGCCCTAGCAAGGTTCTGAAGCACCAAGCTCAAAAGAAAAATGCCAGCCAGCGAACTGTGCATCTTATATGCCTTGGCGATGTGATCCTGTTCTTTGCCGCTGTGTTTTTTGATGTGACTGAACAAATGAAGATTATTTTTTTAAATTCTTATCCACAAGATGCACCTTTGAAATCGGTCCTTAGTTTAGCCATAGTTTTATCACTAAAAGATATCTCCTCGCCGAACTAAACAAGTGTCTTTGGATACCTGGGAAAGAAAAAAACGGATTTTAATGCCAAACCAAAGCAATTAGAAGTACTTACAGGATGAAATCTCATCTAGAACACTGTGGTTCCTGTGATGGAATTTCATCTAAATAAGCGAGGTCTTAAATTTCCAATCCCGTGTTATTTTAAGGAACATATTGGATTGCAGTATCTGATTACAATGCCTTTTAATAGGAAAGCTCACTGACGGGTAACCACATTGTGGCAAGTGGTCAGCAGTCAGGCTGGGAGATCAGCCACTGATTTACCTCCTCACTGTTTTCCACCTGAGAAGGAATACCTGTCATCTGGGGCAGAAACCCACCACCGTCATGTTGCTTGGTTTCCACACTGATTGACGGACCCATGATAAAAAAACGTTTCTCATGCACTACTTATGGTTGTTCTTTGGTACTTATAGTTGGTCTTTGGAACACCATTCAGATAGGTGGAAATGTCTTGGTCCTCTTTGTTCGTCCTAAGTTGGCAGGGTATGCTCAGACGTGAGTCCCTTGCTCACTTTGCCACTGAAGTCAAGCAAGCCCGGCTGAAGACGGCTGTAAGGCCAGAAACCGGTCCTGGGAATTGATTCCGGTCCAGGGAAGACATGGCTTGGCAGTTCGGGCTGGACTGTTCCCATGAGGCACAGGGTCAGACTGTTTTGCATATGGCCATGTCTGAACTGGGGTGGCGGAGTTAGCTAAAGAACGGTGATGGATTAAACCCAGATCAGTTGACTTGGGGTGAGTGTTTGTATTGTCAACGCTCCGTCCATCATCACCTTTGGTTTTTCTTTGTTCGCCCTAAGTTGGCAGGGTATGCTCAGACGTGAGTCCCTTGCTCACTTTGCCACTGGAGTCAAGCAAGCCCGTCTGAAGACGGCTGTAATGCCAGAAACCGGTCCTGGGAAGCTTGATTCCGGTCCAGGGAAGACATGGCTTGGCAGTTCGGGCTGGACTGTTCCCATGAGGCACAGGGTATGGCCATGTCTGAACTGGGGTGGCGGAGTGAGCTAAAGAAAGGTGATGGATTAAACCCTGATCAGTTGACTGGGGGTGAGTGTTTGTATTGTCAACGCTCCGTCCATCATCACCTTTGGTTTTTATTTGGTCCTCTCCAACCACAGAGCAATGGAGCATTCTTTGAGAGGTCCGTTCTAGCGCTATGAAATATGGACTCCCAGAGAGGTTGAGTGGAATTTGGAAATCTCACCATTTCCACATTTTAGTGGAATCAACTGGCTACCAATAAGTTGTCACAGTTTGTTAAATTTAGAGGGGTCACAGTTCTTATACCGCTGTGGGTCAATGTGATTGTGATACCATTTCCCAATCCATCATCAGGTGAAACATCACACATTAATGGATGAATTCCCAACACTTAATTGAGAGAAAGACAATTCAACTATAAAGATGTAATACCCTTGAAGGACAATCAAAAACAGTCATCACAGACTCGTCTGGCGTGAAGTGCCTGGAAGAGAAAAATTATTATGCAGTTTACCAGTGAGGAGGTCCAGCCCAGACAGAGAGGTTGGGTGGTGGTCAATGAGGTAACCCCTGAAAGAGTCCTGTGTGTAACAGTTTCAACTGTCCATGGGATCAATGGGCTGGGCATGCAGGGATTCATCTAGATCCTGCAGATCACACACCCAAGAATCATGTGGCTCTCACTTAATTGGTCATTGATACCTCAATTAATGTGATACCCATAATTTAGTGCATGTACAAGATTTGTACCATGTGTACATTTTGCATCATAATGAAATACTTAAAACTCAATTTAAATGATTCAAACAATAGGTATTTCCCTGCTTTTTTTCAAGAATTCCAATCATTAGAAAAAGCCCTGTAGCTTATTTTCAAGCAATAATATTCTTTGATACTCCAGTAACGAAGCCTTTGCTTTAGTAATAGCAAGTAAATTTGTTGAGGATCTATATGTCACGGCATCATTTGCACTAGGATTATCCAACACATAACAGGGGCTGTGTTATGATCAAAGTACGCCTCTGCAAAATTTGTTGTGCACACTTTTCTCTGCACAAGAACAGCCTCATTTCTGGGATTTATTCACCTGGGATCACTGACAGAGTATTGAGGACAAAAATATAACGTGAGCAGAATGTTATGGCAAAAATATCAAGGATCAAAAGATCAAGAAGGTAAGTGCAAATTGGTAGGTACATATTTACTACTCTTAGCTCCACATCTATGCTGTGGAAATGAGCCTTTTTAGGGGTTCACTGGTGCAGAGGTTCACCCTTATCTGTCCACTGGTTCTTAAACTAACAAAGAAGAGATTGGCACGGAAGCTGTAATATCAAACAAATAGATTTACTAACCTCTCATGAGTGGGACTACATCTATACAACACCCTCTGGCACTGTATGAGGTAGTCCAAGGAATATAGAAGCCATGGGCCTTACATACCCATTTGTTGCATAGTCAGCATGGAGACTCAAAGGGGAGGTACTGGCACATACAGAAATAGTTATTGATTAACATGGGTATACCAATATGTCTTGGTCAGCAAAGTGGGAGGGGAGACACTTCTGCTTACATCAGTTAAAACAGCCTGACAGTTATACTCTAAGACAGGTGCATTCTAACAGCTACAGGACTTTCTGAGCATGTGCAGTGCTCTGGCTCAGTACTGAAAGAGTTAACTATAGTTGATGGCTCAAGCAGAATAGAAAAGCAGGCAACAGTGAAGACGGAAGAAGCACATGGCTAACACATGGCTAACTAAAATGGATGCAACAAACAAAATGGCTTTAGCTTATGCTAACAGTAATTTCTGTGATTTGCACAGATGGACGTTTTAGCACATCCGCTATGAATTAATAGAAGCATGGAAGTTATCCTGAACATCTATCCTCATAAATTCATGAATATCCTGATCCATTGCTAGGTGAGCATTTACATTTTGAACATTTCGTTTAACTGGTGAGATCACAGTAGAAATACATAGGGAACAGAGCATTGGGTCACATTAAATAGAAAGGCAGCAGGAAAAAAAGGATCGCAACAAATATATATAGGGCTGATAATAGCTTTCAGCCCCAAATGGAAAACAGTGTCCAAAACCAACCAGTCCAAGTCCATGTCCCTGAGTTTTAGAGGATTTCAGTTGCTATTTAATTCAGTTTGGATATAGCCAACAGCATATGTCTGATGGTATGTCTAAATAAAAACATTTTATTGATAGACCTTCCGGTGTTCTTCTTTATGGGGGCTAGGGTACTAATGATATGTTCGGGGGGAGCGGAGTAGTATTTTGCAAAGTCTGCACAAAATATTTTTCTTGCAGAAACAACAATATTCCAACTACGAATACAATAATTGTCACAAAAACAATCTTTGTGTCGGGGGACCAGGAAGACCAAACAGGGCCATGAGAATTAGGACAAGGAGCTGCAAAGGAATGCTCCTCCTCGAAAATGGGACGACCAAAGGGGTACATTGCTAAAAAGTACTTGGAGAATAGAAGCAGCTGTACAACCAGCCAGAGGGGAGTCTTCTCCTTGTGTCCATCTGAGCCTCAGAGGTAGGCTCCTATCGTCCATCAAATGTTCACTTCTCCCACGATGGAGATGCACAACTTGCAACTCAGTAAAAACAATCACGGCCCAGGCTGAGGGAAAACTTTCTTTCACAATAGGGCAATCCCCCTACAGAGCAAATACCCTCAACGATCCTGTCCAGTGTCTCAGACATTGTACTGGTATTCTCCACTCTAATCTAACAGGCACCAGAGGCACAGCACCTGTACCTTGAACTCAAGTCCTTCCCTAACTCCTGTGTTGCTCCAATGGCGCACTGCTCTTGCATCGGGTCGCAGGTTGTACCCAGTGTGCTCAGGCACCTCCTTATCAACAAACAAAGGTGCAGACCTGCTTTCACTTGGGGACTGAAACTCAGAGGCCTGATGCACAGATCCGGAGCAACCCTTTTTAACAGAGGGGGTCACCTCAAGCAAAAACCTCCTTGCTATTCTTATTGGTCTGTGCCTCTCTCAGCTAGGCATCAAAAACAAAGCAAATGATCAGTGCTCCATCCTGATTTGTGACCCCGTCCTTCGCCCAAGAGTCGTACGGCAGTGGCAGGGGTACACGTTTCTTCCAGTCTTCCACCTTCGCCACTGTTATAGTTGCCAGTAACGTCTGTGCTAGTTCCCTTTACCTCGGCTTCAAGCTGGACTTGTGCTGAATCCTCAGGCTGGATCTGATGCCCTAACCCCTCTGGCAATGGTTGAAAGGCAGCAGATATCTGTTGGTGAACAGAACGAAGATCTTTAAACAAGGCATACCAATATTCAATCAAAGGACGATTTTCTATATCAGAAACATCCCTATATTATTTTTTTGAAGAACCTTAAAGAAAAGTAATATTTAAAACAAGTATTCTTTTAACAAACTTGGACTTATAAGTCATCACAATACGGCTTCTACTTTGTGAACCTTCACTATTGTGAAAACTGCAGACACCTCTAAAATGATTTTCCTTGCATAAGAACAACCATGTTTTGCCCTTATGACCATACTCTCATATTATAGGTGTAGCGGGAAACTCTAGAATTATGAATGTAACATAGATCCATATTACATGTATATCTGATCAATTAATCCTAACATAGTATGTACATAAATCTCTCCAGCAGAACTTGTTTGTGGCAGACAAGAAAACAAGCAAAGAACATTTTGTTCTTAAAAATGTGTGCTGAGGGCATATGGGCTTCTTTTCAAGCATTGTGACACATATGTATCATACGTTTCATGATCTGAGCCATGCAATATCATATTAGGGGAAAAACCTATTCACCAGCTCTAATAAGCGTTGTCAGCTCTATTATATAGACTAACTAATGAGGGACTCGTAATGCCTTTGCGACTTATGTAGTGCTGTAATAACATCAACAATAATGGTGTTGCTACCTGGGTATTTTAGAACAAAAAACACTAACATATAGTTCCCCTTAAAGGTCAAACAAGGGAACATCAGTCTATTCTATCCATCCTTTCATTCTTATCTAATTCCATATCACATCAGTTTACAGATAGGAGGGGCAGTAACATGGCAAATTAATTTTTTAATTTTGTTAATTCTAACAATTTGTTCAAATAGTATAACTTAATAGCCAAATATCGGGGCCTAAATCTGGAGATCAAGAATATCAAAGTCCTATCTACATTATGGTAAGTACAAAAATATTGAGAAAAAATATATAGTTGTTAAAAATATCGTTGTAAAAATATAGTTTTTTTAAAATGTTTTGAAATATTGTAAAATAAAGTAAATAATACATATATTTAAAACAAACATAGTTAAAATATGTTTACAATTATAAGTAATACATATGGGGGCCGATTTCGATTCGGTAAAATCCCTTACAAATAGCCGTACGGAGCATATTTCCCGTATGAATCGTATCTCTTAAACGTCCCCGTACATACGATGAAGTACGATTCGGAACCAAAGCAGATCTCCGTACGAATTGTACGAAATACCATATGTCTTAAAAATCTGTACGAATCGCATTCGGAACATGCAGTGCGCGACGTTCGTATGGATCGAAGCAGCATTTTACGACCCAGCAAGTACGATTCATCTAGTCAACACTCTGTACAACTCTTTTTCTAGAGTGCATACACCCCATGATTGCAGGGGTACGGTGCGTACACCCCATGATTGCAGAGGTACGGTGCATAGGGGTATGGTGTGTACACCCCATGATTGCAGGGGTACGGTGCATAGGGGTACGGTGCGTATACCCCACGATTGCAGGGGTACGGTGCATATGTGATTGTGTGGCCCTCCGTACAAATCGCTCATACGCAACATTTTCCGTACGAATCGTTTCTTTTTCCCCGGTCTGGATCAGACTTGTCGGGTCATACAGCATGTTTACGATTCTTACGGTTCACTGTGAGGGTCCGTGTTTTACGGATTTTCCCTTGCTTTTCGTACGGTTCGCAATGATTCAGTCGTATATTTTTCAAACGAATCGTACTACACGATTCGGACGGAGGTGTACAAGTCGTACGGAAAGGGCTACGGATTCGATTCGGTCGAACATTTGGTTTACTGAATCGGAATCGGCCCCATAATGTAAAAAATCAATAAAGACATACATAGAAATATATACTTACTTAATATTATTTGCAATTAATTACTGTAATAAATTATAAATTGGTAAAAACATTTTATAAATTATAAATACATACATACACATAAAACAATAATGTAAATTAAAATATAAAAGATATCTATAACAAACTAAAACATTTTTTTTAAATACATTATACACAACATTAACTAAAACAGTAAATATTGGTTAGCGTAGGGGGAAAAATTACTATTCCCACTCCGGAGAGTGCAAAAGTAGGGTGAAGTGTTGGATAGTGTAGGGATAAAAATTACTACCAACTCCAGAGAGTGCAACAGTTGGGTAAGTGTTGGATAGCGTGGGAGTAAAAATTACTATTCCAACTCCTGAGAGTGCAACAGTAGGGAAAGTGTTGGATAGAGTAGGGGTAAAAATTACTACCAACCCCAGAGAGTGCAACAGTAGGGAAAGTGTTGGATAGCGTAGGGGTAACAATTACTATTCCCACTCCAGAGAGTGCAACAGTAGGGAAAGTGTTGGATAGCGTAGGGGTAAAAATTACTATTCCAACTCCAGAGAGTGCAACAGTAGGGAAAGTGTTGGATAGCGTAGGGGTAACAATTACTAGTCCAACTCCAGAGAGTGCAACAGTAGGGAAAGTGTTGGATAGTGTAGGGGTAAAAATTACTATTCCAACTCTTGAGAGTGCAACAGTAGGGAATGTGTTGGATAGCGTAGGGGTTAAAATGACTATTCCCACTCCAGAGAGTGCAACAAAAGGGAAAGTGTTGGATAGCGTTGCGCTAAAAATTACTATTCCCACTCCAAAGAGTGCAACAGCAAGGAAGGTGTTGGATAGCGTAGGGGTAAAAATAACTTACTAATAATTAAAATAATTAAAACTTTTTTTTATAATTTAAATATTAAATAACAATACATTAATTAACAATACCAATACATAATTACTTAACAATAATTACCAAATAATAATTAATCAATAAACAAATTGATGATAAATACAAATAAATAATTATTATTACAAATTAATCACCAAATAATAATTAAATAATTAATTAATTTTCAATACCAAAAAACAATAATTATAAAAAAAAATATTTAGCAATAATACTGAATTAACAGTACATTGATAAATACCAATACATAATATTGAAACAAAATTAATTACCAATTCTTAAGTAATGAACAATACATTAATTTCCAAAACAATATTAATTATTACAACGGTATTTCCAATTAATAATTAATTAGCAATAAATTAATTATCAATACACAACAATAAAATAAATAATTACTTAATTACAATTAAATTACTTCCCACCCTATTGCCCTATAAACTCACAACACACTGCAATAATAAATTAATACACTTAATATAATTACCAACGAATCAATTAATAAAAATTAATTACCAATTAATAAAAATTCATTACCAATTAATAATTATTTAACATAACATTTATTATCAATATCAATAAATAAAAATTAATATTTACCAAATTACAGCACATTGGGCTAACTAGAAAACATTAATCCAATAACCAACTACCAATTCCTTTAGCTTATTGAGCAGTGTAACATAATAGAGCATTAATGCAAACTTTATTTCATGGCCTTTTTATCTGGCCCTGGCACAACAATTTTAAGTGGAAACCATTCTTTCTGTATACATGGCAGAGCTATTCTCTGCACATGACCCACAGATGCTGCTATCCCTTGAAAATGTTATTCAATAGGATAAACCCCACCCTGCATATCTCCTACACTGGTATTATTTCTCAAGAAAACAGTGACATCCCCATCTGCTCCTAACAGAATATGCAATATTTCCTTAAGCTAATGTTGCCTAAAACAGATCTGTTGTGTCCAATCTTGTTGCAGGAAGGCTTAATGAAGCCCATAAGTTCATTGAAACAACTAAGTACATTCTTCCATTTCTTAAATGTAGTTAAATCACGAATGACGATATCCTAAATATTATTAACATGAATTGAGAATTAATTTGACCCTAATTTTCCTAGGCACATTATAGCCTCAGACATCCTTAGAGCAAAGTTTACATTACCTGTAGTGTTTTATCCTACAATGATAGAATCTGGAAATGTAATTAATACAAAGGAATTAATTTGTTAAACTGCTCTTCAACATTATAAGCAGGTATTATATCTATATTTTTCCTATTTAGAACAAGTGGCACTGAAGTGTGCGTTTGCTCAACGTGTTATTGATGTAGACCAAAATAAAATAAAATCTGCTGAAAAGGAATATGTTCCCCATTCAATCAAATGCAGCCCTGTTTACTTATTTATTTGTATTATTACTACAAGGGCTATAGACTAAACATACAACTTGCATTTACACAATTATATATGTACATTTTCATATCAAGAAACGGTGTGATGCTTTCATAGTGTAATGTAGAAATCACACGCTGTCACAGTCGCTAACCGCAGATAAATGAAAAATGCTCCAAAACTCCCTGCATGGATATTTTACGTTCAGTAGTGCTAGTCAGTTCTAAGAACAGAACTTGGCCTCTGACTCTTAAACCGGTTGCCCCCTGTCTGAGCACGGCTATTCCCATGCAGCCTTTACAATTCAAAGTAACTCATGAGAAGCATGACAGAAGGGCATCCCTGCTCCGTGCCTGGGTGCTGATATTTTTAAAGGTGGGATGCATCTTTTACTCTTTATATTTTTTTATTATTCTTGTGGACTTTTCTAGCACCTAAAAAATTGGCTAAAAATTTTAGTTTTCAGAACACCATCATGGGCCCAGAACTATTGTGCCTTAAGGCGTGCAATGTAATTCACATGTTTGTACTGCTACTCTTTGCATACCTTTTAATAGCATTTGTATTTGACACTGAGGCCATTAGGCCATACTACATTTTAAGTTTGTCACTAAGAGACAGTAATATTGGTGTTGTTAGATAAACTAATATTCATCCTTTTAATTTGGTGCAACAACATATTCAACCATTTGGAGATAGAAATATTAATGTGCACATGGTAGTTTTCTACAGTGCTAAATATTACTAAATGTTCACAATGATGTTATTAGACATTATAAAGATCATAATAATGCAAAAATATTTTAGTGCAATGATTTTTAATAATTTTTTACATGTAGTCTTGTAGTTTTTTTGAATAATGATCACTAACCCTTTTTATTGTTTCTATGTATGAAAAGCAAGCCTAATTCCTTTCCTTTTGTCTTCAAATGCATTTATTTATACATTTCACAAAATTTCCATTGAAACTAAGCACAGAAGCTTTACTGAAACACAGAAAACAAAATTCACTTTGGGACCGATTCCGATTTGGGAAAACCACTCCGAATAGCCGTACGGAGCGTTTCTCCCATACGAATCGTACCCTGCAACGCCCCCGTCCGTACGATGAAGTACAATTCGTACCAGGAGCAGGACTCTGTACGAATCGCACAAAGACCGTACGACTCTAATCTCCCTGCGATTCTCCCTCGGAACCCGCTGTACGCGACATCCATACGGTTCGAAGCAGGTCTTCCCGACCCAGCAAGTACGATTCGTGTTGGGTACGCACCGTACAAGCTTTTTTTACGGGAGCCTAAAACATCTGGAGAAGCAGATTTCGCCTCGAAACAGGTACAGAATGGCCCCCCCGGGTACGGTGCGTACACCCCGTGTCTGCAGGGGTACAGCACATACCCCTGCAATCATGGGGTGTACGCACCGTACCCTATGATCGCAGGGTGTACTCACTGTACCCCATGATCGCAGGGTGTACGGTGCGTACACCCTGCGATCATGGGGTATAGTGCGTACACCCCATGATCTCAGGGGTACACACCGTACCGGTGCAGACATGGGGTGTACACACCGTACGGTGTGTATGTGATTGTATGGTTGTCTGTACGAATCGCCCTTACCTGACGTGGACCATACGAATCGCGTCCTTATACCCCGGACCGGATCATACTCATCGGGTCGTACAACATGTTTACGAATCGTACGGTTCACTGTGAGGGTCCATGTCGTAGTACTTATCCCAAATATATCAAAATTAGAGACAACACATCTCCTCATTACCTGCCTTTGTATATTGCAATATACAAACAAAATGAAACAAGAATCTTGGCCAAGCAAATCCAAAACAAGAGTGTTGCTTATGCGACCTCACCAAACCAAAGTCTCCAACCTCCACCTGCCAAGCTCTGGGTTGACCTAATGGTCATTGGAAAAAATGTACAACAAGGGAGATCCCAGTCAGGAAACCACCTGGAGGGTCAGATCAGGAAAACCGGAAAACACTTTGGTCTGCAAAGACAAAGGTTCTCCTCATTCAGGGTACCTCCTCAGTAAATTACTGCCTTCCATCAAGACCACTGCTTTGGATAGCCGAGTCTCCGATGAGCCCCGCAAGTTGGGGGCCAATTTGTGGAAATTAGCCTGTTTAGGGGCTCACTGGTGCAGGGGTTTACCCTTATCTGTCCACTGGTTTTTAAACCAAAAAAGAAGAGATTGGCACGGAAGCTGCAATATCAAACAAATAGATTTATTAACCTCTCATGAGTGGGACAACATCTATACAACACTAAGCAGGGGCGTAAAATCCGTTCCGCTTGCGGAATTTGCGGATTTTCGGCAAATTCGCAATCCGCGAATTTGCCGAAAATTTGCAAATTTGCACGCAGCGGATTTTTTTGCTTTGGTGATACAATATTGCGGCGCGCGGCATTCACTTACCACCATTCAGCATTTGCAGAGTTGTTTCTCTCCATATTTTGCGTGTGCTGCACCATTTTGGATCTTGGGAGTTTGGCGACCGCGATTACGTCATCGCGGCTTGCCACCTTGCACAGCACGCATCGCGAGAGCTCGCAATTGCGAACACGTAGATGCGGCGGGCAGCAACAATCTCGCACTCGCAAAATTGCAAAATTTGCAATTCTGCATAAGAAATCCACCAGCAAGCAGCATAAACCTTCTGAAAATGATGATTTTTATCAGAATAACTCCTCAGGTTGACATTTGACTGCACTTTTTTTTGCAAGGAGTCCATTTTGAGGGGGGGGGAGGAAGGAAGTACCCCACAGTCTCCAACTTCCTGTTCCTGTCCAGCAGGCTCCTCCCAGTGCTTTCTTCATGTGCTGGTCACTTTCATTTGGATCTTGACCTGGAAGCATTACTTTTTGTGGATGCTGCTGGATATTTGGATTTGAGGCCTTTTTGACTTTCTTTGGATCACTTTTGGATTAGAAATTTCACAAGTACGTTTGTTTGGGGCATTACAGTTGCTGCAACTACAATTTTGGAATTTTCGATTTTTGGGCTGTTGTTGGCCAGGGGTACTCAGTGGTGGATGGACTGAGTCTCTGTGGGGTCTCTTGAATGTAAACATCATGGAGGGCATGGATGGCATGGGATTGTGCTGATTTTTTTGTGTTTTTCGATTTTTTGGGCTGCTGTTGGGGCCTTTTGCCCAGGGGTAGTGAGTGGTGCATGGACTGAGTCTTTCTGTGGGGTCTCTTTAATGTAAACATCATGGAGGGCATGGATGGCATTGGATTGTGGTGATTTGTGTGTGTTTTTGTTGATTTTTTTGGGGTGTTGATGGGGACTGGCCATGTGGGTGGGGGCCATTTTGAGTTCTGGTACAGGCAGGCCCTGGCCATGTGCTGGGGGGCAAGGGGCCATTTTGAATGCAGGCAGTGTTATCAGGACTGCACCCATTTTGCCTAGCTTTCATCCATTATGCCCAGGGGTAGTGAGTGGTGCATGGGCCTAGTCTTTCTGTGGGGTGTCTTGAATTTAAACATCATTGAGGGCATGGATGGCATGGGATTGTGCTGATTCTTGTGTGTTTTTCGATTTTTTGGGCTGCATAACTGATGTTCCTCTGTCTTCCATTGCTTTTAGGTGCACAAGAGAACCACCAGTACCAGGAAGAAGTCCTGCAGCGGTGTGTGCAGCATAACGTCACGCGACGTCACGTGTGGCCACAGACAACACAACTCTGCAACTCGTGCAACTGCGGCCTGCTGTTCTGACATCTGAAGAAGATGGCCCCAAAAAAAGTTCCCCGTAGCTCCTCTAGCAAGAAAGTTGCCAGTAAGGAGCAGAAGAAGCAAGTGGCGCCACTTACCAAGGAGACTGGCGTGCGGACCGCCACATTTTTTGGGAAAAAAATAAGTACGCCTGCAGCAGCAGCGTGGTCTGCTGGGGACCAAGCTGCCGGGAGCAGCACCCCCGCTCCATTGGGCTCAGTGCCACCACCACCACACCAACTTAAGTCCAAGCCCTTGAGTGCTTTAGAGGCCACCATTATAGTTGTTCAATCACCATCGACCAGTGATGTTGGCTCATCGCAAGAAAGTAGCAGCAATGTCCCTCAATCAACACAGGTTGTTGTAACTCATCTGATGAGTGTTCAACAGCCGCAACAACAACCACATGTGCAAGTACAAGCCCATGTACATGTGGAAGGAGAGGCAGCGCAAGGAGATGCGCAAGCAGAGGTGTATGGAGCGGCACAAGTGCCCACAATAGTTGTTCCTCCCGAAGTAGGAGAACATCAGGAAATCGACATTCAAGCCGAGGTATCATTTTAGGAAGCCACTCCTCCTGATCATTCATTGTCTTCCACATCCCTAGCAAGGAAAAGATCAAGGATGGTGTCTACATCTTCTTCAAGCCCCCTTCCTTCCGATGATATGGATCCAACTTGGGAACCACCACTGCCGTCTGAGAGTGAGGCACACCATGATCTGACAAGGTAGCTAAGCGTAAAAGGAAGGTCCCCGGAAGTCTCGTACTTATGGAGTGTGATGATGACGCTGAACAAGAAGTGGCGTATACTCCTGCTGATGAAGACTCTCACGACGACGACGCAGTCATCATAAACGTCACTGCAGCCCCAGCGGGCATGCAGCAAACAGACATTTTGACCCTAGCCCGAGAAGCTGCTGAGCGTGATATTGACGACAAGGCAATGGGACCACCACAGTTAACTAGTACACCACCACCTACCGCTTCTATATTTTCTCGCCAGAAGGGACCTCCATCCACCTCGACCGCCATTTCCTCAATTAGTGGTGCTGCAAGTGCACAACGTAGTAAAGTTCGGCAACACACATCCTCCACTTCATCTGGCATTAGCATGACCAGTATCGCTTCCTCCGCCCCCCCACAGACATTTGAAGTCCGCAGTTTGGGACTTCTTTAGTGTTAGCACAACAAGGGAAAACATAGCCATCTGTAGCATTTGAAAGCTTGGAGTTAGTTGTGGTAGGCTTGGTACCAACTATGGTACCGGAGGCCAGAGAGGTCATCTTGAGAGACAGCACACTGTCAAATGGCATGTGCACCTAAAGGAGATCAAGGAAGACGAAATTGCAAGTCAACAAACTGTATCCGTTGATGTTTCATCTGATTATGATGAGGAACAAGAAGCGTCAAACACTTCACTTACACCCAGTACCCCTGTCAGCAGCACACCCCCTGTGAGCCACACTAAGAGTGTGGGAGAGAGTGAGACACCAATGCGAAAAAGTTCATCATCACCGAGCGTACCTGGGTCGAAGAAGTCATCATCATCATCATCCCGTAAAATCATGGTCCAGCCCACCATTAGAAGCATGTTGTTTTCAGATGCGCCATTTAAACGCAACCACCCAATGATGCGTCTGTATAACACTAAGCTGGCTAAAATGCTAGCTCCGGACCTTCTCCCTTTTTCTTTTGTGGAAGGGGTTGGTTTTCTTGAATTAGTGGCAACGCTCTGTCCTAAATGGAAGGGTTCTAGCCGGTTCTATTTTGCCAGAGTTGCAGTTCCAGCACTACATGAAGATGTGCTGGAGGTGATTGGGGCAGCTTTGCAGAAGAGTGCTGTTCACACTATACATCTGACAACAGACATGTGGACCATTGGTGCAGGCACTGATTACATGTGCATCACTGCACACTGGGTCTCTTTTTCAAGAGTTACAGGAAAGCTAAGGGCAGGTGTTGACCCGGACAACGTTTTTAAAGCTGCTCGGAAACATGCAACACTAGCCATGTTTGGCATGGAGACAAGTCATACAGGAGAAAACATTTTGCAGGAGTTTAACACAAAGGTCTTTCAATGGCTGTTCCCAAGAAAACGCAAGATTGGTTATGTTTCCACGGATAATGGCACCAATGTAGTTAAGGACATGGATATGAGTAACTATTTCAGAGTGCCATGTTTGGCGCACTCTATAAACCTGGTTGTTAAAAAATTCTTGAGTGAAGAAAGTCCAGTGTGCGAGTTACTGACCACCTGCCGAAGAATGTGCACACATTTCAGCCATTCTTTTAAGGCCCGGAAGCATCTGAGGGGCCTGCTACATCAACGTCGACTGCCAGTGAAAGCACTCATCCAGGAGGTGGCAACACGTTGGAACTCAACCTTCTACATGTTTGAGCATCTGTATGAGCAGTGTGCGGTAGTCAATCAGTATTTCTTTACACAGGGTACAGCTATGAAGGACCTGAGGATACATGCGGAGCAATGGAAGCTAGTTAAAAGCCTCACAGACATGCTTCGTCCTTTTGAGGTCTTCACGCGTGCAGTCAGCAGGGAGGACTGTAATTTGGGAAAAGCTATCCCATTGTTGCGCATGCTAGAGCACCAACTGAAGGTGGTGTCTTCTACATTTCAAAAAGATGAAGAAAAGCAAGAAGCTTTTGATTTGGCGGAGAAATTATTAGAGCGCCTACTTTGCGATGAACGTCTTCAAAAGATCCACACAGAACAGCATTACATTTCTGCTGCTATTCTGGATCCACGCTACAAAAAGGCACTGGCAGGCAGAGCATTCTTTCCTTTTGGTGACGCAGAAGTTTCAAAGTACAAACGTTGGCTAGCTCTGTCAGCCATGAGGTTTTGAAAGAGAACGGCAGGAAATTGAAGGAAAAGGCAGTACATCAGCATCAGCAGGCCATCCAGAGTCAAAAGAATCCACTTCTGCACCTGTGGCAGAAGTGAGTGATTTTCCCTCTCAGCCATTAAAGACACCAGCAACCAGATCATCTGCACCACACACAACAGTAACATCGTGTGAAGAAGAGGATTGGCTAACTCAGCTTGGATTTTCTTCTCAAAAGGTCCCAGCAAAAAGTAAGCAAAGTGGAGGAACCGTGGAGAACCTTGAGTCGATGGTGCAGGACTATCTGAATGACTCAACAGAGGTCTATGTTCATGATGACCCATTGGCGTATTGGCATGGGAAAAAAGAATTGTGGCCAGAGATCTCCAACCTGGCTATAAATTACTTGTCTTGCCCACTCGCAAGTGTGTCTTCTGAACGTGTTTTCAGTGCTGCTGGTGGCATTGTAACTTGCAAAAGGACCCGCCTCTCGCCCAAAAATGTGGAGAGGTTAACAATGATCAAGATGAATCAGCACCTCATACCACCAGATTACAAAATACGAGAATACACGCCGGAAGAAGACCAGGAGGACACCAACTTAGATGAGGGAATTTCTTCTCTGTTAGGTGACCTACTCCCGCCTGAATTCGCAGAGTATGAGGACGAACTCTTGTTCCCTGACACCGAGCCCTGAAAATTAGCCAATGAATCAATAACTTTATTTTTCGTCCTTATTCACTTTTATTCCTGTGTTTCTGTCTTTCTTTGTTTTGCAAAGTCTATATAAAAAAAACTTTCATCACCTAATCACAAAAACAAGCCCATCAGCAGAACTGTCTTCACTTATTTGCTTACTGATTTGAAGGTGCCACAGTCTGCATTCCTCAGGTTCACAAGTTCACAAGAACATGCTCCTCTATCCTCCTCCTCCAGACTCCTATTTCCCTCAAAGCAGATGGCTGGATTACGCCCAATGAAGAAAGACTCTGCACTTATGGGGGTGTTCTACTTCTTTGCGGGTGAGTTGACGACTCTGGGGCCATTGCTGGGAAGGTGTATCACCTGATAAAATAGGTTTGGAGAAAATCAGAGTTGAAAAAGTTTTTGCCTTTTTGCTCACTATCATGTTTTCGGAGGCCTGTTTGGGTGGGTTCCTGGTGTTTGGGCGTGAGTTTTGGGGTCTGGGAGCACTGCTGGCACAGTCTAATGTTGATTGCATTTGTTTTCTAGGACATCCATGGTGGAAAAGTGGAGTTATGACCTAGCTGCACAGCGCGTTTGGACAGTAGAAGTATGAGATTTTCCATTTTTGCTTTTTGCCTGTTTGGGGGTGTTGTGCTTTTTTTGCGGGCGGGTTGACGGGTCATGGGGCATTGCTGGGAAGGTCTCATACCGGATAAAGGTGGTTTGGCGAAAATCAGGCTTGAAAAAGTTTTTGCCTTTTTGCTCACTATCATGTTTTCGTGGGCCTGTTTGGGGGCTTCCTGGTGTTTGTGGGTGGGTTTCGGGGTCTGGGAGCACTGCTGGGTATTGATACTTTTGATTGCAAGTGGTTTGAAGAAAATCCATGGTGGCAAAGGGGAGTTAGGGCCTAGCTGCAGAGCGCGCGCGGAGTGATTTTGGAAATTGGCCTGAAAATTACTAAGTCCCCATTTTTGTACTTTTGCTTTTTGGCTGTTTGGGGGTCTTCTACTAGTTTCCCCCTGGATTGACGGATCTGGGGCCATTGCTGGGAAGGTCTAATACCGGATAAAAGTGGTTTGTACAAAATCCATGAGGAAAAAGTTTTTGCATTTTCTGACATTTCGCTCAATTTAGCGTTTTTGGGGGCCTGTTTGGGGGGCTTCCTGGTGTTTGTGGGTTTGTTTCGGGGTCTGGGAGCACTGCTGGGTATGGATACTTTTGATTGCAAGAGGTTTGAAGCAAATCCATGGTGGCAAAGTGGAGTTAGGGCCTAGCTGCAGAGCGCGCGCGGAGTGATTCTGGAAATTTGCCTGAAAATTTCTAAGTGCCCATTTTTGAAGTTTTGCTTTTTGGCTGTTTGGGGGTCTTCTACTAGTTTCCGCCTGGGTTGACGGCTCTGGGGCCATTGCTGGGAAGGTCTAATACCGGATAAAAGTGGTTTGGACAAAATCGAAGGCAAATTTTGTTTGCGTTTTTGCTGACTTGCTTGTCTTTGAGGTGCTGTTTGGGGGGGTTCTGGGTGTTTGTGGGTGGGTTTTGGGGTCTGGGAGTACTGCTGGCACAGTCTAATTTTGATTGCATTTGTTTTTCAGGAAATCCATGGTGGAAAAGGGGAGTTAGGGCCTAGCTGCACAGCGCGTTTGGACAGAATTGAAAGAAGGCCGAAAAATATTGTAAGTATGAGATTTTCCATTTTTGCTTTTTGCCTGTTTGGGGGTGTTGTGCTTTTTTGCGAGTGGGTTGGCGGGTCTTGGGGCATTGCTGGGAAGGTCTAATACCGGATAAAAGTGGTTTAGAGAAAATCCATGGTGGGAAAGAGGGGATTTGTCCTAGTTCAAGAAAGCGTTTGCCACTATTCTTAACTTAGGGCTCGTTAGGGTTAGCAGTATTGTATTGCATGTGTTTGGGCGGGGGGCTGTTTGTGGGGGGGTTTGCGAGTCTTGGAGAGATGCTGGGTATGGATACTTTTGCTTGCTTGCAAGTGGTTTGAATACAATCCACGGTGGGTAAGGGGGGATTTGCTTTGATTTGATTTACTTTCAAAGTACGTTTTGTCACCATTTTTCTACTAGGCCTCGTTTTTGGAGATCTGATTGGGGGTCTTCTACATTTTTGCGACTGGGTTTAGCAAGGGTCTGGAAGCACTGCTGGGAAGGTCTAATTTTGTTCTAAAACACAGTTTACAGTACACCTAGCTTGAGGGGAAAGATCCGCTTAATTAATTCGCCCATACTTATTTATCCTTCAAAAGGAGACTCAGACAGAGTACGCACTTTCAAAAATATTGTACTGTCTATTAGGAAACTCAAAGTGTGACTTTTTGCACTACACAGCGTACATACCTTATATTTATTTGTCAGTGGTGTTCTAATATCACTTCCTGTTTTTCCATCAATAATTACAGGCCGGGTTTCAGTCTGTGCAATGGGAAAAAAAGGATGAAGTCAGGCTTCACATTAGCGAGCCGCACCTCAGCATCCGCCAGGCAGGCAGTGGACAGGGTGTCTTCTGGTCACCAACATTGATGTGCGGAGCGTTAGCTGGAATGGAGGAGTCCCGCTAATAAGAGGAATGGTTTGATGCATGCAACTTACCAAATTCAACAGGACAACTACAACAACATACAGATACAGTATCCGTTCTTTTCTAATTATCTTTTAAGTAATGTTATTGCTGTGAACTTCTATGAGTGTGACTCTGCATTTCTTTGATCTCTGCTTCTAAATTCATCCCTACAGCCATTCTATAGGTTTTACTTGTGCTATTTTTTAAACCTAATTTAATGTAAGAAGTGTTTCTCTGAGTGCAGAGATAGGCAAGTGAAAACGCATAATTATTACTGCAGCCCTGTACTGTCTCATTCTTTCATTCACGGTTGTCGAAAGTACTACTTACTTTTCAGTAACCATGCATGCAGTAGTGCATGCACTTCCTTTATGTCACTTAAAAGATTTATGGTTAGCTTTGTACCCAAAGATTTCTTTATCTTCAATTATTGTTTGTCCATGCTGGGCTTTTTTTTTCTTCTCTCAACAAAACTTTCCCAAAATCCCCCATTCCCATCCATTTTCCAAACCCTAACCCTCTTCCCCCGGACTGTGTGGTTTTGATTGATGTGTGACTAAATGACAGCAATAATTCCACACACTTTCTGGGGAGGATAAGGTCATAGCAACAGGCTGGTGAAGGAATCCGAGGATATATTCTATTCTTACTCAGCTTGACACTCAGTCACTATTGGCAAATGAAAGCAGATTTTCATGTGCGCCATCAACTTGATTGGTCATCAAGAACATCCTCCTCCTAGATGTGGCAAATTATTACGCTGCTGTGTCCTTGACCTTCGGTACTATTTCTTGTAGTAGTAGCCAATGTCAAAGAAATTCAACGCAAGTACTAGTTATACTTTCAATAATTTACCATTTTTTAGGCTACATTGTGGCACTGTTCTAGTGTACTGTCACCTGCTATATTCTCTATCGTACCGTTCTAATGCTACGGTAAGGATAAACAAGGTTTCATTTTCTTTTTTTCAGATGCTGCAACTGCCACTGTGTAACACCACAAGTACCACCGCAATGATGACATTTCATCTGCCCAGGATTGCCAACCTTAATCGCCATTTCGCGTGCAGCCAGCCCTGTGCCTAGCCCTATTTCCAAACACAAATTACAGGTAAGATAAGCGTTTGGGGGGAGGTAGTATAATGGAGTATTAGGACTCGAAGAGACGAGAGACTGACGGTCCAAGGACTATTGAAGTCACTTACTCTGTGAGAGGCACTTAGTTTTGAAAACATTTGGGCCATTAGTACTTACACAACTTGAATCAAGATGCCACTTAAGTTTCTGGACTGTTAAACCCCCACCCACCAGCCTCAAAAGCAGTAAAAAACATGTATGCTAAGATAAAGTTTAAAGTATATTTATATATCCCTAACATAAATAATCTCCCGCAAGACCCAACCCACCCCCCCTCCCGAACCCCAACGAATGTCCCTGAAAACGAAGTCCAAAAAAGTAGAAAACCCAACTCCCAATTCCCACCCCCCAGAAGTCTTCAAAAAAGGGGCAAGGGACAGTCTCCTCCTACTGCTGGCTCCTGTTGACTTTTCGGGCCAGGTCGCCATGCTCCTTGCGGAGGGTCTCGAGCAGGGTTTTGGTGTTGAGGAGCTCCTGCTCGAGGTAGGAAACGCTCAGGGAAAGGCGGTGCATCCTTTTTTTGTAACTGCTGTGGAGGGCAGCTGATTTTTTTGCTGCTCGGCGGTGGCGGGTGGCTGCGGTACCCCGGCTCCATACTGCTGGAGACCTGCTGCGCTGACTGGCTGACCCAGGGAGCGTGGAGGAGGATGCAGGTGTCGCCGTGGATGTTGTTGACGTACTAGTCTGCGTGTCCTCCTCCTCCTGGACCACCAGCCGCCGATATTCGGCGACAGTGGCCTCCAGCCTCCGTTGCCGGGCCCTTTTAGCCAGCTCCTTCCGGGTTGGTTTGGAAGGACCATCTATATGAAGAAAGAAAGACATAGTCTGTAACCAATGCTCTTTAAGATGAACACAAAATGATTCAGCAGAAAGTTGTGTCACAGTAGAACTAGCAACTTGCAAGTGCAGTACATAACTATTGTGGCCAGTATCTATCTAACCTCCCACTTCTTCATCCTTGCTCTAACATTAGTGGGAGTTTAAGGAATCAATTCTATGAGCACTATGGACTCACTCCATTAGAGTCGACTATGACAGTACACCACTCTTATTCTTCTTCTTCTCTCTTGTTTAGCAAAATTGGTACGTTAACTTCTGCAAGCCGTCATAATGCCAGCGCAGTCAACTTGCACCCGAGAAAAACAGACGCCCGTCATGATGAGTGAGACAGACTTGCGTTACTGTACCAGTCCAGTACATGCAGGTGGTGATGCTCTTACTTTTCTATTATGGGTGGCACTGAGAATACTCTGTTACAAGGGCTACTGCTTAATTAATTTAACTTTCACCCTACAGTGCCAATGAATACTAGAAAAGGAAAATGAAGATAAATAATCTGATTATCTATCACTGCACATGGTATGTATTTGCTTACATATGGGATGACTTTAGGTGCTTTGGTTTTTATTGAGTGAACAGTGATACATCCACACATGAATGACCGAGTTCTACTAAACTTATTAACAGAGGTAGTGAGTAAGTGGCCATCGTAATTGCCGGATATATGCTGTGCTTGCAATACAAACTACTGCTACTATTCATGGTAGTATTCGGACAAAATTACAACTTCTTTTCCTTACCTTTCCTACACTGGGATGGACGTGCAGGTGCGGTGTTACATGCTCTTCAAAGTAACACTTAGTTCATCCAGTGACCGTCTACTCTCTCTAGATACACATATGCTATCTAAGAGTCAGATAGTACCATGATCCAGGCATCCATCCATTCAAACTATATGTCAATCATTCTTCTTCATGTCTCTCATCTGGACAAACCTTACGTTTTCTCACGGGGAGCACACTATGCAGTCTGCAATCTCAATAAGTAAGGAATATACGAGCTTACCACTGCCCGCCACTACTGTGGCAACCCGCACAGCAGTTTCGTCCGGCACTTGCACCGCCTCCTCCCCTGATGTTTCCTCCTCCACCTCCGTGCTGGGCCCAGCAACTGATGTTCCACCTACAAAGTACATTTAAGAATGTTAGTTAGATATCATACACATACACCACTCACAAACGCTGCTCCTGAGGCGGAAAGCCGGGAGAGCGCTCCGTTTTTTTAAAAATTATATTGTGAATTCCTGCTGTGTTTTAAAACTTTTCTTTCACTCACCCAAGCCTCTCCTATTGCAAGCGGCCCCTCCGCTGCCCAGAAACCGGCGTGCTAATCGCCTGACACAGGCTCGGTCGATCGACAGGCCACGCCCCCTTCGGAGGCCACGCCCACCGACCTAGAGCTTTAAAAGAGACGCTGCTCACCAGCCTCTCCACCTACAAACGCTGCTCCTGAGGCGGAAAGCCGGGAGAGCGCTCCGTTTTTTTAAAAATTATATTGTGAATTCCTGCTGTGTTTTAAAACTTTTCTTTCACTCACCCAAGCCTCTCCTATTGCAAGCGGCCCCTCCGCTGCCCAGAAACCGGCGTGCTAATCGCCTGACACAGGCTCGGTCGATCGACAGGCCACGCCCCCTTCGGAGGCCACGCCCACCGACCTAGAGCTTTAAAAGAGACGCTGCTCACCAGCCTCTCCACCTACAAACGCTGCTCCTGAGGCGGAAAGCCGGGAGAGCGCTCCGTTTTTTTAAAAATTATATTGTGAATTCCTGCTGTGTTTTAAAACTTTTCTTTCACTCACCCAAGCCTCTCCTATTGCAAGCGGCCCCTCCGCTGCCCAGAAACCGGCGTGCTAATCGCCTGACACAGGCTCGGTCGATCGACAGGCCACGCCCCCTTCGGAGGCCACGCCCACCGCCGACCCTCTCAGCAGCCTATAAGCATGTGCCTCCCAAGGAAGCGCAGCGGACGAGCGCAGCGGGCGCGCCGTTTGCGCGCCGAAGGCGCGCTTAAGGCAAGCTCGTCTGCGCTCGTCCGCGCCCGACCGGGCCCTGCGGCCCTGACCCCTGGCCCTTCAGGGGCTAGTAGATACATCTACAGCTCGAGTGCCCTACATCAGGTACGTCCTCCAATATCTCCTAGCTGTGGAATTCCAGGACACCCTTTGGAGATGCCCCGCCGCTGCACTCACTGTAAGTTTGAACTTACCCCTAAAACCGCCCAAATCAGAGCGGAGGCACAGGAATATTCCATGTTTCTACTTAATTGCAGGTCATTAGTCAAACACTGCACAGAAATATCCTTGTTATTAGATGAACACTCTCCTGATGCTATGTTCCTAACGGAAACATGGCTGAACCAAGATTCTCAGCCAGACCTAGCACAGGCTATAATCCCTGGATACCAGATAGCACGGGTTGATCGACCACTAGGCAGAGGTGGTGGCCTCGCGATTATATGTAAAGAGAATTATGTCTGCCGCTGTCTAGCGGACGACATCGAGGACTGTGAAAACCTTTCCTTTTCTATCGAGTTCTCCCCCAACTCCAGTTTCTCTGGCATTCTCATTTATCGTCCTCCGGGTCCTACCGGACAATTCAATACTTCTCTTATGTCAGTGGCCTCACAGCTGGTTGTCGCTCCCTCCAATTTTACCATCTTGGGAGATTTTAATTTTCATTTTGACAACTTGCTAGATCCCACAGCATCAGAGATACAATCTAACCTAGCCTCCATTCAATTAGAGCAACTAGTTCCCTCGGCCACACATGAAAAGGGGCATCTTCTGGATCCTATCTTTAGTAATAGTGACCAGCTCAAAGTAGGCCTGATTAATATGCTCCCATGGACCGATCACTTCCTGATAGCATTTACCTGGACTACAAGTAAACCACCTCCCTCACTGTTTACATCTAAGAAAACCCGAAACTGGTCTAAACTTCCTCTTGACAACTGGACGAAGACTCTCAGCAACACCAGACCCCGCTTGTCTCACAACCCTACAGACAATAACGTCAAATATGAAGACTGGCTAACTACCTCTTTGGACATAAGTCTCCCTTTATATCCATCTAGATCTAAAAGACATAGCAAGTCAGCCCCATGGTACTCAGAAGACCTGAGAAACCAGAAACGTCTATGTAAGAGACAAGAGAGGAAGTGGCGTATATCCTACGACCAAGCTGCAAAAACTATTTACAGGGAAATGATTAGGGAGTATAAAATGGCCATAAAAAATGCCCAAGCAGCCCACTATACTCATAAAATTACTGCGGCAAAATCAAAACCGAAAGAAATATACCACATAATAAACTCTCTGATAAAACCACCCGCGCCCGCTTCAGACAATAACAACTCAGTGTCCAAATGCAACGACCTGGCTGAATTCTTTTTCAGAAAGTAAATAAAATTTACTCCTCTTTCCCCAACTCACCCACCGATCAGTCCTGGCACTACCTGGACCTTGCCCCTGACAGGGATACTGAGCTGAAATCGTTTCCCTTGATATCCATGGAAACTTTGAAGAAACTAGCCCTACAAATAAAAACAGGGTCTCCTCGCGATCCGGCCCCTCCAGGCCCACTAGGTTTAGCCAGTGATATCATCTTCCCCACCCTGCTGGAGCTGCTGAATTCTTCTATACTGAGCAAGACAGTACCCGTAACCTGGAAGCACGCAATGGTGCGGGCCCTCCTAAAGAAACCCTCCCTGGATCCAGCTAATGCGGGTAACTATCGTCCTATCTCTTTGCTCCCGTGGGCGTCAAAAATCCTAGAGAAACACGTCAATACCACTCTGACGACATTTCTCGAGGACAACCACCTCCTTGACGCTTCCCAGACGGGTTTTCGCCCAAAACACGGGACAGAGACCGCCCTTATAGCTGTAACCGAGGATGCAAGACGGATCTTGGATCGAGGGGGATCAGTGGCAGTGATCCTCCTCGATCTAAGCGCCGCGTTCGACACAGTACATCACAAGATCTTGTTGAACCGTCTTGCTGACCTGGGAGTATCCGGAGATGCCCTGTCGTGGCTGGAATCCTTCCTGTCAGACAGAACCTTCCAGGTCTTCGACGGTACAGCTGTATCCTCCAGTAGGCCACTGGGGTGCGGAGTGCCGCAGGGCTCTTCCTTAAGCCCCACGCTCTTCAATGTGTACATGAGGCCGCTGGCTGGGATTGTTCGTCCGCATGGTGTTAATATCATCTCCTATGCGGACGACACCCAGCTGGTGGTCTCCCTTGCACAGATGAGTGGTCTTCAGACTCCACCTAACCTGGCTGCCTGCCTGGAGGACGTAAAAAGGTGGATGTCAAGCTCATGCTTGAAACTCAATGATGATAAAACGGAGCTTATGCTCCTTGGCCCAGCAACTCCTTCCACCATGGACTTAATTTGGCCCTCAAGCATGGGTCCCCCCCCCCTTCCCAAAGATAATATCAAAAGTCTGGGAGTATGGCTTGACAAATCACTGAGCCTAAACACTCAAGCCACCAAAGTGTCAGCCACTTGTATTGGCCTTCTCAGGGTAATCAAAAAATCCTTCCCCTCCTTCCATTCGAGGCCAGACAAATTGTCATACAGGGCCTGATCCAATCACGGCTGGATTTTAACAATGCCCTGTATCTTGGAGCCCCGGACTATACTCTACAAAAACTTCAGCGCACTCAAAACTGTGCTGCCCGGGCACTACTGGGAATCCCTCGGAGGACCTCTATAAAATCCGGCCTAAAAACTTTGCACTGGCTGCCTGTCAGGGATAGAGTAAAGTTTAAGGCTCTCTGCATTGCCCACCAGACGTTCTGGAGAATGGGCCCAGAAATAAACTCTTCCCTGATTTCCCCTTACCAACCCAATAAAACTTTACGCTCCTCAACTGCTACTTTTGCCACAATTCCTCGAATATTTAGATCCAGAGCAGGAGGACGCTCATTCTCATACAATATTGCCAAACTGTGGAATACTCTCCCGCTGCAGATGCGAAACAACACAAATCTCACCAGCTTCAGGAAACAGCTTAAAACCCTTCTGTTCAACAACTAACAGCCTTAGTGGCCAGGTTTGTTAGGTTTAGCTCCAGCGCCTGGACGCCTCAGGGCAACTGCAGCGCTATATAAACCTAATTTTCATTTCATTTCATTTCATTTCATTTCATTTCATTTCATTTCACTAGTATTTTGTCTAGGAATGAAGAAATGTGAACACAGAAACCAATCTAATAATTTGTGACTGTCTACTCTAAAGTAAAAATGTCCCTTTTTCCAGGGAAGGATGTTGTCTTGCTGCACTTTTTGGCACAACTGATGAATGCTTGCTTTTTAACACGCACCATTTTTCTCATAACAGACAGAAGCTTCACTTCTAAGAACAAATCATCATCATCACCACTAGGACAGAGGGGCCAACGATTCAGCACCAAAAAGAAAAATCAAAGTTCAAACCAGGTGAGGGCTCGGCTCGCCCACAATAAATGTGTGAAATAAATCACTATTAGCACTTTTCCATTTTTAATCAACCGTTTATGTTTTATGGCAAGCTTGATTTTTATAAATATTTTTACTTTTAATGAAGCTTTAAAACTTAAATAGACTCTGTGGTTTTTGGTCAAGAGTGAATGAGTAAAAGGTTTTGCAATATGCAAGCATGAGTCCATGCCTCTGACACTTCTGGACTCTGACTTCGTACTCTTGTCCTGCGTTGGATAATCGTCATTGGGGATCAATCATCGATGAATTTGGGAGCTAAATGACTCTGCCACACTATCTAGTCAGTAGGGAGATTGGGGGTTCTTCAAAGACTGATATCACTGAGGTATGTGGAAAGTCTACCTGCGCCTATTATAATTGATAAACAATGCACTATTTAGTGTCCATAGTTCTGTTTGTGCAGATTTGACCCTGCAACAGTAGTAGTATGGATTGTCCTCCTATCCAAACCAAAAGTAAAGTAGTATCTTATTCTTTTTTGGTGGTCATTCACCTTTTTATTGTTGGTAATTGTCAAAGCATAAACATTTAGAAGACTTGAAAAGACATTATGGCCAATCCCAGAGGACTGCACTCAGTGCATAGAGAGGGATGTACGACGTTACGACGCATGGTTTTACCATGCGTACCTTTACAACGTGTTTTTTACAACGCAAGTCGTTACCATGACTTGCGTTGGAGGGGTGCGGACTTAGGAATTGTTTAATTTACTATTCCAACACCAGCTTACATACAGTAGGGAAGGTGTTGGATAGTAAATGAAATTATTCCTTGTCCTGTAGCGCCCTCCAGCGCAAGTTGTGGTTACGACTTGCATTGTAAAAGATGCGTTGTAAGGGTACTGCAGAGTAAAATTCACGTTGTAAAGGATGTTCCCCATAGAGAGTTATTGCTGACTAGAATGGGAGTTTCGTTTAACACCTTTTGCCAAATGTGCAATCTTACTTAGCTACACAGACAGACTAATAAGAATAATCTAGTAATACCACAGGGAGTCATAGTCGAGGCAGGATAAGAATTTAGATACAGTCTACAAGAAGATCAAAGACGATTTAGAAAAAATCAAACGAGGAACGCTAGGAAAAAATAGGTACTCTATATTAAAATTAAAACTTACCGGGGCCAGCAAAGGAGCCCTCGCCTGACCGATCCTGGCCTTGTTCAGCAGCAGCAGCCTCCTCCAATGTCCTCTTGCCCCTGGGGGGAGCTGATGTACAACATGAAAGAAAGAAAGACCCGAAAACATGGATGATTGTGGTCAACCAAATCAAACATTTCAAAAGAACAATAACAAAATATTTTGGCGAAATAGCAAATAGACAACTATTCCACGGGATATATTGACCTATCTCATGTGGTCTACTACGATATTAGTATTGCTTGATTTGCGGACCGTCAACTTGGAAATTTATGTAACTCACTAAAATAACTACTAAAAAGGTTCGCCTAGGACTGGCAGGCAGCAGTCCGCAGCACGCGAAGTGACAGACAAACTCCATTGTGATTGCAGATCAGCGACAACACTAAAAAGTTTCCTACTACATTAACCAGTCATTAAAATACTCAAACTATCAATCCACCACCACTATTTCTTCTTATTGCCAGGTGTACAAAGGAAGGACTGGACTTGAGTCTGTAGGAGCAGATTTACAAGCCCCTTGCGGCTCTTTTGGTCCGTTGTTGCGTGACTTTTGTGACGCAGCGGCAGAACAAAAGCGCCATGGTGCGGCGTATATTAACAACGTGACGCATATGGGAGATGCATCACGTTGTAAAGCCCTGCACCATCAGGGGTGTTCCGGCGCAAGGGAGGGCGTTCCTGCGCAGGATCGCATCCTAAAAGTGGCTGAGGGAAATCTACAAGAATTCAATCAGTCACTTTTAGGACAATGATGCGTCACTCAAACCCTGCGCCTGCTTGAAGCAGACGTACGGCTTGACGCAGCATTGGGGAGATAGGGCACCCCAGAGCATTGCTGGAGCTGCGCCATCGTTGCGACGCAACTCCAGCAATGCGCCACCTTTACGGCACAGATGCATAACGCTTCAGTGGTGTTTTGGGCCCATCGTGCGCCGCATTGTAAATATGGCGCACCATGGGTGGTGGTGGCGTGGCGCACAATTACTGGCGCATCCCTGCTACTTTGCAGGGATGCGCCGGTAATAAAAAATCTGACCCTTAGTGTCTAGCATTACGCAGTTCTTTAAACTACACTCATACATAATTTCTCAGGCCAATGAAATGAACACAAAATCGAAAACTAATAAGCATAGTAGCAACGCTACTGAGAAGGAGAGCAGTGCACCTGAAATGCACAGAAGATTTTGAAATATAATTTACCTACAATGTAATCAGCAGCATTATTGCAGGAGAAAACAGAGTAATGAAGAAATAGCTACTACTACTCACCAAGGATCTCGAGGCTGAGCAGGTCGATCAAGTCGCGTTCCCGGTCCAGGAGATCCGTCCAATTGTGGGTGGCCTGGTTGTAGGTGCGCCGGACCCGAGAGTGTTGGTACATGGCCCGGCACACCTTCTCCCACTGCTTCCGGTGCTCCCGGATCCCGTAGCCGCTAGCGATCTTGCCACCTGCCATGATGGTCCTGGGGAGGCGGCGCTGGACATAAAAGACTAGTGCGGCCACCAACTCCGCGCTAAAGATCTCCTGGGCTGTGACTGTCTCCCCCCTCAAACGCCCGCACGAGAGCCGGGCACGGGGTGCGGGACCCTTCCCCTTCTCAGGCTGCCTCCTGGCTCCCTTTACCATGGTCTGGGCAGAAAGGAAGGTAAATAATAAAGAAGAAACAGAATAGGGAAGAAGAAAAGAAAATAATTTCAAAAAGTAGTTTAAAATTAACCAAAAGTAGCAGAAAACACAAAAATATAGAGCTAGAAAAATAGAGGGATAGATAATAAGTAAAATAGATCCAAAAAAACTTCAAACAAGCAAAGGATGGCAGAGATTGACAGAGGATACAGAAAGCATGCCCAGAACCATAGCAATGAATGAAAAACAAGATGGCCGCGCCCGTTCATGACCGCGTGGAGACGTTCGTGCGAGATTTTCCTCGAGAAAACACACGCGAACTTGTACTAGCGAGCCGCACACTTTGCGAGATTACACATAGCGCCCAGAAACGGAAATAAGGTCACGCAAACAAAATGGCCGCGCCCGTGAACGACCATGAGGGTAACTTTGCGCCGTTGTGCTACAAGCGGCTCGCTAAAACGCACAAAACCTTGCGAACTAACACGCCGCAAAAAAACAAAACGCATATTCGCACGAATTTGCGGCTTCCGAATTCCATCTCGTGCAAATTCGCGCCCTGCGAATCCCGCAAAATTGCAGAAAAACGACTTTTGCAAAACTGAAAGCACTCAGCAGGTGCAAAAGTTCAACCTCATCATTAGTAACCATTCCCTGTAGTGCTTCCTGAGGGCCCCCTCAAGAGTTCAGTTGCTTACTTGCAACTATTCTATGACCCTGCTCTGACCCTCACAGCAGGCTCAGAGAATAGCTACAAGTAGACCACAAAGGTCCTGTGAAAAAAAAATTGCACTGCAACAGAAAGCAATTACTGATAAGGAAGCAGGTGCCAGACTCAGTGACACATTAATCAACCCCAAATTAATTCATGTCAGTTGAAGCAGGGCAGGTGTGCTGCCTTTTCCCCCCATAATCTACAGTGATGAACCAGTGGGTGGCAGTGATGTACCAGAGGGTTGCAGTGATGTACCAGAGGGTGGCATGGGTGAACCAGAGGGTGGCAGTGCTGTGATGAACCAGACGTAGAAACAACATAGTTGCGACCGTTGCGACCCGACAAATAAACTCGCGTTTGCGAACTGGTGCAAAACCCTTGCGAACTGGCAGAAACCCTTGCAAACACAAAAAAAAGAAAAAATCCACAAATTCGCGAGAATTCGCGGATTTTGCGGATTGCGAATTCGTAAATACGCAAATTCGCGAACCGCGAATTCGCAAAATTTGCCCATGCTCAATTCACGCCTAATCATATTTGGCTCTGCAGAAAATGTTATTGGCCCCGCTGGAATTCTGCTCTTCTATGCTATTCTACTAGCCAGGAGGCAAATTTGTATGAAATGGACAGAATAATCTCCTGCCACTTTTTTGGACTGGCAGCCCACAGTCTTGGCGGTTTCCAAAATGGATCTTGCCAGGCCAGGCAGCAATAAGAAGAGAGAATTTTGGAACCTTTTGCAAGCTTGATGGGGTCCAGAGTCGTTGCAATAACGGGGTGTTTTTTTTCCCCCTTAGAGTTCTATGATTAAGCCATTAACACTCTCCGGGCTAAGTTGGAGACTGGCAGATTTTATGGCAAGATTCTCTGACGGTAGTCATCTAGCTCTTAGAGCTTGACAGAAGAGTTATTCCGGTGGTTATTTCATTGACCCCCAAGATGCTCTGCTACTAGTAGGTGGGCCCCCTCTCGCTAATCAACCTACGCCCTTCAGTTCTCTGGAGGTGAGTACAGGCATCTAGGGTGCAATTTGAAGGAGGATCGGTGGCGAATGAGGACAAAAAAAAAGAAAAACGGGATGAAAGACACCTATGTATTTCTGAAATTGAAACTAAATATAGAGTCTAGGAACAGTAGCTATTTGCACATCTCCAAAATTGTAAGTACCCATACTAGCATGTGAATTATAGGACATTTTTCGAAGTGATTTCTTTTTTACACATTGTCTTTCATTTGGAAGGTAGAAATGCATCAAAAGTCAATAGGTAATAATAGTTGCTCTACAATTCTGCATTACCCTAAGTCTCCTGATAAAAATGGTACCCCACTTGTGTGGATAGGTCTAGTGCCCATGACAGGAAACGGCTCAAAATACAAAGTGGACACACCACGTTTTTACGGTGAAAACTGACCCTTTTTTTCAAAGCGCCTAGCTATAGCTTTTGAACCCTAACTCTGCTGGCACCTAGGGAAACCTAGCAAACCTATACATTTTTGAAAACTAGAAACCCAGGGGAATCCAGGATGGGATGACTTGTCTGGTTCTCACCAGGTCCTGTTACCCAGAATCCCTTGCAAGCCTCGAACTTTGTAAAACAAACCACATTTCCCTCACATTTCTGTTATGAAAAGTTCTGGAATCTGTGTACAGCCACAAAATTCCACCCACCTTACATTCCCCAAAATCTTCCGATAGAAATGGTACCTCACTTGGATGAGTAGGTCTAGTGCCCATGACAGGAAACAACCCAAAACACAACATGGACACACCACATTTTTACATTGAAAACTGACCCTTTTTTTCAAAGTGCCTAGCTATGGATTTAAAACCCTAGCTCAGTAAGCTCCTAAGGAAACCTAGGAAACCTATACATTTTTTAAAACTAGACACCCAGGGAAATCCTGAATCCCTTGCACACCTCAATCTTTGTCAACAGAACTAATGTTCCTCACATTTCTGTGATGGAAAGTTCTAAAATCTGTGTGGATCCACAAAATTCCACCCCCCGCATTTCCCAAAGTCTTCTGATAAAAATGTTACCTCACTTGTGTGGGTAGGTATAGTGCCCGCGACAGGCAGGGGCCTAAAACATATGGGGGAGACATCAAATTTACCGATCACAAAACAACCTGGTTTTGCAAGGGGGGGGTCACTTGGATTTTTGGTCCCGGGCTCGGGCCATCTTGCATGTTCCACTACAACAAGGCTGCCTATCACAGACTCCTGAAACTGAACAAAAGTCATCCAGGAAAATCCAGAATCCCTTGCACACCTCAAACTTTGTCAACAAAACTAATGTTCCTCACATTTCTGTGATGGAAAGTTCTGGAATCTGTGTGGATCCACAAAATTCCACCCCCCCCCCGCATTCCCCAAAGTCTTCCGATATAAATGGTACCTCACTTGTGTGGGTAGGTATAGTGCCCGCGACAGGCAAGGGCCTAAAACGTATGGGGGAGACATCAAATTTACCGGTCACAAAACAACCTGGTTTTGCAAGGGGGGTCACTTGGATTTTTGGTCCCGGGCTCGGGCCATCTTGCTGTTCCACTACAACAAGGCTGCCTATCACAGACTCCTGAAACTGAACAAAAGTCATCTTTGATGCTGGAGAACACTCCTTGAACACACCAAAGCATTAACAGTTGCTAAATTGAATAGAAGGATGGCCAATTTCTTATTCCAAATGTAAGCCTTACGAATAGCAGTGTAAGGTTCCAACCTCTGATCTACTTTATCAACACCACCCATGGGTTTATTGTAGTCTTCAATGCACACAGGTTTGCGCACTTCAGCAACCTGACCCCAAACAGCCATCATGAATGGTAGTCAGCAAATACATGTCCCTCCTGTCCACAAATTTCACAGCTAGTAATTCATCACTACGCAAGGCACTGAACTGTCCCCTCTGAAGCTTTTTGCAAACAAGTCCTTTTGGGTAACCTTTACGGTTAGAGCTGATTATGCCACACTCAAGAGTGTCCGCTTTAAACAATTGCACAGCAGTGTAGAAGTTATCTAGGCACAAATGGTCACTTTGTTAAAAAGTCCTCTAGCAAGTTCTCACACAACTTACTCTTAAACTCCTAAAGCGAACGGACAACCAGGGAAGTAAATAGTGGAATCCCTACCAGTAAACACCCGGAAATTATAGACATATCCGGTCCTGCTGTCTGACAACATATACATCTTAATTCCATAACGTGCCCTCTTGCTAGGAATGTACTGTCTAAAAACCAAACGACTCTTGAACAGGACCAAAGACTCATCAATAGCTATTTCTTTCCCCAGAGTATAGATCTCAAAAAATTGATCTACAAAGTGATCAAGAACAGGCCGAATCTTGAAAATACGGTCACAGTCAGGGTGATCTCGTGGCAACGCCGAAGCATTATCAAAAATGGCAGCATCCAAAGCACAAGTAAATACCAATCATGACTCATAATTGCAGGATATATGGATGTTGCCATCAATGGACTGGTAGACCAATATGAAGCCATGGACGACTTCCTTATACAACCCATCAAAACAGTCAAACCCAAAAACTTCTTCATCTCAACCAGATTTGTGGGAGTCCACCGGGTAGCTCTAGAGTGGGGTCTAAGTCTGTCACTGTTGTTCCTCAAATACTATTCAGCATACAAATTAGTCTGCTCAACAATCTCAGCCAAAAATACATCATCCATATACAACTGAAAAAACTGTACAGGTAAAAACAATTCTCAATTCTACACCCTGCATCAACACTAAAGGAAGGCAACACTGGCTGCATCATGTTTGGATCAATCCAGAGTCCAGCACTTCCAATGGGAAGTTCCAGATGCCTCTTGCTGCACCATTGACACATCAGTGTCCTCCTCTAAAGCAGACACTTCATCCGCACTGAGAGAAGTTCCATCCGCACTGAGAGTAGCTTCATCACCAGATGATTCCTCTTGGACAGAAAACTCACTGCCAGAACCTTGCACTTCCTCCTCTCCCTCAGATGCACTGTCTGTCTCATAATCATGGTGAGAGAAAGATTCAAAAAGCATACCAACCACCTGAGCAGTAATTCTGTGGCTAGCCATAATCCTTACTAACAAAGGTAACTTGTCAAACAAGTCAACAACAACAAACACTTTGTAGAATACGTAATAAACAAAATGTGGCTTTATCACAAAGAACTCTATACTCCAAAACTGTACCACTTACCCTGTAAGACACAGATATACTCACCACCACCTACTCTGCACAGACACAGCAAGGACGAACAATATCCCACTAAAAAACATAAAGAAAAGAAAATTATGCATAAGACAACGCAAAAGACATCACAAAGAATTTCATGCTCAAAACACAAACTAAATATGCTGCTGTTATGACACCACTTACATAAAATTTCACTCATGCTTGATAATAATATTCATTTGGAGTAAACGCAACAAAAAAAAATTTTCTTACCAAAAAAATGCAACTACGCAAAGCTGCAGATGAACCACTGTTGAAACTGCAAACAAGAACAAAAATCTTTGTGGGGAGCGACCCTTGCCCAAGCGGCCGCTCACCACAAACACTTATATATAAATAAAAAAATCCCTGTTGGCCTACCTAAAATATTTTTGGGCCAACGTATCCCTCCGGGGGAGCCAAACGGCCAAACAAAATGTCTCCCAAAGGGAAGCGACCTTTGTCCAAGGGGCCGCTCCCCGCATGCATTAGAAATATGAAACAAAAAACTAAAACAAAAAAATTCCCTGGTGGCCTAGTGGCCCTTCTAAAATTTATTTGGGCTGATCTACGCCCCAGGGGAGCAGAAACAGTAAAAACAAATGTCCCCCAAAGGGGAGCGACCCTTGCACAAGGGGCCGCTCCCCGTATACATTGCACATTTAAAAAAATAAACTAAAATGTAAAAAATCCCTTGTGTCTAGTGGGCATTTCTGCTGCACGATCATGCGATCTTGCAGCAGGAATGCTCAAAGAAACATTGGAGGAAAGGAGAACCCCTTCCTTTCCCAGATGCCTCTTTGAAAACAAAATCCCCCCTCCCCGAGCAAATGGCTTCCATTGCGTCTAATTTAATCTAATTATGTTGGCGCGCGATGCGCGCTGACATCATTAAATGATGTAGTGGAGGGGGTGGGTGGGTGGGGGTCAGTGAAAGGGCTTCCGCTGTCCTCCCCGGTGGGGGCAGAAATATGGGCAGCCCACGGGTGAGTGCCAATGCTTACCCCGTGGGTGGGTACTGGGATGGTCGGGAGCTGTCCCGAGCACACGCCCACCATGTCTCAGTAGGCTACCGGTCATCCTGAGCACGTAAAGGGTTAAAGAGAAAAAACGTATTTGCCACGACAAAGCTGGATACATTCATAATTACAAAAGTATTTCAAAACATTTGATAAGCATTCTTCAAAAGTATTTCACAAAGACAATAAGTCTGCCTTACCTAATATGAAGCTCTTTTAATTGTTTTGTGACATACTCAACTGTGCGCCGAAGCTGTGCGTGACAGCAGGGTAGGCCCCTGTGGGCGGTTTGGTGTAGAGCCTGGCCCCAGCACTAAGGTCCTGCATCCAACCCTACTGCAGACTAGTTTGGGAGCTGTCATTATGAGAACGAAATCCACATTTCACAGGCAGCCATGAAATATTTCTTAAAATGTCCTCCTCTCAATGTGATATGATTTTTTTTATAGCACTGCATTCTGTGAAATAAAACCACCAAAGTATGTATGTATGTATGTGAGTGTGTGAAGACAGTAAACAAAAACACACATTTATTACTACATGCAAATGTCATGTTCTGTGTTAGGAAACTCCAATCCCTCATTTAAGGCTGAGAAACCATTTAAGCCTACTTCTAGGGGAGTAAATATGCACAGACAAAGGTAGCAATCTTTTGTTGTGGAGAGCTCCTCGAGTAAATTCTTTTTCTGTGTTTTTTTATCCAACTCTTTGATGCTCATTTCTTCAGTGTCAGAATAATGAAAACAAGCACTGGCAAAGCCAATTTGTCTCCGCAATCCAAGAGCCAATGGCATTGTTAATGACAATATGTTTTAGCTATGTGTTGTGGAGTGGATGTATGTTGTGTGGAGTGGATTTATGTAGGTTGGTTTGGAATTGTGCGTTGTGGAATTGTGTTGTGTTGAGTGAAGTTGTGTGTAGTGGAATTATGTGACATGGTGTGCAGTGGAAATATGTAAATAGCAATTATGTGGTACTGAGTGTACTCGGATTATGTGAAGTGGCATTGTATGTTTTGGAATGTAACTATGTAAACTGGTATTTTGTGTTGTGAAGTGGTATGTAGTGTAGTTTAATTATGTGGTGTGCTATTGAATTTTATGGCATGATGTGGAATTCTGTGGTATGTATTGGATGTAGGTGGTGTGTTGTTTAATTGTGCTGTTGAGTTAAATTATGTGGTTTGTTGTCGAAATGTGGTATGGAATGTATCTGTGTGGCGTTAAATGAAATGAAAGAAATGTACATGCTGCGAGTTCCCATCCCTCAGAGACAGCAGCTGCATTATGACTTTAAAATGGAACCACTGTATACAGCTCATTGCACTGCACACTAGTTAATGTGCACACGTTATGGCATGGCAGCAGAATAATTCATATTATGATTCATTGAGATGACATCCTGCTCAACAGAACATGAACGATGCACAATCAAAGCAGACATATTAGGTAATGCAAAAAAACTATGTTGACACCAAAAACACTAAAGCCCACACTGGTGATTTTTTTTTTATCTGAGCAAAGGCATTTTTTTTTACCAAAAGAATGATGTACGCTTTTCACATGATAAAGCTAGCACATAGACTGACAAGCTAGGGCTTTTAAAATATCTGATGAATGATGCAAAGCGGAAATACTAAAAATGTTTAAAGCTTTGAGCAGAGTAAATTAGACCCGCTCCGCCATTAATGCAGCTTCTTGGCACATTGTGATTAAAAATAGGGCTTTAGCTGGGCCGGGTCCTGCCGGTGCTCAGCACCAGCAGTTTTTAACAGCAGGTACCGAGACGGATCCCTATCAGGCTCTCCATTTCTACCCTCAGGGTGTAAAAAAATACCTCACTGCTTTTGTTGTAACTTCAAAGAGACTCGTTTTTCAGTTTTATATAGCGCAAACTTGGAGCACTTTCTGTGAGCACCAGTTACATTGCACAAGGACATATTCATTTTTTTGAATCACAGGACATCAGGCTCGAACCTGTTTTCTCAACTCAACTGTTTTTGTTGCATTTTGTGGTGGTAACGTGTTATGTTGCGTTTATGTTTTGGTCTTGCATAAGTGCAGTGTGTGGTATTGTTGTGTTGAACTGTGGTTGTTATGTGGCATTCGTTTTTCCCATTTTGTTGTGCCCTGTGTTGTTTTAGTTGTGTGTTCGCTTTTCTATTATGTTATTGTGCTGTGTTCTACAGTGATCTGTAATTACTTTAGAGATGTTAGCAAATGCAGCTACATTTCTTGCAAAAAGCATATCATTCTTTTAAAAGTTCCAGTGACAAAAACACTGCTCCAGCTCGCCAACTATTATGGACGCCAGTCAGCTCAACATTCACTTTATGTCACTTGGCCCCTGAATGTTTTCCCCTGGATCATGTTCAACCATATGAGTTTATGGACAGGACCACTGACACAGCTGTTAGGCATTGCTGCTTCAGATGTAAACCCCCAATAGGGATTACAATTGTTAAGATTATTGCACGAAGATATACTTTCTAAAATAAAGTGTTATGCAAATGAGAATATCTGACATATCGAAAAAAGAACAGTTGATTAAACTGATGGGTATGTTGTATTAAAAAAACTTTAGTGGATATTATTTGTTTGTTTCACGAGGTTTGTATAAGGCAGAAACTTAGTATATGTAATAACAAACCACGCAGACGCTACGGGAAACGAGTGCTGTAAATAGCCACCAGCAACAGCCATTGCTTACAATTTTCTTTTTATGAAGATTTATATAACTGGAACTCGTTATATAAATCGAGGGGTTAAATCCTGGGGAGATTTAGTGGCAGATTTATGTTGGTAATGCTCCTCGTTTGCGTCACGCAACTGCGGCGTAAACGTGGTGCATATGCCCTGCGCCACTTGTGGGCATTTCGATTCAGAAAAGGGGGTGGTGATGAACAGAGTGTCTGAATTAAGCAGACCACTCTTACCCAGTCCAATGATCAGGGCTTGATCCATCACCGTTATTTATCTCACTGCACCATCCCAGCTCAGAACCTGGCTATATGCAAATCAGTCTGTCCCTGGCCCAGTGCATCATGGGAACAGGGCAGACTAAACTACCAAGCCAATTCTTCACCAGAAAGGAGACAAGCTACCGGGGGCCGGTTTCTGGCATTTCAGCCGTCTTCGGCCTGGCTTGCTTGAATCCTGATGGTGCAGTGAGAAAGGGACTCATGTCTGAGTATACCCTGCCACACCTATAGTGGCCAAAAACGATTCAGAAAAGGGGGTGGTGATGAACAGAGTGTCTGAATTAAGCAGACCACTCTTACCCAGTTCAATGATCAGGGCTTGATCCATCACCGTTATTTATCTCACTGCACCATCCCAGCTCAGAACCTGGCTATATGCAAATCAGTCTGTCCCTGGCCCAGTGCATCATGGGAACAGGGCAGACTAAACTACCAAGCACTTGTGGGCGTTTCGGCGCAGGGTGGGCGTTCCGGGGCAGGTGCGCCTCGCAAAAGTGGCTGAGTGAAATCTATAAGATTTCACTCAGTCACTTTCAGGCCAATGCTGCGTCAAAACCCCGCGCCTGCTTGAAGCAGGCGTAAGGCTTGACGCAGCATTGGACAGATTGGGCACCCCCGAGCCTTGCTGGAGCTGCTCCAGCAATGCGCCACCTTTACGGCACAGATGCGTCACGCATCTGTGCCGTTTTTGCCCCATGGTGCGCCGCATTGTAAATGCGGCGCACCATGGGTGGCGGAGCAGCGGCGCAAAATAACTGGCGCATCCCTGGGGATGCGCCAGTTATCATCAATCTGCCCCTAAGTGATTTGCCCAGAATCACTGGATGTTGAGCGGATTTCAATTTTTGTACCAGGCTCCCCAGCACCAAAGTCGGCAGCTCTAGCCATAAGGCTACATCCTCGCCCATCGTTCCTCTGTCAGGTCAGACCTCTTTTGCCCAATGAGAGATTTATTTTGTACAGTTGTCAAGCGTGCAACGGGCTACAGTGTGCGGTTTTAGACAAAACTCGTCGTTTTAAAAAGAATATGCTATTTTCCTAGCATGAACTTGAGTTAGGATGTTACTGCATACCGAGCTGTGCACTTTAAAAATGTGTAAAAAGAAGCCAAGGTCCTCTGCTACAGCGCTACTGAAACGTTGGTGTGTTGAGCTGTCTAATAGTATTTTGCGAGAACCAAGGAAATAAAGCTCCCTCTTGACTCAGGCCTGGGAGGTTTGCCGAGGGAGGGTGTAATCTTGGGGTGTCTGCCAGGGAAACCTTGACACGGCGTCCTTCGTGAGTCCAAAGTGCACCTGTGTTCTTCCTCGCCAGGCTGGGAGCTGGAGCTAGGGTCGTGTGCAAGTCTTCAAAATATTGAAATTAACAAAGACTCGCCAGGACCCACAGTATGGATGGCATGGCTGCCATCTGAAATGTCTCTAAGTGCGCTTCCAGAAAAAAAGTAGTGCAGAAACAGTAGTCTCAGTTCGAGACAGCGCATGCACGCAGTCTAGAACCGAGACCTAAAAATGGAGCCAGTCCTGCAGGACTATCAGACCTACCAACCTGCAAATACATTTCAACATGTGAGGAGGGGGTAGAGCCTTAACGGGGTAGGGCATTGTGCCGAGAACTACCTAAGAGGAACTCTTCCCCAAGAAGCCCACTACCCCCTCCGCACCCCCAAAAAAATCAAAGGGTTGCTGAGACTGCTGCAAAGTACAGCCACAAAAGACGAGCAGAAGATCCACTCTCTGCAGTGGTTTCCAGTTTGCCTTGCCTGTCACCATGTGATTTTTTCTCCTCACCGCGCGACCGTGTGAAGGGAGCCTAAAATCGTGTGACATGGTGGCACCCTGTGAATTGGAAGGTCTGGATTATTCAATAAATCTAAGAAGGTCTCTGGCTGGCTGCTGTATCACTATGATGAAAATAAAGAATTGAAGATTTCAACATATACAAGACTTCTTCGTCTTTCTGCCACTTTACCTTGTGTTACTCCGCTCTAATCCTATGATATAATCTTCACTTGTACTCCATATGTGTGTGCATGGGGTTGTTGTTTCCTGACAGCTAATACAGTTGGTACAGTAACTCAGTTTACACATATGGATATAGACTATACCCTTGAATTTTTTTTGGTTACACAGGCAAAATATGGGTTATACGCCCAAATTTAATTTATGCAAACATCTTCTGATATGCATGAAATTAAGCGAGCACAACATTTCAGATATTTTGTGCTGCATCGCGACTGGCCTCTGAACACATACAGCTCTGCACCTCCTGTAACTCACCAGACTCGCTCACAGACTAGCTCCTCACACTGGTGCCAAGTTGTTTGTTGCAGGTGGATGGGGTTCAAAGTGTGGGGTTCAGGCGGAGGTAGCAGGGGGTTGAGAGGGAAAGAAAGGAGGCTGATGGGGTGTTAAAGCAAGGTCTGCAGCATGTTAACAAACAAAATGAGTGAAAAATCATTTATTGTAAATCACTGGAGCCAGGCGACAAGCCAGCATCAACTTAATGCAGATACCTCTCCACGCCCCTCTGAAGAGTGGCACCCTGAGCCTGGGCCCAGCACGTCCATGGCAAAAGTCGGCGTTGATAACATGTCATGCACATATGACGTCAAGCCCTTTGATCCACTTTCCGGGATTAATCCACCACAGAGGGAAGTATTATACAGACCATGCAACATTTTGCAGCTTTTCAATACAGGCTGGAAGATGAAAAAAAGAGAAATTGAAAACTGGAAAAGATGGTAAAAATTGACTAGATCTCACATTAAATGATATTAATCTTTAATGAACCTTTGGGATTCAGAGGACATGGCTCATTTTCAATAAGTTCTATGATTTTTTTCTCTTTAGATTGTATTATATGAAAACACCGACGCATACAGTTTTGTTGTTGCTTTAATTATGTACAACGTGTCTGAGAAAGTACAGATTGTGTGACCTCTGCCTTGACACAAATCACTCGGTTTGCTCATATTAGTACATTAGCAGGCCACCTTCACTTGCATCACATGGGGTAGCACATTTATTCAACGAATATATTTGATTTGCGCGATGTTAACAGCGGTAAATGAGTCATGGTTTAGTTCGTCTTGCCCCCTCGTTTCTTTTTAATGTTAAAAGAGCATATTGAGAAAAAAATGCAGACATAAAGAATGAACATTTAGTAGAATACATCAAACTTTTAAAGTTAAAAAGATGTTCAATAAAACAACAATACGCCTTTAATATTTTCAAGGGCAAGAAGGGGAGGGAAGGGAAAAAAAGAAAACAGAAGAGTTGAGAAAAACAATATTTGAATAAATATAATAAAACTGTCCTCACAATTTCCAAAACGGTACAATTATCCTGGAGATAATATAAGATGGAAAGCAATGGTAACAATAAACAAGAATGATTTGTAAAACGAAGATGCAACAGAGAGATGAATATTCATGGTGGTTTGAGATGTGTAGATAATGTTCAAACTGTAGCTGGCATATACTTCTCAGAATTGTTCAGAAAACAAACAGAGTTTGAAGGTAACCATAAAAAGGGGACATGATGAGAATTAGAGCATTGGGACATATAAGTAGTATATAATTTATTATGGCAACATAAAGAGTACTACCACATCCTAAATTATAATTTATGTGAGTATTTCCAATTAAAATTTGGGAAAGGTAGGGGAAAATGTATTAGCTAAAGGACCTATACAAAGATGAAAAGTGTTAAAGGGATGTGATATTTTAAAGACTTTTTCATTCATTCATAAACTTTATTCGGTTTTACAAAAGTAAATATACACATTCCTTAAATACAAACATTAAAAAGTATAAAATTCATATCTTTAAAACATAAGGGAGAACTAAGAATACAATGAATAAATATCAAGATTTCACGTCAAAGAAAGGCACACTGATAACATGTCTAAAACCATAGGTGCCTCTTCCTCCTTAATTGGCTAATATTCAAGATAAGCCCTAGTTCTCATCAATGATTTCAAATACCCTACAATAAAAATTGGACAATCAGGTTTCAACAACTGTAGGTACAAAAGTGCTGGACACACCTGATTAAAATTAACCCTTTTTAAAAGGGGTAATAAAAAATGTCTCCTGGGGACATCATAATGTTTGCAAAAGAACATGATGTGAAGCAAATCCTGTGGAGACAGGTTGTCGCAGCCACAGGGTGCTAGCACCTGACCTTTGCTACAACTTTTGGCACCGCAATTAAAAGATGAAAAAAATAAAGGCGGAACCTAGTCAGCAAAAAACGCTCGTAGGTGGTCAGTGTCCCCAGGAGATACAGCTCTGTTAATGAGTGTGTTTTTTAGGGTCAGAAATTTGCGAACACTAGGTTTGCATAGTTCCCGATCATCTATTTCCAACTTCCTTCTAGAAATAAATGCATCTTTAACAGATTCAACATTCTTTTTTGTAACAGTTGAAGGTTTTAAAAAGAGTTTAGGGCGACCCAGCTCTGAAAAGTGGCCTTTAACATACTCAACTGTTGTTTTTGCATTTAACATACTTCAGCAGAGGAAATCTTGACATACGATCCAGGGACATACAGTCCATCAGGATCTGCTGGGTTAGTTTTAGGTCTTTGTTAAGCCAGCACTTAAGCCATAACACTAAAGAGCGCATGGCAAAAAAGTCACATATAAAAAGGAATCCACAGTGGGCTATCAGATTCGATAGGCCAGTTGGCATTCCCAGCAGGTGCTTCAAAAAAATATTTTCTACTACCTGTAACGAATCTGCCATGGTGTACCCCCACACTTCAGTGCCATAGCTTGCAGATGACACACACTTTGCCTGATAAATTTTCAGCATCGCTGCGATTGGGCGCTTGCCCACCTTAGCAGCAAAGCTGAAGATTGCACCAACTGTTCGTGTGAAATCCCCCTTCTTTGTTTGAATAAGGGGCCCCCACTTCAGGTGCTCAACCCACACTACCCCCAGGTATGAAAAAACAGGAGTTGAGGGAACCTTCTCGGAGCCTACTGAGAAGCAATATTTTTTTGTTTGCCGAGGCCCTACCTGCATAATATAAGATTTTGCATTATTAATCTTTAAGTCACGGGACCCCATAAAATTCAAAAAGGCATCTAATAAACATTGTAATCCTCTGGCAGTTCTTGCTATCAGGACAGCATCCTCCGCTTATAGGAGTACAGGGAGACCCCGACAACCCACACGCGGAAAGTCAGCCCCCGTCGATACCAGGGCTCCCTCCAGGTCATTGATATATAGATTAAACAGGAAGGGTGCCAAAATGCAGCCCTCTCTCCCCCTCTCTCAATATCAAATCCCCTGGAGACCCGGAGATCCTGTGCGTATCTGATATTTGCTTGGTTTCCCTATGCAGGTCCATCAGGATGTCCACGATAGGGGCCTCCACCCCCATGGCCCTCATGGACTGCCACAGTTTGACCCAGTTGACACAGTCAAACGCGGACGATAGGTCCATGAAGGCCATGTAAATCGTGCCTGGGCGGGCCATCGTGTACTTGCCAATGATCATATACAGGTTTAAACATTGGGCCATTGTTGACCTTCCTACCTGGAACCCATATTGGGTATTGGTAATATTCCTCTGCTCATGAAGATAGTCTCTGCAATAAAACCCCTCCCATCACCTTGACCACAGAATCAATGACATAGATAGGCCGGTAACAATGTGTACTATTGCGGTCCCCCTTTTTAAATACTGAGACGATAGCAGAGATTGCCCAAGCAGTGGGGCTACCGTCCCTGGCAGCTGCGTTCAATACCGCAGTATGTTTTTTTAAGACATTCACAAACCTTACAGAGAATAGAATCTACTTTCTCAAAAAATAGCTTTAGGTATATTCACCAACAACATAGAGATGGTAAATATAAAAAGTTGAGAAATCAACATTTTAATGGAGCGCAAATGACACTACCAAGACAAAAATAAATGATTCCAAGATGCGAGTAATGTATCAATTTTATCAAACAGCTCCTTAAAATTAATAGTAAATGAATCTTGTACTGAAGATGCAAACCAATGTATTTCATCTTAGAAGATAACGACGACTGAAAACCAGAATCTATAAAGAAATGTTTGTGAGTATATTTATTTAAAGGAATAATTTGAGTTTTATCCTTATTAATTTTATACCCAGAAACATCAAAGAAGCAGGCTATTTTACCATGTAGTGCGAGTTAGGATGTGCCTGGACGCAAAAGAAAGAGAAGAACATCATCTGCATAATCAGCCAATTTTAGTTGGTAGTCACCATATTCAAAACCAGAGATGGACACATTAAGTCAAATATAAGAAAGGAACATTTCAAGAACAAGAACAAATAATAACGGAGAAAGAAGACACCTCTGATGAACACAGCATTGAAGAGGAAAATAGGAAGAGACTACACGGTAAACTTGAACTGATGCTCAAGGGGATTGACATGGGAGGGGAGATAAGAGCAATCATCTTAAAGCCAAATCCATGCCAAGTTAATGACTTGAACATAAAATCCCAATTGATCCTTTCAAATGCCTTCTCTGCATAAATCGTTATTGTTGCAAGAGGAGTTTTAAGGAGAGGAGCCTTACTGAGAACATTTAGAAATAACCTGGTATTACCTTATGCTAATCTTCCTTTTATTCATTTTGACTGCTCCTTCACAATAAGGCAGGGAAGAAAAGACTAAAAAAAGAGAGCTAAAAGTGGTGCAAAAAATTTGCAGTCAACGTTTATTGAAGAAATGGGTCTGTAATTTGTACAGAGGGTTGGCTCTTTGCAATCTTTATGGATAAGCAGAAATAGAGCGAATAAAGGGTTGAAGCAAGTGCAGAAAGCGAGAGAGAACAATATGTGAAAAATAAAGAAAAAATTTGACAGTAAAAATGCCTGGTCCATCTGTTTTCCCCTTCTTCAAGGAGTTAGGTACTTAGGAAATCTTATTAAGAGTAAGACCTGTCTCCAAAGATATAAAGTCTAAATGAACTGGAACAGATTTGGGAGTATGACGTAAATAGTCATCAATGTGTATGGGATGCACTGGAGACTTAGGGGTACATAAGGGCTTGTAAAAAGACACAAACTCCCCCAGAATTTTGTTATTTTTAACTAATGAGACACCCAGAGAACGTTTTACCCACTTTATTGCGACCTCCATTGTAAGGGATGATAAGGTAGGGGTTGCCTTCAAGGGTTTTTTTTGGCCAAAATATTTCACAAGTTATTTATAAGAAATAAATCACAGGCCTGAATACTTTTGCGTATCTTTTTGGAAATTGTTGCCGTTGAATCCACCAAGCCTTTAGCTGCTTACAAGATTTTCAATCAAATTGATTCGATCCAAGAACGCTCTAACAACATATAATAAGGCACCAGAAAAGATACACGTTCTCGTGCTGGGCTAATAAGAACCCAAGTGCACGCTACATTTCCGAATTTTAGGCATCACCCAAATCAAACAAGCAAATGGACCTTTGAAGAAAAACAAAGGGGTCAACTTCTGTATATTTGTATAGTCCTGAAGATGGTCTCTGTATTGACACGATAGAGACCGAAACGTCGACCCACGCTTTTTCTTTCATCATTTGTTTGTATTCAATTTTAACAAAGAAGAAAAGCTTTACATAATGATACAGTGAAGGTGTCTTTATTGTGTATTGCTTCCCTTCTTGTCACATTGTTTATATACACTCTAGTACCCTCTTTAAAATACAACTATAAAGTAATTTTTTTATATATACACCAGTTTCTGTGCTTTCTTACTTTCCATATATGTTTTTATGTAATGTTTAGTGCTCTATTTAAACCAAAACGTTACTACAAATTCACATGGAGATTTGCTATTGTTTAGCTTGGGCCAAAACTAGTCAGGCCTGTGATTTATTTTTAATAAATAACTTGTGAAATATTTTGGCCAAAAAAAACCCTTGAAGGCAACCCCTACAACTTATCATTTATATAGCCCAAGCCCTCAAGGGTATATTGGGTTTCCCACTTTGTGTATAACTACATTGTAAGGAGCACTACCTTTTATTAAGATCAAAGAGGTCTCACTAGTGGAGAGAGTATTATAGTGTAATTTCTATTTGAGTAGATTTTGAAGATCACTATTCAGTTTGGAAGTAAAATACTTTTTTCTAATGTTTTTATGAAGGATAATAAAGATTTATGTTGTTTATTTTATTCCTTCTTTTTCTTGGATACATACTCAATGATAAAACTGTGCACAGCTGCTTTAAATGTTGAGGTAGTAGGGGATTATTTATACATAAAAAATTCAGAAGTTAATGAGGTAAAGGATGCAGAGAATTGTGGATCCCTTAGCAATGAATTATTAAACCTCCATCCATGAAGAGAAAGTTGAGATGTAACCAAGGTCAAATCAGTAACAGACATGGCATGATCTGAAATCACTATGGAACTAATGGAGGATTGATTTATATGTTGCAACAAATCTCTAGAAACAAAAATATGATCTAACAATGTAAGGGTACCTTGTGTGAGAAGAATAAGAAGTGTAAACAAGTGAAGTGGGATCAGAGTCTCCAAGAGTCTCCAAGAGTCAATAAAAGCATTATTAGAACTGGTGTAATGAAATTGTTTGTGCATTTTATGGGGAAACAATCTGACTGAGGATTGTCTATCTAAGTATGGGTCCATAATGTGGTTCCAGTCTCCACCTAGAATCAAGTATGAGTCATTATTTTGTATGGATTTTTGCACAGTTGCAGGCCAAAAAGTATAATCGGACTGAGTTGGGGCATATATATTGAAATCAGTTAAGGTGATTTTATTGACTAAGAATTTAAGAACAATTTATCTGCCAATAGTGTCCGTTTCTTGACAAGGACAACAAGATCTGAGTTCTTTCTACATAAAATGATAACTCTGTTCTTTTTAGTAGAAGTGAGAGACACAAACACAGTGATATTCCAGGAGATTACTCTGAATGGTACAGCAATGAACAAAATGCAGAAGCCATGAGGACTATCACATAAATGACATATTCTTAATATCGAAACAAGAAAGAAGGAAACAGAAGAATTGACATAGGAATGAAGCATACATCATAAGGGAGAAGGGAGTAAAGAGAATGGGAAAGAGGAAAGAAAGGAACAGATATAGAATATACCAAAAAGACAGTACATGTCAAAAACAGATGACTGAAAACATATACCTAGATGCTGAACAAGAGGAGGTTGGGGTGGTGACAAAACAGATGACGATGGCACATCGCACAATGAGCTCTGCACCACAATGAAGCAAGACATAAGAAGAGGGAAATGATTAAATCAAAAGAGAGGATGGGAACATGTAAGGAAATGGAAGAGGAAAACTAAGAGAAATATAGCATCATCAGGAGCAACATTTGAATTAAAAAAAAGAGGAATAAACAGCTAACAATTGCAAATGAGATGAATTTGTAGATGGACCAGCTGTGACTATCTTGTCCATTGTGTGTGAGTTTATACATTTCCTGATTTCCTAAGTGCATCCGGTTCTTCATGCAAGATGGTTTTCTTTTGACAAGTGACCTTAAAAAGACATGGATGAAAAAGGCCATAACAAGCCCCCATACTGCGAAGTGCAGGTTGGAGACTGAGAAAATTTTTTCTTGTGTTAGCTGTGGCATATAGACATCCTGCAAAATGAAGATCTTCTTGCCTGACCATATGAGTTGTCTCTTTTATTTATCCAAATTAACGACTTTTACAAGGTCAATAAACTCCCCAAAAGACAATGACTCCTCAAGATTTAGTAGGTGGCAGAGAAGTATAGAGACAAGAAGCGAGTCTATACACTCACGCTCATTGAATATTGAGATTTGTGGAAGGAGGTAGATCCAATAATTGCAGTAGAAAAGATACAAAAAATAAGACAGTGCTATCTCCCTCTGTACCCTCAGGATGACCAAAAATACATAGATTATTGTGTCTATTCCTCTTCTCCAAATCTTCTGAGCAAATCTTTAACTGAAGGATCTCTTTTCCAAAAATTAAAATGTTATTGGTTTCACCATGTAAGTCATTAAGTTGTTCTTTCACAAACGACATACAGGCCTCCATAAATGACCTCTTATCATCAAGATTTTGGATGTGTTTATTGGTTTCCTCAACAAAAGGATGAAAGGCTTGAATCTTCTCAAATCAAATCTCCAATGATATAGGAGATGGTGACATTTCTGGTGAAGGAGTATCCTGTTAAGTTTTGTATTTGTGTTAGAGGGTGAATGAGACTTTAATGAGGTGACAGACACAGATGCATCACATAAAGTAACTGAACTTGCCCAGTCAATGGAAGAAGTCCATCAAAGGGCCCCTAAAGGGGAATCTATGGCTGAGTTGGTATAGACTGTACCTTGATAGTAGTAGTTGTACATTAACAGACAAATTATCCTATTGAAAACCAACAAAAACATTTTCGCACTATTTAGCACTATTTAAAATGGAGCAATATTAAAATACAATTTGACCATGCCCATTCCTGGAAATTGACATATCCCTACAGCCTTTTCAGTTTTCTTCATAGTGTAAACCATCCAAATGAGATAATGATTTTCGCCTATGATGAGCCATTTAACAAGGATTGTACAACACATATGCAAAGCTACGGAAAAGCATTTGCTTCTGTACAATTGAATCATTTCTCTAATTGACTTGCTTCCTATGTTCTTAGCGAACCTAAAAACAGCTGCAATATTTTGATCCTGAACATAGTGACCCTTCCCTAATCTTCAATGTTTCTAACAAACCATATTGTATGTCTTTGTTAAATTCAAATTTAGACCCCTGCTCTCCATAAAATTTACAAAATTTTCTATCAAACTCTGTAGGCCATTTGCTGTCTTGGATATGAGCACCCCATCGTCTGTGTAAAGCAAAATTGGGATAGGGTAGGAACCCACTCTTGGAACATCGGCTTTCACATTCTGTAGAAAACTGTCCACCCCATTTATATATGGTGAGAATAATAATGATGCAAGCACACATCCTTGCTAAACCCCACGAGTCATCCAAAATTTCTCTCCCATTTGTAAAATGTACACAGGTGAGTCATATATTGTGCTCATATAAACATGCAAAAATAACAATCCTATTATGATGGCTCATGTTCATTTTATGCAAGAGTCTGTTACTAGTACTTTGGCCCTGAAGTACAAACCTAATTTGTGGTTGCAAGCCTGCAAATTGCAATATCGTGGGGTCTGTGAGCATGTAACAGCTTTTTTTATGTAATAAATCCATTTTGCAATACTGTAACTGGTTAGAAAGGCACACGGAATTACCATTTTGATTGTACAGGTTTTGTTTGTCTATTCCAATAGTGATTAATTTTTGCAAAAAGAACCTTGTAGCAAAACATTGAAAAGAAGCTTACTCCTGAGTTTGGACGGTAACATATTTGCAAAAGCAAGGGGGTCCCTTCAATAAAAAAGTTTGTTGGGAGTAGGCTGTGGTCCAGAGCGCAACTGTCAACTCTAAACAAGTTTAAAAAAGACACTTTTTTTTATTCAATGTGGATGGCAGATCCTAATTGGCTGGCTACAACATGGAGTCTATGCTTTAGGTCTCAGATACCAGATACCATGGTGCAAGTGCCTGATACCTCGGTACCCAGCAAGATACTGCCTGTAGTACAGGGGTGCGAAGCATAGCCAATGGCCAGGCTCTGCTGCCAAACTCAGAACGGTGGTACCAGCACGTGCTATCATGGTACAGGAAGATTACTGCCATAATGAAAGAGTGGGGGTTGTCTGCCTGCACTAGGATATCCACTGGTCCAAACCAAGAATAGCACTTGTTACAATGCATGCGTTTACAACGCATGCCATTACAACGCAAGTTGTTACAACAACGCTTTGTTACATTGCATGCCATTACAATGCAAGTCATCACAATGACTTGCTGTAGAGGGGGCGCTGAAGTTTGGAATAGTATAATTTAGTATTCCAACTCCAGTGGGTGCAATAGTAGGGAAGGTGTTGGATTGAAAATCTTTCAAATCCAACACATTCTGCCCCCTACAGCAAGTCATTGTACCGAGATATGTTGTAAAAGCATGCGATGTAACAACGCGTCGTTGTAACGACTTGCGTTGTAATGGCATGCATCGTAAGCGCTGTTTACCCCAAACCAATGCTGCGCATGGGTGAAGGCCATGTTCAGCAGGGGTATGTGTTCCCATGATGGTTGAGTGCAGGGTCTTGCCAGATGTCAGTCCATGTGGCCAACCCCCGCTGTGCACGACTGAAGGCTGATTGCAATGAGGAACTTGGGCATCGGTGGGGGGTTGGATGCACGTTGCCAGAGGGCGTTGGGTGTATGATCAACTTTGAGTAAGATCTAAAAAACACAGAAATCAGCCAAAAAAGAAAGGTAAAAGAGATATCATAGTTAGGTATGGTAAAAAGAGTTAAGCTTACAAGAAAGAACCCTGGAAATGAAAGTGCTGTTATAGTTAGGTATTGGAATGAGATAAGAACTAGTGCTTCAAAATGAAAAAAATCACTGAAATTCACCACTTATGGGTTAGTGAACTAATTTTAATTTGCGACCCATTATACACTGATTGTGACCTCACATATCACATGACTTATGATGGTAAATTACTTCACTGAAGACATCACTTATGACATCTCAAATGACATCATCCATGATAGTGCTATTTCCAATACTCCATAAACCTTTACCTCATTTTTAAAATGTAAGTTCCTAGTAAAGGGACTATAGTCATATACAGCTTAGGGTAGATGTGTGGGTGCGTAAATTCAAAATAGTGGAAGCCGTAGAGGTAAGTACAATAGTGCATGTTTTCTTTTATTTGCCTTGATTTAACTTCCTTCTACTTCTTCCCAGTTCAGCTTCCTTAACTTAACCTATTTTTCTGTCTCCCACATGTTCTCCTCACATTTCTTCCCTCCGTTTTTTTGGTTTTATCTTTTAATCATTGTTATTTGTCCCCAGATGCGATGCTCTCACTCATTTCTCTCTGGGTATATCTCACATTTCTTCTTTGATTTCTTTTATTTAGTCGCAAACTACTTGGGAGTGGCTGAGGTAAAATCATAGTTTTAATATTCAAAAAGTAAAGAAGTAATCACATACCTTGAGCACTATGATGCTTGGGGAGTGGTAATGCCTCCAGCACAAAGGCCCAGATGTTGCTAATTCTTTGCGCTGGATTTGTGCCACAAAAGTGAAAATCCTGATATCCATTCTCCCATTACCCCTCCGAAGGTGATTTGATTTATAGTAATCAAAGTTGATTCTCAAAGTCGGCTAAACAAAAACAAACAATGGTACAATACAAAAAATAGTGTATGCAAAAACATCTTTTAAATTCTATTTGGGAACAGAGGGGCATATTATCAAGGGGGTTTATCTCCGCTTTTTTGGCTTTAAAAGCCAAGAAAGTGGAGATAAAATGATCTCCCTATTACCTAGCTGTCGCTAACACCAGTTAGTGACAGCTAGTAGGAGATAGCGACCATCTTGGGCCCCGCTTTGCATGTCAGTGAAATTTATCATTAATGACATGCAAAGTGGGCGTGCCAAGATGGTAGCGACTGAAAACAGTTGCTAACATCGCTATCTCCTATTACCAACTTTTGGAGATATTCGCGATAAGCGCGAATATCTCCAAAAGCTAACACCTGCTCCTGAGCAGTTCTTAGCCATGTTATCCAATGGTAGGTGGATAACATGGCTAAGAGCATTAGCTCGGTAATGCATGAATATCGCTGACTTTTCAGCGATATTCATGCATTTCGGCCGATTTTTATCGCTTAGGAGATAAACCTTGATAATAGCAACGTTCCTAAGTGATAAAAATTGCCGCAGCTCGGCGATAAAATTATTGCCGCTAAGCCAACATAGTGATAATTATCGCTAGTTGTTGGTAATATGCCCCAAAATCCCTGCCAAAAGATCACATGCTCATGTATGAAAGAATCTTGATCTATCCTCACTTTTATCTGTAACTGCTTAACGTACTATTTTTTTTTGTCTTTAGGGACTTTCTTTCTGTGCCACAGATGAAACTAGGGATTCTCACAATTTCATAGAATTGAGATGATTTCTTCTAAACATGAGAGGCTAAAATAAAAAATGGTTATGAGATACGGAGAATCGAATACTAGTATTCACTCAAGAGCTTGCGGGGGTTCACACCATCTCACTCATTTTAGCACTGTGCATGTAGATCTTTATTATGGCAAGTAAACTGAAGATATCTATTTAGTCCAACGAGCACCAGTGCAAACTTTAGTTAATGTGCGCCAAACTGCCTTAAAGGTCAGTGTCCAGAATAAGGGAAATGAAGAGATCTGCTCACCTCCTATTTTAGTGCTTGTCAGACCTTTGAATTCTGAATATCTTCTGGTCTGATGTTCCTAGAAACTGTTATCAGGGGAGACCAAGGTTGGTAGTGAGGGTTGACAGGTGGCTCTCTGACAGATGCTGTTTACACCAATGTATTCCGAAATGCTGCCAGTTAGAAAATCACACCCAGGAGTAGCTAGAGGTGCTCCACCACTCTTCTTTCAGTGATTGTGTTTTAAAGGAAATTATGCAAATCCTGCTCAGGAAAATCGGATACAAAATCAATTATGCTAATGTTAGACAGAAGGATTAGGACAGCTATGCAACTTCTGGAATATCGAAAGTGAGTAGAGTGATCATTTCCCTGAGAAATTGAAAAGTGATGACTTTTCAATATTTTTTGATTCATGGATGAGCAATTGCGAGCAATTTTATTGAGTGATCTGGAAAGAAGAAATAGTGGGTGTGAAGATATGTAGTGTATTACATGGTGTAGTTATGCAACCTCACCGAGGAATACACTTATGTTACAGACTTGGATCCGGTCAGGCTTCTTTGTTGAATCTTAGCTCAACCCTTGGTAGCTGTGGCATTGAGAATTCAGGCTTAAACAAAGGAACAAGTGTAAAGCATTTAGGAGTAACAAAACAAAAGAATAAGAAAGTCAAGCAACACAAATAAAATTCAACACCATTTTATAAAAATAGATTATATTTTAATGAATTTTTAGACACAAAAATAAATAAAATCTACCAAAGGGTTCCAGAGATACAGATTTTTAAGTAAAACATAAATCTCAGCTTTTCATTCAAAATCATGAGCAAGCATTGATAACCACAAAGTCTAAAAATGTTTTTAAACTTTTAAAGAGTTTTGTTTGATAACTCTGGCCGATGCTGGGCCCCCTAAGCCGACGTGGGGAAGGGCAGGGCATTTATGAGGAGTAGGAGGACAGTTACAATGGAACCAAAGCAGAATCAAGTCCAATTCAGGTCTATGGGCGAACTGCCATAAACCTCAATGGAGTGGTCCTGATTCAAGGGATACAGGATGCTGAAGATGCTGCAGATACTGACGATCCCATGCGGATGATCGGGGTCTTCCTTGGGCTACTATTCGTTCCACTGTGGGTGAACTTGGCCACAGGGTCGATGTCCTTTAAAGTCTTCTTTGGTACAGAAAAAGTCCAGTTGCCGCTAGACTACTGGTCTCCAGTGACAGGACAGGAAACTAGTAGTTTCCTTTATTAAAGGCTAGTGTCCATCTTGGGTGACAAAACTGTACTCCGACAGGTCTGGCACACTTGGGTGTAACCGTTGAGCATCAGGACTTAGTTTCTGGGCTTCACATCAACTGTCATTGGTGATCAGGCGATTCTGGCTACCAACTGACCTTCAGATTTTGTGGCTCTGGTGGTGTAACAGGAAGTCAGCGAACTGACTCTAGAACTTCACTTCTGTCTGGGGCTCTGAAGGGATTTTTTGTGAGCCAGGCACCAGAGACACAGTCCTCTCTCTGCTAGCACAGGATCAGCAAGTTCAGCAGTTGGTGCAGACCCTATTACCAGGTCTAGGGAACAGCAGGGCAGTCTTTCCCTTGTCCTCTCTCTATTCCAGATGTGACCTGAGGTCTGGAGAGCCAGGGGTGCCATATTTATGCCCAAAAAGAGACATCAGGGCAGATAGCGGTTACTAGCCAATTGGCTGCCTGGTGATAACTTCTTGTGATGTGTGGCATCTAGCTATGACAGAGTGCACTTTTCTGCCCACTCTCAAGAGGACAAAATCCCTCTCTCAGTGTTTTGAGCTGGCTAGCCTGCCCTATAGGAGTGGCTACCTGAGGGCTACATACTCACAGATCCCCAGGGCCATATTTACAAACCCCTATCGGCACCACAATGTCACTTTTCAGGAAATTGTGGTGACGATAGGGGCTTTGCCTCATTTGCAAGGCAGCGTTAAGCCACTTAACATGGCTTAATGTTGCCTTGTAAATAAGGCACCCTTTCATGCTATACTTAGCATGAAAGGGGAGGGCAATGGGTGTTGCTGTGGGTGTGCCACCACAACACCCATTGATTTCGACTCTGCCCCATATTTAAGGGTAGCGTAAATATGGGTCAGTGCATAAAATGAATACTAGGGAAAACCTGGTCTTACCCTGGTGAAACAAAGAGAAATATTTAATTTCTCCTCATTTTTGCTGTTTTCATGTGAGCTGCATTGTGCAGCTCACATGGAAACAGCAAAATGCCAATGATTGTTTATGTGCACGAAGGTGTTTCTTAAACAGCACACATAGCATTTACAAAAACATCATTTAAAGATTGTTTATGTGCAGGAAGGGACGCCTTCCTGTACATAAACAATCTTCCCCTGTGACGCAGACACCCTTGCACTATGGTGCTGTGTTGGCACTAGTCAGCTACATTTAGCGCCAGCGCAGGGGAAAATGCATGGCTGCACCTTATTCTTCCAAATATGGTGCAGCACTGCATTTCCAAAGGGACAGAGCCTGTCGTTAGCCTTCTAACAACATGCTTTGCCACTTTACTAGTTAATATGCCCCCCAGGTTTGGCAACTGGACTACTTACTCTGTCCCTGATGCCAACCCATCTATCCCAGCAACAGAGCAATCCCTCTCATGTTCATTCACCATTTTGCCAGGGAGAGGTGATACCTCTTCTAATGGCAGACCGTTATTGTTTCCTTTCCCAGGAGTTGTTCACATCTATCCCCAGGAGGGCAGAAGGCTGTCTAGTGGCCGGCATCGGCGAGTCGCCACAGAAAGACAAGGGCTACAGAGTGGCAAATTTCTAAATGTTGCACTTCCTAAAAAGTTACATTAAATTTGACTTGTGCATCAAATCGGGTTTATGCAATGACATTTCAGATACCTGAAAGTATCAATTTTAGTAGTCCCATTCATACGTTAGCACAGCTGCATTGTTAGCATGTAACCCTGTACTCCCTACTGGGGCTGCTAGCCTTTACACAGGCAATTGGAAGTTTTAACTTTTGGACATATAAAAACAAATTTCCTACTGTTTAATATACCGTACCCTGCCTTAGGATTCGACGGGTCTGGTGTAGGGAATGAAATATATATTAAAAAGAGATGTTGGGCTTTACCATTAGTTTAAATGGCAAAGTCGATTTAATGGCAAATTAACGGCCCGGGGCGTCTGGTACCATATATTAGGGACTTACAAGTAAGTAAAGTTATGCCAGTTGGGTATAGCCAATTAAACATTATACTTTAAAAGGCCAAAGCACTGGCACTGAGATCTGGTTAGCCAGCCACTGTGCACTGTTAGAGTAAAAAAAACGGCAGCATCAGACCAAAGTTTGGGGGTGATCATTCAAAAAGAGCCATTTGCTTACAGTGGGACTAATGATGGAGGCTTGAAGGGGTGAGATAAGGTCAAGGCAGTGGTCAGTGGAACATGCAGGTACACGGCGTCCACCCACTCTTTTGCACAGGGTGGATGCCGTGACCACAGAAATGTGCTGAACTTGTCCCACTGTAATTTTAAGACACAGAGACATGTTCAGCATCCCCTGCACATTGTTTGATTTCGATTCCCAGCAGGAACATGCAGGCAGCAGGGGGATTTTCTTTCACCCCAGCTAGGCCGAAGTTAAGGGGCCAACAGGCCGCCTTTTGTGTGAATATCCTGACTGGAGGCAGCCCGGAACCTCACACTTACAAGTAAATGCCACATAGGGGAAACAAAGGCACACAGCTTGTTATCTCTTGACAGGTACTTGAGAAAGGCATGCTTTTTCCTTTGTTCAGTCCCAGTATATATAACAGATGCATGCTCTGTAAGAATGTCAGGGGTGTTGGTCTGTCCCAGGATTTACAAAAATAACAATTTCAATAGCACTATTTTATTTCTTTTATAGCGCTATGCAACTCAATGCAGGGTGTCGGAGCTCTTTACGTAACGCACACATTATACATTGACAACAAATCATGTACATGTAAAAATCAATGTACAAGATGAGTTGCATGAGACAGTGAGAGTTACAAGGTGTAGGAGTCACATGTCCTTCATACCTCACTGCGGTCTTTTAGAAGGATTACAATTTATGAACTGCAGGTAACAAAAGGATCTCTGTGTTAAAAGCAGTAACCCACTTTACTATCTACATAAAACAAAAACCAGTCATCTGTGTGTTAGATGATATGCTATGCAGGAGACACATTTACCTTCTCTACTACACTGATTCAAATCTGGAACTTTGCAAAACTCAGATCTCTCCAGGAAGTACATTAACCACTAGAGTTATCTCATCATTATTACTATTCCCTGAGATTTACTGGGCACCTTCACAGCAGATGCCTTAACCCAATCAAATATTTTAAAATGTAGACTTAGCAACCAATTAAGCATAACAGATTTTATTTATTTACTAGCAGCCCGTCCCGACGTTGTCCGGGAGCAATTAGGCTTCAGGGCCCCCGCCCGCCCGACGTTGTACGTGGGTCCCCCGGAGCCTTACTCCATATATTGCAGTATTATACCTCTATGTTTACTTTGTACGCTTTTGTAACCTGCACACATAACTTTTTCCTCCTGTAATGCACCGTTTGGCTGACTTTTTTAATGCTCCGTTTGCTTCCTCTTGCTACCTGCAAAAGTCACTTTTTCCTCCTATACCTCTATGTTTACTGTCTAAGATTTTGTAACCTGCACACGTAACTTTTTCCTCCTGTAATGCACCATTTGGCTCACTTTTTTAATGCTCCTTTTGCTTCCACTTGCTACCTGCACACGTCACTTTTCCTCCTATACCTCTATGTTTACTTTCTATGCTTTTGTAACCTGCACACGTACCTTTTTCCTCCTGTAATGCACCGTTTGGCTCACTTTTGTATTGCTCAATTTGCTTCCTCTTGCTCACGATGTACGCTTTTGTAACCTGGTCAAGTAACTTTTTCCTCCTGTAATGCACAGTTTGGCTCACTTTTGTAATGCTCCGTTTGCCTCCTCTTGCTCACGATTTTCATTTTTGCTTCATTTTTCCGCCGCTCACCGCTCCTAAATAAATAAATAAATAACCTACCTCATCTGCCGCTCACCGCTCCTCCCCACCGGTCCGCCGCTCCTCACCGCTTGTCCACCGCTCCTCACCGCTCCTCCACGCGCCATGTCCGCCGGTCCTCCTCGCGCTCCTGGATGCTGCTCCTCCCCGCGCTCCTCACGTCGGGCACTCACGCCGCGGCCGGCGCTTCTTCCAAGGGACTACTTTTGTTTTTTCAGTAAATTTTTTAAATAAAGTATATTTATTACGTTTATATAGCCTATGTCCATCTCAAAGGTTCAAAGTTCTTCCTTTATAATAGTAGTACAGATATAGCGCTGACTAGACCCGGGCGTATCAGAGCGCTGTACGTGAACAGGGCAATGAAGAAAAGTAGTTGTTCAGGATAAACAAAAACAAGTGAGTACATCTCACATAAAGTTAAAAGGGAGCAAAAATAACTTTAGCAATTTTTCAGGGTAACAAACCACGCAGGTACATCTCATATTAATATAAAGGGGGGCAGAATTTCAGGGTGGTTAGTGGGTAATAAACATATAAATAACATGAATGGGTGTAGCAATTAAGGTCAGAGAAGAGAGGATAATATGTAAAGAGGAAGAGTGAAGAGAGGGTCGGGAAAAAACTGAAGATAACCAATGCATGGGAAACATAAAGTAAGGTCAAAGGAAAGATTATGGGCCCCAGTATAAGTTGAGGAGGTGATTTTTTAGGTCTATTTAAAGTTGAGGTAGGAGGGGTTACAGTGCAGGTCCTGCTGGAGGGCATTCCAGATGTTAGGGATGTTCCCAGAGAAGTAGCGAGAATGGGTGGATTTCTTTTTTAAAAGCGGGGGTACGAGGAGGAGCGCATTGGTGCTTCTCATCAGTCTGGAACAAACCCACCTTATTGAGTTTGTTTGTTAGGTACAACAGGGTTTATTGGTGAAGAGGTTTGTTCATGATGCATGCCGTCTTATAGAAGCATCTTCCTTCAACGGGTAGCCAGTTTAGGGCTTTAAGGGCTGGGGAGATGAGGTCAAATTGTTTACAGTCAGTGATGAGTCTGGCCACCAAGTTGAGCACAGCTCTAAGAGGGGCTAGGTGTACTTTGGGGGTTCCTGTGAGAATAGGCTTGCCATAGTCCAGTTTAGATAGGACTAGTGATTTGGACGACACATTTGAAGTCATCTAAAGGGATGAAGGGTTTGATTTTCTTAATGTGTCGGAGAGTGAAAAGTGCTCATTTAGCCGAGTTTTTTATGCGGTCCTTAAGAGCCAGATTTTTGTCAAGAGTGAAACCTACGGATTTCGCCCAGTTAGATAAGGAGAGCGAGCAATTGAGGGTACGTAGATCCATGATCCAGCCTTGGATAGGGAGCCAATTGTTTAGAGGAGAGAAGAGAATAATTTCAGTTTTTTTAGGGTTCAGTTTAAGATGATTGGATTAGAACCAGGATTGGATCTTTCTCAGGATATTGTTTAAATGAAGTATATCGGAGTGGGAATTAATTTTATAGTAGAGTTGGATGTCGTCAGCATTGAGGTGATAGTTGATTCCAGCTTGTTTCAGAATGAGGGTAAGGGCTTCCATAAAGAGGTTGAAGAGAGAGGGGAAGAGAATAGAGCCCTGGGGGACACCCAGGGTAACAGGTAGAGGCAGGCGTTGATTTTGATTTGTTGTGTTCTGTGTTGGAGGAAAGAAGAGAAACATTTTAGGACCACACCATTAAGGCCAAATCAAGCTTTAAGCTAATTAAGTAAGGAAGAATGGTTAACTGTATCAAACGCCGCAGAGTGATCGAGCAGTCTAAGGCAAGCTTCACCATTATCTAGGGAACGGTGGATTTCATCCACAATGTTCAGCATTGCGGTTTCTATACAGCAGCCTTTCTTGAAACTGGATTGAAAGTAGTCAAGTAAGTTAAACTTGCCTATTTGCTTCTCCAGTTGAAGCAATGCACATTTTTCAAGGGCTTTTGCAAGAACTAGGAGGTTAGAAATAGGGCGGAGATTGTTAGGATCATTTGGGTCAGCAGTGAGGATTTTAAGAATGGGAGAGATTTGTCCGAATTGCAAGGACTTAGGAAGTATGTTTATGGCAACGTCAAAGGAATATTGGGGCTGTGCGAGTCCCGGATTAGAGGGAAGGATTGGTCAATTTTGGCAATTTTATGCGAGAGGAATTTGGCAATTTCTTCACATGTCTCACAGGGGCAGATGATGTTTGTTTTCTAACAATGTTAAACAGTTCTTTCGGCCTGCTTTTGGCATGATCAAGTTGAGCTCAAAAGAATGATGCCTTTTCATGGAAAATGGGCTTCTCATAAATTGATCTAGCAGATCTAAGGCAGGCAAGATGGGAGGATAAAGGGTGTTGTCTCCATGTTCTTTCCGCCAGTCTAAATTGTCGTCATTCGTTATTGAGTTCAGGGTTGAACCAAGATTTGGATTAAATTCTTCTTTGTTGTTTAAGTTTCAGAGGGGCAACTTGGTCACTAACGGTCTTATTGAAATGTTCAGTGCACTTGTGAGCATTTTTGGAGCGAGAGGTGAGATGAAGTTGAGCTAGGAGTTTAGACTCAAGTTCACGAAGGGGGCTTTGTTTAAGGTTTCTGGTCAACTTCGTGGGTTTCCTATTTGTTATGGGGCGGTTTGGGCAATGGTTGCGATCTTAAACAGAATGAGGTGATGGCCAGACCTGTCAATGGGGATGATTTCGGAAAGGGCGGACAAGTTATTGTTGAAGATGATCACGTTGAGTGCTGCCCCTTTGATATGGGATGGATCGTGGCATAGTTGCTTGAGGTCATTCATCTCTAGAAGGTTGATGAGGCACATGACAGTGGGATCTACTAAATTATTCCAGTGGATTTTAAAGTCTCCTATAAAATGATTTTTGCATCGGAAAGGGAGGAGTGTGTGAGAAGATCAGATAGTTCATCTGCGAAGAGGAGAGGTTCACCCGGAGGGTGGCAGATGCTATGTAGCCTAATCGGAGTTCAACGCCAAGGTATTCACATTTTAAGGGATCCCTGTTCTTTAAAAGGGAGAATTGAAGTTAATTTTTATGGATTATGACTCGTCCACCCCCTTTTAGGTCAGGTCTGTCTCCCGTAATGATGGCGTAGCCGGGGGGTGAGTAAGTCAAGAATAGCCGTCGAGTGGTCATTAAGCAAGGTTTAGGTGAGGAAGGCGATCTCAAAAGCCTCGCTGAGGATGGTTTTCTGATATTTCAGTTGCATGTCAGACTGCTGATCTGCAGTTAACAAACATGCAAGAAAGGTGATTTGGGTTGTCTTTGACAGGTTTAAGAGAGTGGATGGTGGTAAGTTGTGTTGGAGGTCTAGGTGAGATCGGTGAGGAAGGGACTCTGTTAATGCCTAAAATAACTGGGATATTGAAGTACGGGAGGGGGGATTAGTTATCAGAGGATGAGGTAGGTAGGAGTTACATAGGTTAATTATGTCAGAAGTAGAGAGGTAGCTAACAGATCTACTACCATGCTTCTCCTTGTTCCCAATGTATTTGTGGCAGGGTTTAAAAAAATAAATGTATTAGTTGAGGCCCGGATTTTGTGTCAGGATTGCTCCACTTTTTTGGCACAACTCAAATGCCAAATCTAATTTGTTAAATCTCATAATGCGCTTAAATATACACATGATAAACCTGATAAACATATGTGTGAGGTCTTAATATCTGATGTCACTTCTTGTGATGTCACTTCTAGTGAAGTCACTTCCTGTGATGTCACTTGCAATGTCACGCATGGTGGCATCTTGCTCTGTGATGGCACGCGTCATGATTTCACCTGCATACCGCCTAACCTGGTTAGTCCCCCCAATTCTTTTTGTAGGACTTGTGCACTGGATAAGGTTCAAAGGTTGCTAGAATGGTGGAAGCATTGCTCGTAAGGCAAGCTATCCTCACTTTGTAAAGTAAATATAAAAATGGCACTACTTATAAAATGGTGAAAGGCGGCTGCACATAAATGGGGATCTGAACTGAATGGACTCAGTGGCATAAATATGCTGAGTATTTTTGAGGCATAGCTGAAATTTCACAATGAACACATTACTTTTGTTTGTTAATTCGATTTATACACATGATACGTATGATAGCGAAGAGGAATAATTTCTGTTGGTAAAAATCATAAATTACACTTTTATCAAGAGGTGATTCAAGGCAACCAATGGCGATAAAGAATTCACTGACTGCCCCTCTCTGTATATTTTTAGGTCGAGCCTAGGCAGCGCATGCGCTGTCTGGAAGACGTGTTGTAATGAACATACTAGTGTAATCCCCTGTTGCTTGTCATTGGCTAACTCCTGCCTCACTCTTCTTTGCTGGCTGCTCATTGGTTGGTGCTTCCGATACATCACTTCTAATTCTCCCTCAGCAGTACCGACAAACTACAGTGTCCTTGCTCTGTAAGTGTATATGTGTAGCTTTGGGGACTTCTTTTTTTGTTTGCCTTACCTCATATTTATTCTGAACAGCTTTCCACAGATGGGAGTTGGGCTGTCTACAGTGCACTTCTGAGAGCAGTTACCGAGAGCCGGGTGCAGGTTGACTTTTATTATCTTGTGCTGCCTTCCTGCTGCTATGACTCGGAAACAGGCTGCATTTGTAGATCACTTCTTGTTTTCAACTTTGACTGTGCGATCAATATCTGCCAGAAGCTCTGTGTCTTTCCGGCAACATGTCACTGTGATAATCGAGCTCTTCAAGGCGCTAGGCAGCCTCGTAGTTCTCCTTATTGAGCTGAAGCTTGCGGCCTATGACAAATATAACCCATGTAAATAATGCATTAACAATTTTCTGCTGCATGAAATTTATTTTGTAAGCAAGGAGAGAGCCAACGCTGAGACTTGAACTCAGTTCCGAAATTGACAACTGTATATGTTACTCCACATACTGACTGTTTACAGTCCTGACTCTTCTCTCTCACTTCCACTTCCACTGCCCTCCCCCTTCTCCCGTTTCTCCCCAGTCTGTCAGCAGTCTCCGCTGGACGCAGCCGCCCGCAGCATCGGTATGCGCAGCACCCTCTCTCCCCCTCCTGTTCGCCTCTCTGCCTCTCTCCCTCCTTCCCGCTTCACTCCATGAGGTCTTGCAAGTTTGGGTTTCAAACACTTTTTGTAAATACCCGGGGGTCGCCTAGTATGCACACAGGAACACTTCCTTCTGTGAGAGCTTTGAGTGCCATCTCAGTTACATTTATGCTAATTGGTTTGCAGTTTTCCCGTTATTGAACAATACAAACAGAAAAATAGGGAGTGCAATTCTGTTAATCTCAGTGCATGTTTTTGTTCAGTTTTTGTTCATGTAAGAATAGTAGTGCATCAATTTCTCTTGGGCGATCATTGTTTTCAGAGCATGTCACATCATATCAAACGTGTCCGGACTCAGAAAGACTGAATGGAAATTTGAGACCCTGTCTGGAAACCAGCACTAAGAAATGGTTTGAAGTAAACTGTCTTAATTGTAGATAGCTTGAGAGAAAGGTTGATAAAATCAAACAGGGATATCTCCTAATATTTTAATAGAGCGTCCCGATAGCATAGTGTACAATAAAATTCAAACAGCCCACTTCAGTGTCTAGCCGCTTATACTGCTATACTGCCTCACTGTATGCAAATGACATGGTGGGTATTTGAATTAAAAAAGAAAGAATATACTTGTCAATGGAAAGATATGCTGCAGAAGTCTACCTTTTACACTAAAGAAATGTACTTGCCTTTGCTAGTGTCTTCAAATGGGGTGACAAATTATAGCAGTTATTTGATTATGGGCCATATGTATGAAACTTAGGTTTTGCGATTTTCAAATATCGATTTTTAGAGAATCGCTATTTGAGAATCACAAAAAAGTTATGTATGTAGGATTTGCAAATCATTTTGTGAATCCTACATATTCCTTAATTGTGAATCGCAAATTGCAATTCGCAATTAAGGAATACCTCCCCATTCATTCCTATGGGGCTAGAGGCCCATAGGAATGAAAGGGAAGACATTGTTACTTTGCGATTCTCAATTAGAGAATCGCAAATCGAGAATGTAATTTTAAGGGTGACAGGATGTCAAAAGGACACCCTGTTGCACCCCTAAAATCTGCATGTGTGAACATGTGGCACACATACATGCCCTAAGGGCATGTATGTGCACCACATGGCACTTTGAAAAATGCAAAAAAGTGCATTTTTCAAAGAAATCGCAAATTACCACCAACTTGAAGTTGGTGGTAATTTGCGATTCCTTAAGGCCAAATTGCACTTTTTCTGTGCTTTTTACATTGCATTTAAGAAATAGCAATTTGCGATTCCTTAAATGCAATTGCAAAATAAGGAATAGTAAATTATGAGATTCCTTATTTTGCAAGGCAGTTTTGCTTTCAAGTAAAACATTTTTTTCCTTTTGGGAGGTTAAATGGTCTCAAATTCAAACAGTCACCTCATTCAGTCAAGAACTCTCACTCAATTTACACGTTTTCAACTTATTATTTGGGAAGTACTCAACACAAGAAAAAAACTAATTTATGTAAAAATATACACTTTTATTTTCAATAAAAAGACATAAATCCATATACAAATTCATTAAAACTCTACATTATTTTTTTTTTAAACCACCTAATGTCGAATGGGAGAAATATAGGACAAGACAGTGCACTTTGTCTTTGGTATTGTTAGTTTGGACACTTTGTTGACAACATTGGGAAGATTTATTTTCCTTATACCCAACTATTTGCTGAGAACTCCAAATGTAACCCTTCTGTAATGCGTTGACGCGTTTTGGAAGCTTTAGATGATTATAGCCTCCTTCTTCAGGACAGTGTATATAGCTTTCTCCACAATCGATGTTTCACCTATGCAAAAGCATTTGGATGACTAAGATTTATCTGGACTTTGTCCTGTTTGGGGTCGTTTTTTGATAGATTCCGATCTCCCACACCACTGTTAAAACTGTGAAAATGCGATGATAGGCTTTGAACGCGGTATTTTTCAATTTATTGTATCTGTATTTCAATGCCCTCGTTCAACTCCTCAAGGCTGATTTCTGCTATTCTAAGGCTCATTACTTCTATTATAGCGTGGGTGGTTCTTTGTATGCTTTTTCCACCATAACGTTTTCTCCCTTTAATTCTGTTAGGGGAGACCTTTATAATGTTGTAATCTTGTTGCACCCGGGTATCTCACGCACGTGGCTTGTATAATTGCCAAGCAGGTATTCCCGGGGTGTCTCTCTTGCGTCAGCACGATCGCAATCGTGCAGACGCGAGAGAGACACTCCGGGAATACCTGCTTGGCAATTATACAAGCCACGAGCGTGAGATACCCGGGTGCAACAAGATTACAACATTATAAAGGTCTCCTAAAGGGAGAAAACGTTATGGTGGAAAAAGCATACAAAGAACCACCCACGCTATAATAGAAGTAATGAGCCTTAGAATAGCAGAAATCAGCCTTGAGGAGTTGAACGAGGGCATTGAAATACAGATACAATAAATTGAAAAATACCGCGTTCAAAGCCTATCATTGCATTTTCACAGTTTTAACAGTGGTGTGGGAGATCGGAATCTATCAAAAAACGACCCCAAACAGGACAAAGTCCAGATAAATCTTAGTCACCCAGATGCGTTTGCATAGGTGAAACATTGATTGTGGATAAATCTATATACACTGTCCTGATGAAGGAGGCTATAATCATCTAAAGCTTCCGTAACGCGTCGACGCATTACAGAAGGGTTAAATTTGGAGTTGTCAGCAAATAGTTGGGTATAAGGAAAATAACTCTTCCCAATGTTGTCAACAAAGTGTCCAAACTAACAATACCAAAGACAAAGTGCACTGTCTTGTCCTATATTTCTCCCATTCCACATTAGGTGGTTTTAACATTTTATTATGTAGAGTTTTAATGAATTTGAATATGGAATTATGTCTTTTTATTGAAAATAAAAGTGTATATTTTTACATAAATTAGGTTTTTTCTTGTGTTGAGTACTTCCCAAATAATAAGTTGAAAACGTGTAAATTGAGTGAGAGTTCTTGACTGAATGAGGTGACTGTTTGAATTTGAGACCATTTAACCTCCCAAAAGGAAAACATTTTTTTACTTGACAGTACTTTTTGAGCTCTATTTCCCTTTGGGTAAGATTGAGCCCCTCTCTTTGGTTTAAGAGTTTTGCTTTCATACATACCATTAAGCCTGATTGCGATTGCAAACGCCGAAATTCAGCGAATTTCGGCATTTGCGATCGCAATTTGGAATGATACATATGGCCCTAATTCACAACTTTGCAAATACAAAAGCATAATTATACCAAGAACCATGCCATGCCAGTGCTTGTTCCATGTAAGTACCTGTCGTTTATTTATGCCAGCGTTCTCAATAGTCCCAGGCTATTTCTGTGTGAAGGCAATACTTTGATCACAGCAAGGCTGTGCCTGTGCCAGCACTCCCATTATGCCATGATGAAGCATAGCGCTTATTCGTACATGAAGAAAGGCCTGGTGAAATGGTTCTACAGCAGAAACCTATTTACTGTAAAACATTCCTGTGTTGTTACCACGTTTATTGTAAATAGTACATTCTGCATACCTGCTCAAGGACATATTAAGAATTTGTGGGACTGCGAGACCCTGGGCAAAACATATTTTCAGGCCAGTGTTCCGAACAGATTTATGTTTTTGATTCTGTTTTAGCTCATTCATGCCATCTTTCTCCAGGCCACTGACAATGCACAGGTGCACTGTTTTAATTCCCAAGGACAACGCATAGTAGCTTGATGAATTGTAATACAATGCAGTACTCTGTAACCCCCACCTAGCCTTTTCTCATACTCCAAGGTCTGTTTCTTTTCGAAACCATCCCTTCCAGCCTCTTCCTCCTCCTCCCTCCACTCCTAATGTCCTGCTGTGTCTTGATCTCAAATACAACCTCTGCAGAAGGATTAAAGCTTTCAAGCGGCTACTTTTTCACCACCAGCTCAGACTTTTGTTTATTAGAAGCTGCTTTGCTATCTAGACCTTCTATTATCACTTTAGCTCTTTCTAAAAGCTTACACTCCAGCTGTTAGATCGCTAAGTCATTTTACTGCACAACACATACTTTCACTTCACAACACATTTTTCCACTAAATACAACATATTTCCACTACACACAACTCCACTCATCACTCGTTGACACACAATACCACATAATAACACGCCAAATAAATACTCTCCATTCTACACCACATACATTCCACAATACATACTTTCACTTCACAACACAATTATCACCAAGCACAACATAATTCCACTACATATAATTCCAGTCAACACTTTTTCACTCACTGCCATATATTTCCATGCCACACAATTCAACTCCACACAATTCCATCCAACACCACATACATTAAACAATACATACTTTCAATGCACAACACATATTCCTGCTAAACACCACATAATTCAACTACATACTATATGCAAACCACACCAGGAAATTCTGAATCATACTACAAAATTCAACAGCTTACCACAGAATTACACACCACTGCATAACAATTCATAACACGCAATACCACTACACATAACACTCCAGAGCACACAAACCCATTCAAAATAATTCCACTCCATTTAACATCACATAATTGCTATCCAAAGCACTCCACTGCATATTAGACCACATAATTCAACTACACATTATACCACAAAATTAAACTCTAATATGTACCACATATATACACTCTATATAAATCTAATATATACCAGATAACATGCCACATAAATACAAGCACATTCACACTACACATAATTCCACTATACTCTCCACATAAATACACTGCATACCATAAAGCATAATTACACTCAATACACTTACAACTGATGCCTATGCTTCATTTTTACAACACCAAGTTCAACTTTACACAAGTCCATTGTACACCACATACATTCCACAACACATACTTCCACTTCACAACACACTTTCCACTAAACATAACACATTTCCACTACACACAACTCTACTCACCACTCTTTAACTCACTGCCACACAATACCACTGAATAACACTCCACAAATACACTCCATACCATAACACATAATTACACTCAATATACTTTCACTCAGTGCAACACATTTTTACACCACACGCACAGTATTATCCTCTTATTTTACTATCTCCTACATGCACAACCACTCTGTATACTTCATGACATTCTCTCCCCTTATATCTCTTTCTCACACACTATTTATATTACTTTCTATAAAATTAATTCACCACTTCATGCAAAACCTTTTTATCCCTCTCATTCTTACTTTCTATTTTATGCACCTCTCACCCCTGTCTATTCACCATGCCACATATTTACAATACACAAATACACTACACAACACACAATGCCAAACCATGCAATTCCACAACTAACAATTCAAATTAAAATAACATAATTCCGCTCCAAATACTTCACTACAAACAACTCAACATAAATAATAAAAAAAAACACATTTACAACGCCACAAACTCAAACTTTCACAAATGCGATACCGATTGCATTGCAAATGCTTGTTGTTGGTAGCAGGACCACTGGTATAGAGATAAAATTGTCTTTAGCCAGTCCCAAAAAAGGTGAGCCTGAAACTGCTGCTCATCTGGTCACAGTTGTCTACTCAGATGGGAGGGGCATCTGACGCATAATGACAACATGTAAGAATGATCTGAAAAGTAGCCTAATGGGGACCAAGGGGGACATTGGCGTGAGCCGGTGTCTCCCTGTTTTTTTGCATGGTGGAACATTCCACACAGCGCGAAAGGTGTAGTTAGGTAAGGGGGTGGGTTCAAGAGCTAGGTTATTAATAGGGGGTTGTTGGCGGTAAGCTTCACTCTAAGGAGTTTTGTTAGGCGAGCGTTTTACTGATGCCAGCGTTTTCCTCAGAGTGAAGCGTTACATTTGTGCGGCGATATGGCAGAAATCGCTGCTATCAATGTTGTGCTCTGCCTCCTGTGTGAGGCGGTCCGTGAAGATTTATTACGCCCTGGAGTGTCCGCGGTTTTGGCGGCGGGCGTGAGGCGCCCGAAGCATTTTGCGGCACTCAGTGTCACAGAAGCTGTGGCGGCATGTTTACCTTCAAATAGCCGAACCCAGCTGGTGACCGCTAGCGCTGATCAATTACAGGTTCAATCCTTGAACCGTGGACCCCCTTCACGTCGGAGCAGTGGTATTCGGCTGCAATCTCCCCGCTGATCTTCTGTGTCCGTGGTGGAGGAGAGTAGGTAGGGGGCGGTCTCCGCCTCTCATGTGGGCCGTATGAGGAGGAGTGTCAGCTGTAGGGGTGTCTGAAGAGTCTTACTTGAAGTATCCAGAGGAACTCTGCAGGAACAGAATGACAAACTATTCCCAACTCCCCCTTGGTTCTCTCTCCACGCACCGGATAGCTACCCTAGTAGCGTGAAAGAAACCCTGCAGGGGAAAGGGGATAAGACAGAGAAGAGACTGCTGGTCTTCTATGGTGTCTTCTACAGCAACCTTCTTATTTCTTCTTTGGCACTGCTAACATTGCAAGGCACAAACAGAATTATCAAACACAACCTCACAAACACTCTATTGTCTCACTCTGTATTTTCTTAGATTTACTATACCTACCCTTGCTAGACCAGAACTTTGCCCCTCCTCTATTGGATGTGATTGCCTTTTCGTTTTTATTGTTTTATGTGTCTAGGGCAATGCATCCTGCAATTTACATAAGGAAGAAATGTTGAGGTAAGTTTGTTTAGCTTCTCTAAATATCGTTCTTCTTACACTATAAGTCTAACCAACCAATTCTTCCAATTCCTTATTAAATTCATCAAAATCATACAGAATAGGAGAATCTTTGGTGACCAGTGATAAAGACCAAGCTGCTGTGTCACCATTTAAACAGGAAAGAACAAATGCTACTCAGGACTGTGCGTGAGGGAAAATGGCAGGACGACACATGAAATGTAATGAGCACTGCGTGAGAAAAATCTGTGCCTTTTGAGGATCGCCACCAAATCGCTCTGGAGGAGTGAGCGGAATAACTGGGGACAGGGAATGAATGGCTTGTGTAGTACTCTTGGAATGTTGTGGGGAAGAGATATTACTAGCCTGAGAGTCTTGAGAAAGAGCTGAAAAACTGGTACTAGTAAAATACCCATCCATTCTACTCGCTAGGTCATTAGTTTCTCTCCTGGATGCCAGTAAATCTTGTCTTAAGGCCTTATTCTCCTCTCGGACCGCTAACAACTCTTTCTGTATGATTTCTAGTACCCCTCCTAAGCTCTTCAAGTCTATTCCTTCAGCCATTCTGTTCAGGGGAGTCAATATTTTCGTGGGCACTTCACTCTGTCAGAAGAGTCTTACTTGAAGTATCCAGAGGAACTCTGCAGGAACAGAATGACAAACTATTCCCAACCCCCCCTCGGTTCTCTCTCCACGCACCAGATAGCTACCCTAGTAGCGTGAAAGAAAGCCCACGGTGGGAAAGGGGTTTGGACAGAGAAGAGACTGCTGGTCTTCTACAGCAACCTTCTCATTTCTTCTTTGGCACTGCTAACACTGCAAGGCACAAACAGAATTATCAAACACAACCTCACAAACACTCTATTGTCTCACTCTGTATTTTCTTAGATTTACTATACCTACCCTTGCTAGACCAGAACTTTGCCCCTCCTCTATTGGATGTGATTGCCTTTTCGTTTTTGTTGTTTTATGTGTCTAGGGCAATGTATCCTGCAATTTACATAAGGAAGAAATGTTGAGGTAAGTTTGTTTAACTTCTCTAAATATCTTTCTTCTTATACTATAAGTCTAACTCTGATATTAACCTTGTTTTTTCAACCTGAACAGCTTAACGTTGACGAATACTTGGAGGAAGTATGAGTCTTGTTTTTCCAGAATTCACCAACTGATTATTCTTTTCGAGAATCGGACTTTTAAACTAACTTGACTTTGTTATCTTTGATTTACAGATAGAACAGATATGGACTCTATTAGCAAATGATGAAACTCTAATGCCTTTTGAATACCAACTAGGAAAGCCTTATTTAAGTTTTATCTAAACATTTGCTATTTACACTTAGATTCGAACTATAGTAAACACAGTATTTCTTTTCAAGCTCTCTTGGTACTTGCGTGACTGGATACTCTGGAAGCACCAAAAATACGAGAGTTCCGAGAAGAGTCTTCAGCCGAACTTGGAATGTCTTCTAAACGAAATTTCTTGACTCTGAGAACCGACGCACAGATAACTAACCTACAGACGGTAGAATTTTCGAAAATATGCCTTGCTTCTCTCAAATCACTACATGAACGCAACAGGAACCAACCAATTCTTCCAACGGTCTTGGTGAAGTGCGCAGCACTCTGAGTCAGCGTGAGCCTCAGCTCCGACCTATCACCTGGAAAGGCTGCAACGCTGACCTAGCGTGGCGCCTCCATTTTAAGATGGTACTTCCTAAACAAGGCAGTCCAGCCCTCAAGCCCTAAAGACTTGGGTTGTCTGTGGCTCCAACAGAATGTTCCTTACGGATCTTGGTTTTTATGATAAGGAGTGGCGCTGCCTCCAGAAGCCTTCCTTCAACATTTACACGTTGGGAGGGGGAGGAGCTCAGTTGAAAGGGAGGATGATTCTTTTATTTTGTCAGCGTCTCCTTCTTCTGCAAAAAGGGCCCATTTGGGTGGCAAGATTCTAAGGAAGGGCGCTCATATTAACAAAAGGGTGCCATTAATTAATATAGCCCCTTCTGTTTTTTCTGATGAACCCTCTGCAGCAATAGTGGATTATTCTAGTGACAGTAGAGATGAGGATTCTGTTTTTCAAGAGTTGTCATCTGCTCTTAGGCATAAGAATGTTTCTAAGAATGCGCAGGTTGTTGGGTCTGCCTTGGAGGGGGCTGTTTCAGATGTTGTGCTGTCTCCTATGCCTCGTATCGTAAGGGGTGCTTATATAGCGCACTGACACCATGGGTTTCCTGGCGCTGGTTGGAAATAGAGGGGACAGAAAGACTAACCAGAATGAGGGAAAAGCCAAGTTTTTAGAGATTTGCGAAAAAGAATCAGAGAATTAGAAGTTTTAAGAGAAAGAGGGAGAGAATTCCAGAGCTTGGGGGCCAGGTAAGCAAATCTCCGGCCTCCAGATCTGCAGAGCTTGTAAGAGGGGACGGTTAAGAGATGAAGATAGGAGGATCTCAAGTTGCGGGACGGGCAGTAGGGTAGAATAAGAGATTTTACAAAGATGGGACAGGAGCCAGCCAGGGATTTGAAGATGAGGCAGCCGATCTTAAAGGCTGCCCTAGAGGCGACAGGGAGCCAGTGGAGTTTGACGAGGAGGGGCCTGGCAGATTGCCACTTCGGGATCCCTAAGGCCAATCTCGCCGCCTGATTTTGGACCACCTGTAGTCTGCCCATCGATGTTTTGGGCAGACCATGGTAGATCGAGTTGGAGAAATCTAGGCGAGAGAGGACGAGGGCCATGATGACCTGCAGGAGGGCTTCAGGTGTAAGGAGGTATGCCACTTTCCTGATCCTGCGCAGTTGGTAAGTGCAGGATGAGACCACAGTCCCCACCTGCGGCCCTAGGGATAGAGCAGAGTCAATGGTGACCCCTAAGCTCTTCACCGAGGCCACGGGAGTGGGAGACGGGCCCAGTTCCGCCGGCCAGAAGTGTGGCCCCCAGAAGGTGGAGCTCCTACCAGGAAGGAGGAGCTCCGTCTTACCGGGGTTCAGTTTTAACTGGTTATGGCCCATCCACTGGAGAATGTGGGACATGGCTGACTGAAAGTTAGGAATAGCAGAAGGGGAATTAAGAGAGAAGATGAGCTGCAGGTCGTCCGTGTAGTTGAACACGGTGGCGTCCCACAGCCGCAGAGAAAGTAGAAGAGGGCGGAGGTAAAGATTGAAGAGAAGAGGGGACAGAGAAGAACCCTGGGGGACCCCACAGAGCGACTGCTCTCTAGGGGCCCTGAAGGTACCCAGGCTAAGGGTCTGGGACCTGCCCGTCAGGAAAGATCTGACCCAGGCCAGAGCCGGGCCCTGGATGCCAGCCTGCTCGACACGGCGGAGAAGAATGTTATGATCCACCGTGTCGAAAGCGGCTGACAGATCTAATAATACCAGGGCCTGGGGGGTACCTTTGTCAACACCGTCTCTCAGGGCGTCTAGCACGGCCAAGATCACTGTCTCCGTTGAATGGCCGGGTCTAAAGCCAGCTTGGTTGCCCTCGAGAAAGTTGGAGCTCTCGATAAACTGTGAGAGACAGGTGGTGACGTGGGCTTCCAGGATTTTTGAGAAGAAAGGTAAGAGAGAGATGGGGCGGTAGTTAGCCGGGACGGCGTGGTCAGCCCCCGGTTTCTTCAAAAGAGGTACCAACACAGCCTCCTTGAAGGGGGCCGGCACCGTCCCAGAAGAAAGAGAAGAATTTAGCAGAGGGAGAATACAGTCGGGTAGAGTGTGGCAGATGTCCCTAAGAATGGAAGGGGGGCAGCCGTCATCTGGAGATCCCGACTTAATGCGGGTGGCAAGAGTAGCCAGGGAGGAGGAGTCAAGAAGAGGGAATTGTGTGAAAGAAGAAGTGTTGTGGGGAGGGGAGACAGGTCCAGCGCCAGGAAATGTAGTAGGAATGGTGTTCTTGATCGATACGATTTTTTCAATGAAGAAAGTGCTAAGGGCGTTGCATGCTTCCTGTGTAGGGGCCTGAGTAGGGAGCGTCCTGGGGTCGGAAGTAAATTCATTAAGAACTTTAAAAATTTCCTTAGTCTGGCAAGGGGCAGATAAAATTTTTCCAGAGGCATAGGTTTTTTTGGCAGCCAGAATAGCGAGTTTATACCCATTGCGGGCAGCCACATATGCGTCTCTGCTTGCCGGGCTGTAGTCTCTCCTCCACTTCCGCTCAGACTGGCGGAGTTCTAAATGGAGAACTTTTAGGTGGGGGGTAAACCATTTGTGGGAGTTATTGTGCCGGGATTGAGGGAACTTAGTGAAGGGAGCAAAGATGTCACTGGCTGTAGTAAGCCAGTCTGCCACACAACCGTGGAGCTCGTCGGTACCGGTGTCGTTGGGTACCGGGGAGTAGGTTTGGGACAGATGAGCCAGAAATTTAGGGGGATCGACAGCCTTCCACTTGCGAGCCGTGCCCCCCTCCCGTAAGGGGGCCCTGATGTGGCCGACCGCTGAAAAGGTGGTATCGATCAGACAATGGTCCGACCACAAACAAGGTGTTATTAATGGGCAGGAGGACGTGACTCCGTGGATCCAAACGTGGTCGAGGATGTGGCCACCCTTGTGGGTGGCAGACCTAACTAGTTGGGTAAAGTTAAGGCTTGAGAGACCCTCGAACAGTTCGGAAGCATGTGGGCCAGCGTCCTCATGTAGGAACCAGTAGTTAAAGTCCCCGATGATGATAATACGGGGGGAGCAGGTGGCAATGTTGGTAAGCTGATCGATAAAGGATGAGGGGAAAGATGGCATGGAGTGGGGAGGGCGGTATAGTAGCACAAGAGTAACTGCACCAACCTCGGTCCCTAGGCTAAGGACCAGGGTGTCTGCATCCGGTAAAGTCATGGGCGCAGAAGCAATGATCTTCAGGTCCTTGCGTATTACAGCCGCCACCCCCCCCCCAGTACGGCCCCCGGCTCGGTTGTTGTTCAGCAGAAAGTAGTCAGGGGGTAGCGTGGCCAAAATGTCTGGGAGAGAGCCATCGGTAAGCCAGGTCTCTGATAGTAATAAGACATCAGGGCTTTCAGACATGAGGAGGTGCAGAATATCAACTTGGTGCTTAACCATTGAGCGGGTATTTAAGTATAGGACCCGGATGGACGACTTCGGGGGAACCGGAGCGGTAACAGGTGGTGTCGGCGCAAGATTAGGGGTTGAGATACCTGCAATGCCGAGTGAGGTAATGCGGGTCCAGATGTCAGAAGAGAGAGGACAGGCCGAGGCGTGTAAGCGCCTAAGGGCAGAGGTTGAGTAAGATAAAGGCGTGGCAGCATCCCTAGCCCCTGGGCCCGTCCGGCCGCGGACGGGCGCAGACGGGCTGGACTTAGGCGCGACTTCGGCGTGCCCGCTGCGCCCGTCCGCTGCGCTCCCTGTAGGGGTGCGCCATTTTATGGGCTGAGGTCGTGAGTGGCCGAGCGCTGCACCGCTCGCCTCCTCAGCGTCCTCACCCAATATGGTGGCCAAACAGCGCGACCCGGCGGGAATCGATCTCCTGCAAGGGTGGCTGACCGGAATGAAGATGTTAACAACCTGCACAACAAAAGGGGGTTAGTTGGCTGGCGGCGGCGCAATTAAAAATTAGATTTTTGAAATAAAGGATTAAACATGCGCGAGTAGCGCTAAAATGCAGCGTGAGCAGCGCGAGTGAAATGCGCCCAGGGCAAGTAAGGTGAGTGGCTAAGTCCCACTGGCCGTCTCGTGGCTTCCAACCAGTAATGGAGGCAACCCAATGGCTTTTATGGGCTGAGGTCGTGAGTGGCCGAGCGCTGCACCGCTCGCCTCCTCAGCGTCCTCACCCAATATGGCAGCCAAACAGCGTGACCCGGCGGGAATCGATCTCCTGCAAGGGTGGCTGACCGGAATGAAGATGTTAACAACCTGCACAACAAAAGGGGGTTAGTTGGCTGGCGGCGGCGCAATTAAAAATTAGATTTTTGAAATAAAGGATTAAACATGCGCGAGTAGCGCTAAAATGCAGCGTGAGCAGCGCGAGTGAAATGCGCCCAGGGCAAGTAAGGTGAGTGGCTAAGTCCCACTGGCCGTCTCGTGGCTAGGCTTATGCCGAGAGGCCCCCCTGGGGCACAATCTAGTTTTTACTTTCAAAAAACATTTAACACTTGTCATATTGATCAGAGGCAGCTCTGAGTGATGATGTTACTGAGGTTGTGAATGAAGTTGAAGGGTGTCCGCACAATAAACATGATTCTTCACATTTAGACCAGTTTGGGAATACTGCAGACATTGTATCTATTTTTCCGGAATCTCGCCCCCCTCCTTGTCACCCTCAGGTTACGTTTGACTCTTCGTTCAGACAACAATGTGGACAATGGGTGTGGGTTGAGCATTCTACTCCTTCTTCGTCCGCGGTTGGCAGCTTCATACAGGCCTCCGAAGTTGGTAAGTTGTCAGCGGCTTCTGGCAAGAGCGGCTGGAAGTCTATATCACCTACAGTCTCTCAGCCAGCGTCTGGTGTTTCCAGACTTGTGAATATGAAGCAGGTTGCGACTTTTGGTAATGTATCATCTACACCAGGCGGATCAGGTGCGGATTTCTCTATTACGGCTGGGATCTCTGAGAGGAGGCCTGTGTCCAATTGGAAGTATTATGACGGCGGGGTAGGGGATAGTGAAATTCCAGGTACCAGCAATGATGATTTTGAAATATTGGATGAACATTTTGATCAAGGGTTTGTGGCTGAAAATGCAAATGAATGGATTCTTGTGGAAAGTTTTGATGATAACTTTGGGTTATGATCATGTTTTTCAAAAAGGGGGTCCGGGGCCAATCAATTCTTCTAGTATGTTACAGAAGTCAAGAGCGGACAGTGCGACAGATCAAGAACGGCGTCACAGTCATCGTCGTCGTGATGATCCACAGGAATTTCAAAAGCGTGCTGCTCAGTTAACTCCAGGTAAGCCTCATTGGTGGGCTTCTTGGTCGCAACCTTTGACGGGCAAGCATAATTCTGGTTTTGTGGGTGTTGGTAATTCACATGTGAATGAGTTTTTGGGTTTGGGGGGAAAGCAGGATTTGATGAGAATAACGGATCAGCCATCGTTAACTAGTAGTGTTGCAGGGTCAAACAAAGCTTCAGGTCAAGACAAACAAGTTTCAGAAGTTGACAATTCCAGTTTGGGGCAGGATTCAGTCATTGATAGCATTCATAAGCTGCCGTATATGGGTTTAGCTATGCCCTTGGGGATGCATCTTTCAGTTAAAACAAAGAAAAGAATTTGGCAACATGGATTCGTTGATGTTTTCAAACTCCTTCATAGAGACATTCAAGCTAAGGATGGGTCCAAAGAGGAAGAATGGGAGCTTTCTAGATGTCCCAGAGTACCTAAGACTATTGATAATTGGCCTGCTGCATTTTTAATATATGCAAGTGTATATTGCGAGAGACACCATGTTCAAATACATGAATATTATTCGATTGGAGTGGGGTGGATTGTGTGTGGACTGAGGTGTGTTATGTATTATTCGTAAAGCCCATTTGCAATTCAGTGGTTATGCATAGCTCGACTATGATGAGGAATTCAGGGCTATAGTCAGTATTTTTAATTGTAAACCTTGGGGCGAGGTGGATCAAGAACTTTGGTTGCAGTGGACAACTTTAGGGGTTTTGCTATTAAGAAACATATAAACACACATGTCCTACGTAATGATATACAGCTCACTGTCTTAGGGTTCTATAGGCCTTCCTTAGGCCTTCCTTAGGGGACACTTACATATATTGCTAATAGAAAGGGTGTCCTGTCATTAATTAATGGTAATGGCAAAGTTGAACTGGCAGAGTGACAAATGCCCTTCCATTCTGCAGTGGGAGGTTGTGAGTCATTTTGTACTTTGCAACACACAGCATGTAACAATCAGAGCTTAAGCCCTCGGTGGACACTCTGCCTTACATGTCCTTGGTAACCTGGGTACCATATACTATGGCTTTATAAGTAGGTCTGCACTGCCAATTGGGGATAGCCAATTCATATACACTTTTTAATGGGTAAGAACACTAGCACTGAAGTCTTATTAGCGGGCCTCAGTGCACTCTCAGAGTCGAAAAACCAGCAGCTAATAGTCCAAATGGGGCAAAAAGTGGAGGGAAACTTGCAAAAAGCATGTTTCCTTACAACTGAAAATTGAAAATGTCATTGGGCCTGCATCTTAAAAGTCCTGAATTTCAGAGAAAATGTAATATCACTTTTTGAGCAAATATACTTTTTTAATTTGCTGTAATTTACAAGACTATTCATGAAAAGCTACAATAGTGGCAATTTCCCATTAGTGCTACCATTTGTAGAAATTCATGCATATTTAAAGGCTTCAGGTTTGTTGGTCTTGGTCTACTTTTCAAGGCTACTCACCCCAGCCCCAGAGGGTTTTCATAGGAGGAGATACCCCTGTAAATAAAATTACAGCACAGGTGTAATTTACATATGAAATCCAATTATAAGTGTACAATCTCATATTTCTAAATAGAAACACACACAAACTCAGTTTTTCTAAGTTTGTCTGTAGTAATGTAATTGCCATTTATAAAGCAAAAAAATGTAAAATCATGCCATGCCACTGGATAGACCAAAAAGCATGGGTAAAGCCAATAGGTCTCGCCTATGCAAGAGCTATTGGCTTTGGGAATGTGTTTCTGCCTTGCTGTACTCCAGTGTGGCTGCTATTCAGCATAGCTAAATGTCAGTGACATGGAGTGTCCTAGAGTGGAGTAGGGGTAGTAGAGTGTCATAGACTGGATTTGTTGGAGTAGAGTGGAGTAGGGGGAGTAGAGTGCCATAGAGTTGAGTGGAGGGTAGTAAAGGTCAGTGATTCAGTGGCAGAGTGTGTCATAGAGTGTAGTGTCATAGAGTGCAGTGTTGTAGAGTGGAGTGGTGTAGAGTGGAGTAGGGTGGAATAGGATGGAGTGGTTTGGAGTGGAGCAGATTGAAATAGGGTGAGGTGGATTGGATTGTGGTGGATTGGAGTAGGGTGGGTTAGATTGGTTTGGGGTGAGTGGATTGGGTGGAATGGATTATATTAGAGTTGGATGGTTTGGAGCGGGGTAAAGTAGAGTGGAGTAGAGGGGTGGATTGGACTGGATTGGAGGTGTGGATTGCAGTGGATTGGTTTGGTGTGGGAGTTGGGGTAGGTTGGATTAGAGTGGAGTGAATTGAACTAGAGTAGGGTGGATTGGAGTTTTGTGCGTTAGAGTAGGGTGGGTGTATTAGAGTGAGTGGGGTGGACTGTACTAGCCTAGGGTGGATTGGATTGGATTGGATTGGGGTAGAGTGGAGTGGAGTGGACTGGAGTAGAGTTGGGTGGATTGGATTGCAGTAGAGTGGGGTGGATTAGTGGGGTGGACTAGATGGGGTGGATTAAATTGAAGTGGGATGGATTGAAATTAGGTGGGGTGTATTGGATTGGGGTGGGATCGGCAGGAGGGTGATGGGGTGTATTGGAATGGGTGGATTGCAGTGGGGCGGCTTGGACAAGAGTGGGATGGACTGGAGTGGGGTAGAATGGAGTGAGGTGGAATGTAGAGGGGTAAATTGTGGATTGTTTTGGGGTTGAATGGAGTGCAGTAGAATGGATTGCAGTACAGTGGATTAGGTTTGAGTGAGGTGGTTTGGATTGAGTGGGGGGGTTGGATTGTGGTGTAGTGGATTGAGGTGGATTGGATTGGGGTGGTATGGACTGGATTGGGGTGGGGTGAATTGGATTGAGGTGGATTCATTTGGGGTTTGGTGGATTGGAATGGTTGTAGTGTGGTAGAGTGAAGTGGGGTAGATCTTATTTTGTGGGAGTTGGGGATTGGATTGGGGTGGGTTGGAATGAAGTGGGGTGAGGTAGATTAGTTTGGGGTGAGATGAATGAGATTGGAGTGGTGCAGATGGAGTGGGGAAGATTGTTTGGGATTGAAGTGGGCAGATTGGAGTGGGGAAATTGTTTTGGATTGGAGTGAGACTGATTGGAGTGGGGTGCATTGTTTTGGATTGGAGTGGGGCAGATTGGTTTGGGTTGGAGCAGATTGGAAAGGGACAGATTGTTTTGGATTGGAGGGGGCAGACAGCTTTGGATTGGAATGGGGCAGATTGGAGTTGGGTATATTGGAGTGGGTCAGGCAGTTCTGGATTGGAGTAGGGTGTATTGGATTGAAGTGAGGTGGATTGTAGAAGGAGAGGGGTGTATTGGATTGGTGTGTGGTGGATTTGATTGGAGTGGGGTGGATTGTGTGTGGACTGAGGTGTGGTGAATTGGGAAGGAGTGGGTTGATTGTGGTGACGTGGATTGGATTGGAGTGGGCAGATTAGAGTGGAGCAGATTGGATTGGGGCAGATTGGAGTGGGGCGCATTGGAGTGGAGTGCTTTGGTGTGGGGCAGATTGTTTTGGATTGAAGTGGAGAAGACTGGCGTGGAATGGATTGGGGAGGGGCTGAGTATTTTTGGATTGGAGTGGGGCAGAATGCATTGGGAAGATTGTTGTGTATTGGACTGTGACAGATTGGAGCAATTTAGAGTGGGGCAGACTGTTTTAGATTGGAGTGGGGCAGGCTGGAGTGGGGCAGACTGTTTTGGATTAGAGTGGGGTAGGCTGGAGGGGGCAGAATGTTTTGGATTGGAGTGGTGGAATATTGTTTTGGATTGGAGTGGAATTGATTGGATTTGAGTGGCCTGGATTGAGGAGGAGAGTGGGGTGTGTTGGATTGTGGTGATGTGGACTGGATTGGAATGGGGTAGATTGCATTGCAGTGGGGTGGATCGTAGTGGACTGGAATGGGGTAAATTATGATGGAGTGAGTGTATTGGGGTGAGCTGGACTATATTGGAGTGGGGCAGATTGGATTAGGGTGGATTGGAACAGGGTGTATTGGAGTAGTGCAGATTGTTTTGGATTAGAGTGGGGCAGATTGGAGTGGGGTAGATTGAAGTGGAGCAGATTGTTTTGGATTGTAGTGGGGAAGTCGGGAGTGGGATAGATTGGAATGGAGACAGTTATTTTGGATTGGAGTGGGGCAGATTTGAGTGGGCAGATTGCTTTTGATTGGCCTAGGGCAGATCAGAGTGAGGCAAACATTTTTTAATTGGACTGGGGTTGATTGGAGTGGGATGAATTGGAGTAGGGCATAATGTTTTGGATTGGAGTGGGGCAGAATGGAATGGGGCAGATTGAAATGGGCATATTGTTTTGGATTAGAGTGGGGCATATTAGAGTGGGGCAGAATGAAGTTGAACAGATTGTTTTGGGTGGGAGTGGGGTTAACTGTTTTGGACTGGAGTGGGGCAGATTGGAGTGGGTAGATTGCTTTTGATTGCACTGGGTCAGATTGCAGTGGGGCAAATTAGAGTGGAGCAGACTTTTTTATTGGAATGGGGTAGATTGGAGGAGGCAAACTGGAGCTGGGCAGATTGGAGTGAGGCAGATTGTTTTGGATTGAAGTGAGGCAGATTGGAGTGGGATGGATTGGAGTAGGGCAGATGGTTTTGGAATGGAGTGATGCAGATTGGAGTGGGACGGATTGGAATGGGCAGATTGTTTTGGGATTGGAGTTGGATGGATTAGAACGGGGCAGATTGTTTTGGATTTGAGTGGGTGGATTGAAAGGGGTGAATTGCAGTGGGTTTGATTGTTTAGGATTAGAGTCGGACAGATTGGAGTTGGGCAGATTGAAGTGGAGCAGATTGTTGTGGATTGGAGTGGGGGAGATGGGAGATGGGAGTGGGATGGATTGGAGAGGGGCAATTGGAGTGGGCAGATTGCATTTGATTGGACTGGGGCAGATTAAATGTAGGCAAACAATTTTTGATTGGAGTGGGGTGGATTGGAGGGTGCACACTGGAGTTGGGCAGATTGTTTTGCATAAGAGTGTGGCAGATTGGAGTGGGATGGATTGGAGTAGGGAAGATTGTTTTGGATTGGAGTAGGGCAGATTGGAATGGGCAGATTGTTTTGGTAAGTTGGGTAGATTGGAGTGGGGTAGATTAGATTAGGGCAGATTGGAGTGAGGCAGATTGTTTTATTTTGGAGTGAGGAGGATTAAAATGGGAGGTTTGGAGTGGGGTAGATTAAAATGGAGCAGATAGTTTTGGATCGGAGTGAGGCAGATTGTTTTGCATTTAGTGGAGCTAATTGTTTTGGATTGAAGAGGGTCAGATTGTTTTGTAAAGGAGTGGGGCAGATCGTTTTGGATTGGAGTGGGGCAGATTGGAGTGGAGCAGACTATTTTGAGTTGGAGCAGGGCAGATTGAAGTGGGCAGATTGCTTTTGATTGGTCTGAGTCAGATAGGAACGTGGTAGGTTAGAGTGGAGCAGGCTTTTTTTTCTTGGAGTGGGGTGAATTGGAGGAGGCTGACTGGAGTTTGCAGATTGGAGTGAGGCAGATTTTTTTCTATTTGAGTCAGGCAAATTGGAGTGGGATGGGTTGGAGTGAGACATATTGTTTTGGATTGGAGTGGGGCAGTTTGGAGCGGGGCGGATTTGAATGGGCATATTGTTTTGGATTGGAGTAGAGTAGGTTGGAGTGGGGTGGAATTGAGTGGGGCAGATTGGCATGGGCCAGATTGTTTTGGATTGGAGTGGAAAGGATTGGAATGGGGCAGATTGGAGTGGAGCAGATTGTTTTGCATTGGAGTGAGGTAGAGTGTTTCGGATTGGAGTGGATTAGAGCGTTTTGGTTTGGAGTGGAGCAGATTGGAATGAGGCAGATTGGAGTGAGGCAGATTGTTTTAGATTGGGGTGGGCCCGATTGTTTTGGATTGGAGTGGGGCAGATTGTTTTGGAGTGGGGCAGACCGTTTTGGATTGAAGTTGGGCCGATTGGAATGCGAAAGAATAAACAGATTGTTTTGGATTGGACTGGAGCAGATTGGTTTGGATTGGAGCGGGGCAGATTACAGTGGAGCAGTTTGGAGTGGGGTGGGTTGGGATGGGAGAAATAGAGTGTGGTGGATCAGAGTGGCTTAGTTTAAGGTGAGTGGTTTGGATTGGAGTGAGGTAGATTGGAATTGGTTAGGATGGATTGGGTTAAGTGATGTGGATTGGTGTGGGATGAGGTGGGGTGGAATGGCATTAATTGGAGAGGGGTGTATTGGGGTGTACTACACGATTATGTGTTAAGTCATCATTTTGGATATTACACATAAGAAAGAAACAATGCTGCCTTGCATTACGTTAATCCTCGTCTTTTGAGAACAGTGCCCTGAAGCAGAAACCAAAGAAAACATGAGTGTAAAGTGAGAAAAGAAGATTTGGCAAAATAAAAGAAAGTTAATTATAGAAAACAAATCTGTACAAAGCAACTGCCAGGCTCAAGTCCCTTTTTGGTAACAGCAGTTTCTCGCAAGTGAGAGGCATGCACTAACTCATACTGTCGTGGGCTTGACCCTAAAAAAGAGAATAGACATTGAGAAAAGCTCATTTAGGAGATAGGGATGTCTTCAGAGCCTTGGAAAAAAACAGGCAGACTGTGCATGTGGCTTTAACAATCAGATCAATTTGCAACAAGATTAGAACTTATGAAGTAATAGGTATGTGAAACAGCATTCAGGTAAAATGATGTGTGAGAAATTATATTTAAAGAGGGGAAAAACTTTTGAGAGCTTTTGAGAGTTCACAAATAAAAAAAATCTAAAATTGTTAATAAAGTGAGAAGCCACTTGAGCAAAGTAATTTGAGAGACTACAATTTGTTTCCAAAAGCATCCCCGAAACGAAATTGAGTAAAATGCTGTGATCATCATACAGATTACTATAATCACCCTTAAAGAAGTATAGAAGCCTGCCTTGGCAGCAAAGGCGCTTGAACTGCTGAAATCACAGAAAAGTGCAAATTAATTAAAGTGGAGAATAAGCTGAAAGGTAATAAGAACACTTTAGTGGAGAGGGGAGGCTGTCCATGTGATGAAGTGGCCTTACATACCCCATGAACGCTTTTTTATGCCATCACCTCCTTCATGAAAAAGGAAAACTACCTCATGCCAGCACTAAATGTATTAAACAAATAAATCAAGATAAGATTCTGTTGAATTCTACTCGTGAATTTGGCACTCTAGAATGCTGCTGACTAAATATAAAGAAAATATGTAATTGAGTATTGCTGATTTTTTTCTTTCTTTTTCCTGAAAGTTACCAATATGCTTGTTTGTAAAAATAAAAGTGTCCCCTCTCTTTAATCGTATTTTAATTTAAAATTAATCTGCAAAATTTTCTTTTTGCTTTGGTATATGCTTGATTATGGTATCCTGACCCAGCCGGGACAGGAATTTATTCTCAAAAATCAATGCCAAGTATACAATACAATAATAACAAGACACAAGCCTGTGCCGTACTGACAGAGAAAGGGAAAAATAGATGTAGGGTGAAAAAAAAGGGTGTTTTTCAGGCAAGGAAAAAGAGCAAAGGCAGGGCACTGCAGAAAATTCAAGGATCACTGGCAGTGTCACCTGGAGTGGAATGTACACAAGCTTTTTAGACAATAATGTGAGTGTCAACCCACTCTTGGGTGTCGACGTTTCGATCCCTATAGCTCTATTAGATGCATGGGATCATCATCAGGACTTATATAATAACAAAACATGCCTGAATGAGACAAGCCTGTTGAGGAGAAAAAACAAAGAAAGAAAGATTTCTTTAAGGATCCGTTAACCAACAAGGAGTAGTTTAAAAACTAGACGCCCACGTTGTAACACATTCGAAATCGCAGTGCATAAACCAGTGCATGGTGTTTGTGCCAAGTAAAAACACTTCACAATGCTTATTTTCACAATATTCGAAATCGCAGTGGAAACTCGGCTTAGTGCGATCTAGGGAGCAAGGGCCACAGTGTGGACGTGTTATAAAATTAAAACAACTACTTACAAAGACACAATTGTGGCTTGCCTCGCCCTGGGGTTCACAAATGTGGAAAGAAGTATAGAGCCACCGATGCCCTTAAACTTCTGATTCCGGCACTCGCCTCCTCCTTGTACTAGAGGGTTATGAATTTATTAATTCTCTCTAGCCCCCCGAGGTCAAATTCCCTCTCCGGTCTAAGTAGTCTAAGTATTAAAGAAGTGCAATCTTGCATTATCACTACACTGGATTTAAAACCACTTTCACTATAGAGCCCTGTAGACGAATCAATTTCACGCATGCCACTGCGATTTCGAATATTGTGAAAATAAGCATTGTGAAGTGTTTTTACTTGGCACAAACACCATGCACTGGTTTATGCACTGCGATTTCGAATGTGTTACAACGTGGGCGTCTAGTTTTTAAACTACTCCTTGTTGGTTAACGGATCCTTAAAGAAATCTTTCTTTCTTTGTTTTTTCTCCTCAACAGGCTTGTCTCATTCAGGCATGTTTTGTTATTATATAAGTCCTGATGATGATCCCATGCATCTAATAGAGCTATAGGGATCGAAACGTCAACACCCAAGAGTGGGTTGACACTCACATTATTGTCTAAAAAGCTTGTGTACATTCCACTCCAGGTGACACTGCCAGTGATCCTTGAATTTTCTGCAGTGCCCTGCCTTTGCTCTTTTTCCTTGCCTGAAAAACACCCTTTTTTTTCACCCTACATCTATTTTTCCCTTTCTCTGTCAGTACGGCACAGGCTTGTGTCTTGTTATTATTGTACTGTATACTTGGCATTGATTTTTGAGAATAAATTCCTGTCCCGGCTGGGTCAGGATATCTTGGTCTGTATAGTTTCCATTGTGTTTCTATACTACATTGTACATATGTTGAATAAGCTAGGTTCCACTGTTTCCTATAACGAAGTTATACCCATGGTTCTTAGCTATCCGCTGGGTTCCCCTTGTCTTTGTAAAACATTGGTATATGCTTGAGCCATGCCTCTGACTGGCCAGTGGATTTCAGTGAGTTTTCCGTCCGATGCCCCCTCAGGGATGTAGCGCACCCCAGGGTATCACACCAAAAGCTCCTCAGTTCAAAAGGGTTTGCTATCTTAATCATAATCGCCACCTTCCTGGATCCAGTAAAGTAGACCATGTGAGCCAACAATTCTTACATTTCTCTCTCAAGAAGATGAGACTCTTGCAGGAGAACTACATCTGGACCATGTCGCTGAGGAGTGTTGCACCACGCCTTCCTTTATTCTGTCATCCAGCCAATTTACATTCCAAGAAAATATCTTCAGCCTATTTTGTCTGATCTCGGGTATCCAGAAAAGCTGTGTTCAATTCCCACCTCCCACTCCATGCACTGCCATGCTGTTGGCATGGATCCGGCTGCTGGGTCAATTCATGGCATGCCTGTCACTTCAACAGATTTTCAGTATTGAACCTACAGAACTCAGCATGGGTTTGTTCCGGGGCACGGCCAACTGATCATATCAGGCGTGCTATCGCACTGTTCAATGCCCATGCTGCCTCGGGGGGTGGGGGGGGGGGGGGGTGAATGGCCATGATCCTCCTCGATGCAGAAAAAGCCTTTGACCGCGTGGCATGGAAATATCTTTGGGGTATACTGGCAGGCAGAGGCTTTGGCCCTAAAGTTATGGGAGCTCTCATGGCTATGTATCAGGATCCCGTGGCTTATGTCCAAATAATGGGGGAAAGCTCCGATAAGATTTAAATCAAGAGGGGGACCCTCCAAGGGTGCCCCTGTTCGCCGATTCTCTTTTCAATATATATTGATCCTTTGATTCACAGGATTCTTGGCTTTGTGCAGATCAGACCAGTAGTGCTCAACGACCTTGAAAATAAATTGTTGGCAAATGCGGACGATCTGGCGGTAATAACTCCTGATCCTGAGCACGCTATGCCAATTCTGGCCGAAATAGCGAAAGAGTACGGCTGCCAGTCGGGGTATTTATTGAATGAGGGTAAAACCCAAATAATCTGCACTAAAACCATTATTAAAGCAGATATAAGATACGTGGACTAGGCAGTATATCTTGGGGTTAGAGTGAATGCTTCAGTAGATCAGATCATTGTAGATAATTTTACTCCACTTATGAAAGGCCCTTTGATGTTTAACGAATAATGTGAACAAAGTGTTTTTTAATAAGACCGACCTATGTAGTGCACCGTTTAACTTAGAATGAACTATTTGTCATAATGATTTTTAGCAATTTTGTACTTTGATATTGCAGTATAAATTATGCGCTCTGTGGGATGAAATATTGATATATGTTTTTATTGCTTTTTAGTTTTTAATTCGAATAAGAGACAACAAATTACTTTTGTCTTGAAAAAGGTGGTGCTCATCAAATCACAACACCGAAACGCGTTGACGCCCATTAGTCTGACTTAAATCCGAGGAACCACTAGGGTGCCATTATTTGATAATAATGGGACCATTGTTTAGATTCTAATCGGATTAATAATCTTTGATGTTTTCGTATATAATGCACTTTTTTGTCTCTGTTGAATATTATATTGGTTTATTGATTAAGCATATTGTGTATGTATAGGATTAATTTTAATGTGCTTTAGTTTCTCTTGTAATAGTTTTCTTGATTTTAAATTTTGTATGTACACCAGGGGTATTTTGATCTTTTGACACCAGTATGAATGGTGTGTGTTTGAATTACAGTTTTTTTAATATTTAGTCTCACCAGGGCCACTTTCTTGTTGTGATCACATTAGTTCCCAGTCCCTTGGTGGTGGCGGGTCGCTCCCCCAAAAACATTTTGGGCCTATTTCGTTCAATACCACTTCTTATAGATGAGGGGGCTGATTAAACCTCTAGAATCAATATTCATCAGGTTTATCTGGCAGTATGGCAAAGTCAGATGTTCAATGAAATATATATCACTTCCTTGGGAAAGGGGAGGGCTGGCAATGCAGAATCTCAGGTTTTATCACTGGACGTGCCTGCTGACCCAGATGGCCATACTTTTTGAACCTGCTACTAATATGGGTAATATACCTGGGGTAACCAGTGCCCACCCTCCATATATGAATTGTTATTGGGGAGTGAGGCTACGGGAATACTATTGAGGAAAGTTGAGCACCGTTATTACAGGAAGATGCGTTATACGGTTCTGGAAGGGGCCTGGGGGGTCTGGAAACTGGTGCAAAAGGCTCTAGCTATCCCAAAAATGAACCCCTACTTCCCTTTATGGAATTCTAGCCTTTTTCCACAGCTTAATAATGATAGAAATTGTCAGCGTTGGGAGGAGCTGGGAGTTAAGACTTTAGGGGATGTTATGGAAGGGGATTCCATCTTGGGGTTCAAAGTTATTCAGCAGAAATACGGTATTCCCTCTAATCAATGGTTTAAATATGTACAGATATCTCAAACATTTCTGGCTATTAGACCCCGTATCTCTTTGGGAACAGGCAATACGATGTTGGAATACCTTTTAAAAGGAGGCAAAAGGATCCAAGCGGTATAAAACTGGCTGCTAATAGGCACTCAGGATGATCAGGAGAAAACTGAGACTTCCTGGGCTGCAAAATTAGGGGATCCAGACGTCGACCTTGGTAAAGCCCTACTTTAAAAAAATATATATATTTTGCTATTCTAACTTGCGGGCACAGCAATATAAAACACTGTTTAATTTATATTACACTCCAGCAAAGCTGTTCGAGTGGGGTTTAAGGGAAGATGACAGATGCCCCAGATGTAATGATGGTCCAGCGAATTTACTGCACATGTTTTATTATTGCGAGAAATTAAATACAATCCGCTGGGAAATTGTGAAGTTCTGCGAGGGGCTGCTAGATGTCAAGATCAATCTATCCCCTACCCTGATGCTATTAGGCATTGATTGCAAGCAGGGGTTGGCAAAAGAATGGGAAGCTCTGGTCTTTATCTCTGTAGCGGTGCTCTGGATTCTTAACTCTGCTGGTTGGAAGGACACTATAGCTCCTTCCTTTCAAATGTGGCTTGCCAGACTTCCTGGTACGCATAATATAGAATCCTGTTTGTACAATCATAAGGGCACAAAAACTCGGGAAATGGGTTTGACTATCTGGGCACCGCTAAAAAGATGAAGGGATTCCAGATTCTAAAATGTAAATGTTGTTGCTGCTATAGTATTAACCAAGGAATTAAGTTGGCCCCCTTATCAGCTATCATGCTAAACTTTAATGTATTATGTATATATATGTCTTTTTTATTCCCCTGTCAAGGACCGGTTTTATGCTCTGCACCTGTTTGTCACTTGATCCGGGTTTTATTTCATTTTCTTATGACAATGTTTCAAAGAATAATTAATTTTTTATTACTGTTTGTACCAGGAACTCTCAATAAAAAAAAAGAAAAAAAAAAAGAACCTACAGAACTCATCCTCTCTGGGTGTTTTTCCATTGAGGTAGATGGCTTTAATATCATTCCAATGGTGGACATTTGCTGTGAAGACAAGAGTTAGCAACTGCCAAAGAGTGATCATAGTTAACAAAATCAAATCGTAAAAAAGGTTTATTCGATTTCACAGTATGAATCTTAAAAGCATTCATAAAAACATAATATATATTATTCCTGTTAGAAAATCTAAATACTCTGTCTAGAATCATATATTAAAAACAAATACAGTACAAATAAAGTGGACAGAGTGCATTTTTCTTCTAGCATCAAAAACAAAAAGGACAAATTAAAAGGTTGACTGTAAGACCTTCCTGCAGGTAATAACAGCCCATAAATACTGTGAAAAGACGACACAAATATACAAATTTGAGAAAGATTGTAAATATAAGAAAGCGGGTCGACAATGCACAAAGTTTAGAGACTTTAACAGTGGCTTGATTAAGCGATTTGTCAAATCTGAATAATAAATTACAGAAAAAACTATGTGTGTAGTATTCTGCATGGATACATTATTGCTGGGGCATTTCTCTAGTTCATATGACCAATTATTTATTTTGGGAAAACTGGTTAAATTATGACAAATGTCCATCCTAAATCGTGTCAGTACAAATCTATGTTGACTATTATGTACATTTATTAAATAAGGTTGTGTATCATATGTGCTCTGTGAGTAAAGGGGTGATGGGTCCCGATCCCTTACAAGCCGTTAGGTATTAGAGCAAATTAGGCTGTGATGCTTGCCCCTGAAAGGGGGATACCCCTAACCCCTAAATATGAGCAAGTTCCGAGGTGGGTGTGGGGGCAAGTCCAGGTAGTAGTATTACTCCAGAAAAAGTTCCAATAAGCCGGATTCTTTGTGTTAGAAATTTATATATCGGTATTGTCACTCATAAAAGGGCATCTGAGTGAGTATGCAAGAAGTGACAGACAGCCAACACGTGTTTCGCCCCTTTTAGTGGCCATCCAGCCTGGGGCTTCCTCAGGGCATATAAGTAGGTCGAAAGGACTTGAGTCATCTTAGTAATAAATAGTCCTGATAATATCTGGAAAAATCTCGGCGTAATGCCTCCCGCTTTGGGGAATTTTCCGACTGAGTGCAGCAGTGGTCCTCAGAGTGAAGCCGGTATTAGTGTAGAGTGCACCACGTGATAGATCTGGGTGACGGGGTCAGGTTCCGCCTGCGTATGTACAAGGGCATCATATTGGAGTGGTCTGTGGAGGTGTATGGATGAAGGGGAAAACGAGAAGTCTACTACATCCATGTACAAAAATAGGAGAACTAGTGGAATGTTTGTGGGGGATTTCTGCCCAATATTTCAAGGAAATGTTGTAATACTGCCATGTCTCCCTGCCAAATGAATAGGATATTGTCTATAAATCTTCGCCATAACATTTGAGTTGTCAATTCCTCAAAGTCTTGGTCCCAGAGCCAGAACTTTTCTACGTGGCTCATAAAGATGCAAGCATACATCTACAGTGGAATTTATTCCTCATCTTAGATGATTTACATTCCCTCCTAGATCCTTTTCTTTTTCTGCCCAGAAATCCTGCGAGCACCTGCAGGCGCTTTTTGTCACATATCTTGTGACTCCACTCCCTGGTGGATAAAGCTAGTCTACTCCAATAGGAGCGGATTTGCTACTTTAATCATTCCTGCACGTAAATAGAATCAGCCCCTGATCCTGTTAGCCTAGGGACCAATTTTGAGACCTTTATTTAAAATTCAATCAAATGGATTTTCCATTTGTGCCACATGGTCCATTATAACCAACACTACAGAGGCATCTGCCTAATTAATATGACACAGTTCTCTTAAAATGTCACCTTAGCATCCATCACCTATTTGTCTCCCTCACATTACTACATACCCACAAACATTCCACTAGTTCTCCTATTTTTGTACATGGATGTAGTAGACTTCTTGTTTTCCCCTTCATCCATACACCTCCACAGACCAATCAAATATGGCACCCAAGTACATATGCAGGCGGAACCTGACCCCGTCACCTGGATCTGTCACATGGTGTGCGGCTTAACTCTGAAGGCCACTGATGTACTCAGTCGGAGATTTCCCCATACCGGAGGCATTACGCCGAGATTATCCCAGATGTTATCTGGACCATTTATTACTAAGATGACCCAAGTGGTGTTCAAAATAGGATTCACTAGAGGGTTGATCACTTCCGCTATCAAAGACAGGACTTTAGCTGGGCAGGGATTGGAGGGGGAGCCGGTTTTTGCACGGATTTCATGAGCACCAGAGATTGCTCTGAGGTGATCACAGGGAACTCCGTAGGTAGGCCATGGAGCGGGGACACACTTCTAATAAAAGTCCCCCAACATCCTCGAGGTCCAGTGGCTGAGCTGCAAAGGAGTCCTGGATAATTTTATTTTTTTCATAAAAGAAACAGGCCATACAATTTGTCCAGTCGCTTGCGGGTACAAAGGGTCGACTGATTGTCGTTGGGGAGGAGCTTCAAAACATTCTTGTTTATCCACAAGGTTAGAACTGAGAGACATGTTGGAAAGTTTTTTTGTGTTGTGTTTGGTCTTCGTCCAACCGAAGGATAACAAAGGCCACCCTAACAGGAAGGGGGTGTTGTTGTTTTTGAACAGTGATAGAATTGTTGCGTACATCAACCTTCTTTCATTGGATTTACACCATTACTTAAAGAATGAGTCGCAAGAATATCTCTGCTAACACTTTTAACAGCATGAAGGTACACTTAAAACCCCAGGCAATCTTTCCTGGTTGCTTTTTCATGGTCGTGGTGGCAATCTTAGGTAAGGGCCACTCACAAATACATGCACTTCTTTTTTTTTTACAAATGACTAAGGAGAAATCATTCTTTCAATTGTATACATGTGCAATAATCCTGTGGGGCTGATACAAAAAATTAAGAATGTGTCAATCAGAGCAATCACTGAAGGAGATTGATCTAACGAGGCCAGCGTCCAAAGAGCTCTGACCCTCAGTCCTCCCTATTTGTATTTTGTGTGTTGGTGATACAAGGTAGGCATATGGCTAAAGCTGCCTCAAGCCAGACCTAATAATAGGGAAATTGCATTAAGGTGTCTGCTTCTGTATGGTATGAAATATCAGCCGTATCTAGTAACTAAATTCAATTATTCTGATGGTACTAATAAAAAGGGCATCGTATATATGGCTCCTGAGTTTTCAGCATTTTTCAATCACTGGCAGCGAAAAGCAACGTACAAAGATGCCTTTTAATTAAGTAAACAATTCAAATAATTTCAAATTAAAAAAAAATCCCAAAAGAGACTTCCCTTAAAGATACCTTTGTCAGATTCATTGAAGTTGTTAGACGCTCCAAAGCAACAGTAGCCAGTACATAATTAGTAGTCAACATAGTAGTCATAGTTTATTTCGAGTGAAACAACCTTAAAACCGCCCCAATACAAACTGCATTATAAAATAAACATTGATATAAAATGTGTAATATTATATGAGTATCAACAGTAGGAGCTCATGCCACTATCAACTACTATTTATTTTAGCATTCCATGTGTATGAATAACTTACTATCCCACTCCGAAAACAACAGTGGTCATCTGTATTAAAAAACATAAGAGCGGCAATGATGAGTAATAAATGTACTTGAAAGTGATGAGTCACTTTTACATTCTTACAAACTTGAAATGAGTAGCACGATTTTTTAATATCAGCCAGCATTTTGCCTTTTCAGCATAGGTGAGTGACACAAAATATAATTCCGTTTCATCTCGCCCTCGCACAATTGCCAATAACTTGAGTAGGTTATTTGCAATTGCCATTTATGTGTAAAAGTAGCTGGAGACAGTCTGACTTTAATGCACACCATTTTAGCAAATGTTGCTTCAGAATAAAGTGAGCATATATTATTCAAGTACATTTCTGTCTGTTTGCCATTATTGGAATTATTAAGGCTTTTTATTCACAAAATCTTTCCAATAGATTTTGAGTTGCTCAAATGAACTCCTGCTTATAAGAGATGGAGTATGCCAAAAAAAGCGCCATGCTTTGTGATTCTAATGACAAGAGGACCTGCCAAAACCGGAGAGGTTTAGACACTTTTGGCATGGAGATTAGCTCGCCCATAAACTCCTGGGGGCAGATTTATGTCGGACTTGCGCCACGTTTAAGCCGGCGTTGCGTCACGCAATGGCGGCGTAAACGTGGCGCATCCCTGCGACCCATTTACAACGTGACGCATCTAGGCAGATGCGTCACGTTGTAAAGCCCTGCGCCACATGTGGGCGTTCCGGCGCAGGGTGGGTGTTCCGGGGCAGGTGCGCCTCGCAAAACTGCCTGCGTGAAATCTACAAGATTTCACGCATGCACTTTTAGGCCAATGCTGCATCAAAACCCTGCGCCTGCTTGAAGCAGGCGTAAGGCTTGACGCAGCATTGGACAGATAGGGCCCCCCAGAGCATTGCTGGAGCTGCGTCGCAACTCCAGCAATGTGCCGCCTTTACGGCACAGATGCGTCACGCATCTGTGCCGTTTTTGCCCCATGGTGCGCCGCATTGTAAATGCAGCGCACCATGGGTGGCGGAGCTGTGGCGCACAATAACTGGCGCATCCCCGGGGATGCGCCAGTTATTGTAAATCTGCCCCTGATGTTGATCAGGGCATCTATTGTACAAAACCTGGCTGGCGGTCAAATGTAAATCAGATGAATGCAGTGACTATCTTAGGTGAGGACAAATAGATGGACTTTTTTTTAGTAATGATCCAATTTTTGGCATTTAAAGCAGACACAGTAATGCCATCGATGAGTTCCCTACAAGGTACAACTATTGAATGGGAAACACTTGTACATCTGCATGTAAAACTGTAAGATATGTGATAATGTCCAAAGTCATCATTGCTCTGGTACTTTTCTGTAGGTGTAGGCAAAAGTACATATATTACACAAGCTTTCTTGCTAGAAGCCATAGGCTATACACAAAGCCCACACACACTTAGGAATGCATTAATGCCTTTGGTGTCCTGTAGGTACAATCAGGAAAATTCTTCTTTTTATACCCGACGAGTGCAGGAAAACAGTGGTGACGGCCTTGGTCTTATCTCGCCTCGATTACTGCAACAGTCTATTGCTCAATACCCAACAGGGGCTTCTTAACAAACTACAGGCCTTGCAAAATGCAGCAGCTCTTCTTATCACAGGCGTGCCAAAGTGTGCCTCCGTCTCCCAGGAACTGGTGAAGCTGCACTGGCTCCCAGTGCGGAAAGGGATCTCCTTCAAAACCTTGTGCATAGTTTTCAAGGCCCTTCGGGGCTTGACCCGGCTTTTCTAACACAGTACTTTCAATGGTACCAGCCAGGTAGACATCTTAGGGCAGCAAGTCTGGGGCTGATCACCACCCCTTGGATAAGGAAAGCTCGATGGGGTGGCAGAAGCTTTGTTCTGGGAGCTGCTAGGGCTTGGAATGCTCTGCCTTTGGCGCTTAGACAGATTACAGATTTAATGACTTTCTGCAAAAACCTGAAAACATGGCTTTTCGTTCAGTAAGTATAGGCTAGGCTATGGGAGCTTTCATTCAGCGCCAGGACACCGATTGGTAACAGTGCTCTATAAATGTTATAAATAAATAGGTGTTGAAGATATAGGAGCATGTCATCTGCATAGAGAGACAGCCTGCCCTTTGACCCGTCCAGCCGAACAAAGCCGCTCATCTGAGCAAACCTTCTATCCATTCAACCAAGAGCTCTATTTGGAGGACACGGTTGAAGGGGAGTAGTGGACATAGCAGAACAGAGGGAGAGTACTCCATTGATTTTTCTCTAGGATCAAGCATCAGGACTGCTTTGACTGCCACAAATCGTAGATCAATGTTCATCTGTTGATTTGTTGGAAAATCTGCAAGAAAAAAGGTCAATGTATGGCATTGAATGCTTATTCATAGTCTAGCAGGAACAATGTTGAAGGACCTTGCAAATCTTCAATGTGTGGTAGTGACATATAGAGTGTGCATACACAATGTCTACTATACCTGTTTGTCACTAAGCCCTTTTGGTCCGCGAGAACCAGAGACCTCACCCCTGCCATAGGCTTTATAACCAGCAGCTTGGTAAATAGCTTAACCTCAACATTAAGGTGAGAAATGGGAGAGTAGAAGGCGCATTAATCTGGTGGATTGTTTGACTTTAGTCTTACTGAAATTGTGGCGCAGAGGTAGTCTTTGATTAATGAGCCTCAGCCACCTATAGCTTTCAGGAAATTAAGGAGAACTGCTTGAAGAAGGCCGATAATGATTGGGTAAGGCCGTCAACTCTCTGCTGGATCTTCTCCAGTGTCACAGGTGCTTCAAGGCTTTCTCGCTCTGCCACCTATAGGGATCACAGCAGAGAGTCTTCGTCATAGGATACAGTTGTTGCAGAAGAAGGGTAATTCGTTCGTGATAGAGCTCGGGGTAATATTCAACAAAGGCTTCTGATATCTTATGCGGTTTGGGACCATTTTTCCTTCACTCTTATGAATTGAAGGAACGATTCTGCACCCTTCCTCCTTTTGTGCTAGCCAGTACAGAAGTTTCCCCGGGGAAACAGCCTTTACAAGGCTGGCAGAGATATGTGTGGTGTTTCCCTGCAAGCGGAACCACGCTTGCCTTAAGCACTCATGTGCCTCAACCACGCATAAGTGTGGTTAAGGCAGTGTGCGGTCTAGACGTGTGCATGGGCAGGGAGAGGAACAGGATGTATCGGGAGAGGAAGCTTTGAGACACTTTCCGGTAAGTGGGGATGGGACCAGGTTTGGGAGGTTAGTTTTTATGTCTGGGGCTGGGTTTGAGCACTCAGAGGGGGGATAGGCTGGTTTTCAGGGTTTGGGGTCAGTTTTCAGGGCGCAGTGTGGGGGGCTGGGGCCGGGGTAGTTTATGGGGTTGGGGTTGAGATTTAAGGTGCAGGGCTGAAGCCTGGGGTAGGGGTAGTTTTCAGGGGTTGGCACCAGTTTCTAGGACTCAGGGAGATGGGGCTGGAGCTGGGGTAGCATGTAGGGCTGGGGAACAAGATCAAGGGTTAAGGGCAGGGGCCTGGAGTCAGGGTAGTGTTTAGGACATGGGGCCAAAGATTTAGGGCTCAGGGTGGGGGGTAGGGACAGTTTTCAGGGCTGGGGCAGTTTTAGGGCTCAGGGCAGCTAGGGCTGGTGTGGGGGTAGTTTTTAGGACATGGGGGCAAGTTTTAGGGCTCAAGGCAGAGGGAAAGGGACATTTTTCAGGGTTGTGGACAGTTTTAGGACTAGTGTGTCTTAACCATACATCCCTTTACCAATCATTCCTTTGCAATTCATTTGCATGGTAAAGTCATGCATGGTAAAGGAATGAGTGGTTAAGACGAAATTGTTGTTGGGACCACGTTGTTGAGGCAACCTGTGGTTTAGCCATGTTTGCGATGTCTGCGATGAGCGCAAGGTAAGTGATTTTCTATATTTTTAAATTTTACTTTACTTATCCTGTGGTCTGTCAAGTTACACCCGCCCTGCCCAACCCCCCCCCCCACCCACCGCTGTTACCTGTGCCAGCCGTGCCTCCATGGAGTATCGATTTTGATGGATAAGAAAACAACAACTGCCCCTCTCTTCACCACCATGCCATTCTAAGATGGTGGTTGATACCATTGCTGCTGATGAAGTGACTTCTGGCTTCAAGTGAAAGAGTGGCAGATGATCTAGAAATCAGAACTTGGGGAGTGGAGCAAAGTCAAGGAAGACCGATGTAACCTTGGATGCAGACTGCCGTTGCAGGTTCAGTGATGGGCAAGTCTCAATCTACAAATCCTGTAACAACAATGAATGTAAGCAGGTTTTCTCCCCCCTGCACTTAAATTATAGTTTGGGCATTGTGTCCAGGGATTTGACATGTCTGCTACTTGCCATAGAAGGCAGGTGATTTAGTTTATCAGATTCCCAGGCAGATGTTAAAGTGTAAAAAATATCTAAAAGAACAACATCCGCAGATCCTCAATGACTTCAGCCAGGAAGGCTAGAAGAGCTGCCCTCTTGGACGATTGCTTCTGTATCTTACCACCCCAGGAGACTGTGAGGTTTCTTGTGACCACTTGGTTAAGGGATGATTTAAGGGGGAAAATAATTTGTGACTGCGATGGAGTGTAGGTTGGATACAGTTGATAACAGGCCCCACTGAAGGTTTAGCTTCTCAAGTTGAACAAAGAGTCCCATTTGTGGTTAAAGAGTTCAGTAGGAGCACAGTGAGTCTTCTGGTGATGATCCATGGGGAGCGAAGAACTGCCGGGTGTTGCGGACAGACAAGCGATGATGCTGCTGTGCGAAGAGACAAACTTGTGCCCACTCATGCTGATCCTTTGAGCAAGTAGTGTGGTTCCGGAGTGAACAGGCCCATTCGTGGACGCGAAGTAGCCCAAAAGTTTGATTGAAAGGGACTGTAGTGCAGGAAACCCACTTCTGAGGCCCAGGACTGGATAGGGGCACCTCAGACAAGGATAGGACTCAGGGATGGCAATACAGCAGCAGCAGCAGAGTTGCAAGAAGTACTTTGCGACCCTGAGACTTCAGAGAACAGGTGGCAAGCCAGAAAACCCTTGGAGAATCTTGGGTTCAAGGATTTAGAGATCAGGTCCAGTCCCTCTCACTCCCAGGCAAGGAGCAGCAGGCAGCAGGCCACACTGCAGAGCAAGTTGCAAAGTGGCAGTCCCTCCTGCAACACAGCAGCTCTTCTTCCAAGCAAAATGTTCTTGGTTCCAGTAGAGTTCTGATTTGGTGGTGTCAGGGGTTCAGTACTTATACCCAAATGTGTCTTTAAAGTAGAGGAGACATCAAAAAAGCTTTTGAGGAACGCTAGGTCCCTGCCTTTTCTGCACTGGCTCCAGACACACCACAGGGGGTATGTTGCTCTTTGTATGGGGACAGGCACAACCCTATTCACCTTCAATTGGTAGTCTCGCCTACAGCACAGCAATCAGTAGGCAGCAGGCCAACACAGCAGTGTAAGAAGCAGAGTGGCAGTCCCTCCTGCTGCACAGCAGCTCTTCTTCCAGGCAGAATTTCCTTGGTTCTAGCAGAGTTCTGATTTAGTGATATCATGGGTCCAGGACGTATACCCAAATGTGCCTTTTTAAGTGAGGGAGATATCGAAATGGCCTTTGAAGATCAAAAGGTCCCTGCCTTTCCTGCCCTGGCTCAAGACACAGTGCAGGGGGGTTTGCAGCTCTTTGTGTGAGGACAGGCACAGCGCTATTCTAGTTCAAGTGTCAGCTCTTACCTCCTATTCTACCACAGGAAGGCACATCATCCTGGTGATGGGCCATCAGGCTGCAAATGTCACACCCCACCTCCATTTGTGTGACTGTCTAGAGGGAATGCATAATGCCCAACTGTCACCCTAAGCAAGACGTGTTCTCAGAGGCAAGGAGAAACATAGAATGATTAAAGTAAGAAAAGATCACTTTTTAAAAGTGATATTTTCAGACGTTCAATTTAAAAAACAACTTTACTAAAAGTTGTTTTTTAGATTGTGAGTCCAGAGACACCAAATGTAATTTTTCTGTCTGCTCCCAATAGGAAATTAAACATAAAATATGTTTTAAGGCAATCCTCGTGTTAACCCATGGGAGAGATAGGCTTTGCAGTACTGAAAAACAAATGCAGCAACTTTTCACTACAAGGACCTGTAAAACTCAAAAGTACATGTCCTAATACTTAAAGACACTGTACCTTGCCCATGAGACTACTTAGGGCCTACCTTAAGGGTGACATAAACGTAATAAAAAGGAAGGATTGGGCCGGACATGTAGGTTAACTTTCCCGGTCGGATTGGCAGTTTAAAACTGCACACAGGCTATGCAAGGGCAGGCATAAGTCATATTTAAAGGGCTACTGAGTGAGTGATATAATCAGTCCTGCAGGCCCACCGGTAGCATTTAAATTCCAAGCCCTGGGGACCTATGGTTCACCTTACCTGGGACCTACAAGTAAATTAAATATGC